>NC_133531.1:124675695-125300695 GCF_048544455.1 Silene latifolia | reverse complement strand
CAAAGTGATAGATTCCAAGCTCCGGCTCCTTGTTCTCCATAAATACATGCAAATGGGACGAGTTTAGGCTCGATTTATCTCCTCTTTGGTTTATTCCTGCAATTTACATAAAACGAACCAAAGTAGAATATTCGGGGGTATTTGTAGCTAGATGCCACGTAAATAGTACAGAAATGCGTGTAAAAATGAGGTAAAAACCTTATATAAAATACACGCATCAAATCTCCCCAAACCAAACCTTTGCTTGTCCCCAAGCAAACTATGAATGCAACTAAGAATAGACAATGAAACGGAACCAACGTATCAACTACAAATAACCCACCAAAACCAGTTTAATGCAAGAACTAACAAAGGGGCAAATGATAGGTGCAAACGAGTTAAATCAATGTTTCAAACTTACTGAACCATCGACCTTGCAAGACTCAAAAGTGTCGGACTCTCACGGGTCGCTCATCACTCAAATTTTGGCACGAGGTGAGTATATATGTGAAAGATAGAAAGAAGTAAAGACACTCACCTAACTCGACCTATAAGAACATGCATGCGGTTAACATGAATAAAGTCTCTACAACCGTACATATGCATTCTAACCATACTAATGACCAAGACAATGCCGAGGACTTACATTTGGGTAAGTGAGGTAATGGGTAAGAAAGGGCTAAGATGAATTTGGATATGTGGAGTTAATAGCCAGGCTAGCAACAACGAATCCAAATATTGAACTGCATCCCAACTTCGTACTCAATATAACAAAACAGAACGGTGCAAATTCAATGCACTCATCTCACAATACGCCATAAACTTGTCAGCTCCCCAAAAAATATAAATTAGACATGGGAGTGAAAATCATCGTACAACTTCTCGTTTTTTTTCTTTTTCGCACATGATTTTTTTCTTTTTCGTATTTCCAATTTTTCTTTTCATTGTTTTTTTTTCTTTCATTTTCATTCATCATTTTTTCTCTTTTCATTCCCTTCAGTTCTTCCACCATCTTCTAAAATCAGATAAAAGTAACCAAACTGCAGTAAAGCATTCCAAACAGCTACACATCACTAACTTGGCTAGGGTAGGAAAAATTATAGTTTGTAGCTAGTAGGACAAAAAGGGCAATTTGGCTATGTGGGGCTCATGGGTAGAATGAAATAAAAGGGAACTGCCTCTCCTAACATGTGTCACCATCCACAGACCGAATGCATACAGGTATTAAGAAGACTAGACTCATGCTCATGCAAATTGATGTTACATGCCTTACAGAGAGTACTACTCACATCCTAAATGAAACCGGTCATGAATGCCACCAGTTTATAAAGCTCTAACCTCAGAATGTAATGTAGCTTGCCGATATGCGAGTCAAGTCTATTCGTTCAGATGAGAGAGAAACAAAAACTGGTAGATCATGCACATAATCACGCCAGCTAAATGTTAAGAAAATGCATGGCTAAGGTAAGGATTCAATGTATCTCCATAAATACATGCAAATGGGACGAGTTTAGGCTCGATTTATCTCCTCTTTGGTTTATTCCTACAATTTACATAAAACGAACCAAAATAGAATATTCGGGGGTATTTGTAGCTAGATGCCACGTAAATAGTACAGAAATGCGTGTAAAAATGAGGTAAAAACCTTATATAAAATACACGCATCAGTAACCACACTCAGGCGAGAGTATATTCATCGGGCTCGGGGTTTAGTGCTGGGGCTTCATACGGGCGAGGCCGTGGTAGTAGTGGTGGTAGTTGGGGTATGACCTGTTACAACTGTGGTGGTACAGGCCACAAGAGACATGAGTGCACCAATGCGATGACTGGGGGTTTCCAGAGACCGTCATCAGGAAGCTTTTCACAGGGTCCTACACAGAGTTATGCCAGTAACCGACCAGCTGGGTCATGGAACAACATGGGAGGTCAGAACAACAACGGTGGGGGTAACCGCAATGGAGTTAATTCTTATCAGAGACCAGCTACGAACTTCAACAACAACCAGGGGTCGGGTGCTAAACCGGCCACTTCAGCTAGTACTGTCCAGGGAGGTGGGCAGAAGACCAGTGGCAAGCTGTTTATGAAGGAGAAGAAAGAAGCTGAGAATGATGCTCACGTTATTACCGGTACCTTTCTTGTTAATGGTGTTTATACCTTTGTTTTGTTTGATTCGGGGGCGTTACAGTCGTTTGTATCTTCGAGTCATGTTAAAAGGTTGGGTTTGAGAGAGTATGAGTTTGTAAGAGAGGAAGTTTTTATACCTTCGGGTGAGTCTGTATCGTGTGGGAGGTTATATAGAGATGTATCCATGATAGTCGGGCAAGTTGATCTACCTGTAGACTTGCTAGAGTTTCCTTTAGACGGTTTTGAGATGATAGTCGGGATGGATTGGTTGGGAAAGTACAAAGCTAAAATAGATTGTCATCAAAAGAGAGTCTTTCTAAGAGGTCCTAAGGGGATGAGTGTATCTTATCGTGGGTTTGTTGTCAAACCCAAAGTTAAGTTGATTGCAGCTGTGACCTTAAAGTCTTATCTGAAGAAGGAGTGCCCGTTGATCTTGTGCCATGTGAGGGATCACAGAGTGGAGAGTCCGACAGTTGAGCAGATACCAGTTGTGGGAGAGTTTTCATATGTCTTTCCAGAGGAGATTCCGGGGTTGCCACCGAAGAGGGAGATAGATTTAAGTGTCGAACTGAAACCGGGGACGGGGCCAATCTCTAAGGCACCTTACCGTATGGGTCATAAGGAGTTGTAGGAGCTAAGGAAGCAGGTAGATGATCTGATCAAGAGGGGATACATTAGACCTAGTGTATCACCGTGGGGAGCACCAGTTCTGTTTGTGAAAAAGAAAGATGGGAGCTTGAGGTTGTGCATCGATTACAAGGAGCTGAACAGAGTGACAGTGAAGAACAAGTATCCTTTACCAAGGATAGATGACCTGTTTGATGAGTTGAGTGGTGCATCAGTCTTTTCTAAGATTGATTTGAGGTCGGGGTACCATCAGGTGAAGATTAGAGAGGTGGACATACCAAAGACAACTTTCACGTCGAGTTGTCCAAGTGTGAGTTCTGGTTGGAGAAAGTTGCTTTTCTGGGGCATGTGATTTCTAAAGAAGGGGTAGCTGTGGATCCTGCAAAGATTGAGGCAGTTACCAAGTAGGAGGCACCGAAGAATGTAGCTGAAAACAGGAGTTTCTTGGGTTTAGCTGGGTATTATCGACGGTTCGTGAAGGATTTCTCCAAGATTGCTAGACCTATGACAACTTTGATGAGGAAAGAGAACAGGTTTCGTTGGGATGAGAGTTGTGAGACGGCATTCCAAACATTAAAGGAGCGTTTGACCACAACTCCTATCTTAGCATTACCTGAAGGGAGTGAGAACTTTGAGGTATATACGGATGCTTTAAAGAATGGGTTGGGTTGTGTGTTAATGCAGAAGGGTAAATTGATTGCATATGCTTCTAGGCAATTGAAGCCTTATGAAGAGAATTACCCTACACATGATCTGGAGTTGGGTGCAGTTGTGTTTGCTCTTAAGATTTGGAGGCATTACCTATATGGGGCGACCTTTAAGGTATTTTCAGATCACAAGAGTCTCAAGTACATCTTCACTCAAAAAGAGTTGAACATGAGACAGAGAAGGTGGATGGAGTTGATTGGCGATTATGACATGGATATTATCTACCATGAAGAGAAAGCCAATGTAGTTGCAGATGCTTTGAGTAGGAAGAGTGTGCATTCTTTGTGCACAACCATATCTTTGATGAGATTGAGAGATGAGGTTGGGAAGTTCGGGATACATATGATACAGAAAGGGGATGCCATGGGAGATTTGACAGTGCAACCTAATCTTTATGATGATATTTGCGGTAAATAGGTGTTGGATCCCAAGATGGTGAAGTGGAGAGCTGGAGTAGAGAAAGGGACAGTGTCTCGATTCTCTATTCATACAGATGGTAGTCTGAGGTTTGATGGGAGGTGGTGTGTCCCTAATGATGAGGAGCTGAAAAAGATGATCATGATAGAGGCTCATTGCACACCATATTCGGTACATCCAGGTGGTGACAAGTTATACAAGGACTTGAATAAGTCTTTCTGGTGGCCTGGGATGAAGAAAAAAACAGCTGAGTTTGTAGCCCATTGTTTGACATGTCAGAGAGTAAAAGGGGAGCAGCGACGACCACAAGGTAAAATTCAGTCTCTTGAGGTACCAGAGTGGAAGTGGGAGTCTATTTCTACGGATTTTATAATGGGTTTACAGAAGAGTCAGCAGGGAAACAACTTGATATGGGTTATAGTGGATCGACTGACCAAGTCAGCTCATTTTGTGCTAATGAAAGATACATGGACTAAGGCACAATTAGCTATGGCTTATCGGAAGAATGTGCTGAGATTGCATGGGGTGCCTAAAGATATAGTATTTGACATATATTCGAGATTTATCTCACGGTTTTGGAAAGAGTTGCAGGAGTCTTTGGGAACTACATTGAAGATGAGTACAACATTTCTGTAACACTCCCATACTCCAAGTGCCTTGCCAGGACCACTCAGGTATAAGGATGCTACCATCTCGGTTACCCGAGGCAATGATAATCAAATAGACAATAACGAAACAACATTTAAATAGTAATACTTTAGTGAAAGGTTACAATCCGAAACCAAAACAAAAATACGAAATACGAATACAAGTTCTCAAAGCCAACTGTCTACTGAGCTAACTGAATTGTTTATTAAGCTACTAAGCTACAGCGGAAGACTTCTATCATCAGACGGTGGCACATCCCAGCTATATACCTGCTCAATAACTGCTCACCATCCCTGAATGGATCACCACAGTTTTTAAAACATTAAACGGGGTCAGTACTAATCACACAATTTATATAAACCAATAATACAGTAAGACAAACAGCTCAATCATCACAGATATTCTCCGAACTCCAAACCCACTCCACAATCCTGACTACACACTAAAGTGTGTAGCCCTGCCAGAGTGTCCATCACAACAGGTCACTCCTCGCTGCCAGTGGGGGATCGCAGCCGTTCCCACCTAAGCCCCGCTCATCTCCATCGAGCGATAAACCCAAATCCATTAATGTGCACATCCCTTCTGTGGCGGGTTCCACAGAAGGCAAATCATGGGCCTGAAGCCACTCCCGCAAGTGACTCCACTCAGCCAGGGACGCACCCCGAAGAACACAGACAGATACAATCAATCACAACTACTATCAGCAACCAAATCCAGCAATCGTCACAATACGAGTATGATAATATTCAACAACCACAAAACACCACAACACATTATGGGACTAATACTGAGTAGGGAAACCCTACCGGAAAGCACAACACAATCGCACGATCTCACAAATTTGATATCAAAACGCTTCCTCTACGAATCCTCCTCCTAACATACAAACATATAATCACTACCAATCATAAAATACAACAAAACCCCCAAATCCCAACACTAGGGTTTAACCAACTTTAATGAAACACTATAAAAACGGTACATAGATCTTACCCTCGACGCAAGGATTACAACGGTATAAAGAAAGGTAAAATCCGACATTCCAAGCTCCGGGATTTGCCAACAATGCGATTGATGCGAAGAACGTAGTTTGCTCTTTGAAAGTAATTAGGTTTTAAAAGTGTTTAAAGAAAAGTGACGGAAGTTATTATATACTTAATCGCATTATTAACAAAACCCGACAAATCAACCCCCGTAAACCGGCTACTCGATCGAGTAGCTGGGGTACTCGATCGAGTGCCCTTTTACTCGATCGAGTATCTACGTTACTCGATCGAGTACCCAACAGGTCAGAAATTATTTTAAACTGCAACTCACCCTTTCTCGACAGAGTAAGGCCTACTCGATAGAGTACCCAGAGACTCATAAATCCGTAGTATTACAGTCTTCCCTCCTTAAAAAGAACTTCGTCCCCGAAGTTCAAACCACAACAAAACAAAGACTCACACTACAACACTCCCGACTCAACCACCAAAACAAACTCAACATAAAACATGTTACTAAACCAAACTCAACCCGACTCAACGACAACAACCATACCGACACAACATAAAAAGGGTATAAAAACTCTTAAAACTCTTTGCAATCATATCCTACCCCCCTAAAAGAAACAAGGTTACGTCCCCGTAACCATACATACCTGATCAAAAAGGAAAGGGTAACGCTCTCTCATGGCCTCCTCCGCCTCCCATGTAGCTTCCTCAGTCTCGTGGTTAGACCAAATGATCTTAAGCAAAACTGTCTCACCACTCCTAGTCTTCCTAACCTTCCGGTCAAGAATCTGCTTAGGTACCTCAAGATATGATAAAGACTCATCTAGCTCTAAGCTCTCTGCCTCTAACACATGTGATGGGTCACTCACATACTTCCACAGCTGCGATACATGAAACACATTATGCACTCTCTCTAACGCAGCTGGTAAAGCCAGGCGATATACAACCTCTCCAACCCACTCTAAGATCTCATAAGGCCCGATGAACTTCTGACTCAGCTTGCCCTTCTTCCCAAATCTCATAACCCCACGCATAGGAGACACTTTCAGAAGAACCTTATCCCCAACCTGAAACTCTATATCCCGGCGATGTAGATCTGCATAACTCTTTTGCCTATCCTGAGCTGCTCTCATCCGTTCCCTGATCATCTTAATCTGTTCAACCATCTAATGTACAATCTCTGGTCCTAAAACCACTGCCTCAGCACTGTCGTCCCAACAAATCGGACTCCTGCATCTCCTCCCATATAAAGCCTCAAACGGTGCCATGCCAATACTAGTGTGATAGCTGTTGTTGTAAGAAAACTCTATCAAATCCAACCTCTGTTCCCAGCTACCACCAAAGTCCATCACACAAGATCGTAACATATCCTCAAGAGTTTTGATTGTTTTCTCAGTCTGACCGTTTGTCGCAGGATGAAAAGCTGTACTCATCTTCAAAGTTGTTCCCAAAGATTCCTGCAACTCTTTCCAAAACCTTGAGATAAATCTCGTATCTCTGTCAGACACTATGTCCTTAGGGACTCCATGTAACTTAAGCACATTCTTTCGATAAGCCATAGCTAATTGTGCTTTAGTCCATGTATCTTTCATTGGCATAAAGTGAGCTGACTTGGTCAGTCGATCCACTATTACCCATATCATGTTGTTACCCTGTTGACTCTTTAGCAAACCCACGATAAAATCCATAGAAATGGATTCCCACTTCCACTCAGGTACCTCTAAATACTGAATCTTACCTTGTGGTCGTCGCTGTTCCCCTTTAACTCTCTGGCATGTCAAACAACGGGCCACAAACTCAGCTGTTTCTTTCTTCATCCCAGGCCACCAAAACGTGTTCTTCAAGTCCTTGTACAGTTTGTCACCACCTGGATGTACTGAATATGGTATACAATGTGCCTCTGTCATGATAGTCTTTTTCAGCTCCTCATCATTAGGGACACACCACCTACCATCGAACCTCAAACTGACATCTGTATGAATAGAGAATCGAGACACTGTCCCTTTCTCTACTCCAGCTCTCCACTAAACCATCTTAGGATCTAACGCCCGTTTACCTCGAATATCGTCATAAAGATCAGGCTGTACTGCCAAATCTCCCACAACATCCCCTCTCTGCATCATATGTATCCCAAACTTCCCCACCTCATCACTCAACCTCATTAACGATAGAGCTGTACACAGGGAATGTACACTCTTCCTACTCAAAGCATCTGCAACAACATTGGCTTTCCCTTCATGGTAGATAATATCCATGTCATAATCGCCAATCAGCTCCATCCACCTCCTCTGTCTCATGTTCAACTCCTTTTGAGTGAAGATGTACTTGAGACTCTTGTGATCCGAAAATACATTAAAGGTCGCCCCATAAAGGTAATGTCTCCAAATCTTGAGAGCAAACACCACTGCACCCAACTCTAGATCATGTGTAGGGTAGTTCTCCTCATACGGCTTCAATTGCCTAGAAGCATAGGCAATCACCTTACCATTCTGCATCAACACACATCCTAACCCATTCTTTGAGGCATCTGTATAAACCTCAAAGTTCTCGATCCCTTCAAGCAATGCTAAGATAGGAGCTGTGGTCAAACGCTCCTTTAATGTTTGGAACGCCGTCTCACAACTCTCATCCCAACGAAACCTGTTCTCTTTCCTCATCAAAGCTGTCATAGGTCTAGCTATCTTGGAGAAATCTTTCACGAACCGTATGTAGTATCCAGCTAATCCCAAGAAACTCCTGATCTCAGCAACATTCTTTGGTGCTTCCCACTTTGTCACTGCCTCAATCTTTGCCGGATCCACAGCTACTCCCTCCTTAGAGATCACATGCCCCAGAAAAGCAACTTTCTCTAACCAGAACTCACACTTGGACAGCTTAGCATACAACTCATGCTCCCTCAAAGTCTGCAACACAATCCTCAGATGCTCCTCATGCTCCTCCTTAGTCTTAGAGTAGACTAAGATGTCATCGATAAACACCACCACAAACTTGTCCAAAAACTGTCTGAAGATTCTGTTCATCAAATCCATAAACACAGCCGGTGCATTAGATAACCCAAACGGCATCACCACATACTCATAATGGCCATACCTCGACGTGAAAGCTGTCTTTGGTATGTCCACCTCTCTAATCTTCACCTGATGGTACCCCGACCTCAAATCAATATTAGAAAAGACTGATGCACCACTCAACTGATCAAACAGGTCATCTATCCTTGGCAAAGGATACTTTTTCTTCACCGTCACTCGGTTCAGCTCCCTGTAGTCTATGCACAACCTCAAACTCCCATCTTTCTTTTCACGAAAAGAACTGGTGCTCCCTACGGCGATACACTAGGTCTAATATATCCCTTCTCTATCAGATCATCTAACTGTTTCCTGAGCTCCTCCATCTCTTTAGGATCCATCCGGTACGGTGCCTTAGAGATTGGCCCCGTCCCTGGTTTCAACTCAACCGTGAAATCTATCTCTCTCTTCGGTGGCAACCCCGGTATCTCCTCTGGAAAGACATCTGCAAACTCTCCCACCACTAGTATCTGATCAACTGTCGGACTCTCTATCCGGTCATCTCTCACATGGCACAAGATCAAAGGGCATCCCTTCCTCAGATAGGACTTCAAGGTGACAGCTGCAATCAACTTAACTTTGGGTTTGACTAGAAACCCACGATAAGACACACTAACACCCTTAGGCCCTCTCAAAGACACTTTCTTTTGATGACAGTCTATCTTAGCTTTATACTTTCCCAACCAATCCATCCCGACTATCATCTCAAAACCGTCAAAAGGAAACTCTAGCAAGTCTACAGGTAGATCAACTTGCCCAACTATCATAGACACATCTCTAAACAACCTCCCACATGATACAGACTCACCCGAAGGTATAAAAACTTTCTCACTTACAGACTCATATACCCTCAAACCCAACCGTTTAACATGACTCGAAGATACAAACGACTGAGACGCCCCTGAATCAAACTAAACAAAGGTATGAATACCGTTAACAAGAAAAGTACCAGTGATAACATGTGCATCATCCTCAGCTGCTTTCTTGTCCATCATGAACAGCTTTCCACTGGTCTTCTGTCCACCTCCCTGGACAGTACTGGCTAATGTGGTTGGCTTAGCACCCGACCCCTGATTGTTGTTGTTGTTGTTGTTGTTCGTAGTTGGTTTCTAATAAGAATTACCGCCATTGCGGTTACCTCCACCCTGATAGCTCTGACTTCCCCAGTTAGCCTATGACCCAGACGGTCTATTGCCCGCATAACTCTGTGCAGGTCCCTGAGAATAGCTCCCCCGAGCCGATCCCTGAAAAGCTCCCGGTGCACTCGTGCACTCATGTCTCTTGTAGCCTACACCGCCACAGCCAAAGCAAGTCATCCCCCAACTACCACTACTACTCACACGACCACGCCCAAAGGAAGCCCCAGCACTGAACCCTGACCCAGCAGAAAAACCTCTAGCTTGATTGTGGTTGCCTTTCTTGTGACTAGATTGGCCACCACCCTCACTTTCAGCCTTTCTTTTCTCAACCCCCACTCTCTTCTGAGCCATCTCCACCAACCTCTCAGCTCTCCCAGCCCTCTCATAAGCTTCCTTAACATCAGTAAGGACTCCCACAGGTAGCTTATCCATGATCTTAGGGGTCAACCCCCTCTCAAACCTCGGCCGCCAGGTTCTCCTCACTCAAACCCATATCCTCAAAGATACCTAGACTTCTCATTAAGCTGCTTGTAGTACTCAAAGAATCGACATATCGGATGTCATCTTAAACCCATCAAACTCCTCTCTCAGCTTACTCCTAACATGTTCCGGTACAAACTCTTTCCTCATAGCCCTCCGAAACTCTTCCCAAGGTATAACAGGTAAGCCCTGGTTCGCATACATCTCCCTAGAACTCACCTTCACCTTATCCCACCACTCGCCAGCTGCTTCCCTCAGGTAGAACGCAGCTTGTTCTACTCTCATCTCATCAAGACAGTGAACCAGGTCTAGTATATTCTCCATCTCACGATGCCAGTTGTCAAGAAGGTTTGGTTCCCCGGTCCCCTTGTACTCTTTTGGGTTAAACCTCGCTATATAGAGACTGATCTTAGAGTGATCAACCTCCTTATCCTTATCTTTTTTCCCACTTTCTTTAAGGCCTCCGTAAGAGCATCCTGATGCTCCAACATCTTAACGATATCATCTATGTTCATGGTCTCAGCTCTCGCATAAAAAGCGTTTCTCTTGGGCGGCATCTTGAAACTATATAAGAAAGGGTAGACATAAACATACGCACTAAAACCTCAAAACACGAAAGCGGACTGCCCAGAACACACTCGATCGAGTGCCTAAACATACTCGATCGAGTAAGAGGCTACTCGATCGAGTGCCCACCATACTCGATCGAGTGCCCCGACATTAGACCCCAAACAGACCTTCTGATCTCTAACATACTCGACCGAGTAGCCAGGCTACTCGATCGAGTGCCCAAAAACACGATTCTGGTTGCAAAATCGTCAAATACCCACTCGATCGAGTCAGAGCCACTCGATCGAGTCATGCTAACTCGAATATGCTACCCGCATGCTATATCATATCCCAACATACTACACTACTTTATAAACTCAACATTATACTATAGTTAAGCATGCGATTCTACCAAGCTTTTCATATGATCAACAAAACAATTATATCATGTTATCAAACGCCACATAGTAAACATCCAACATGCTTCATGTTCAAACAACAGTTCTATATACTTCACCAACCTTTCATTCACAATCTCAACTTCTACTCCAAACTTCCAACAATTACAACATACATCGTCACATCCACATACAAGGTAACAAGCATCACATACGACCTTGACATATACCCCCCATGTGACCGGTTCAAAATTGTTGGGCGAGTTCGCGACTTTAGGACGTCTCCCAAGCCTTTGCATTAGCTCTTACAACCTTTACCCCGGGTTCATTTTAATTGACTCCCTATATTCATTAGATTCATTGGTTACAGGTTTCAGGATCGTCGCTCTGATACCATTTTGTAACACCCCCATACTCCAAGTGCCTTGCCAGGACCACTCAGGTATAAGGATGCTACCATCTCGGTTACCCGAGGCAATGATAATCAAATAGACAATAACGAAACAACATTTAAATAGTAATACTTTAGCGAAAGGTTACAATCCGAAACCAAAACCAAAATATGAAATACGAATACAAGTTCTCAAAACCAACTGTCTACTGAGCTAACTGAAATGTTTATTAAGCTACTAAGCTACAGCGGAAGACTTCTATCATCAGACGGTGGCACATCCCAGCTATCCCAGTAACTCGACTCATACCTGCTCAATAACTGCTCACCATCCCCGAATGGATCACCACGGTTTTTAAAACATTAAACGGGGTCAGTACTAATCACACAATTTATATAAACCAACAATACAGTAAGACAAACAGCTCAATCATCATAGATATTCTCCGAACTCCAAACCCAACTCCACAATCCTGACTACACACTAAAGTGTGTAGCCCTGCCAGAGTGCCCAACGCAACATGTCACTCCTCGCCGCCAGTGGGGGACCGCAGCCGTTCCCACCTAAGCCTCACTCATCTCCATCGAGCGATAAACCCAAATCCATTAATGTGCACATCCCTTCTGTGGCGGGTTCCACAGAAGGCGAATCATGGGCATGAAGCCACTCCCGCAAGTGACTCCACTCAGCCAGGGACGCACCTCGAAGAACACAGATAGATACAATCAATCACAACTACTATCAAGAACCAAATCCAAAGAATCGTCACAATACGAGTATGATAATATTCAACAACCACAAAACACCACAACACATTATGGGACTAATACTGAGTAGGGAAACCCTACCTGGAATGCACAACACAATCAGACGATCTCACAGCTGATATTAAAACGCTTCCTCTACGAATCCTCCTTCTAACATACAAATATATAATCACTACCAATCATAAAATACAACAAAACCCCCAAATCCCAACACTAGGGTTTAACCAACTTTAATGAAACACTATAAAAACGGTACATAGATCTTACCCTCGACGCAAGGATTACAACGGTATAAAGAAAGGTAAAATCCGACCTTCCAAGCTCTGGGATTTGCCAACAATGCGATTGATGCGAAGAACGTAGTTTGATTTCTCTCTTTGAAAGTAATTAGGTTTTAAAAGTGTTTAAAGAAAAGTGACGGAAGTTATTATATACTTAATCGCATTATTAACAAAACCCGACAAATCAACACCCGTAAACCGGCTACTCGATCGAGTAGTTGAGGTACTCGATCGAGTGCCCCCTTACTCGATCGAGTATCTACATTACTCGATCGAGTACCCAACAGGTCAGAAACTATTTTAAACTGCAACTCACCCTTACTCGATAGAGCAAGGCCTACTCGATAGAGTACCCAGAGACTCATAAATCCGTAGTATTACAATTTCATCCTGCAACGGATGGTCAGACAGAGAGGACAATCAAGACTTTAGAGGATATGTTACGAGCTTGTGTGATGGATTTTTGTGGTAGCTGGGAATAGAGGTTAGATTTGATTGAGTTTTCTTACAACAATAGCTATCACACCAGTATTGGCATGGCGCCATTTGAGGCTTTATATGGGAGGAGATGTAGGAGTCCGATTTTTTGGAACGACAGTGCTGAGGCAGTAGTTTTAGGACCAGAGATGGTACATGAGATGGTAGAGCAGATTAAGCTGATCAGAGAGAGGATGAGAGTGACCCAGGATCGACAAAAGAGCTATGCAGATCTACATCGACGGGATATCGAGTTTCAAGTTGGGGACAGGGTTCTTTTAAAAGTGTCTCCTATGCGTGGGGTCATGAGATTTGGTAAGAAAGGGAAGCTGAGTCAGAAGTTCATAGGACCATATGAGATCTTAGACCGTGTTGGAGAGGTTGCTTATCGGTTGGCTTTACCGTCTGCTTTGCATAGGCTACATAACGTGTTTCATGTGTCTCAACTGCAGAAGTATGTTAGTTGTAGACAACGCCCGCGGGAACTGCGTCTGCGGGATCCACACTAGGCATAATCGACTCGAGGTTCTTTCGAATCGAATTAAGACAAATTAGAGTCGCCACCAAGTTTTATGGGAACTTGGAACCGTTCAAGTCAACTTTACACCTTTCATCGAAAAGCATAAAGCCAATCGACTACGAGTTATTAAAGATAAAGACTTGTACCCTATATCACTCGATTTGAATGACTCTCGTAATCCAATGGTATTTAGACGGATCCACAAACCATAGATCTTGAGTAAGGGGTGAGGGTACGTGTTAGGAAGCCCATAAGGACACCTAACCCCGCCCGTCGATAACGGCCTCTACTAAGTCAAGTATCGGATTTCAAACAAGGTCATAGCTACTACGATATATGATATGCAAATATCGTTTTAAAACCCTAACATGTGAAGTTTCTATGTTGATTTAGATGCAACTAAACTAACTTTGTCAAAGTTGTAATTTAGCATGTGGGTTGATTGATCTAACAACATACAAAACAAAGCAAACAAGGCTTAGGGGGAATGGGGGAGCCGTTGGGATCTATCCTATTACAACCCAGGCATTTCATGCCGACACGACGAGAAATTAAAGATACAACTCGATCTAAAATACAACGCTATACACAAAACCATACACGACACACTACACGGCCAATTTGGCCTAGGAAAACGTGCACAAGGGGGGTGGCCCACGGCTTACATAACTCACGACCTTGGGTCACTCCTCGTAATGCGTGCTTTCGCTTAATCTTATCGAATTAGACATTGGGTCACACACCTAAGCATGCATTAGCATAAATCGGGCCATGTTGCTTTAAACAACATGCGATTTACTACGCTCTTACATGAATTGGAGCACAACTATCTAGCCACATAAGACTAAGGTTTTTTAGAAATCATTTGACTCGATGACGGAAAACTAATTACAAACAAATTACAAAACACGACTCGATAAACAAAAGGTAATTGCCAAATACAAAACAACGATGAATAAACGATATAAAAATGAAGCAAGAATGACAAAAGGCACGGCCAAGCACACGGCCCCAGGCACGGCCACCCTAGTTCCTAGGTTAGGTTCATTAGGTTAGATAGATTTGCAAAGCGAGTTAGGAAACGAGTTAGAAAACAAGTTAGAAACGACGTTGATCGATTGAGAAGATGTCACGCGAATGTGTATTCTACACGGCCTAAAGGGGTCGAATTAGGTCAAGTTCGCTAGTTAAATTAAACTCATCGAGTGTTAATAAGAAGGTGCTAATAACGCACTCTTATACTAGCGAGAAATCAAGTGAAAAGAGAGATGCATTCAATTAGGTTATAGAATTGTTAATCGATTTTTAAAGCTATGTCGATGCCACCTAACATGTCTAATTAGGTTATTTAATCAATCTAAAGTCGTCTAATTAAGTCATATGTTAACAATCAGAGGTCGAACTAACATGCGAAGGGTCCTAGGGTAGGTCGAATTGAACGAAACAAGCAAGGGGTCAAAAGCGAGGAACGAAGTAAGGATTCGTTTTATTAATGCCCTACCTTGAACACGAGGATATGTAAATGAGACGGGGGATACGACCGACCGATGTGGCGGATTTATTTCCCATCTCAAGTCAACGCGGGTGTTCATGGTGGTACTTTAACTCATACTCGGACTAAACTAGTTTCATAGTTAACGATATCAAACGATAAACAAAATGATAAACAATGTAAAACGAAACAATAAAAAACAAACATAAAAAGAATGAAATAAAAGGGAGAAGAGGAGGATTTGATGCACCCTCAACCTACATGTATCGTTGACACCGTCTTGGGTCGTAATCGATCGTAGATTTTATCTCGAGAGGCCGTCGTCGACGAAGGAACACAGCAACAACACGTTTTTTCGCAAATCTGGACAGCAACTTTCAAACTGCAATTTCTCACTCGTTTCACGGTGAAAATTAGATTTAAAAGATGTTTTGAAAACTAGAAAGAGAGGAGAACAAAGATCTTAAAACAAACCACGCTCGTTCTGAGTTATTGGGCACGAAAAACGAGCACAAACAAAACTGGACAGACAGGAAAAGCCGCGAAAACAGAGTGTATGACACTCTGTTTTTCGAGGGGATTCGTGTACTCTCAAGGTCAATTTGGCTCGTGAATCTTTGTCTAAGATGTAGATGGATGTTATGTGGTTAATTAGGAACAAGAAACTCGAATTTTAACGGAGATTTGAAGGGGAAACGAATTGTATTTCGAGAGAGACACAAACTGTTTCAGTTTGGATGTATCGGTTTTGTCGAGGGTTTTGAGAGGCAATTAGGGTTTGTTTCTGGAGTTTAATGCTTGTGAGTGACGGTAGTATGTATGGAGAACTTAGAGTATTGAATGTATGGCAGAGGGGAGGTATTTATAGGGAGTTAAAGTAGGGTAAAAGAGAGCAACAAGCAGTCGGGCTGCTTTGTTTTGCTGCTGCTGTCCAGCAGCTTTCATGAGCTCGTGTAGGGTTTTTGAGGGGTGTTTCTTGGTGGGAAAGGCATGGTAATATGTTTAGGATAGTCAGGTGTGGATGGGTGGTCATGGGCACGGGTTTGGTAGCCGTTTGGAGCGGGTTTGGAAGTGTTTGATTGGGCTCGGGTTTGGAGAACGAAAACAGGGGGGCTGCTTGTTGCGTGAGGTTTGTGAAGGAGTTTGGACGTGGGTTTCATGGGAAAGGGCTTGGAATTATAGCTTGATATGTGGGCTAGGTGTGAGGTGAGATATGGGTCGCATTGGAGTCGAATACGGGGCAGTTTTGGTGTCGGATTTGGGGCTGCAAAACAGAGCAGCGAAGGTGGTGTTGGGCTGTTTGGGACGTGATTTGGGAGGGCTAAGCCAGGGTTTTGTGGTGGGTTTTGGCTGGGATTTGAACACGGGTTGGAGGAGAGGGGATTGGGCCGAAAGTGCGTCGAAAATCGAGCCTAAATCAAGTAGAAAACGAGCTCAAAATCGCGTATAAAATCGTCGTAAAAATCGAGCTCTTCAAATACGATTTATAAAACGATTTAAATTGATTTTTCAAATCAAGTAACTTAAGAATGATTTTTCAAATCAAATATATATTTTATTTTCAATAAAATAAATTTAAGAAAATAAATTCAAATTAAAACAATAAAATGAATTCACTTTAAAAAAACATTTAATATAAATATCATTTAAATTAATAAAATACTTCGTCGACAACGCTCATTCTACATCGTAAAACGAGCCCAAATAATGACAATGACAACTAAAGAATACATGTGTCCTATCATTATCGGGTGTTTGTCGGGTTCTCTATAAATTCCAATATCGACGGATACGGGTATCTACAGAGCCCCCACTTTGACTGAGGCTTGGACAAGGCAAAAGTCAAAGTATACCCCAGTCCCTCTCGACCGAGGATTCTCATGGTCGTTTATAGTCCATTAGACTTGCGTATATAAGATCGCCACCATAAGAAGAGATCATACCAAACTTCGTCGGGATTAACTCTTGCTTCACATTGCGTCAAATTGTCATCATTGGTCGTCGACCCATAAATTGCATATATGGTGGATTGAGCCTTATCCTTAGGGGCCTACGTATCCGTTTCGACGGAATCAAACCCGCGTCGTAGTTCGGCAACTCGCCGACACATGCCCAAAGTTTATCATCTCGCGTATGTCCAAAATTCATCATCTGCTGACATTTGCCCAAAATTTATCATCTGCTGGCACTTGTCCGAATGGGACGGGACTTTCCAAGGAGGTTGCCGCCGCTTTCATCATTTGCTTTCAGCTACGGAATTCTTCCATTTCATACTCTTGTATTGAATTGAATTCTTGGTGGATGTCATCCTTTACATCCTGATAATGGTCTCTGAAGCCAACGGCTTCAGAGCCCCTGATTCTAATGGCTCTAAAGTCGAAGACTTTAGAGCCCCCAGTTGAAGCATATCCTGCTATATTTGAAACACAAAAACGTACTAGCAATAATCATCACATAAGCACATTTGGATCATCGATCTTGAAATTGGATCATTTGAAATACTGGGTCATCGACCCGAAAATTGAATTTGAAAATTTTGCATGATTGGGTCATCGACCCGAAAATTGGATTTGAAAATTTTGAATGATTGGGTCATCGACCCGAAAATTGAATTAAAAAATGTTGAATGATTGGGTCATCGACCCGAAAATTGAATTTGAAAATGTTGAATGATTGGGTCATCGACCCGAATTTCGAATTTGTCATCATTTAGAATATTGGGCCATCGGCCCTTCAAAAATTGAATTTTGAATTTTTGAATTTCGAAGGATTGGATCATCGACCCACAAGGATTCCACTCTTGGATCATCTATCCACAATTCGCAAAAAGTTTTTGGAATTTTGAAATTTTGAAATTTTTTGAAATTGAACCTTGATGGGTGAGCATGAAATACGACTCAGACACTCCGTATGACCCGTAAACAACGTGGGCGTAGCCCGCTACCGTAAAACAAAAAGGAAAATAAAACCGCAAGTGTGCACGGGTTTTAATTCAATTATTGACTTATTGGGGGTAGAAATGTAAATTGGCCATTCTGACGCCAGAAGATGACAAACGGGAATCACAAGGTCGTCGGACTTGGGACGAAGATTTCGCATGGCATGGGCGTGATCCCGAGGGCACACGGGAATCAAGATCACTTGGCATTGACAAGGTGGATTAAACTTACGGAGCAACAACGTTGGCTTCGCCCAGACACTAAACACAGACTGATTTTATGAGAACACTTAGACAACACACATGACTTTTGTCGGGAACATTCTGTCACTCTTCTCCTCGCCTCCTTTCTTTTCAGCGAGTTTCATCATTTCTTGCCACCGCCTTCTTTCTTTTCAGCGGGCTTTTACTATTTTTTGTCCACGCCTTCTTTCTTTTCAGCGGGTTTTTCATATTTTCTGTTCCCAACACAAACCCACATCTATGTGACTCAGCATCTTTGCCTAAACCGTTAGATAAAGCTCATTCTGAGACTTGATACTATTCATCCGAACCTATATCCTTATCCTAGCCTACATCGAGTGCTAAGACCGACTCAAACAAAGGTGGCTTCATTTGGACTTGGTTAAGACCCGTAATAAACCGACAAGATGACGACTTGGTTGATGAGTGGATTGAATCCCTTATTCTGAAGGACTGCCTACGTATTCGCGTGGAGCAAAATCAAATCCGACGTAGTTCGATCAAGGTGCATAAACGTGGCATTTTAATTGTGTGTACACACTCGAAGGTTTCACCTAAGGTATCATGTCGTATCCCATTCTAGCCTGTAAGGTACTGTTAAATCCCGTGTCTAGGGTTGGTACAAAAGGTTGTGGTTCTTTGGGATGTGGAGCTTGGTAATAACAAGTTTGAATGGTTAACCATCATTCTGAAGGTTTGTTTTGTGGTGCTAAGGATAAGGGCTATGGCTGCTGATGTGGATGGAGATGGTGTCTCAGGTTGGATGAAACGTGAGTACAAATGGGTTGGAAATCGATGTGGGTTCAAATTTCCATATCTGGACCCTAAAGGCTGGGTGTAACAGCACAAGCGGAATGATTCTCAAAATTCCTAACTATCCCCTTGTAACCGTCTCAGAAAAAACTTAGAGGGTAAAGAGGTCACTACTTACGCTTTTGGGCTTCGCCCATTGAACCTCAACTATGGGTACTTGACTTGAATTCCGGCTTCCGTAATTTCAACATCTTTTTTCCTTTTTTCTTTTTCTTTCATCTTTTTTTCATTTTTCTTTTTTTTTTTTCATTTTTTTTTCATTTTTCCAATTTTTCTCTTTTTCTCATTTTTCATTCTTTTTCATCTTTTTTCTCTCTTTGAAAATGATCTTCTATTCATTCTCTTAGTCATAAATGGATACACCTTGAAAACTGGGCTTCGCCAACTAATTTGGGTAGGAATTAACAAATCCTTGTTACAACGGGTTGGTCTCTTCTCTCTTCGAGAGGGGATGATTTTATGGGGAAAAGGCTTGCCTTCCATCATCGATAGGGGAAACAAGGAGCTAGTCCGGGTTCGTCATAGAATCATCTAAAAGCTTGTCACAAACATTGGTTCAGATGGAGGTTTTCTACCGCCAGACATGGAATAGGTAAAGGAAACAGAAACGGGATCCTAAAGTATCCTTACATTTTGAAACGGGACATACTTCCACCCCAGGGATGCCTTTGAGTGTGTTGTGCATTTTATCATGTTTTCAGAATGATTGAGGATTGGAAACAAGACATATTTGGAAACGAAACTGCGACTTTTATTGGAATGACAAATGCTTAACAAACTCGAAGGAACGATTCCTAGGACACACCCTAGGTCATCGTGGAACAAACGACTCAACTTCAGGAAAAGAAAGTCCTAGACTCGACTCGACTAAGATAAGAAAACAGATCCCGACTCATAATTTTCAAATCTAGTTTTGAGCTTTCCCTTGTTCAGTTGTCAGCTTAGATGCTCGGCTCTGGTTCTTGATCCCTATGATGGTCTTCCTCCATCCCGAGGTAGTCCTCTGAGGATCTACGCCAGTGATGTAGGTTGGTGAATCGAATTGTCTTTTATTATCTTCGTTAATGAGAGGAGTACATTCTAGAGCAAGACTCCCGACTTGAATTTCATTCTTCGGGTTTGGCAAGAATTCAGAGAATTCCACAAATATTTTCCCGATAAACACCCCTTTCAAGTGACATGGGCGGATAAGATGGGAATAATCGACATTGTCTTCGACGGAAACAAAGTTAGTGTGATCGCCAAATGGATTGGTGATGTTATTGGGTTTAACAGTTGGGATCGAGAGTGTTCCACTCTCAATCATGTCTTGAATTTCGTGCTTCAGACGATAGCACTTTTCAGTATCATGGCCTTTCCCTTGATGAAAGGCAAAGTAGGCATTTGGTTTATACCATTTACCTTGTTGATCAGTGGGAGGGTCCGGAGTTGGACCAATAGGCTTCAGCTTTCCTTGGGCTATGAGCCTTTGGAGAGCGTATGTATAAGTGCATCCGATATCGGTGAATGCCCTAGGTGTTTGGCGCTGCGACTTCTTCGATTGCCCTTCTAAGAGATTGATGGCTTCATCAATATGGGCCGTTGCTGGGGCCTTGCCCTTAGACGATGAGGCCCCTTGGTACCCTTTCGGCTTTTCAGCCTCTGCCCTTATGACATCATCTTCTACCTTTATCTCGATTCTTATCAATTCTTTGAAAGAGCCAAAATTCTGGTATTTCAGAGCATTGCGATAAACAGGTCGTAGATTCTTTACGAACTTATCTACCATTTCAATTTCATCAGGCTTCTTGGCTAATTTCACGCTTTCAGCTCGCCATCTTGCAAGGAATTCAGTAAAGCCTTCTTTTTCTTTCTGCGTCATAACCTCTAGCGTTCTTATATTGGTCCGAATCTCGACATTGTCAGCATAGTGCTTACAAAACTCCACCATGATATCTTCGAAGGTAGGGAAGTTCTTAAGGTCCAGATTATAGAACCACGCCTTCGGGTGTTCATCCAGAGATTGAGCAAAAATTTCGGAGAGCATGTCGTGGCACTCCCTTCGGGTGCTAAGTACCCCTTATAGGCCTTAACATGGTGGACTGGATCTTCTGTGCCCTTAAACTTTGGGATATCAGTGAGTACCATGTTCGTGGGCAACTTATCCTGAATTGGGGCATAGGCCCTAGCATTTTCGTAATGGATGTTCTTCCCTTGGGAGAGTTTCAGACGGTCCTCAATGAACTTGAACCGTTTCTCCGATCATCGAGGTGGGGTAGATGAAGAGGAATCTTCACCCAGCTTGGATTCGATCACATCCATTCTGGCCATCATGAGGTTCACGGCCTCAGTGAGTTTGTTAACAGCATCTTCCATTGCTTGAAGTCGGGTTTTTGGCGGCCTTTCTACAAGAAAACCCCGAACCGAGTCAATATTCAAATGTAAGAGCCTCTGCACACTTAAGGACACGACACCAACTTGACTCAAACAAAGACTCGACTTATGACCGACTAACCAAAAGGTTCGACTCACGGTTGGATTTAGACCTCGATTCATTTTGGACTCGACAAAACGACACGACCCAAACCATCATAACTCGGTTCTAAACTGGACTCGGTGTGACTAAACCCGTGATTGGACGAACATAGCCCATAGGTTTAAGTGAAACGCCCTAAATGGCCTAGCTTGGACGTTTCTGTGTACTATCCTGGACCAATTGGTCGACCCACATGACTCGAATCCCAAGAGGTGAGCTTGGGTGACCCAACAGGGTCGTGTTCTAGATACTTAGGACGAAACACGCCTAGCCAAACACGGCCAAGACCCGGACACGACTCGATGCATTTCATGCTTGGTTAAGGTTCGAGAAACATTTTGGATTGAATTTGTAAAAAACGAAAAAATCGATTTGAAAATGAGATTTAAAATGGGCAGCATGCCGGCTATAAAAGCTCATTTTGGGCCGAAAAATCTAGTCCTACTTGGGCAGCATTCCACGTTTTTAAAACCATGCTATTTTGAAAGTAAGTTGTTCAAAAGTTCGGTTTTGAAATTAATACGGAAAATTTTGAAAAGACTCGGGAAATTCATTTCGCACATTGTCATTCTCATGTTATAAGGATGTATGCTCCTAGACATCTCTAAGTCTCGGCAAGTCTTCTACAAGAAGGTCTATGCCCTCCATCCTTTTTGGGTCTTATAGAGCAAGGGCCTTTAGGTAGAGTACCTAGAAGAGCATCCCCACCATCAAGAACCACGACGAGGCGGAGCGGAAGCAAGCAATGTGCAAGTTCCTGGCATAGTGGGACGTCGCCCCCCACGCGTCACAAAGAAGCGCTGGGACGGCCCGGGAAAGTCCCTAAGGGTTTATGCATGAATCGTAGCACTACGAGTAATGTTTTACTTTCCAATACTTTCTTTTCAAGTTTCACCTCGGAGGAAAAGACCCTAGAAACAAAGTGTAACTAGTCCTCTTTTCCCCAGCGGAGTCGCCAAACTGTGGACAACGCCCGCGGAAACTGCGTCCGCGGGATCCACACTAGGCATAATCGACTCGAGGTTCTTTCGAATCGAATTAAGACAAATTAGAGTCGCCACCAAGTTTTATGGGAACTTGGAACCGTTCAAGTCAACTTTACACCTTTCATCGAAAAGCATAAAGCCAATCGACTACGAGTGATTAAAGATAAAGACTTGTACCCTATATCACTCGATTTGAATGACTCTCGTAATCCAATGGTATTTAGACGGATCCACAAACCATAGATCTTGAGTAAGGGGTGAGGGTACGTGTTAGGAAGCCCATAAGGACACCTAACCCCGCCCGTCGATAACGGCCTCTACTAAGTCAAGTATCGGATTTCAAACAAGGTCATAGCTACTACGATATATGATATGCAAACATCGTTTTAAAACCCTAACATGTGAAGTTTCTATGTCGATTTAGATGCAACTAAACTAACTTTGTCAAAGTTGTAATTTAGCATGTGGGTTGATTGATCTAACAACATACAAAACAAAGCAAACAAGGCTTAGGGGGAATGGGGGAGCCGTTGGGATCTATCCTATTACAACCCAGGCATTTCATGCCGACACGACGAGAAATTAAAGATACAACTCGATCTAAAATACAACGCTATACACAAAACCATACACGACACACTACACGGCCAATTTGGCCTAGGTAAACGTGCACAAGGGGGTGGCCCACGGCTTACATGACTCCCGGCCTTGGGTCACTCCTCGTAATGCGTGCTTTCGCTTAATCTTATCGAATTAGACATTGGGTCACACACCTAAGCATGCATTAGCATAAATCGGGCCATGTTGCTTTAAACAACATGCGATTTACTATGCTCTTACATGAATTGGAGCACAACTATCTAGCCACATAAGACTAAGGTTTTTTAGAAATCATTTGACTCGATGACGGAAAACTAATTACAAACAAATTACAAAACACGACTCGATAAACAAAAGGTAATTGCCAAATACAAAACAACGATGAATAAACGATATAAAAATGAAGCAAGAATGACAAAAGGCACGGCCAAGCACATGGCCCCAGGTAACGGCCACCCTAGTTCCTAGGTTAGGTTCATTAGGTTAGATATATTTGAAAAGCGAGTTAGGAAACGAGTTAGAAAACAAGTTAGAAACGATGTTGATCGATTGAGAAGATGTCACGCGAATGTGTATTCTACACGGCCTAAAGGGGTCGAATTAGGTCAAGTTCGCTAGTTAAGTTAAACTCATCGAGTGTTAATAAGAAGGTGCTAATAACGCACTCTTATACTAGCGAGAAATCAAGTGAAAAGAGAGATGCATTCAATTAGGTTATAGAATTGTTAATCGATTTTTAAAGCTATGTCGATGCCACCTAACATGTCTAATTAGGTTATTTAATCGATCTAAAGTCGTCTAATTAAGTCATATGTTAACAATCAGAGGTCGAACTAGCATGCGAAGGGTCCTAGGGTAGGTCGAATTGAACGAAACAAGCAAGGGGTCAAAAGCGAGGAACGAAGTTAGGATTCGTTTTATTAATGCCCTACCTTGAACACGAGGATATGTAAATGAGACGGGGGATACGACCGACCGATGTGGCGGATTTCTTTCCCATCTCAAGTCAACGCGGGTGTTCGTGGTGGTACTTTAACTCATACTCGGACTAAACTAGTTTCATAGTTAACGATATCAAACGATAAACAAAACGATAAACAATGTAAAACGAAACAATAAAAAACAAACATAAAAAGAATGAAATAAAAGGGAGAAGAGGAGGATTTGATGCACCCTCAACCTACATGTATCGTTGACACCGTCTTGGATCGTAATCGATCGTAGATTTTATCTCGAGAGGCCGTCGTCGACGAAGGAACACAGCAACAACACGTTTTTTCGCAAATCTGGACAGCAACTTTCAAACTGCAATTTCTTACTCGTTTCACGGTGAAAATTAGATTTAAAAGATGTTTTGAAAACTATAAAGAGAGGAGAACAAAGATCTTAAAACAAACCACGCTCGTTCTGAGTTATTGGGCACGAAAAACGAGCACAAACAAAACTGGACAGACAGGAAAAGCCGCAAAAAATGTTGTATGACACTGCTTTTTTCGAGGGGATTCGTGTACTCTCAAGGTCAATTTGGCTCGTGAATCTTTGTCTAAAATGTAGATGGATGTTATGTGGTTAATTAGGAATAAGAAACTCGAATTTTAACGGAGATTTGAAGGGGAAACGAATTGTATTTCGAGAGAGACACAAACTGTTTCAGTTTGGATGTATCGGTTTTGTCGAGGGTTTTGAGAGGCAATTAGGGTTTGTTTCTGGAGTTTAATGCTTGTGAGTGACGGTAGTATGTATAGAGAACTTAGAGTATTAAATGTATGGCAGAGGGGAGGTATTTATAGGGAGTTAAAGTAGGGTAAAAGAGAGCAACAAGCAGTCGGGCTGCTTTGTTTCGCTGCTGCTGTCCAGCAGCTTTCATGAGCTCGTGTAGGGTTTTTTAGGGGTGTTTCTTGGTGGGCAAGGCATGGTAATATGTTTAGGATAGTCAGGTGTGGATGGGTGGTCATGGGCACGGGTTTGGTAGCCGTTTGGAGCGGGTTTGGAAGTGTTTGATTGGGCTCGGGTTTGGAGAACGAAAACAGGGGGGCTGCTTGTTGCGTGAGGTTTGTGAAGGAGTTTGGACGTGGGTTTCATGGGAAAGGGCTTGGAAGTATAGCTTGATATGTGGGCTAGGTGTGAGGTGAGATATGGGTCGCATTGGAGTCGAATACGGGGCAGTTTTGGTGTCGGATTTGGGGCTGCAAAACAGAGCAGCGAAGGTGGTGTTGGGCTGTTTGGGACGTGATTTGGGAGGGCTAAGCCAGGGTTTTGTGGTGGGTTTTGGCTGGGATTTGAACACGGGTTGGAGGAGAGGGGATTTGGCCGAAAGTGCGTCGAAAATCGAGCCCAAATCAAGTAGAAAACGAGCTCAAAATCGCGTATAAATCGTCGTAAAAATCGAGTTCTTCAAATACGATTTATAAAACGATTTAAATTGATTTTTCAAATCAAGTAACTTAAGAATGATTTTTCAAATCAAATATATATTTTATTTTCAATAAAATAAATTTAAGAAAATAAATTCAAATTAAAACAATAAAATGAATTCACTTTAAAAAAACATTTAATATAAATATCATTTAAATTAATAAAATACTTCGTCGACAACGCTCATTCTACATCGTAAAACGAGCCCAAATAATGACAATGACAACTAAAGAATACATGTGTCCTATCATCATCGGGTGTTTGTCGGGTTCTCTATAAATTCCAATATCGACGGATACGGGTATCTACATTAGTGATCCGTCACATGTGTTAGAGGTGGAGAACATAGAGCTAGATGCGTCCTTGTCTTATCTTGAGGTGCCTAAATAGATTCTTGATCGGAAAGTTAGGAAAACCAGACATGGTGAGACAATGTTGCTTAAGGTTATTTGGTCTAATCATGAGGTTGAGGAGGCTACATGGGAGGCAGAAGAGGCTATGAGAGAGCGTTACCCGTCTCTTTTTTATCAGGTATGTATGGTTACGGGGACGTAACCTTTGAAGAGGCTATTGATCCAAAATACTCAAGGGGAGGGGGGGTGAATTGAGGATTTAAAACTTTTGAAAGCTTTTTTGACTGTATGAATGTAATTGATTATTTAAAATTTATTGATTAAACTTTAACTAATCAACTAATGAAAGTAAACGAAATAAACACACAAACGAAAGAACGAGGAGACACACAGTTTTTGAAGTGGTTCAACTTCACAAGTCGAAACCTACGTCCACTATTCTCGATTAATAAATTTAGTACCTTTCTACGGATTACAAATTTACTAACCCAACTCGTACAACTAACTCTAGCTGTAACTCAATGAGTACCGTTAAATACTCGAGTGACTAACTTACGCTAATAAGAAAGCACTAATGATTCTTCTAATAGTTCACGTTAATGAACAAGTAAGAAATCAATTATAGCACTATTATCTTATAACGATAACAATAAGAACAAGTATGCTAGTTTTAAAATACACGACCTTTCAAAAATAATAAAACGGTTTTTCTACTTGAAAACACACGATTTTGCTTTGTGAAAATAAGAACAATTTTTATACTTAAGGTCTCTACTTTAGACGTTGTAAAGAGTAAAGTATTTATAGGAAGGAAAGAGTAGGCAACTCGGTTTTGCACAAACCCTAATAGCCGAAATAATAAGATATTTAAACAAATCATATCTTCTATTATCTCTTTCCTAAAAGCCTTAACATATAATAAAGAATATTCCAAAAGATAGATTATAATCTATTCAAATATTATCTTTACTATAAATTCCAAGATATGATAAGATTTCCTAAAACAAGAATATCTTTTATCATAAACAAATATATTAAGTAAGATATATAAGATATGTAAAGATATTATTATAGAATAAAATCTTTACCAAATATACCCTAGGTAACACGAGATGTCACAGCTCATATGCCTCGTGACTCGTGCAAACCCTAGTCTTAACATATAGGTTAGAATTTAGGTTTTAAGAGAGGCTATGTTGAAACCCTAATTAGTAGCATGGTCCAACTCATAAGTTGGTCCAAAACAACTACTGGTCAACGTTCAACATAAAACCGAACTCCGCACTAAACCGGACTTAATTAAATAAATACTTTTATCAAAACATTTAAAATAGACTTTAAACAATTTTCAAAACAATTTTGAAACATTATAAGTCGTGTATAAAAACTCAGCATCTCAATGTTATAGTAGGAGAGCTATAACATTGAGCTCTTTTACTAGTAATGTGATAGGTGCAAAGCTATAACTTTACCAATTCAAGAAACTCATTCTTGGTAATCATTACGAGATAATCACCTATACTATTCTAATCTTCAAGGACATCTTCGAGTATAGGCTACGTCATCATCCAAGCTTGATTAATCTTTAGACGGACTTCGTCTTCACATAAATCTTGAATGAATCTTCACATCGTTTGATCTTGAATAGAGGCTTGTATACTTTCGTCACAACTTCCTTTATTGCTTGTGTTAGATAAGTTGAATCTAAAATACTTAGACAAACGATTACGCGCAACAAGTATATAAAATATAGAACACCTTGACATCATCAAAACATAAACATATAAACTATATGGTTCAACAACCTTGTTTCTTTTAGGGGGGTAGGAGATGGTCGCGAAGAGTTTTTACATCTTTTTGTGTTGATTTTGATACAGTTAGTAGTTGTTTGAGTCGGGTTGAGTTTGGTTTGGTAAGTATTTTTTGGAGTTTTGTGTTGAGTTTTGTTTTGGTTGTTGTGTCCGGAGTATGTTAGTGTGTTTTTATTTTGTTGTGGTTTGAACTTCGGGGACGAAATTCTTTTTAAGGAGGGAAGACTGTAATACTACGGTTTTATGAGTCTCTGGATACTCTATCGAGTGGGTCTTACTCTATCGAGTAAGTATGTTTTGGTTTTCGAAACAGCAGTCTGCCTGTAGGGTACTCGATCGAGTAGCCTTGGCACTCGATCGAGTAAGTGGCACTCGATCGAGTACGAGACTTACTCGATCGAGTAAGTCGGTTTGCGGGTAATATTTGACGGGTTTTGTTAATAATGCGGATTAATATATATAATACTCCGTTATTTTTCCTAAACACTTTTTACAAACCTAATACACATAAAGAGAGATTGAAAACTACGTTGTTCGATTCATCCGCATTATTGGCAAATCCCGGAGCTAGAGGAGTCGGTTTCTTTCATTGTTGATATCATTGTGTCCTAAATACCTTTTTTGTAGCATTTGGTCAAAGTTGGTTAAACCCTAATTTTGGGATTTGGGGTTTTTATGATTTTGTTGTGTTAGTAGTGATTGTATGATTGTGTTATAGGAGGAGGGTTCGTAGAGGAGAGATTTTGAGACAGCTGCTAGATCGTCTGCTTTTGTGTTTGCATTCCAGGTAGGGTTTCCCTAATCAGTATTAGTTACATGATTTGTGGTGATTGTGCTGTAGTTAGTGATGATTGACTGAGATTCAGATGGTTGTGATTTCATATTGTTGATTATTTCAGACGGTTGTTGAATGTTATCATTGTTGTTGTTGTATCTGTCTGTGATCTTCGGGGCGCGTCCCTGGCTGAGTGGAGTCACTTGCGGGAGTGACTTTACGCCCTTGATTCGCTTTCTGTGAAACCCGCCAAAGAAGGGATGTGCACATTAATGAACATGGGTTTATCGCTCGATGGAGATGAGCGGGGATTTGGTGGGTACGGCTGCGGTCCTCCACTGGCAGTGTGGAGTACCTGTTGCGATGGGTACTCTGGCAGGGCTACACACTTTAGTGTGTAGCCAGTTATGAGGAGATTGATTATGGAGTTTGGGGTTTGATGTGACGATTGAGCTGTTTGACTTCTGTCTTTTGTGATTTATGTTGTGTAATTAGTACACCCCGTTTATTGTTTTAAAAACTGTGGCGATCCATTCAGGGATGGTGAGAAGTTGTTGAGCAGGTTTGAGTTGAGGCATTTGGGCTAGCTGGGATGTGTTACCACGAGCAGTTTAGAGTCTTCCGCTGTCATACTTTAGTTGTTTGAGACATTTGGTTTTTAAGGACATGTATCGTACTTTTATCGGTTTTGGATTTGGATATGTAAACACACTTTAAACCGTATTGCTATTTAAATTATGTTTCTTTATTGTCATTTGATTATCATTGCTTTGGGTAACCGAGATGGTGACGTTTCTATAATTGAGTTGTCCTGGTAAGGCACTTGGAGTATGGTGTCACAATAAATAACAGATGCAAATATACCAAAGATGGATTTCAGAGACTCAATATTGATGAATCGAACCTCTAAAAACCGGATTTGATTTTAATGACGAAAACCCGCAAATATGAATTATAAGGGATTTAAGTCGGGAATTTAATGATGATAAATCACTAATAAATTACATGTCAAAATTATCATGCCAAAACTATAAGAACAAACAAAGACGAAACGAAGAAACAGACGAAATTAACAAAAGAAGAAGGAAGAAGAAGGAAAGCAGGAACTGCGGCAGCCTCAGGAAGAGGCGCAGCAGGCGCTGCGTCCCTTCGAAGAGGCGCAACAGTTGCTGCGTTCCTTCTCGACATCTGTCTCCCATTAATCCGTAAAAAAGGGTTTGAATAAAGGTTTTAGAAATCGGTTTTGAATGTATTTTCGATGTAAATCTTACATTAATGATTACAAAAATAGAGTCCAATAATAAAAGATGGGATTTACACCCTCAGACTTACATGTTTGACGAAACGAGATTAACTAAGTTAACGTTTAGTGATGCTCGACTCGAATGTACGATGAAAGTGCCCTCAAAGAGGAAATTAAACAAGATTGATTAAGTTGATTGATGTGGAGTTGGTCAAATTGGTCGGTCATGCAAAACAAGGCTGGTACTCGGAAGGACCCGAGCTTACGTGGTCGAAAGTTCAAGCACGTAGGCGCCAATAAGCAAGAGCGTGGTCTAGAATGCAAAGGGAGAAGAGAAGGGCGGACACCGCGTGAGAAATATGAGAGGCCGAAGGTCTCTATTTATACTAATCACGGAATAAGAGTTTAGGAAAGGAGAGAAAGATCCGGAAACAACCGACTTAGGTTAAACACGAAAACTTGGACAAAAAGAAAGCCTGGAGAAAAGGTGCAGCAGGTGCTGCGTCCCTTGGAAGAGGCGCAGCACTTGCTGCGTCCTTTCCCCAACGGTTTCCTCCTGCGCAAGAAAGCGCGTTTGACAGCCTGTCGTATTTTAGGCATAACTTTCTCTGCAAGACTCGGAATAAAGTGATTTCGGTATCGTTGGAAAGATAATAGAAAGATCTAGAACTTTCAGTGAAATAAGCCTAACCCAACAAAGTTGTTATCACCTCGTAAAACGGGCCTAAAGGTCTGGTTGTCGTTTTAACTAAATGAAATGCACATTTTGTAATGTAAACTTTAAGTTTAGCCCAAAGAGGTGACATAGGACTCAAAATGAGAATAATCATGACATTTTATGACATCCTAACATTAGGTAGACAAGCACACTGCTTTTGACTCGGGATTTAACGATTTTAGGAAATGAAGACGGTTTTTGTAATACTACGGTTTTATGAGTCTATGGGTACTCTATCGAGTAGGGCTTACTCTTTCGAGTAAGTAGTTTTTGACGCAAAACAGTAGTCTGCCTGTAGGGTCCTCGATCGAGTAAGTTCGGTACTCGATCGAGTAGGGGCACTCGATCGATTAAGTGCCTTACTCGATCGAGTAAGTGTGTTTTACGGGTCTGTTTTGACGGGTTTTGCTAATAACGCCAGATTAATATAAAAGGCTTCCGTCATTTTCTTTAATTACTTTTCACCTTTCTAAACCTTTCAAAAGAAAAAGAAGTTACGTAGTTCTCTCTCGTCGCGTTGTTGGCAAATCCCCAAGGCTAGGAGTGTCGGATCGTCTTGTTCTTTACGCCGTAGTGATCCTTGTGTCGAGGGTAAGCTTTTTATATAATTTTTATAACGTTTTGTTAAAGTTGGTTGAAACCCTAATTAGGTAATTTGGGGGTTTTTATGATTATGTGGTTAAGGTAGTAATTGTATGCATGTATGTATAGGAGGAGGGTTCGTAGAGGAGAGATTTTGAGACAACTGCTAGATCGTCTTATTCTGTGATTGCATCTATGATTATGTGGTTTAGGTAGTAGTTATTTGAATGTTGTTTCATTAATGCTTGCGATTACGTGGACGTAACTTTGCTTTTTCGGTGAAGCGATGTGATATGATTTATTTTAAGCATTGTTATAAGTATGTTGATATGAGGAAGTATGTTAGCATGTATGTGGAAGGTGTGAATATGATTAAACATGTGAAGTATTAATTGTTGTGATTTTGGTTGGTTTCTCGAAATTTTATCGCTTGATTGTTTTGGCTCCTATTTACTGTCGGTTTAAAAGTCTTTTCCGAGATTTTTATGTGTGATACCCTTGTGAGTTATATTTCATATGCCACTGGTCTCGTGTTCAAATAATATACGGTTTAGTAGATATAAATATTTTAGTGGACAGTAGTCGAAATATTCCTGTACAGTAATATTTTCGCGCCATGTTTTTGTAAAAATTATCATTTAAAAACAACATAATTATTTATTATAATTCTAACTCCACTGTTTAATAGACTCATGTATGTTTCTAAATTAGTAAGCTGCGTTGTAAGAAAATATTTTGACAATTTATGGTAATTTTTACAAGTTGACCTAAGTTCCTGACAAGTTGCTGTAAAGTTTCTGTTTCGACCAAATAGTTTGTAAAATACATTATAAATTGACCCTTTGAATTTTTGACTTGATTCTTTTTCTCATGATTTATTAATTCTCTAGATTTTCTAAAAAGTATAAGTTCTATAGACGTAATTATGTTATTATTTATTTATGATTTTTAGAAGTTATAACATGTTTCCTAGCCTTGAAAAGTATAAGTTTTGTTTCTTATCTTTTGTACATTGATATTTTGATGTTGTCAATTATGTGAAGTATAATGACATGTCTAGTGATATGCGGAATGTGTTGCCCTAAGCCTATATTGCATCCATGTTTAAGTTAGATATCATTATTAAGAAAAGATTAACTAAACAATTATATGTATTTTGTTATAGATTATTACTTATTTTGGCAATGTATTTGCCAATAGTTTAAATAAAGTTAGTTTAAGTTGTGGTTTTGCTACTCGGAAGTAAATCAAATATTTTTGTATTCAGTTTACCATTAATTAGTGTTGGAAATGAAAGTTGTTTTATATTACAATGTGTGTGTCATGCTTTATGGCATTACAACAATGATTTGGTTGTTCCTATTGTTTGTTATTCGAACTTCGAGGACGAAGTTTATTTTTAGGGGGAAGGAATGTAATACTACGAATGTTTTGAATTGTCGTTGTGATACCTTGTGATGCGATTGGTATGGATAATAATCGTAAAATGCTTAATTGTGTTGGATGATGCTTAGTAATGAGGATGTTATAAGTGTTGTGGTAGTAGTTGTGGGTGAACTTCGGGACGAAGTTCATTTTAAGAGGGGAAGACTGTAATACTCCGTATTTTAATAATAATTTATAAGAATAATTTATGTAATTTAATAATTGATTAAATGAAATTTCTAATAATAAATACAAGTAAGACGTTAATTAAATAATAAATTAATAGTTCAAGTCAGGAATTGAGTTTAGCTAATATAATATAGGTCGTGTGCTATTGTTTATTGGACCGAAATTTATTAAGTTGGTATGAGTGTAATCGGGATTTGTATCGGGAATTAATAATAATATAATACGAAAATAATAATACATAAAAGTAATAATAATTATATCAATAATAATAATAAAGTTATGACAATAATTAAATTAGTAAAAGAGATATGTGGTAATCCTATTCTTATGGTAAGATTAATATATGTAATAATAATAATAATAATAATGATAATATGATGGTAATTATAATAATGGCAATTCCTAAAATAATTAGAATATGGTAATTGTAATAGTTTCCTAATTGGCCTCACATATTCTCTAATCTTAGACTATAAATACCATGTTAAATCTGAAAAATAATTCATAAAAGAAGAAGGAAGAAATCTAAAAGAAAGAAGAAAAGAATTAAGGAAGAGAAAAGTAAAAGAATTAACTTATATAATCGCCTCAAGGTAATACTTTAAACCGTCTCATGTATACACTTTGCTTTGCTATAACTTGTAAACTAGGCCACCGTAGGACGAGCCGTGATCGTGAATGTGACCGTGGAACACCAAGGATTGACCATGACCTACTATTGACCACCAGGGATCTCGGGAAAGGGGTTTTTCAGGCGGGTTTTTGGGTGGTGTTCGTGGTGTTTGTTTGGGTGTAACCATATAATTAAAACAGGAATTTCAACCCGTATTCTTGACCACCGTGACCTGGGTTGGGGTTGTTTGGTCGTGGGGGAAGGAGTCGACCATATTGGTGGATGTTGGGGTGGTAATGGTGGCGGTTTGTGGTGGTGATGGCCGGAATTACGCGAAAACAGGGGAGAAGCAGGGGTTTCGTGCGAGTTGTTGTGACCGTCTTAAGACGAGCTTTATGACTTCGTTAGTTGACCATTGGGGAAGTGGGGACCATCCCTGGAATCACCATGGTACAGTGGTGTCAACGCTGGTGTCTAGAGGTGGTGTGGTTGGCTGTATTGGCCGTGGTTGAGTGTTTAAGACAGTGTGTCTGCAAGGGTGTTGTTGTATGTCGGTTTGAGTAGGGAGTTTGTAGTTTAATTGGGTTGACCCATTTGTGACCGTGTAGGGTGGTGGGACTAGTGGTTCCACCGTGGGCCAGAGGAGGACCACGGCGGTGGCCACTGGTGGTAAGGTTGGTGGTTGTATGGGTGTTGCGAGTTGGTTAAACATGTTAAGGAAATTGGGTGTTTTGTGTTGGTGTTGGTAGTGTCGTGTATGTGGGTGTGTGTGGTAAGTGTTACGGGTTTGCATGGGTTATGGGTAATTGGGTCTTATTTAATTAAGATGGGTTTTACGTAATAATAATTTACACGGGAATTAATTAATATAATTAGAATATAATTGAATAATTAATATAATAAATGGAATAACAAATAAATAATTGAATTATTATATTATAATATTTTGATTAGGTGACGGTATTGTTGAGAAACTTATATTGGATTTCTACTAATTGGATTGCGTAATTGGAGTGCTTGCTTTCGAGGTAGGATAACTACTCAAGTCGTCTTGTCTTTGTTGGTTTGTGGAATTTATAAAAGTATTGTGAAATTGGATGGATTAACGGATGTGAATTATATGTCATGGAATTATATTTTAGTTATTGGTTTATTCATATTGTTTATTGGATACCTCAGATTTGGTCTGAGACGAGTTATGGTTATTGTTATGATATTGTTATTGCTATATATCGTAATTGTTGGATACCTCAGGTTTATACTGGGATGATGGATACCTCAACTTCGGTTGGGATGGTGGATACCTCAACTTTGGTTGGGATGGTGGATACTTCAACTTCGGTTGGAACGATGAATACCCCGGGCCAGGGATTGGCGGGATGAATGGGTGTTTCGGGTGATGAGCTCAGTTTTATTGGCATTGCATATTAAATCATTTTACCTTGACTTGTTGTTGGTTATTCCTACTCAACCATTGGTTGACGTGTTTGCTTCTGTGTCAAAATAAAATTGATGCCTGCTTTAATTGATGGCATCCTGTGGTGAAGCATTTAATATTTCCGGTTAAATGGGGAGCAGATTTAAATAACAGGTTTTGAGTTAGCTGGATATGGGGAGCTTGGGCGTGTGAGCTTTCGGACCTGCAGGTGTCTAGATCACAAATGTAGTTATATCACTTATTTAATTTCCGCTGCGAGTTGTATTTATTTTTACATTAAGTTCTAGTTAATTAAAAATTGTAAGACATATGTAATCATTAAAGTTTTTAATTAAAGTACTTTGGTGAGTTGGACTTTGTTATCTACTACCTCGGGTAACCGAGATGGTAACGCTCTCATTTACTTGGGAATGTCTAGCTAAAGGCTCCCGAATAAATGGGGGTGTTACATCAAAGAGGATGATATCTATAGGGAGAATAATCGGAAATATGAGGCCGTGAGTTCCAAGTTGCCAACCAACTTCAACATGACGGATATCCCTAAATTCAAGGGGCATGAAAACCCTTTGAACCATATCCGTGCTTTCAAGGATTACATGTCTATCAAAGGCATTAAAATTGAGATGTTCTTAAGGATATTTCCTTCATCTCTTGACACCATCCCAAAACAATGGTTCTATTCTCTAGAGCACAAGAAAATTGCTACCTGGGACGATGCCACAATTGAGTTTGCCAAGCAATATGCGGATAATGCCGAAATCCAAGTAAATATGCGCACTTTAGAGGTTCTTACCCAAAATGACAAAGAAGGTTTCACCGACTTCCTAAGTAGGTGGAGGAAGACTAGTACCCAACTTGTTGAACGTCCAGATAAAGCTACCCTCGTAGAGAAATTCGTGGACAATTTAAAACCCATCTATGCAAATCATTTGAGGTACCAAAACATTAAGACCTTCAAAGACTTAACTGTACTAGGAACAAGGATCGAGGATGACATCCGTAAAGGGCTCTTGTCCAAAACGGTAGGTCGTGGATATCAAGGCTCAACAAGTCGTTCTTACGGCTCTACCAGCAAGACTGATGAAGTTAACCTTCTCGAGCCATCTAAGAAGAATACCCCACCAAGAAATTTCACAAATATTGGGGATACATACTCCAATGCTCTAAAGAGATTCATGAAATAAAGTAAGCTTCAACCCAATGGCCCTACACCCGAACCAGAAAAGAAATCCAAGTTCTGGGACGAGAATTCGTATTGCGGATATCATAGAGGTAAGGGACATGACACAGAAAAATGCTACAAGCTAAAACATGTACTTCAAGACATTATTGAAGACAGTCGCCTACCAATACCGCCTAGAGGCAAGCCTAACAACACTCAGAATCCTCTTGGAGTTCTGATGATTACAAGTGAAGAATCTACCTTAGATTGTTCAAACCTCATTTCTCCAGTCGAAGACGGAATTCACGTGATAGAGAGTGAAGGGAACTACTCCACCATTTCCTCTACTATCACCGATTTCATCGCATGGGCAATGATACGTTCATTTTATATAGTCCCTTTTGGCCTTTTTATGCACGTATTTCTATGATATTATCGTAGTTTATGCTACGAAATGCCCCGAATATGCTACTTTGGTTTGTTTTGTCTTATTTGCAGGAATGTACCAGAAAGTAGTGAAATCGAGCCTTTTACCGTCCGTTTAGCATGCATTTGGAGGAAGAGTGAATTTGGAGCGGGAATGTAGCTATTTTGAGATGCGCAAAGAAGAAAGATAGCTAGGCGAGCAAAGGAAGAACTTCAAATTGCTAGTGCCTGCTTTGAAGAGTCATATCTCGATTTATACAACTTATATTCAGGTGATTCTTATTGGAGATGAAATCTTGTCCTCTTAGCTTTCCAACGCCACCGGAATCGCCCAGTTTTCCCAAGTAACGAAGAAATGGCAGCCGTTTGAAGTTCAAAGGTCAGCGAGAAATTGTCTTATTTGGAAAGTACTCGATCGAGTACAATTATGTTCGATCGAGTCCTTTTTCTACTCGATCGAGTAGTTGCATTTTAGGATTTACTCGATCGAGTAGATTTTCTATTCGATCGAGTGGTTTAAGCTTAATTTTACTCGATCGAGTGATTTAAAGTTACTCGATCGAGTGGTTTTGATGTTACGCGGGATTAATTAACCCGTGTTGGGCTTAATTTCGGGATAGACTTTTGTTTTCCTATTTAAGCTTTCATAATTAGGTTAAGGGGGCTCTCTCTCACTCTCTCAACACTACATACACTACTTTTCTTCTGTTTTCCACTGTTCTTTGTTCCTTTCTTTTCCGGATCTCTTAATCAGTAATTCCTTTCCTTACTCTTTTTCTTCCTTTACTTTATTTTTAATTAATGATGTTGTTTATTCCTTTATTTTTCGTTCTTGCTCTTTCCTTATTTATGTTTAGCTAATTCCCCTGCTAGGATTTAGGGGAGTCGATGAACCGATATTAATTGCTAATTAGGGTTACTGATTTGTCGTTGTTGTTAGGTCTATGTTGTTAATCACTGCTTTAATTGTATCCTGCTAGTTGAGTCGACACAATTAGCCTATTTAACTTTCGTAAACCTTGACCTCGACCGAAAGGTTGGAAAGGGTGAGACCCGCAGTGAACAATAGGATGCTTTAGTGAGGGCGAAAGTTAAACTAATAGCATTTTAGGGCGAATTGAGACTGAAAGGAGATATTCATTGCCCCTTAGACCGACACATCGACTAATCTGTGACCTTAGCTGCAATTGATTACGTTCATTGATGACCCGAAATCCTAGTTTTCTCTCTCTCTTTTTAATTTCTCTTATTCCTTCTTAATCTTATTAGTTTAATTAAAATATTTCAAAACCCCCAATAGTGATATCAGACAGATCGAGTAGACAAGTGAATAGTGACCGCCTCCCTGTGGAGATCGACCCTACTTATCGCTAGCTTCTGTTAGTTATATTTAGGTATTTATTTTTGGTACATAACGACCGTATCAAATTTTGGCGCCGTTGCCTGGGAGGCAATTACTTTCTTTACTTGTTTAATTTTGTCTGTTTTTAGCCTCAAGGGATTTTTCCCTTGAGGCCGTTCTCATCTTTTTCTCTAGTGCTGTTTTGATAGGTCCTACAGGTCCTACCTAGACAATTCTAGGTCAAAGATCGTCAAAGGGAAGGCTTGAGTACCTTTGACCTTCCACCTATGTTCCATTCTATGGCGCGGCAGGTGGTTTTGTGTGAGAGATGTGGTGCTGCTGGGCATGATTCAGCTGTTTGCTTAGCGGGAAACGACCGTGTCAAAATTTGGCGCGACGAGGTCTATGCGTTCAAGCAGCAAAGACAAGCTAGTCATTCCACTGCAATTGTGCCGCCACATCCGCTTTATCAATGAGGCTATCAACAGCCTCCGTTTGTCTGGCCACCGCGACAACAAGCTCCTCCTTCTGATAAACAGAAAGAAGAGATTGCGGAGCTGAAATCTTTGATGAAGGCGTTTGCACTCCAAGTGCAAGAAGGTGATAGACACACTTGTGCGCGATTTGATAAGCTCGAGTCTCAAATAGCTTAGTTAGCTGTTTCTGATGACTGGGATGACTCGGATTACGAGGTTCTATCAGATAATGATGCCTTACACGAGGATTTCAGCACTGTACAGCATGAATCACTCGATCGAGTGACATATATTAGTCGATCGAGTGAAATACCTGAAGAATCGTTCGATCGAGCACTTTATTCCACTCGATCGAACAACTGCTTAGAGGAAGTACTCGATCGAGCTATTTCATATGCTCGATCGAGTGATTATCAAGAGGAAAGTTCTCGATCGAGTAACATTTCTACTCGATCGACTGATTTGGCCAGAGAGAGCAACGATTTGTCACTTGGGTTCGTTCTAGATGACAATTTTGATGATGACAACGGTTATGGTGAGTCTCCCCTTTTCAATGCCGAGTTAGATGCGCTTGAGGCTGCGATTTACGGGACGGAATCCACAGAGGAGGGTGACGAGAAGACAGCTGAGTCGGTAATTGCTCCTAGGACGGATGAGGTAATATATTCTTTTGTCGATGATTCCGACTGTGAGAGCAACCCACCTAAGGTAGTTAACGATAATTTTATTATTGTTTGTTTGAGTAGTACATTACCTCATTTGACTTATGCTTCGCACTTTAATGCTATACCCCCTCCTAATTGGTCAATTAATTTAACGATCTTTCACCGTTCTTGTCATCTTAATTTGGTTAATCTGAAACGATACCCTAATTTATTGGTAATTGCTCCTGAGCTCCTTTATTTTGTGGACAAATTTAGGAGCTATCGTAGGAAATTTGTTAGACTTAAACGGTCGTACATTTTTATTTTCTATTTCTTTATTCCACTGTGGTGCTACTTACATTTTTGTGTAGCACATGCGCAAATTGTTTGATCGATTCTTTAGCGCTTTGAAAAGTTTTGACCAGGCTAATTAAATAGAGGCTCGAAGAAAAGAAGGTCGAGCTGGGACTTGACTGAAACTAGCGCTACCCGGGAGGCAACCCGGAGATTTTATTTTTAGTTGTTTTTCAAACATTCAGTTTTTATTTTGTTTAATAATCGGTTCTCTCGATCGAGTTTTCTTGCTTTGATTCGCTTCCTATGATGCCACTATGAAGCTGTTTGTGACCTCCCATGTTGCTAGCTGGTTTGGGGAGGTCCCTTCTTCGCGTTATCTTGTAAGTTTTCCGCATCTTCACTCTCCTTTTTTAGTTTGCATTTCCTTTCCCTATTTTTGGGTACAATGAGGGCGTTGTACGGTTTGGTTTGAGGAGGTTATGCATACAACCAATATCTGTGTCTGCATTCAGCTTTTATTGCATTCCTGTTATCACGTTTAATTTTCATATTTCATATGCATATTTCTATTCCAAAAAAAAAAAAAAAAAACCGAAAATCAAAAAAATTCACGTTTATTTTTGCATATAGGTTGAGTCGGAACGGTAGATTTCCGTGATGAAATTGCACATTAACTTGTCTTTTTACTTGAGCCTTGCACTTTCGTTGATGGTTATTAGCTGAGTCTTACGCATATCTACGAGTTTTTGTTCAAATTTAGCTGACTGTTTAGACTCGACCTGATAAATTGGCAACCTACTCTATAAATTCTGAGTTTTAGAGCCTTATAACTGGTGACATTCATGACCGGTTTACATAGGAATTGAGAGTAGTACTCCTTGCATAACATGTTTATTACTTTTGCACATTTATGAAATTCGATTTCTTGTCAATTGCATACGTTCGGGTTTGTGGTCGGTGTCACATGCAGGGAGGTGCTTGCAAATTTCCTTTTTCTTATATTTTTCACCCATTTAGCTCCACTTAAGCCAAATCTTGCCTTTTTGACCCATTAGCTACATCCAAAACTGAGCCTGCCTAGTCAAGCTAGTTTAGTATGTCTTTTGTGGTATGTTTTCCGTCTGCAGTTTGACCCGTTTTTATTTGTATGGAGTTGGTGTAAATAGAGGAGGGAGAAAAAGAAAAGAAAAAAATTGAAAAAGAAAAAAAAATAAAAAAAAAATGAAAAAGAAAGTGGCTGACTCACGTGAAAAAGAAGAAAAAGAAAGAAAAAAAAAGTTTGATTTGTTTGTTTTGATTCATTTAGACGGTGTTAAAAAGGAAAGTTTGTGACCGTCTAACTCCTCCATTCTTATTCCATATTTTTGAGGAGATTGTGTATGAGTTTAGTGAGCTGTGTGCCAAATGAAGGGCACTTGTATTCTATTTTTTAGTCAGTTGAGATTCGGATGGTTTATTATGGTCCTGTTAGGAACTAGCTTGATGCTTTTACCTCCACATTACCATAACTTGTTTTGCCTTTTCTCAGCTGAACCTCACTATTCCCATATTACTTGTAAGCCCTCGGCTGTGACGAACATTGTTGGTTGGAATGTATGTGTAGTACTTGAATCGTCTATCATTTTTGTTGCATGCATGTTATGTAGGTCGCAGTCTAGGTGAGTGACTGTTTTCTCTTTCTCTCTTATACATATACTTTCACCCTTTGCTTCATGAGAGAAGAGTGACCACGTGAGAGTCCGATTTTGTTGGTCTTGCAGGGTCGATAGGTCAGCTTTATTTATGGACATCTTATAATTCGTTTGCGTAATCACCATTGTAGTCAGAATCGTTGATTTTAGTTTGCATTAAACTGCTTTAAGTAGACAAGTTATAGCTAGCTCTGAGTTATCTTTTCCGTTCCATTAGTTTGCATTTAGTTTACTCGAGGACGAGTAAAGGTTTGGTTTGGGGAGATTTGATACGTGCATTTTATATAGTCCATTTTGGCCTTTTTATGCACGTATTTCTATGATATTATCGTAGTTTATGCTACGAAATGCCCCGAATATGCTACTTTGGTTTGTTTTGTCTTATTTGCAGGAATGAACCAGAAAGTAGTGAAATCGAGCCTTTTACCGTCCTTTTAGCATGAATTTGGAGGAAGAGTGAATTTGGAGCGGGAATGTAGCTATTTTGAGATGCGCAAAGAAGAAAGATAGCTAGGCGAGCAAAGGAAGAACTTCAAATTGCTACTGCCTACTTTGAAGAGCCATATCTCAAGTTCTACAACTGATATTTAGGTGATTAAAACTTGAGATGAAATCTTGTCCTCTTAGCTTTCCAACGCCACCAGAATCGCCCTGTTTGCCCAAGTAATGAAGCAATGGCAGCCGTTTGAAGTTCAGTGCGCAAAGCAGGAAATTGTGCGCTGGAAAGTACTCGATCGAGTACAATTATGTTCGATCGAGTCCTTTTTCTACTCGATCGAGTAGTTTTATTTTAGGATTTACTCGATCGAGTAGATTTTCTATTCGATCGAGTGGTTTAAGCTTAATTTTACTCGATCGAGTGATTTAAAGTTACTCGATCGAGTGGTTTTGATGTTACGTGGGATTAATTAACCCGTGTTGGGCTTAATTTCGGGATAGACTTTTGTTTTCCTATTTAAGCTTTCATAATTAGGTTAAGGGGGCTCTCTCTCACTCTCCCAACACTACATACACTACTTTTCTTCTGTTTTCCACTGTTCTCTGTTCCTTTCTTTTCCGGATCTCTTAATCAGTAATTCATTTCCTTACTCTTTTTCTTCCTTTACTTTATTTTTAATTTATGATGTTGTTTATTCCTTTATTTTTCGTTCTTGCTCTTTCCTTATTTATGTTTAGCTAATTCCCCTGCTAGGATTTAGGGGAGTCGATGAACCGATGTTAATTGCTAATTAGGTTTACGGATTTGTCGTTGTTGTTAGGTCTATGTTGTTAATCACTGCTTTAATTGTATCCTGCTAGTTGAGTCGACACAATTAGCCTATTTAACTTTGGTAAACTTTGACCTCGACCGAAAGGTTGGAAGGGGTGAGACCTGCAGTGAACAATAGGATGCTTTAGTGAGGGCGAAAGTTAAACTAATAGCATTTTAGGGCGAATTGAGACTGAAAGGAGATATTCATTGCCCCTTAAACCGACATATCGACTAATCTGTGACCTTAGCTTCAATTGATTACGTTCATTGATGACCCGAAATCCTAGTTTTCTCTCTCTCTTTTTAATTTCTCTTATTCCTTCTTAATCTTATTAGTTTAATTAAAATATTTCAAAACCCCCAATAGTGACATCAGACAGACCGAGTAGACAAGTGAATAGTGACCGCCTCCCTGTGGAGATCGACCCTACTTATCGCTAGCTTCTGTTAGTTATATTTAGGTATTTATTTTTGGTACATAACGACCGTATCAAATTTGTTGATCGAGTACTTTCCAGCGCACAATTTCCTGCTTTGCGCACTGAACTTCAAACAGCTGCCATTTCTTTGTTACTTGGGCAAACATGGCGATTCCGGTGGCGTTGGAAAGCTAAGAGGACAAGATTTCATCTACTATTGGAGTCACCTGAATATCAGTTGTAGAATTTGAGATATGGCTCTTCAAAGTAGGCACTAGCAATTTGAAGTTCTTCCTTTGCTCGCCTAGCTATCTTTCTTCTTTGTGCATCTCAAAATAGCTACATTCCCGCTCCAAATTCACTCTTCCTCCAAATGCATGCTAAACAGACGGTAAAAGGCTCGATTTCACTACTTTCTGGTTCATTCCTGCAAATAAGACAAAAAAACCAAAGTAGCATATTCGGGGCATTTCGTAGCATAAACTACGATAATATCATAGAAATACGTGCATAAAAAGGCCAAAAGGGACTATATAAAATGCACGTATCAGGCAAGAAGTGTGAAAAGGCAAGTCTCGGAACTAGAAAGAATGGTGGCAACCCTACGTGATCACAATTCGACACCCAAAGAGTGTGCGCCACTAAGTTTCTCGCAAAATGCTACAATGCAAGAAGTAGTAGCCATGGTCGATGAACTAGTCGACCAAATCCTTCATTTGGAGGCCGAAATCATAAGGATGAGGGGACTTGATACTATCAATGGATTATGGGCCGATGATGATGAAGATGAGTATCTCACTGAACACTACTTAGTCAAAGTCAGTGAGGAAATAGTCCAAAATAGTGAGGATCAAGATGTGGACCACCTTACTCGTTCGGGACGTCCATACCAAAACACTTCTCAAAATGGTCCCATAGCGAATGGTCCAACCAACGTTGTCACACCAAATGATAACGAAGATACCTCTACTGACCATTTGCTGAAGCAACTACAGAAGACAAAGGCTGATCTTTCAGTTTGGCAATTAGTTGCAAGCTCGTTCCCACATCGCCAAACTTTACTGCAAGCCTTGGCCAAACTAAATGTGGCACATAATTCCTGACCCGATGACGTAGTCAACTTGGTCTTCCAAGAATCACCAAAGCTAAGTAACCCTGTTACTTTCTCGGATGAAGACTTGCCACCCTTTGGTGCTAATCACAATTTGGCTCTTTACATCACCGTTATTTGCTTGAAAAAGAATGTGCCAATGACTTTGGTAGATGATGCCTCGGCAGTCAACGTTATACCTCTGAAAACGGCATACAAATTGGGCATGAAAGAGTCGGATTGGACCCCTACCAACCAAGGTCTTCGCGCATATGATGGTACACGACGAAAAGTGATAGGAGTTGCTAATCTGACCATAGCCACAGGGCCAATTGAACGAAAAGTCAACTTCCAAATAGTGGACATTGAAGCATCCTTTAACATACTTCTGGGAAGATCTTGGATTCACGCTTCCAAAGCGGTAACATCCACCCTCCACCAGAAAATCAAGATCCCACTAGATGGTAAAGTTTTGACAATCACTTCATCACCCATCAAGGCAGTAATAGAAAAGAGGTCAAGTAATCAAGTACTTGCGGATCCAGTATACGAACTTGGGGGCTTCCATAGCATAAGCGTCATAGAAAGTGAGTTGGCACCTTTATACTTCAATCCCTACTCCAATTTGGTGGTCAACCACATACTCAAATCCCAGGGATACTTCCCGGGAATGCCTCTGAATCCAATCCGAAGAAACACCTTTGCACCCTACAAAAAAGGCAACTCACAAAGGATACCACTTGGATTAGGATACAAACCCACTAAAGAAGAGGTTCTCAAGATGCTCGCCCAAGTTCAAAACCGAAAGAACGTGGGAATCCAAATGCAACCTTACCGCCCTACCCTAAATGGATACTTCGTTAGGGAAGAAAGTCAAGAACCCTTTCATGGATTTCCCGAACCTTGGCACTATCTCGAAAGGAAGTTAGCTGGAATCTAGATCTTTCACGATTGCTACTTCATTCCTCCAGTAACGGTTCCTACCGTCAAGGCTCGTCAAGCTCCTTGCTTAGACGAACAAGCTGTTAGCCTACTATTTGGGGAAGATCGATTTGTTAGAGCCGCGCAGGATGAGATCATTACCATGATACTACAGGACGATCATTTAAATCCTACCGCATTGATCACAGAAACCAACTCAAATCAGCAGAAAGGATGGAGAAAGTCGATCAAGTGGACAAACAATCAAGGAAGACTCTTCAAACTCACCACTGGAGAAGGAGAGATGTTCAAAGGAGAGCCATAAGATGATGAAATCGAGTCAGAGTCAGAGTCGGAGTCTAGAGAAGTCCCTAGAGAGTCTCCTCCTGTTGTCACTCCTACTCCCCTTGTTTCTCCTAGCTTAGCATCAAGTAGTAACAGTAGTTCGGGAAATGTCCAACGGTTGTCCCTTTACCGCCACTGACTACAGAACAAATGGCTTCTCTGTTTCAACTCTTTTCAAACTTTAATATGAATAAATCAGGTTCTGCGTACTCTTTGTGTTATTCTGAATGCAATTCTGTTTACGATGATAATGAGGATGACCCAGACCCAGACTCAATACCTCCCTACACAGCCAAAGAAATACTACTAGAGGGGGAAGAGGGACCAGCAATAGAGAACAGTGAACCTATCTAGGAACCGAACTAGAACCCTAAGAACTTAGGATAGGGACGACCTTGAGCCCCGCCGAAAGGGCCAATTTCGTAGACCTCCTACACGAGTTCAAAGACATTTTTGCTTGGTCCTATAAAGACATGCCAGGGATCGACATGGACATTGCAGAGCATAGAATCCCTATTAAACCAGGTTTCAAACCCGTAAAACAGAAGCTTCGTCGAATGAGGACAGAATGGGCTCTTAAGATCAAAGAAGAAGTCGATAAGCAATTCAAAGCCGGGTTCATCAAAGTTTTCGAGTACTCAGACTGGGCAGCTAACATAGTACCCGTACCCAAAAATGATTGAATAATCCGGGTTTGTGTTGATTTCAGAGACTTAAACAAGGCAAGTCCCAAGGATGACTTTCCCCTACCACATATCGACATATTGGTGGATAACACAGCAGATCACGCGCTATTGTCCTTCATGAATGGATACGCAGGATATAATCAAATCAAGATGGCCATAGAAGATATGCATAAGACCGCCTTTGTCACTCAATGGGGCACCTACTGCTACACAGTTATGCCGTTTGGGTTAATCAATGCCGGAGCTACATATAAACGCACCGCAACTACGCTCTTACATGACATGATGTATAAAGAAGTTGAGGTATACGTAGATGATATGATTGTCAAGTCCAAGGATAGAGAGGGGCACATTGGGAACCTTCGCAAATTCTTCTCAAGGCTACCAAAGTACAACATGAGGCTCAATCCTCAGAAATGTGCATTCGGGGTAACATCTGGTAAACTCATGGGATACGTTGTTAGCTAACGAGGAATAGAAATAGATCCTTCCAAGATCAAGGCTCTAATCGAAATGCCACAACCTCAAACAGAAAAAGAAGTTAGAGGATTCTTGGGTAAAGTGCAATACATAAGTTGATTCATATCGAAGCTCACCATGATCTGTGAACCTATCTTCAAAAAGCTAAAGAAAAGAGATCACACCATGTGGGATGATGACTGTCAGAAAGCATTCGACCGAATCAAGGAAATACTAGCTAAGCCACCAGTGCTCATGCCACCTCAACGAGATCAACCTCTTGGTTTGTATCTCACGGTAACTGGAATAGCCATGGGCGCCGAGCTATCCCAAACCATAGGAAAAGAAGAAAGAGCTATCTACTACCTTAGTAAGAAGTTCTTAGAGTACGAGTGCAACTACACGCCACTCGAGAAGACATGCCTCGCTCTTGTGTGGGCAATGAAGAAGCTACGCCACTATATGCTTAGCTACTCCGTCAAAATATACTCCAAAATAGATCCCGTCAAATATCTCTTCGAGAAACCCGTTCTCAATGGATGCCTAGCAAGATGGACCTTAATGCTCTCAGAGTTCGATCTCAAGTATGTACCTCTGAAAGTCATAAAAGGGCGCGCCGTTGCCGAGTTCTTCGCTGAAAATCCCATCAATGATGCGCAAACGATAGACACCTGGTCGTTTCCGGATGAGGACATACTCCAAACAGACGTAGATTCCTGAGACCTTTACTTTGACGGGGCATCGAACTTAAGAGGATTTGGAATAGGAGTGTTGCTCATTTCTCCTGAAGGCGAGCATACACCAATCTTTGTCAAACTCGACTTCGAGGTGATGAATAACGCGGCAGAATATGAAGCTTGTCTCATTGGATTACAAGCAGCAGTAGGTTTAGGCATCAAGAACCTTCGGGTACATGGGGATTCATCTTTGATCATCAACCAAGTTACGGGATCTTGGAAAATTCGAAGCGAAAGCTTAGCACCGTATCAAGCAAGAATAGACCAAGTAGCCCAATTCTTCGATCAAGTAACATACCTACACCTACCTCGAGAAGAAAATCAATTTGCAGATGCTCTTGCAAAACTTGCATCTTTGATTAATATGCCAGATAACATGATAGAAATGCCTTTATGCATCGAACGACGGTCGGAACCGGCTTATGTGCACTAAATCACAGACGAAGAAGAAATCACAGAGGAACCTTGGTTCCAAGAAATCCTGAACTTCAAACTCAACGGCATCTATCCACCGGATATGGACAAAAGAGGACAACGTGCTATACGCTTTCTAGCTTCCCAATACGTCCTCATGCAAGGAGAATTATACAAACGAACACCTCTTGGTGTAATCCTACGTTGCCTTGATCATTCACATGCACGAAAAGTGATGGAAGAAGTCCATGATGGAGAATGTGGCCCTCACATGAGTGGACCCCTGATGGCAAAGAAAATAATGCGTTTGGGGTATTATTGGACCACAATGGAATCCGATTGCATCAAATATGTCAAACATTGCCATAACTGTCAAATCTTCGGGAATGTGCAACATGTCCCTCCTTCATTACTCTACACCATGACATCTCCTTGGCCATTTTATGCTTGGGGAATTGACATCATCGGAAAGATCACTCCAGCTGGAACAGGAGGTCACTGTTTCATTCTGGTAGCAATCGATTATTTCACCAAATGGGTAGAAGCAGCTTCTTACACTAGTCTCACAGCCAAAAACGTGGCAAAGTTCATACAAATCAATATCATCTGTCGATACGGTTGCCCACATGAGATCATTAGTGACAATGGGTCACATTTCCAGGCTGAGACTGAGCAATTGCTAGCCAAGTACAAAATCAAGCATCACCACTCCTTGCTATATAGACCACAAACTAATGGCGCGGTAGAGGCAGCGAACAAGAACGTTGTCACAATCCTCATGAAAATGATTGACAACTATAGAGATTGGCCAAGCAAGATACCTTTTCCTTTATGGGGATATCGTACGTCTGTTAGGATGCCCACTGGGGCCACCCCTTTCTATTTGACCTACGGCATGGAAGCTGTACAACCAGTCGAGCTAGAAATACCATCTTTGCGTATTTTACTCGAAAGTCAAATCCCAGAAGCCGATTGGAAGAGAGATAGATATGAAGAACTCATCCTCCTGGATGAACGAAGATTGCGAGCATTACATAATGTGCGAACGTATCAAGCACGTATCAAACGAGCCTTCAACAAAAGGGTTAAGCCAAGGAACATCAAAGAAGGAGACTTGGTCCTCAAATCAATTAGAGCTCTTTTACCTGTTGATCCATGAGGAAAGTTCAAACCTAACTGGGCCGGACCGTTTCTAGTTAAGTTCATACTTCCAGGGGGTACGGTTAGAATAACAGACTTAGATGGGAATGAATTTGCCAACCCAACAAACCTCGACCAATTGAAACGTTACTATGCCTAGAATAAGAACAAAAACGTGCCTCGCGTAACCTCACGTGTCGCTCCTGTGGCACAAAATATAAACGGCCCCTGGCCAAGCTGAAATAAAGCTAATGTCACCTTACTCTTGCATTTTGAAAATTTGTCATCCTCGTGTCATCAAATAAACTGAATTGCACTTTAGGAGTAAGTAAAAAGCTCATGCTTATTTGCTAGTTCATTACAAGCTCCTGCTTAGAACATTTATTCTTTTACATTTACTTGAACTACGCGCAAGGGTTTGATTTCATTTTTTTTTTCAAATGAATACGTAGGCAATCCTTCACAGGATACAATAATAATACGCTACATAATATGCATTTGGAATTCGACAAGAATAATAATAGAAAATCACAACGGTTTCATAACCAATCAACCTTTTTTATTTCATTTCTTTCCATATAATAATAATACGCTACATAATAAAAATGATGCTAAAAAAATAGGCTAGGATTCTAAAAACCCCACCTTCTTATTACACACAATAATAATAATAAATAATAATAAAGACTTAGGCTATTCTTCCATTTTCCCTTTGCCTTTGTCATTCTTATCATACTTCTTGTCTCGACCACGAGCCGGGCGCTCTTGCGCAATCTCAGACCTAATAACCAATGGTCTCTCTTGTGGCCTAGCCTTGCCATTCCTATCAACCACCATCTCGACGACGGGAGAAGTCTTCGGTTTCTTCGAAGGATGAACAACTCGAAACCGGGCTTCTTCCTCTCCCTCAGTCAGATGCTTCTCTTTCTCCTTTTCTACATCACGAACCTTGTAGTCAACAGGCTCGCGCTTCCTCAATCTCTCGCGCTCCTCCGGAGTAGTAGCTTTCCTCCACCGCATGTAGGAATCCGATACCCATAGAGCACTAACAGAAGAGTTCAAGAACCACATGTTTCTTTGAGCCCATTTGATGACCCATTCTCTTCGGCTATCAGTGGTAAGCGGCACGGCAGTCTGCGGGACAGTATCAAGCTTCGGAATCGTCTGCTTCAATCCAATCTACCTCATCAACCTCTCCGGGAATATGCATATCATAAACTCCAAGCCGGGAATGCGCACCAATCGGGTAGGATCCAAGGACGATACTCCAGTGACAGATTTGAGATGAAACCATGGTACGATCCATCTAATCAGGGGACCATCATCACTCTTCAGTTTGTTCTCCCAGTAGTTGCAGACTCGAGTGAAATCCACCATGTAGAGCCTAGTCCTTATCGCGATCGAGCGAGCATGATAAGCAGGAACATCAATTGGGGGCTCGATCAATCGAAGACGCTCCATAAGCCAGACCTACCAAAAAGCAGGTATATATAAAAGAAAAAAAAAACAACAAACAAAAAAAACAAATCGAAAAAGAAAAAAAGAAGAAAAGAAAAAAAAAGTTTTGTTCTTTACCTGCAAAATGATGGGACTTCCCAAATAAAGAAGGTCACGGTTGGCTTTCCTGTTATCTAACCCCAACATGATCTCTACTAAACACAGGCAAGCTGGGCTCCTGCGCAGCTCCATTTGCTCAATCAGGCTCAGATAACGAGGATCACCTCTCAGATCCTCATCAACATGCCCTTGAAGGACATATACATGCAGTAGGCAAAACCCGAATGCCCTTCGTCTTGCCACATAAGAAATGGTGGGATCTGCCCTGTTTATGAATCGATCAATGAAGTCCAACACTCGCACTCCTTTCGAGGTCACAAGACGGTCAACCTCAGCTCTTGTCAACCCAAGCAAATCTCTGAACTTATTCTTATACCCTTGGGAAGTAGAAGGAATAGCAGGCAAATGTTCCGGGTCCCAACCACCAATCGCAGCAATTTCTTCAGGAAATGGACAAATATCGCCTCCGGGAAAGGCAAATATGTGATAATTCGGGTCCCAATAATCAAGACAAGCATCCAGGAACGGTCTGACTACCTTGATCAGCTTCAAACTCAAGATCGAACCAAGATTATAGGCACCCATATCATATTTCTCCATATTTGAGAACTCGTTCGCCCATTCTTTGAGACGGATTTCTAAAGTATTCATGATGCTTAATTAGAGAGCTTTTATAAGACGGAATAAAGGCGGAAGAATTATGTGAATAAAACCTCCTTCGACGTCTATATTTATACTAAAAGCTGTTTTCTAAAATCTGTGAGGACGGACACACTGAGGAACAGGCGCAGCACATGCTTCGCCTCTTCAAAGGGACGCAGCTCTTGCTGCGCCTCTTCCTCAACTGTATTCCTGTGATTTTCCGCGTTGGATATTTCCTAATTTCTAAAAGAATAATTTCCTATTCCTACGGGTTATTAATTTGGTAATTCCGTCTAATTACCATCATTCGAGTCCCTATTTCTACGGGCACGCTTTTCGAGGCAACATCGGCATTTTCGTCATTTTAGCACACTTATCCATTTCTTTTTAATTTTCTTTTTTGGGGAATCATTTCACCAATTTAATTTATTCATTTTCAAACTTATCCATTTTTTATTTTATTTTTCTTTTTGGGGAATCATTTCACTCCCGTCTCATTTCAAACTTATATGTTTTCATTTTCTTTTTTTTTTAGGGGGTAACCCTCCCTACCGTCCGGTCATTTTCGGCAAATTTTTTGCATTTTCTTGAGTCATTGTCTTACGCTAATTTAGGCCATGTGTACAAATGTATTTTATATGCAATTTCTGTATAAATTTCGGCAGCATGACGGCGTAAACCGTCATCTACCAAACCTGTTCAAAGCTAACCTGCAGGTACAAACAAAACAATCCAGCAACAAAGGCACTCAGGCCATCGTATATACAACCAAAAGGGGATATGTACACCAAACTGGGGGCTCGAGCCCGAAACCAAAGTCCGAAAAGTACAAAATGAAGGTCCTAAAAATGTACAAAATGTATAAAGTACAGCCAACAAAAACAAATACAGCCAACAAAAAGAGATTACTGCTGGTCGCCGCGTAGCTCAGCAACTCTCGCCTCGAGAGCAGCAATCTCGGCGTCGCGGACCTCTAGCTCCCTCAGCAGGTGAGCTGTCTCCTCCCGGGACTAGGCTAGCTCTCGCTCCAGGTCGCTCTCTCCCTGCAAACGCAAAATTGGCTCATGTCAATCATTTCAAGCAATAAAGCAATAAAGAAAATTCGAAAATGAAATAAACAAAAGGTTCATACCTGACGTCCTCGACCGCCAACAAGTGCCTCGAGGGCAGTAGCCCGCAGCCGGTTGGCTACTCTCCACAAAGCCACGAACCGGGATGGCACAACCTGCATTTCAGTAAATAAGGACTTTCAATGATTAGACAAATTCAAACAAATGTGCAACTCCGAACGAACCATGGCCCTCATATAACGAATGAGGACCGCAAAGCCAGCAGTGACCCAGTCCCAACGGCCTAGGTCACCCAAGTCAGAAAGGAAGGGAAGAAGCTTCGGCGACAGCCTCTCTCCCTTGTCTCCGAGATAGATCGAAGACAAGAACCACTAGAGCCACAGATGGACTCTTTGCTCAGCAGTGCAAGGAGGAGGAGCCGTCTCCCTCCCATCGATCACCACCCTCGCCGGGGTCTTCCCCGCAAAATAATCCCGAACATAGGTACTAGGCACCAACCCGGGAACTGTAGCAGCCTTCGGCATCAGGTTCCAACCAATCAAACTCCTAGCCTCGGTCGAGTCCACCCTCATGGCTGTCTCCGGCCACTCCACCACCTCGGTCCCACACGGCAAGCCAGAAATCATGCCGTAATCCTCCAACGTGACCCCAACCTCACCAAAAGGCATGTGAAAGGTAGAGGTCGTGTCCCAAAACCGGTCCATGAAGGCTCGAACCAGGCTAAGGTTAGCCCGAATCTTCCTCCTCGTGATGTCTCTCCAAGCCTGTACCAAGGCACCAAACGCTCCTCGCTCGATGATGGCCCGCTCCTCTACTGACAACCTTTTGTAGGCCCCCATCATCGTCGTATAACCCGAGAACGATCTGATGTTCCCGGCCTCCTATTTTGATTCAAAGCAATGGCTATATTTAGCTCGCATGAAAAAGAAAAGAAATAACAAATAGAAATGAAGGAAGGTAGATGAAAGAGTGATGAATTCAATTTACCAAGCTCTTCACCGTCCTGTAGGACAGGTGACTCTCGGCAGCCCAGATGAGGTGCCTGCCATCTCAAGTCTCAGCCCACGCTGGTGCTTCCTTCAGCTGGCAACCACCTCGTCCAACGTTGGCCCGTCTCGGGGCCTCCTCCTCCTCAACAACCTCCTCCTCGAAGACCTCGTCCTCAGCAGCTGCTACTGCAGCGGTAAAAGCCTGCTCCAACGCCTCCTCGAGCTCACGAGAAGGGTCAAGACCGGTATCCACGTCCATGGGAGCTCTCCCAGACGTATAAGCCTCGTCATCTGCAAAATTAAAGTGAATTTAGGCCGCGTCAAATGACGACAAGCCTTAGTTAGGGGATTTTCGAGCTTTCAAAGCTCCGAAATCGCTCTGTTCTCGCCATGTTTGGCCTTTTTTTCCACAAACCTGTCCGCTCATGTGGTAATTTGGGTCAAGTCAAGCCTAAGTTGAAGCCTAGTCATGGGTTCGAGTCGGAATTTCGACAACATTTCGTTATAACGGCGATTATGCCCTAGAAAAGTGTCCTGAAAAAGCCGTCACAAATCAAAAATCCGAAATGGTAGGAAGTTTACCCATCACACAAGGATTCCAAATATCAAGTTTCATCATAAATGGGCAATCCTAAGTCTATTTTCGAAGCGATAAACGGTTCAGCTGTGAGACCGTCTCAATTTCACTCAAATGCTCAAAATTCAATGAAAATTCGAAATAAACACATGGCTATGATCCTTATACTACCAATTATCCATTTGTAAAGTCAATTTTGCAAGGCAAAATCATTTGGGGGAAAAGCCCCAAATTTTCGACTTTTTAGGGTTGAAAAACCCCAATTTGTCGATCCAATTTGATCAAATACGGAAGATAAATGCAAAAATGATACACATACCTCGATTAGTCATGGCAAATGCAAGCTTTTGATCAAATTTTGGCAAGAAATGGTTGGAGTCTGAGAGAGTAATTGAGGTTTTATGTTTCGAAATTATGAAATAATATCCCGTGTTTTATCGAGTTTTTACTCAGGAAAGCCACACTCAGGAAAAGATGCAGCAGGTGCTGCGCCTCTTCTAAGAGACGCAGCTCTTGCTGCGCCTCTTCCTCAGTTTTCCTCCAAGTGGATTTTTGAAGATTCGTTACAAGTTCGTTATTTGTGGGCCCATCTTTGGTGCGCCTCTTCCTTGATGCCATATATCGTATATTTGGTCCATTTGATGTTTATTCTTCATCCGGACCCGCATTTCCAAGCCGAACTACAAACTTTCGCCATATTTTTACCAAGACCCTGCTTGTCACAACGAGCGGATTTTCTCTGACAGGTGTTTCGACACACCTTTATTCTGTTCCCCCAGCGAGAGTACACGGACAGCCGATCGTCCATCTCGAGACATGGAGATCAGTTCACGATTATATTCCCCAACGAGAGTATACGGACAGACAATTGTCCCTCTTAACACATGGAGATCGACATCGACCCCAAGTTCTTCCGAAGTTTGTTTGAAGTCGACCCAAGCAGATTTCTCCCAGCAGTTCCTGACTACGTCCTACTGCCTCTTCCAATATCGCGTTTTGTTTCCCTTTGGAGCCCCAACAGAGTAAGGAGTTTCAAGGAATTTTAAGTATGGTCTCTTCTTATGGCTGGCGAGCCTCCTTACGTAGTCTAATGGACTTTAAACGACCCTCCCCGATAGTCGACAAACTCTAAAATGTTCCCGACGACAGGTCCTTGGTTCAGACCCCTTGAGCCGCCTCGCGTCGCCATAGTCGTCAGGTTGTAATCTTCGATTGACCTAATGGCTATACTTTGACTTTCACCTTGTCCAAGCCTCAGTCAAAGTGGGGGCTCTGTAGATACCTCATTTCTGCACCTCCCGCAAACCACCCGGTGATGATTGGGCCGCATGTTTGGTACACGGAATGATTTGTGACAATTCGTAAGTTTATCGTCAAGTGATCGCTCAAACACTTGTGTCTACCTCATAGTTGTCATCTACGCGCCGATACGGTCGTTTTGACAGTAATTAGAGTACATTTGGAGTCCGGGTCAAAAACCGTCTTCATTTTCTAATAACAGTTTAAAATGCCGAGTCAGAATGTTCTGGAATGTTCCGGATATTTCTATTCCATATTTTCCAATCTTTTAATCTTTGGTAAAATATTTCCCGAAATAATCATGTAAAATATTAAGGAAACAAGATTAATCTGCTATTCCATAATAGAAACACGGAAATCTTTCTTCCGCAGGAGGAAACCACTGAGGAAAAGACGCAGCAGGTGCTGCGCCGCTTCCAAGAGACGCAGTGCTTGCTGCGCCTCTTCCTCAGTCCTTTTCTGCGTATTTTTTCGAGATTCACTTCCAAAGTTTCTCCGAAAACCCTAGTTCTTTCGTGTCATTAGTATAAATAGAGACCTTCGGTCTCACATATTTCTCATGCGGTATCCGCCCTTCTCTTCTCCCTTTGCATTCTAGACCACGCTCTTGCTTTTTGGCGCCTACGTGCTTGATCTTTCGACCACGTAAGCTCGGATCTTTCTGAGTACTAGCCTCGTTTTGCATGACCGACCAATTTGACCAACTCCACATCAATCAACTTTAATCAATCTGTTTAATTCCTCTTAAAGGGCACTTTCGTCGTACATTCGAGTCGAGCATCACTAAACGTTAACTTAGTTCATCTTGTTTCGTTAAACATGTAAGTCTGAGGGTGTAAATCCCACTTTTATTATTGTTCTTTATTTTTGTAATCATTAATGTAAGATTTATGTCGAAAATACTCTTAAAACCGGTTTATAAATCCTTGTTTTTAAACCCTTTTTTACGGATTATTAGGAGACAAACGTCGAGAAAGGACGCAACAATTGCTGCGCCTCTTCGAAGGGACGCAGTACCTGCTGCGCCTCTTCGTGAGGCTACCGCAGTTCCTGCTTCCTTTCTTCTTCCTTCATCTTTTGTTCGTCTAATTCTTTTTGTTTCGCTTTTAATTGTTCATTGTTCCTTAGCATGATAATCTTAGTATGATAATTTTAACCTGCAATTTATTCTTAATAATTAATCCATCATAATCCCCGACTTAAATCCCTTATAATTCATATTTGCGGGTTTTCGTCATCCAAATCAATCCGAGTTTTTAGAGGTATGATTCATTATTATTGAGTCTCTGGAATCATCATTGACTAGTATTGGTGCCCGGCTTCGCCCGGGCTACCTCAACTTACCGTTATTTTTTTTCATTAAATAAAATTACTTAAAGTTGCATATCCCATAAACTTATCATTAATATATTTTTCTGACATATCCTAAAATTACGATGAAATCAATTTTGAGACAAATTCACTATTCCCGCTATTAATATTTTACTCTTATTAATGAAACAATAGTAATAACATTTCACTACTTGCCCGTAATCATTGTTACTTTCACTACTCCCGACGTAATTATTGTTAATGTCACTACTACCACATTAATATTGATAATTTCACTACTCCTGCCGTAATTATTGTTACTTTCATTATTGCCGCATTAATATTGATTATTTCACTACTCCCGTTGTTATTTCTACCACTTTCACTAATCTCGCTGATAATTATGATTACTTTTACTATTCAAATGAGTGATTACTATCATATAACTATATCCAATGTTGCTACAGTTCTTTTGTTTACTGACGAAATTACTTTTACTATTTAGGCATGCAATTTTAAGAGGATTATATATTTATAAAAATATATTACATATTTGCATTAAATCAATCGAAAGAATTATGCAATATTATATATTATGGAATTTAATTTGAATTATTTATAACCTACTTATATTATATTTTTGTATGTTAAATAATTAACATCTCTATACATCTAATGAACTATAAAGTTTAATTAAACTGCATAGATTTTAAATTTAACATATAATTCTATGATGATAATAATTAATATCATAAATGTACATGTTTATACTAATTAATTATTTAATTTTAAGGAAATTGACCATCTTCTAGTCTTCTATAAATATTTCGGAAAATTACCAAGCATCTTCTTTCTTTTAGTCTCCTTGAAATTGACCATCTTAATTAATTATTTTATTGTAAGGAAATTGATCATCTTAATTAATTATTTTATTGTAAGGAAATTGATCATCTTAATTAATTATTTTATTTTAAGGAAATTGACCATGTTTTAGTCTCTTACAAATGTTTAGGAAATTACCAAGTTTGTATATAATTTAATTTTAACCCAAACTATAAAATATTTGCATTGAGATCCCTTAATCGGGTCCATCACACGGTGCTAGTGATTTAAAACTATATAGTATAATTAATTTGTATAACTTTCTTTAATTACATTGAAGTCCCTTGGTTTCTGGATTTAATATATAGTATTGATATATTTTCATCTGTTATTTATCGTCTCCATCATTAATTCGTCATTAATAACTTGTTTAACATAATTAATTTATTAATTTGTAATTAATCTTATTAATCTTGTATATAATTCATTCTAATTAGTTTCATCCATGTTTCATCGTTTTTATGACTCAATCACATGTAAATAATCTGTTAATCACTTCTATCCGAGTCAAATATCGATAATCAAGCATTAAAATTACCAATGAATATTAACAATTTCCAATTCCGGCTTCACAGCCAGAACTGAGCCAAGGAACATACGCAGCAACTGTTGCGCCTCTTCCAAAGGACGCAGCTCTGCTGCGCCTGCTCCGGGTTGAATTCTGTCTCTGAACTTCCGTTGTTGCTTTGACCTAATTATTAGTTTACGTATTAATTAACTATTAGTCGTATTATCACTAATAATCTGTTCGTTTATTTATTTTTCCCTTTCTTTTCTAAAAGGGTTATTTAATACGAATACTCTAAACTAGCTATGAGTGTGCTACTCAAAATACTCTAAACTTTGTTTTAACTATCAATAAACTCAACAATTACTCACATTCCCTTTGAATAAAATTGGTCTAATTTTAACTTGTTGTAGCAGGTTATTTTAACTTGGGCCCACCCTTTTCCTCTTTTACCCTACTCCATCTTCTTCCTCCTCCCTTGTTACTTCATCCCCCTGTAAATTTTGTTTTCTTTTTTAAATTCTCTTTTTTTTTTTTTCTCTCTCTCTCTCTCTCTCTCTCTCTCTCTCTCTCTCTCTCTCTCTCTCTACTTCAACGATACTTCATCTTCTTCCTTCCCTTTTGAGTTTGTTGTTATTAGTCTCCAACTCAAACAAAGTCTGTAGAAAAAAATACCATTACAAAGATTATCATTTTAACTATCCTTGGCTTTAGATACATGAGAAATTAGAATGTTCTGCTGCAATTAATCAGTATACTACTTGGAAAAGGTCTATATATGACTTCTTGCGGTGGTAGATAGCGCCTTTACCGAAGCTATGCAAAGCGCTGCACTTCGTCCCTCGTTTGAAGTTGGCTAATAGAATCAGATTCAGAATTTTGAACTTGATTCTGATCATTAATTCCAACGCTTGAACTTCCGTTGGCATATATAGTTGTGAGTTCTGACCTTGTTCATGATTTTGAGCCTCCAAACTTTCTTGCTCCTCTTGAAAACTACTTCTTTGACTGATCTTTAAATTCCTATGCTTAGCTATTTTTCCCGACAACTTCAATATTTCATCAATATAATGCAACTTTGTCTATTCACTAGTGGTAGAAAAAAGGCAACTCCTTTACTGATGTATAAGAATCTAAAGTTAGAAAAGAGCAAGAATATTAACAAAGGCAGCTCCTTTAGTGAAACTAGAGTACAATACATTGCTACTGGTACACAATTTTTAATAAGGAAAGGATAACGAAAGTAAGTTAAGACGTTAAATAATCATATGATAGCAACTAATCTATTTAGCTCTGCCGGTTTCGAGAGTAGACAATAGAGCAAAATAATATAGTCACCAAATTAGGTGGCAGTGAGCAAAGCAAACAAAATTACAGGTGCACAACAAGGTAGGTAAAGCAAATCAAGCAGATATTTAATCTCAATGAATCGAAACACCTTCAAGAATAAAGCCATAATTTTCAAATCCGAATATGACTATCTATACAAGGAATATAACCCAGTAGAAAAGAACATCATGTTATGAGCAAAATTTAGTACCAAATGATAACAGGCTTAAAGTAATACAAGATGAATTTAAAAAGTGATTAATGAAGAATAATGGGGAGGTTGATCAATGGCGTCTTGGAGAAGAGGAGCATAAAACATTAATGAAGATTAGGTGAAAAGGTAAAAAAAAATTAACAGAGAAGAAAAAAGGATAGGTTAAAAGAGGTTTAAAAACAAAGGTGACCTGCTTATCAGGTTGCCTGTCAGCCTATTGTAATATAAGCGAAGAGGTTTAATTGTTGGGTATATTGATAGTTAAAACAAAGTTTGGAGTATTTTGAGCAGCGCCTCTATAGTTCAGAGTACTCGTATTAAATAACCCAGACTTAAATCATCCGTTTTAAGTGTATTTTCGACGTAAATCAATTAATCCGTTGTAATTATTATAATTTTCTTTATTGTAATTATTATTGCTTTGTTTGTTTGCTTTCACATGCAATTAACCTAAATTCCTACCTCGACATTAATACATGCTAAATTTCATGTTCACCGACTTAGTTAACTCTCACATGCTAGGATTAAAACATTGTTCGTTGCATTGCATGCATATAATCGACAACATATCAAGTACAAACGATTTTCCCTAATCATTAGTAGAGGCCGCTATCGAGGCGAGCGAGATTAGGTGTTGTTGTTGCAAAAACGTAAGCAGTAACAATAAAAGAAGATGAGATCAGAATATATAACCGATTCGTAGTGACGTGGTACGGAGGCCACTGCCTTGAAAACTATTTCGGCACGACCGGGGTGGCGATCGCGATTCTTAGGTAGTCCCCCAAGGATTTACACTACAACGCTTAAACCCGCCCACTCGAGAATAAGAGCTAAGGAACGATATAATTACTTAACCCAGAAATTATAAGAGAGGAAGAGAGAATGAGATTGTCATATGTTTCTGATTGATAATATAAAAGATGAGCAAGGGCTCTGATTTATATAGAAACCGAGAGGACTTAGTGGAGCCAAAACTGCTCCCTTAAACGCAGCAGTCAACTGAGTAAATGGAGGAGCAAAGCTCTCAACCCACTAACAGCATTTGACTGACCAAGTCCAAGTCCAAAACAGAAAACATATGACAAAACCGCGGCCCAAAAAGATAGGCACAGCCCGCCGCAGGCGATTGCCAAATCCCAAATCCCGAATCCCGAATCACGAATCCGGATCCGGGCCGGGCCGGGCACGGCGCGCGCGCGTGTGCGAGCTGAATTAAGCACCTCGCAAGGCTTCCACAAAAGCCTCCCTTGACCCACTAGTGATAGTGTAAGGTAAGAGGAGATATATAAACACATAAATCTCTCTTTTCCTCACCAATGTGGGACAATTGGAAACACTCCAAAGGCAAAAAGCCCCTATATTTTCCAACAATCCCCCACTAGGGGCGCCAGAGATAGAGAAAGAAATTCCTGGGTAAAGGAAGGATTGGATACTTAGGTATCAATATCTTTCGATTTGAATTGACACTTTAGTGAAATGAGGAAACAACTTACTTACAGCGAGAGAATATCTTGCGATTTGAATTCCTAGCTGAGCTTCGGTCGATACCCCCCACAACACATATCATACCTTCAGAATTAAGATCGTTCCGCGTTTCAAAGTGCAACGCGCTCTTTTAGAGCTATGCGTTTACCTCGGTACTAATAGATGTATTCAGAAGACTTCTCATAGTCTAATGATCGTTACACCTACGTAGGTGACTCAAGTGCTTCTCAATAGAACTTCTCACATGAGTCATTAAGGACCTAAGTCCAACCTGGTGTATGATCCATCAAGTGCGTCTCAAAGCACCACCATAAAGGCTATGAATCATACAACGCCATAGGAATAGAAGCTTTAGACCTAGTCAAGTCTCACTCTTGACCTAAGGACTTAAGCCCCATTCCCCTCGACGTATCAACGACTAGTCTCCTAGTCAGCCCTTTAGTAAAGGGATCAGCAAGATTGTTTTCGGACTTCACATAGTCCAAAGCAATCACTCCATTGTCTTGGAGTTGTCTAACTGCAGCGTGCCTTATTCGAATATGTCTCTTTTTCGAATTGTAGACACTATTCTTTGCAACACCAATAGCGACTGCGAGTCACAAGCGGGAGACCGGTGTTAACCGTCCGCCCCACACTGGTATATCACTAAAAGGTTTTTCAACCATTCACCTCTTGTCTGCCAACTCAAGAGCTATGAACTCAGATTCCATGGTAGAGCGTGCAATACAAGTCTGTTTAGAAGACTTCCACGATATAGCACCTCCACCCATGGTAAAGTCATAACCACTAGTAGAATAGATCTCATCGTTACCTGCAACCCAGTTCGCATCACAATATCTCTCTAACACAGCAGGAAATTTACTATAATGCAGACATAAGTCAACTGTTCCTTTTAGGTATTTTAGTAAACGACGAAGAGCATTCTAGTGTTCATTGCTAGGGTTATGTGTATAACGACTCGATCTACTAACTCGCATAAGCAATATCCGGTCGAGTACAGTTCATTAAAAACATCACACTACCTAGGATTTTAGCATACTCTTCTTGGGAAACACTCTTGCCCAAGTTTTTACACAATGCTACACTAGGATCATAGGGTGTTCTCGCAGGGCACATCATCAAAGCCGTTAAACTTTCTCAACACTTTTTCAACATAATGAGATTGACTTAGACAGATTCCATTGGGGTTTCGGATGACCTTAACTCCTAGGATAACATCAGCTTCTCCTAAGTCCTTCATCTCAAAATGTGATGACAAAAATTCTTTGGTTCTAATTATCACCTCTAAATTATTACCAAGTATTAACATGTCATCAACATAAAGGCATATAAGCACACAATCAGATTCTATTACTTTTGAATAAACACATGAATCAGAATTGTTAACCACATAGCCATTACTTATCAAAGTGTTGTTAAATTTCTCATACCACTGTTTAGGTGCTTGTTTCAGTCCATAAAGAGACTTGTTCAGTTTACACACTTTACTCTCTTGACCCTCAATCACAAAACCTTTAGGTTGAGACATATATATCTCTTCCCTTAGTTCACCATTCAAAAAAGCATTTTAACATCCATCTGATGTATAATAAGGTTATGAATAGCAGCTAAGGCGACAAGAGTCCTAATAGTCGAAATTTTGGTCACAGGAGAGTAAGTATCAAAATAATCAATACCCTTCTTTTGTGTAAAGCCTCTAACTACAAGTCTAGCTTTGAACCTCTCTATTGTACCGTCAGGTCTCATTTTCTTTTTAAAAATCCATTTACTTGTAATGGGTTTACTACCTTTAGGTAAATCAGTCAACTCCCAAGTCTGATTTGACACAATAGAGTCAAGTTCACTTTTAATAGCTTCTTTACAAAAATTAGCATCAATGGATTTCATTGCCTCATTATACGTTTTTGGGTCATCTTCTATTAAAAAAGCTGAAACAACTAGCACAAACAGTGTATCCATGTTCAGACATCAAAGTTGAAACAAAATCAGCTCCAAAGTTCTTTGGACATCTAGGTCTCTTAGTCCTTCTAGGTTCAACAACATGATCAATAGAAGAGCTACTACTAGCATGTGAAGAGATATCAACAGATGTAAAAGGTAAACTAGGAGGTGAGTCAACATTCTTCTGTAATGGAAAAACATGCTCAAAAAACACAGCATCTCTAGCTTCAGATATAGAACGATCACTTAAAGACATGAATCTATAAGCAGAACTATTTTGAGCATAACCTATAAAAACACAATCATAGGTCTTTGGTCCAACGGTAGGTCTCCTAAAGTCAGGTAAGCCTACTTTAGCCAAACACCCCCATACCTTAAGGTAACTCAGGTTAGGAGGATAGCCCTTCCAAATCTCGTAGGGTGTCTTGTCAAGTTTCTTATGAGGTACACGGTTAAGAATGTGACAAGCCGATAGAATTGCTTCCCCCCACATATCGTCGGATAGGCCAGAACTTAAAAGCATAGCATTCATCATCTCTTTTAAGGTTCTATTTTTTCGTTCAGCTACACCGTTAGACTGAGGTAAGTAAGGTGGACTAGTCTCATGTATTAAACCGTTAGCAGCACAAAAGTCGACTAGATAGCTAGATTTATACTCACCACCTCTATCAGACCTTACCCTTTTAATTTTCCTGTCGAGTTGATTTTCGACTTCATTTTTAAAGTTTATAAACGATTGTTCTGCTTCATCTTTAGTCTTAAGCAGATAGACACGGGTGTACCTTGAACAGTCGTCTATAAAGGTGACATAATAATTCTTTCCACCTCTACTTGCCACATTTTTGAAGTCAGCTAGGTCGGTGTGAATTAACTCAAGAAGACTTGTTACTAGGTTTCTTTGTGAATTTAGCCTCAACACAGCTAGCACATTTAGAGAATTCTTGACTCGTCAAACTTGGAATTAAACTCATAGTTCTAAGTTTTTTAATATAGTCAACATTCACATGACCTAATCTACCATGCCAAACATCAATAGACTCAAAGAATATAAGCGAAGTAGATGCAATATTATTAAAAACTGAATCAGTGTTCAATACAAAAAGACCCCCAGAAAGATAACCCTTGCCCACAAATTCCCCATTACGCGACATTACAACCTTGTCAGCCTCAAAAACAAGTTTCAAACCAGCTTTGTTCAATAAGGCACCAGACACGAGGTTTCGACGCAATGAGGGTACAAATAAAACATTGGTGAGAGCAAGTGTTTTCCCCGAGGTGAGTTTGAGAAAGATCTTGCCTTTGCCTGTGATCATTGCAGATGAAGAATTACCCATGTAGACGCATTCCCCATCAGCTACCTCCTCGAACTCAACAAATAATCCCTTATCAGCACAGAGATGCCTGGAAGCGCCAGTATCCAAGACCCATTCAGCAGCATTACCCACCAAATTAGCTCCCACAACCACAGCAGCAATGACATCATCAGTCCTCAAAGAACATTGGCTTCGGCGGTTTTCTTTTTCAAAGGTAATGGTAGGCTTTGTGACCAGTTTTCCCACAGACATAGCAAACAATGGGACCCTTTGGTTTCTGAATCTTAGCAACAGGTTTGGTATGCTTCCCTGGACCATTCTTCTTAGCTAGACCCTGGTTCTTACCCTGACCAACCTTGGCCTTACCCTTACCCTTGAACTTCTCAGCATTGGACGGACCACCAGACTCAACCAGATAAACTTTAACTGTAATACTCCGTATTTATGAGTCTTCGGGTACTCTATCGAGTAGGCCTTACTCTGTCGAGTAAGGGTAAGTTGCATTTTAGAAAAGTTTCTGACCTGTTAGGTACTCGATCGAGTAACTAGGATACTCGATCGAGTAAGGGGGGTACTCGATCGAGTACCTTGGGTACTCGATCGAGTAAGCCATTTCTTGGGAGTTTTCTCGGGTTTTGTTAATTATGCGATTAAGATATATAACCTTCCGTCATTGTTTCTAAATCACTTTTGCAAAACCTAATTTACTGTTTAAGAGAGAAAGCAAGCAAGTTCACCATCTTAATCGCATTGTTAGCAATTTCCGGAGTTTGGAAGGTCAGTTCTCATCGTTGATTATACCATTGAGTTCCTTGCGTCGAGGGTAAGATCTATGTACCCTTTTTATTGTCTTTCCTTTGTTTTGGTTAAACCCTAATATAGGGATTTGGGGGTTTATGAGTAGTATGTGATTTGGTAGCGTTTGTATATTGTATGATAGGAGGAGGTTTCATAGAGGAAGCTTTTGATACGGCAAGAGAGAGAGACCGTCTGATAGTGTGCTTTCCAGGTAGGATTTCCTACTCAGTATTAGTCCCATAATGGGATGATTGTTGATGTGTTGAGATTGATTGTTTGATATAGTAATTGTATTATGATTGAGATTGTGATCGTTGGCTATGGCTCTCGAGGCGTGTCCTCGGCTGAGTGGGGTCACTTGCGGGAGTGGCTTCACGCCCTAGTTTCGCCTTCTGTGGAACCCGCCACAGAAGGGATGTGCACATTAATGGACAGGGTTATCGCTCACTATGTGGAGCGGGGATTTGGTGGGTACGGCTGCGGTCCCCACAGCGGGCTGGTCCAGTGGATCGTCAATGATTGAGATGATTGGAATTGGCGTGATTTGTGAGTGTGTGTGACAGTTAAGCTGTCTGTTTATCTTATTGTTAATATATATTGAGTTGTGTGATTAGTACTGACCCCGGTGTTGTTTTGTAAACCTGCGGTGATCCATTCGGGGATGGTGAGCAGATATTGAGCAGGTATGAGATGAGTACTGGGATAGCTGGGATTGCCACGACATGATGATAGGAGTCTTCCACTGTAGCTTATTAGTTTATTTACATTTCAGTTAGAACAGTCAGTTTGAGAACATGTATTACACTTTTGGTTTGGTTTTGAGAATTGTAACTCTTCGCTAAGTATTTATATTTAAACGTTGTTTCTTCATTGTTTATTTGATTATCATTGCCTCGGGTAACCGAGATGGTAATGTCTTCATACCTGAGTGGTCCTGGTAAGGCACTTGGAGTATGGGGGTGTTACATTAACAACAGCAACAGAAGCATTCACAGGAAGACTAACAGGTTGGTCTTTAAGGCGATTTGCCTCTTCGGTCCTCATGTGTCCTACTAGTTCTTGGGGAGACAGGTCTTTTTTTTTATGCTTAAGGTGGTTCCTATAGTCAGACCAGGAGGGAGGAAATTTCTCTAGCAACACATTAGCCACAAAAGTGTCATCTAATTTCATACCCTCATTAACGACATCAGCACATAGGTTCTCGTAGACATGAACTTGTTCCATAATGGGTTTCCCGTCAGCCATCTGAAATTGCAGCCACTTACCCACAACATATTTCTTTTTCCCCGCATCATCAGCCCCATATTTGGCCTCTAAGGACTCCCATATCAGTTTGGAGGACTTATGAACCATAAATAGGTCAAAAAGGGTGTCAGTCATGTTGTTTAGAAGCTGGCATCTAACAAGTTTATTGTCCTTATCAAATTTCTTAATATCCTCTTCGTTTGACTTAACAGCAGATTTAGCAGGGGGGTGTTCTCTACGGTCTCAGTAACGGCAGCCTCTTTAACAGGAGCAGGCGGGTCACTAAACAACACATAATCAATTTCCAGTTGTACGCTTATAGTTTTCGCTAAAACAGACGACATGTTACAGCAGTAGACAACAACAAAAAATAGTTTTCAAATTGTTGTTGCAAAAACGTAAGCAGTAACAATAAAAGAAGATGAGATCAGAATATATAACCGATTCGTAGTGACGTGGTACGGAGGCCACTGCCTTGAAAACTATTTCGGCACGACCGGGGTGGCGATCAGGAGTTGCCGGTAGTCCTCCAAGGATTTACACTACAGCGCTTAAACCCGCCCACTCGAGAATAAGAGCTAAGAAACGATATAATTACTTAACCCATAAATTATAAGAGAGGAAGAGAGAATGAGATTGTCATATGTTTCTGATTGATAATATAAAAGATGAGCAAGGGCTCTGATTTATATAGAAACCGAGAGGACTTAGTGGAGCCAAAACTGCTCCCTTAAACGCAGCAGTCAACTAAGTAAATGGAGGAACAATGCTCTTAACCCACTAACAGCATTTGACTGACTAAGTCCAAGTCCAAAACAGAAAACAAATGACAAAACCGCGGCCCAAAAAGATAGGCACAGTCCGCCGCAGGCGGTTGCCAAATTCCAAATCCCGAATCCCGAATCCGGGCCGGGCCAGGCTCGGGCACGGCGCGCGCGCGCGTGTGCGAGCTGAATTAAGCACCTCGCAAGGCTTCCACAAAAGCCTCCCTTGACCCACTAGTGATAGTGTAAGGTAAGAGGAGATATATAAACACATAAATCTCTCTTTTCCTCACCAATGTGGGACAATTGGAAACACTCCAAAGGCAAAAAGCCCCTATATTTTCCAACAGGTGTTCGATCAAAAGAGCTTCCTAATACGTACCATCATCCCTTACTCCAGATCTCTGTGAACATCCGTGTTCATTGGCATCCACGAGAGTCATTCTAGACATAGAATGCTAAGGGTAACGAGTTCTTAGTGTTCATGTCACTACTTTGTGTCTTGACATGACACACGAGATATTCGAACGGTTTCCAATTTTCCACAATAAATTGGTGGCGGCTTTTGTCGGATTATGGATAGTTGAGGTCATCGAATTATATCTCTATTTTACTCGTATTTATTTGACTAAACTTGAAGGGACGAAAACGTATATATATACATAGTAATTTCACGACAATTACTTGAAGATACATTGATATTTTTTTGTATGATCAATTAACTGAATTGTTAATGCATATTGGTGGTTGTGTTATCAACATGATGTAGAACCGTAGACTAAAGTTTCTTTTTTGTTTTTACCTGTTTTTTTCCCTGAGATTTTATTATGTAGACTTTGAGGGTCAAGTTATTTTATATATGACCTATTGTGTCTACATGGCTACATGCAATTTACCTTCGATTTTAAGGGTCAAGTTATTTTAAATATAGCAACTATGTTAAAAAAAATTGTACTGGCATTATTATTTTTGTCGTCTATTCTTCCCAATCGACGACGAAGTATTAGTCTAATACTCCCTCCATCCCGGACTCTCAGTTATTTGTTTACCTTTGATTTTGACACAACGCCCAAAAAAGTAGAGATGAACATTTATAAATGTTGTTATTGAGTGACATATGGACATAGGACAATGAGTTATGTGGATGATCATATTACCCACCCTTCAAAAATATTTCAAATATAGAAATGTAAACAAATGACTAAGACATCCATGATTGGAAAAGATAAACAAATAACCAGGACGGATAACTAGAATGTTGACCTAATCTCATTTTATATGTGAGATTAGTTTAACGTAGAATAATCATATATTTCTACAAGTGCATGAATTAGCTTATAAATACCGTTTCTAAAGTATCATTAGAAGGAAATTAAGAGAAATACGGATTAAGTATAAGAAACTAAATAAAGTAATTAATGGAAATTAATATGGTGTACGTGATTCATGCATTGGTATGGCCACTAATAGCGTGTCTCGTATGGTGGTGGAATGAGATATGGTATGCCACCGCGGTTAAAGCTAGGTGTAAGTTATTGAATGCTAAATTACCACCAGGTCACTTAGGGTTCCCTATATTTGGGGAATATTTTACTTTTTTGTGGTATTTTCACTTCCTCCATCGTCCCGACCGTTTTATCACCTCCAAGATGCACAAGTAAGTTGCTACGTACTACCCTCTGTCCCGGTTATTTGTTTTCCTTTTTCATATTGGGGTGTCTCAGTCATTTGTTGTCCTTTCTATTTTAAGAAAGAACTTGATGAGTAATTTGATCATTCTCATTCAATTTGTTCCACTTGTCATTTAATTATTGGTCTTTTCCTCTTTCCTTGGTCTTTGTCCAAAACAAAAGGACAACAATTGACTGGGATGGAGGGAGTACATCTTTTCTTATGGACCAAGTATATTACATATACACAGTCGTAATAATTAGACCGACTTGGAAAATGGGTTAACCGAGTAGGGTGCAGATCGGGTTGTCGTTTCTAGGTTTGGTAGAATTGGCTCAGGTCATCGAGTCATTTTCAGGTAAGTTATTATCAAGTTATTTATGGATATATATTTTGCAATAATAAACATTTGGGTCGGGTCAAATCAGGTTACAGGTCAAGCTCGTGTTCTCATTTCGGATGTCTGGTCGGGTACGAGCCGGGTCAGTCGGATTGGGTTAATTTTACCAGGTCTAGTCGTAATTGATATTCTTAATATTTGAAAATTATAGGTACGGGAAGAATGTAGGAGCTTATAAAACATACCTATACGGATCTCCAGGCATAATAGCATGCGCGCCATCACTGTGCAAAAGAGTATTAACGTCAAGTACGGAGTTTGCACAAGGTTGGCCCTCAGATGAAGTATTAGGACCTTATTCGGTAACAACTATTCATGGATCTCGTCACCAACATATTAAGGGTTTCCTTTCAAATGAGTTCAACCCGCGGGCCGCCCTTGCTCGATTTGTTCTACAATTTCAGCCCTATATCGTTACTGCTCTTCACTCATGGTCTCAAATGGGTCGAATAAATGCCTTCTACCAAATAAAAAAGGTACGCTAATTAACTCCTCGTTATATAACTCGTTATGCGAATTCGAACGTAGACCTAAGCTCGCTAGACTAATTTTAATGCCATGTATGTGCAAAGTATGGGAAAAGGGGATGGTACGTACCTATGCATGATATATAAACCACGCTATAAATACGAGTACATCATTTTGTCACTTTAAAAGGGATGGTACGTACCTATGATTAACCACGTATATACAAAGTTGAACAGATCTCATGAAAGTTGCGCTATTAAATCTAGAAAGGTAAACAAATGAATAAAACACCTTAATTTAAAAGGGTAAATAAATAACTGGGACGGAGGGAGTAGTCAAACTTAAAACTATATGCAAATAAGATAGGGTTGATCTAACTATTGAAATTGTGTGGTACATGAAAAAGGTTACACTGGACTATATGGCAAGGTACATGGGTGGTATAGAAGTAGGTCTCGAGGCAGATGCTTTTGAGAAGTTATTCTCAGGTGTAAATGAAGGAGTCAGAGCTCAGCCATGGAACTTTCCTGGAACGCCTTATCGTCATGCCCTAAAGGTATCTTTCCTATTTCTCTCCATCAGGACTATAAAAACTATAAAATCTGTTGTATTTAGAATTGTGACAAATCTTGATTATGGAGCGCATCTACAAAGTTCTCGACATCAATTTGTTTACCTTTAAATAAAATAAGTACTCTTTATAGAGTATATATTAATCCCTCCTATTCGGAATAACTGTCCCATTTGGACAATAGCACGAAAATTAAGGAATTGAGTTAAATAATGAAAATTATTGTATAGGGGTAAAATATAGGAGAGTTAAATAATGAAATATTTACTAATAGGATGGATTAGGGGTGGTTGGGGTCGTAAATAAAGAAAAGAGCTAAGGGTAGGAAAGTCATTAAACCTGTCCAAATATGGTAAATGAGACAATTATGTGAATAGACGGAAATGACAAATGAGACAGTTATTCCGAATAGAAGGGAGTATATAAGTAAACAATTGAAGATGAGGAATTACTTATGTTACAAACGTTCTTAAATTCTTTTTAAAGAAAAAAGTTCATTACTCTTGTGTTTCATTTATTTCTTAGCCAATATAGAACTTTATAACTTAAGTTCATGAACTCATTTTCAAAGACGAAGGTCCATATATAATAAATCTCTTGAGGTAATTGACAAGTTCTTGGGATTCTTTTGAAACGGTATTATTCTATTACAAACTTTCCTGAACTTGAATAAGACATAAAGTTTGAATTTGTATTACACCTAAGTCTTTTGAGCCTTCTTATAAAGCTGTCGACTTCCTTTCTTTAAAAACAATCGATTTTCTACATGGTAGACCATCCCCAAGCAAGGTCAATTGCTAGGTCATGACCTTGCCTGGTCACACTAATTACCACTTAACACAAAAATTAGGATGACCTTTGGAGCCAAAAGGTCAATTTGTGACCTTTACCAACCAAATTGACCTTCTTCATGACCTCCTTCATGACCTAGTGAAAATGAGGTGTTCTATTTTTATTGGGTAGGAGCAAAAGTAATAGGATGAGAGAGAGTTTATTTAGGGAGAATAAATGATAAATGATTGGAAAAGTGGAAAATTTTGGAGAAATGAAAAATAATTAAGAGTAAAGTATAAATGGTGACCTAATTAGCATGACCATTGCTTGGGGATATCCCTTGTTTACCTAAAATATTATTGGTACCCTAAACTTGATGAAAACCTCTCTAAATGCACTCATCTGCCTCTTTTAAACGTTTATTTTATACACTTTTTGTTGATCCTTAATTTTGGCAACAATTTGTCATACATTAACATATATATAAATATTTGTTTAGTCAATCATAAACCTATTTTCTTTACAAAATCTAAATGTCTGAAAACTCGAATTTTAGTATTTTTGGTATTTTGAGAACTATTTATAAAGTTTAGGATGTTAGAGTTATGTTATTCGAAAACGAGAAACATCGCCTAGAATTAGGAAAAAATATAAGGTTTCACGTAAAAAAATTTTTAACTTTTGCAAGTACTTTATATAGCAAGAATTTTTGAGTTTTGGCTCCTCTATAAAAATGTTGAATTTTTTGACCAAATTATTAAATCTTTAAAGAGTGCTTAACTTATACAGACAATATAATATAAGTATTTTCTCGATTTCATTTATGCATTTTTAAACCGTATAAGAGAAATTTAAAAAATCATATACAAATAAGTTGAACAAGGAAGTAGTTTTTTATTAACCTGTGAGAAAAATACGAAAATGTCACTAATTGCATGTGTGCAATCGATGATTAGATCCTTTCTATCCATATTGGTCATTGTTATCACATTTTTTATACTCCGTAGTCTGTAAAATGTCGTTTTGTTTTGAATTAAATAGACTCTAAATTTTAGTAAAGAAAATCTATAGTTAATTTCAAGATTTTTAGCGTATTAACATAATAATATATTTTCTTTTAATACATAAACTTGATTACTCTTCTGTATTAGCCATGTATACGGATTTTATATCTATTTAAAAACCTCTTAAAAAAAAGTAAAGATAAATCTCTATTTAAAACATATTAAAAGAAAATAAAGGTACATATTCAGTGGAAAAAGAAAATAGTCATTTCCATTAAAAAAAAAAAGTAAATACTTTACACTTTTTATAATTATATAAAACATATACTGAAAAGGTTTATTGTTCTTCTAGTGTCGAAAGAAGCTTACCAAGAGACTGAATTTGGAACTGATGAAGAAGAAAAAGGATGGTGTGAAAATGGGGGTTACAAGTGATTTGATGGATGGGTTAATGCAAACGAAGGATAAAGACGGGAGACATTTAAGCGACGAGGAGGTGGTAGATAATGTTTTGAGCAACATTGCCATAAGTTATATTGGCATTGCATATCCAGTTGTTTGGTCGATGTACTTTCTAGCCAAAAATCCTCATGTTCTTCAAAAACTTCGGGTAATTTATAACTTTATTTAATTAATGCTTTCCTAATTTACCTTCAAAGATAATCCTTTCATTAAGGTATCCTGTAAAATTTGAAGTGTAGTATATAGTCGATTATTGCATTATAAATAACAAAAATATTTGTCTTGTCTAACTTGATTTACAGGAGTATTATTATTGCAAAATAACAAGGTTGACCCAACGATCTGATAAACGGGTTAATTAGGTTAGGTTTGGGTTGTGTCTCTTACATTTGCAAGAACTTGGGTCAAGCTGGATCGGGATGGGTCTATTTGGGTCGACCATTTTCGAGTCTGTTATTATGAAATTATTTAGGGATGATGATCGGTTTCCAATAATAAACATTCGCGACGGTAATATAGGGTTGAGTCGTTTGTTTACCTTTTATATTCAATGTGAGGGGTGTTTTAACCAAAGATGAATAAATATTTGGAATCGAGTATTTGCTTGAATACGCACACAATGAAATTATAAAGAAATTATTTTCATCTGGTTATAAGGAAGAAACCAATTTTTCTCAATTTAAAGATATGGATTCGGAAGATTTCCTGTTTTTTATTGGCCATTTACGATTCATATATCTTTATATGGCTATATCCAAGTACCAGTTCATCTATTTTTATATCTATGTAATATAGTCTAATGATTCCATGAGGTTAGTAAGTTTATGTGAAATGAGTATAAATTATTCGGCCACCACAAATTTTAGTATGTTATATTCTTATTTTGATTTGTTTAGATTGTAGTCTTTTGATATTTAGCATAAGTATATCGCTTATATGAAATATTTGAGTGTAGGAAGAGAATATGGAAATGGCTAAGGAGAAGAATGGTGCTGATGTAACATACGAAGATACCTTGGGACTGAAGTACACGAACAAGGTGTGAATACACGAGTTATCCTTTCAATTACCCAACTAGTCCTATAATTCTTGATTGTCTAAACTAAAAGATTGTAGCCCTGCCTTTGCATTAATAATCCTTCACTAAACACGCCAGAGAAAATTCTAGAAGAGTGAGAGGTACAACAATGTATCTAAAAAGGAAAAAATCTTCCAAATAGGCTGTAAATGTAAAACCCCGACCCAAACCTAGGGTCAGTAGCGGTCACTCACTGTAACTCGCCAGGTAGTGCACATGGTCCACAGATTAACACGGGTCCTTTCCAACGTATGCTGTCCTCACTCACACACATTCTTGAAACCTTCCCAGGAGGTCACCAATCCTAAAACTACTCCCAACCAAGCACGCTTAACAGTGGAGTTCTTTCGCATGGATAACCAGAAAAGAAAGTGCACTTTGTTGATATAAGTAGTACTTTCAATAACTTTAAGTACTAGTCATATTTTGAGCTAACCAATGGACCTCTTTCAGAGGGTACCCCACCCGATAACGTCTTCGGTTCAGTAGAGTATTATACACCCCCACCTTGAAGAACGCAACGTCCTTATTGCGTCTGGCAACATCTGATCACAACCGAGCTAAACCCAGAATCCTCCCCCGCCAGGTTGGTGACCCGGGTATTTCAGACCACAGGCTCATCAGACGGTCGCAGGGTTGCTCTGATACCACTTGTAACACCCCGACCTAAACCTAGGGTCGGAACCGGTCACTCACGGTAGCGCGCCAGACAGTGTACATTGCCCAAAGATCAACACGGGTCCATTCCACCGTATTTTGTCCTCACTCATGCACATCCTAGAAACCTTTCTAGAAGGTCACCCATCCTAAGACTATTCCCAGCCAAGCACGCTTAACTGTTAAGTTATTTCGCATGGATAACCAGAAAAAAAGTGCACTTTGTTGATATGAGTAATAATTTCAATCTCTTTAAGCACTAGTCATATTTTGAGCCAATCAATGGACCTCTTCAAGGGGGTACCCCACCCGAATAACGTCTTCGGTTCAGTGAGCTTGATCTCAGATGGGATCGTAATTTTGAGCTCGATCACGGACTCGGTTAAGCTCATCGGGCCTAAAACATTGAAGCTCGAGCTCGTCTCGAGCTCGAATTAATCTCATTATGTCATTATATTATGTTAGAATTTCTTACCTATTATATAAATATTTTCAAAAAAAAAATGAATAAGATTATAAAATACTAATAAATATTATATAATAATATACTTATAAATGTCTATATAACATGTAATTTGAAACAAAATTAATATTATAGTAAAAAAAATTATAAACGAGTTTTCGCTCCGAGCCTTACTGAGGTCGGGCTTGGCTCGGATTTATCCAAGCTCGGCTCAAGCTTGGTTTGACCGACCACGAGCTGAGCGATTCTGAGGACTCGACAAGTCGGCTCAAATCATTTATAGCCCTACTTCCAAATAATTAGTAAGTAGACAAGAATATTAGAGTCATTTACTTAAATTCTCATGCCCCCAACGATCATCAACAACTATTAGATGTGTTACATTTATAACGGAACATATAGGATGAAAAGACACATGAGCAAAGGTAGTGAGTGCGAGTCCCCTGATATTTTGACAAAACTTTCATATTAAGAACAAAAATGTAGAGGAAGGTGGGGGCGACATGGTATCAGAGCCCATAGGGCCGTAGGCCAAAAAAATTACAGCCAAAAAAGTCTGGTTGAAAAAAGAATTTCACATGTGAGGGAGGGTGTGAACTATTAACTCATCTATGATAAGTATCATAAGTGAGATCAAATTTTGAAAAAAGGAGAGAGTTGTCTACCATATAAACCAAAAGTTACTTCACTCATTATTGTCAATTGGCTTTGGGATAAACTTCTTTAAACTTATGAAGTGGACATTCTCTTCTAGATGAACATGACTTGGACCATGCACGAAATTTGATGAAATCTTCCTTGGAGAAAGTTTTCTTAGACATACCCGCTCCTTTTTTTTTTTTTTTTTTTTTTCATATTTGTATTAGGGTGCTAGAAACGTTATGCTACCATGAGTCAGTCCATGACTTGAACTTGAATTTTAGAAAGAGTTACAATTCAACTTCGGTGTATAATACCTTTTGTGATCTTAGTATTGATAAGGCTTTGACTTAACGTACTTAGGTTTCTTAATTTTATTCATTTTGAGAAATATAAGAGTTTATAAGATGTTTCGGTTTATTATTTTTAGTGTTAGCTAAACAGCATACAATTTCAAATAATATATGTGAATTAAATGTTCATGTGTTTTGATATATATGCGACAAAGCGTAAACACTAACTTTAAAATAATGCCTCGTATGCAATAATAATGCAATACTTTGTAGTTAATAGATCCTATAACCAGTTGTATAGTGTAGAATCCGAGCTTTATAATAAAGTTTTCGAGTTTTGTTTTAAAGAATCTGAGCGATACCATAAAGTTTTTGAACTCACCCACTTAAACATAGAAAAATTAATTTTAAGAAAGTTCATAAAAATTACACATAAACTCAGTTAGATATAAGTTTTGGTTATAAGCTGGTTGTACGATGCTATTGTACCACTGAAGGTATAATGTTATTTGTGCTTTTCAGGTGGTTGAAGAAACTATTAGAATAGCTAGTATTTCTGGATTTATTTTCAAGAAAGCTACTGAAGACATAGAAGTTGAAGGTACTCCCATAACTTTTGACTATAATGTATCAGTATGTCATACTCTAACCACAAATACGAGAATATATTTACGTAAATGTGATGGCTAAGCGCAATGCTCCAGCCTGACTCGTATAACGGGAACAACATGATGCCGAGCTTAGGCAGAGGTCAAAAAAATCTGTAAAGAATAAATTATATTTATAATGCAATTGTGGTTTATAAATTGACAAATTTTATTTAAGATGAATATATCCATCTTAAATATGAACGGGTCACATAGGTAGATTTTTTTTTGGTCAATTGAAGCGCGCACTTAGTCGCATTACAATAGAGGAGAGGGGGGATTCGAACCTCGGACCTATTGTCCACATTACCTCCTTCTTAACCACTAGACTAAGACATCTTCGGTTTATATGAGAAAAAAAGAAAAATGTTTAGGAAATGACAATAAACTCTTGACATCTATTTATATGAGGTAATACTTAACTCATTTTAATCTTAAGACGACTTTGGTTTTCTTAAAGGAGACCGACTAGAATTTAGGGTTTGAATTATCGCCAGCGGAGCCAAGTGAATATTGTGTCCTTGAATATTCTTTGGAATATCGTGTTATTCAAACTATCACTGACCTTGTTAATTTTTGTTTTTTTAGGCTTTTGTGTACCATCAACAAGTAATTGTAACTAAAATTATCTGATATGATCCAATAGATCAAATCGAGCTAAAATGAGAGGAGCTAGTTAGGTTTATTTTGGTAAAATTCGCATTAAATTTTATATGAATGATGTTCAGTGTTCTTAGAGTTGGTGCATCACTTCAAACTACAAATGTGATTGCATGAATACCAATTTTTTTCAACCTTCCTATGTCATTGCTTTTAGAAAGATTTTAATTTCCCACATAAGATAGCCCCTTCATATTTTTTTTATAAGTTGTTCTCATACTATGTGGATTCTTTGCATACCTTTGATGCCACTCAAAATATATGATTTATGTTTTTGAAATTTGCTTACAAGTGTAACTTTCAATTTGAGCTAGTTTTAAATATTATTCTATTGAAGTGAAAGTTTGAAACTATGGACAAAACAAAAAACGACATATTTAAGAAAATAAAAATAAGTTACGTAATGCATTATCTATGACGTAACAATATGCTTATTACACTAGATTGAAGGTCAAATTAACTTGCATTTATTTACATCTTTGTCATTGTAAATTTATAATATTTTAACATTATTTTTCATAAAAATTAAATGATGGTTACAATTGGTCGTGAAGGGTATTTCTTTGAAATAAATTTATTGTTATATGTAGGTTACTTGATACCAAAAGGATGGATGGTTCTCGTATGGCTAAGGTACCTTCACACAGACCCATCAAATTTTGAGGATCCTATGACTTTCAATCCAGATAGATGGGAAGTATGTTTTTTTGATCTCGTCCTCAAAATTTCAATTATTTAAGTTAGTAGTTAAGTCATATGAGTAGACAACCATACATAGTGTACTTTTTTTTAATGACAAATATTATCTTAATAATACTCTGCTTGAAATGATTTTTTTTACCTGTTCTACCTTAGAAGACTTATAATGAGAACCTGAGAAGTCAGTTGCATTTTATTTTACTTTTTATCATACAATAGACACAGTGGGGTCCTTCCCCATCGTTTGTCTTTGTACCGTTAAAAAGTAAATAAATAATCAGAATATAGATAGTTTGTTGTCTCATGTTTTGTTAGGTTTTTGAATTTTAATTTAAAGAAAAAATGGTGAAAATAATTTTATAATACTTGTATCATCACTTTAATACAACAATATGAACTTGTAACTATTAATATTTAAATTACATTTGTTTTGTTTCCAATATTCTTAAAGACCAGTTAATGTATTATACAACTGGTTGTATATACAACTTATTTAATGTAGTTGAGCTTTGTTACAAAGTTGTCGAGCTTTATTAACAAAATTATCGAGTGTTGGTACAAAGTTATTGAGCTTAGTAGAATAATTATTAAACTCAATAACTTCGTAAAATAGCTCAATAACTTGTAAAATAGCTCAACAGTTTTGTGTGAGAGCTCAACAACTTTGAGGCGGTTATACAGTGCTATTATACAACTAGTTGTAGGATAGTATTTGTGCTTAAAGACCCATATATATGTATATATAACAAATTAATTACTTAATACTAAAGATACTACAAATTGTACTCGTCAGTTGCGTCCAAAACATGGAGCATACCTCCCTTTCGGAGGAGGTACAAGATCTTGTCCTGGAAGTATGCTTTCTCGTCTAACTACTGCTCTCTTCCTCCATCACTTGGTTGTTGGATATAGGTAATATTTTTTTAACCCTTTTAATCGTTGTATATCATAAATTTAATTTCCTTTAATTTTATTTTTATTAAATTTATGCCGTCTAATATAATAAAAAATGAATAAACTTCATATAGAAGGTATACATTGCTTAAAGTTGTTCTGAATGCAAGGTAAACTTAAAGAGAATAATCACCCCTCTTATGTTACTTTTATTTATGTCATTTTCTAAATACAATCACCAATGTAACTAAAAAATTGTTGAAATATAGGGTTATAATAGGGGCGAAATATACTTAAAGAATAGATGTCGTTGTGTGGTGGTATGATCTGAATAAGAAACAAAATCGACCTGACTATGGTACAAATCGATATGGACGTCATTCCTTACAGTCACACAACACTACTAAAGGTTGTGTACTCAACCATAAGAAGTTGGAATTCGTTGATATACTCATAATTTATCTTAAAAAGTAGTAAACGATATATGAAAAATGAATATGTCAAATGACTACAAGCCTCTCATATTAATAGTAGTAGAATTGGGAAAGATAAAGGTCAAAATGATTATTTGGCAACCATAATCACAAAGTTAATTGGATGAAAGAAAGGGGGGACTCAAATGATCCCTATCCTGAGTCAATGAGTCCTCATATAGGCCATTGGATGAAGAAAATAGAGGGTTAGGATTAGATCTAAATGAGAGAATACCTAAACCACCCTACAACACTACCTAAACCACCCGACAACACCACTAATACTACCACCTTTGGCCACGACTCAACCCGCCACCTTCCTCCCACCGCAGCAACCACAATCGCCACCTTCTTTTTTTTCTTCAGATCTAAATAAAAAAAAAAGCTGGCCACCACAACAATGCACCGCACCGCCACCCCACCACTGTTACCACCGTCTCCCCACGTCGCCATCCTCTCTTTGTTACTCGTCCCGCGCGGGGTCGTGGTAGTTGTGCGAGAAAGGAGAAAGGAAGAAGGTGGGTTTGGAGTTGTCGACAGTTGGTGTTGTTGGTAGTGGTGTTGGTGGTTGGAGGAGATGGTGGCGATGTGGCTGGTGTGGTGGTGTGTTGGTGGTGTCTCGCGCCCTCCTCTTTTCATTTTTTTTCTTTTATTTTTAGATCTCTTTTTATTCATATTTTTTTTTTAATATTTACAGTTCTGGTGGTTTTTTTTGTGGTTGGACCAAAGTTACACTTATAAAGGCCAAAGTTAAACTCATAAAGTGTCATGGTTACACTCGTAAATGGCCAAAGTTACACTCATAAAGGATCAGATTTATACTCGTAAATGGCCAAAGTTACACTCATAAAGGATCAGATTTATACTCGTAAATGTCCAAAGTTACACTCATAAAGGACCAAAGTTACACTCGTAAAAATTCGACACTTGTCATAATTACAACTTAGCAAAGAACAATTAAGAAAGATGCACGCAAACTTTAAAATCAATTCATGAGAAAAACACAATTCTCAATGGCATAAACCCTATAGAGTCATTTCTAAAATTTTATCCTATCAAAATTAATTAATTTATTAATTAAAACAATCACAAACCAAAATCAATAATTCAACAAGGATAATAATCAATCCACATCAATGACTCCCCCAATCTTAATGAGATAACTACTCACTCAGCATAGTGTGAAGAATCTATAATAATAATTCTAGTAAGGAGAGGGGATAATAAATTGATCTAGGATTGAAAAATCATGATGAACAAATTAAAGACTCAAAGGCTAGAAAAAATAAAATAAAGACCCTAAAATAAAAACTAAGTACATCAAAAGGTCTTATATAATAATATGAATAAATTAGTAACTAGGATAAAATTGAGAAAGCATAGAGTCTTCTGATCAGTCATTCGCGTGAATAATATTCACGTTGTGGAAATATCTTGTGTATCCATATATGTCTTCACGCTCTGTTTGGTGCAAACGGAGTGTTCTTGGGCATTCGCACTTTAAAAACAACATCTTTGCAACACTTCCTCTTCAAATAAAGCATACTATCATCAATACTACTTTCTCCATTTCTCCATTTCACCACAAAACACCACGTTTCACAATCTGGCAACCAACAGATAACTCCAAAATACAAATAAATGTGTCATTATTGCTCGGATCCTTCTTCTAATTTCAGGATCGAAAGATCCATGTAGATTATAATTAAGCACTAAAAATATCACTTAAAACTTTTGAAAATTAAATTATTAAATAAAAAATACATTTAGATTTTTTAAAATTTGATTTATTTTGGATTAATTATATATTTGTAAATAGTGTATCTTATATGTTATTGTTTAAATTTCCAGCTGGGAGTTAGCTAATCCTGACATGTCAATAATATATCTTTCACATCCCGTACCAGCCGATGGCCTAGAAGTTTCTTTCAACAAGGTTTAAAGTCGACGATAGTATATCAAGTATCATGTTTAAAGGTATTTTGGTTCATGATATATCAATTATATACATATTTATCATATCATTATTGTGTGAAAAAAGAGATCTACAAATATGTTATCCTTCATATTATGTATGGGCGTTTGTCACAGTCAGAAGTACTGATACCATGTTAGTGACCTTTCTTTCTAAATAACCAATTATTGATTTATCAAAGATGTTGTTCTCAGGGCTATATTTCTAGGGGCATATCCTTGCTTGGAACACGAGAAGCTAAATTATACAAGTTTAGTGTAATGTGTGTAAGAAAATAAGAACATGTTAATTACATGTAAATGTCAAATTAATAATGTAAATTAGATATATGTTGTTATTGTTGCTTTTGCCTGTTTGGATGGAGAATATCCTTTGGAAACATTTGCTTCATGTAATAATTTTTTTTTTTTGTAAAAACATTAATAATTATATGATGGGTAGAATTTTGTTAAGGTACACTCTTGTAAGATAACATAACGTTTTATAGGGTAAAAGTAACATATAGGTCTACATAAATATATAGCTATCAAGGTACAACTAATAAAAAGGTAACTAGAAACTAAAAAGGCACGTAAAAGTTGAAAAGATAGTTGAAATCTAAAATTGTAGCTCAAAATCTATACAATCCTCTCCTTATATAAAAGAGGATAAAGGGAGTTACTATTGTGAGGAATAGTAATGTGAATAGTTGAAATTTATTCTTATTTTATTGCTTTGGGTTGGGTTTGTGTGTTGGGTTGTTTCTTAGCTTTTGTTGTTGCGTGCATTTGGGTGGGCTTAGTTGTTTTAGTGTCTTCGTTGTTTGGCTGGCCTTTTCTTACGGAAATTCAGTTGCTATTGTATTGTTTTCTTGTACTTTGGCCCTTATCACATCAGAGTAAGGCCCTTGTTTACACACATAGATTAGACCCATTATCCACATATTTTTGCATGGATTCGTGGTTTGGACTTCTTGGCCCGTTAGCACATCTTGACATTGATGATTGCTCCGTCTCTAAAATTAATTATCTAAAAGGTTACGTACGACAGTTAGCAATTTAATTAATTTGTATTTTTTTTTTGAAAAATTCTTAGGAGGTTTTTAAAAAAAATTATACACATATGGGTTATGCCAACATAAATTGACAACCGAGAGCATCGTATCGTATCGTACAACATATATTTATTAATTAACTTGCTAAAAAATCTTAATTTAGATTAGAAGCGTACAAAATTGGACCTTTTGTAATTAACTGGTTAAATAATTTTACAAACAACGAGCTCATTTAACACGTGGACGACAACCTCATTTAAAACGCGGTTTGAAAACCATGTACTATATATAGTCCTAAACAAGTCCCCACCAAAACAAAGGCAAATGTGTTGATGAATGCTTAACATGACTAATAGGACTTTCAAAAAACGTCAAAGCTGATAACAATTACATGGTTTGTTACGGGTTTACGCGCTAATATCTTAGAATAAGATTACGGTTAAAGAGGTTATATGATTCATTACGATCGGGCGTGTTTAGATCGCCAAATTGGTGTTTAAACATGATTATTAGTATATATCTTAATCCCAAAGAAAAAGGGTACATGGGTGGGGGCATTTCAGAAACGGTATGGTGCTATGTGGTTCATCATTAGTATCTTAGGGGGGATTGTGTGGGGTCAGAAGTCTGGCATACTGATACAAAGTGAGGGAGGTAAGGTGAAAGGACTTCACCGTGTTAAGGTAGGTTAGCTACATGGATAAGCATGTGTATTAAGTAAGAAGGTAAAGTCTTGTGATGTCATTGTACTTGAATTCAACAGTAGCGAGTTGTGGTTGGTGCTTCTGTTCAGAAGGTTATAAAACGAGCATTACACGGGTGAGAAAATGAGCGGCTCATTTTACAGTTATTATTAAGAGGTTTACTTCTGAATTTGTTGGATAAATTTAACATTCTTACTTCAAATTACAAATTTATCCGTAATGTATTTGTTGATCAGTTGTTGTCTTTGTGTTGCAGGGAAATAATTCCGGAGCAGCTGAAATAGGCATACTGCAGAGGTATAATTACTGAAGAGGGCTAATTTCTTACGCGTAAAATTTATGTTTTAAGGAGTTCATCCATGCATGTTTAAAGTAGCTTAATAGGGTGTTCCTACGCTTTTAATTGATGCATATAGGAACCGTGTTTTGGTGTGTACACGGCTCATTGTGAAATTATGTTAACCATGTTCCAGTGATATGTATATTATGAGTATATTGGTTATGGGTATGAATTTACCTGTTGTCTTTGTGCCTGTACAAGTAGCCTGTCTTTTCAAGAACTCGGTTAGTTGGTTATAGGAGCTGGTGTTTGCATACACATAAGGTTTAAGTTAGAGCATGTTGCACGATGTGGTTTTAAGTAGGATTTGATGACATGGATGTACAAGTTTTTTCGAAGATGGCCAATAAAAGGAAGGAGTACAGAATTTCTTTCTGTGCTTTATTGTCTGATGCTATAAAAGTACTTGGTTGGCCTGAACCTATTTACAACCCCCCAGATGTACAACTCAATCAGGCTAACTTAGTCCTGCGAAGGGCTTTAGGTCATGCGGCCTGTTTCTTTAAAGGTGAAAAAAAAAGAATCAATGCCAGAATCTGAGGAGGACGCAGCTGAACAGGCTGTCGACTATCTGGTTCAGAAAAAACAGATAGTTGTTGACGATGTCAACTTGGAAAGGCGTGGAATTTATAAGGCCTGTTGTGATTTTTATAAGCGAAGGCGGGAGGATCTACAATGTGCTGAATGGGGACCATCTAAGGCTGAGTTGGACGCCCGTGCACAAAAAACAATAAAGGTGCCGGCTACGTTACCTAAAATGGTGACTGTGGACCTTTGGGGCATCTGGCTCCAAGTGGTGGTTGAATATGAGGTAACTGTGGATGCTCTGGACTTTCTGGTCCAGCCAAATGACCGTTATGTCTGCTGTTTCACAGTGACTTGGCCAAAGCATCCTTCTAGAGAAAAGTATTTCATTGGCGACAGTATGGAAACTGTTGACAAAGCAAGGCAAAGCTTGGCTAAGAAAGTCCTTCTTTATTTTCAGTCAGTCTATGACTTCACTGTTAAAGATGCAAACTTTAACAGGATGAGGTATTCTCAGATCCAGTGTGGCTTTCAGCGTGGTAGGTACCGCTCTGTGCAGGAAAACCAGATTTGCGTAGCCTCTGATCTGGAAGCTGTGCCTCTTTTTATTGCGTCTGAGTGTAAGACTCCTGAAGGACAAGCCAATGGAATACGTGCTGGCTTTACATTACCACCGCCTCCCAAAAAAAAGGGAGAGCGGCAGCAAAGCCTATCAAATTTAGGAACAGTTGCAGTAGGCAAAACAATGTCCAATGATGGTGGCAGACTTTTTGAATGGGGTTTTGGGATGACAGTCGCTGGCAAGCGAAACATGAAAAACCCTTACTAAGTTGTAGCTTTTTAAAATGTATGTATTATATCTAATAAAGTGGACTAGCATTTGATTGTTAGACCAGGTAGGATCACCCAGTAATTGGTCATTCGTGATGTTTTTGGGTATCATGTAGGACAACCAGTCTAGGCTATTCATTTGAATTGATCTAAGATTGATAAGAACCTTTTGTATTGGTGCCAGTTTTAAATGTATGGAATCATGAATGTTGTTTTGCCTTGTAGTGTCAAACGTTTTATTTTGTAATTGATAATACTGATTTAGGCTGTTAAGGTACATTGTTAATTTACACGTCTGTTGGCAGCTGAACTTTGACATGGCAAGATTTAGCTGATATAAAGAAGGATTATATCCAACTATAATTAGCTGCACCTTTCTTGATTGGGCAACTAAATTAACGGAATTGTTGATGAGTAGAACCGATTGTTTTAAATGTCAAATATTAGGCACGTGAGGGACGACTATACAGCACTGTGGTGTCTATGTGTAATTGAAATTATGCTTAATTTATGGCAGGTAGGCGCGGCGGTCGTTGAACCGTCAAACTGGAGAACTAGAATTAGAACCTCGTGGCAAATGGGTGATCGTGCTCAAACAGGTTATTGATCTGGCAATTAAGCTTTATACCACCCAAAAAAAAACAAATTGCACACAAAAGTGTGTTGGTGGTCTTTCAATGGCCATGTTTACGACCAAATAAAAAAAGTTAATGCATGTAAGACAGAAATTAAATGCTAAATTAAAACTGCAGTTCGCTGTTGAATTCTAATCAGTAGTTGTTAAGTTGTTTTCAGAAAATACAAATCTGAAGAGACATATCTGAACATTCAAGGGAGTAGCTGATGTAAGTCACGACAGGTTAAAATATTAAATGCCTTGTTAAAAGGTGATTGGAACTGATATAACAGCTAAACATTCTAGGGAACGTGCCGGTCGATGTAAATATAACAAAAGTGAGGAGAGGAAGGCCAACTGGGAAAAGACACAGAGGCAATTCAACAAACAACCTTCAAGAAACGATCAGCCAATCACAGTTTACTGCTGATACAAACCGCACTGAAAATGCTCCTGGGACTACCAAACGGCAGCGTAGGCGTCAAAAAGGTTTTTTATTGATGCATTTTATCGATGTGTTTGGTTCAAATTACTCGGCGTATCTATAACTTGCATATTTTAACAAACTGCATGCCAACAGTCTGCAGTACCACAGGAAATACCAATAGAACCATATAGATCAAGGCGGACAAATGTTTCAGAAGACCTGACAATCGAAAATGCAGATAAAGGGCGAAAAAGAGGACGCGCTACCAAAAAAAGTAAAAAAGTGGCAATATATCTGACATATAAATCTTTAAAGTCCAGTGCAAAATTTCTACAACTTAACTGCTTAATTTGACAGAAATGCCGGATGCTTTGGGTGGGAAGCCTGTGCCATTTGAACCTGTCAAATTAAAACCACCAACCTATTGTGCTTATTGCGGAGCAAAGAAATTTGAGTTTGAATCAAACGGCCTATGTTGCTGCAACGGAGAAATTAAATTGGCGATTAATGAATATCCTGAAGAATTGCTTCAGTTATATACTACACGGGATGAACAGTCCAAGCATTTCCAGACATTTTCCAGGTTATATAATAACCTTTTTGCTTTCAGTTCTTTGGGGGGTAACTTTGGAGCAGAAACTTACAAAGGGATATATGTTGTAACACCCCCATTTATTTAAGGGCCTGAACTAGGACTCCTCAGATAAATGACGGTGTTACCATCTCGGAAACCCGAGGCAGTAGATAACAAAGGAAAGAAACACAGTACTTTATTAAAATGTTTATAGTGAGATTACAACTGGAATTAAAACAAAGCTTCCAAAAATATGACCAAAAGATAAAGTCCGATAAAACTACTAATAAGACTAAGGTGGGCTAGGCACTAAGTCACTCATCCAAGCTCTCTCTTCCCGGCCAGCTCCCATCGAGTCTCAAATACCTGTCAATCTGCTCCCAATAATTGGATCATCACAAAGCGTACGAATACACAGGGTCAGCCACGAAGCTGAGTAGGGAAAACAATGCAACAATAAAATATGATATGCATGCTCCTCCATCACCTCCATCTCCATCTCAACTCATATCTCATATCTCATACCCCGGACAACCCAGCCATACCGATCCCCGGTAGACTATATATATCGACCGTAGCGATCTTCCATTTCGCAACAGGACACCAGGGCAAGTCCTGCAGAACCCGCCTGGGCCTTATCACAACTCACATCGTATCTCAACATCGTCACTCCTACACCTTCCTCCAACTCCAATGCATATAAAATGCTCAACAGTAATAATGCAACATAATATGTATATTAATGAATGAAATCATGCCAGCTACCGAATGTTGTGATAACATACCCAACACGATCAATTCAGTCAATCACCTTCCCGTATATGAATCATAACGTAAATCAACAATCCACGAATCAAGTCAACACAATTCAACAACAACGATAATAGGTCAAGTGTATTTCCCTACCTCAAAGTGCCAATTCCAATTAAGTAGTTCAAGCAAATCCAGAAAATAAAGCAACAAATCTGATTATCGATCCTTCACGAATCCGTCACCTAAAACAATTATAATATTTATAATTACTAACTACTAAATATAGAAATCTCCCAAAATATAAGCTTTCCCGAAATACAATCCCGACACCAAACTTATGCCCAACTGATAACTAAAATACCCGATTAGTATTTGACCCAACTTCCCAAAATAGAAGGTTACTAAAAATAGAATTTCTTAAAATGGAAACTTTCCCGATATAGTAGCTTTTTCATTTAAACAAACCCGACTCAAAACCCGTCTTTAATTATTTAAATAACTCGAGAATTAAATTAAATAAATTATTTAGAAGACTCGGGAATTAAATTAATTAATTAAGAATACGACCCATTACGAATTATAATGATTTAAATTATGAAAACCCGTTTCAAAACTAAAACAATTCGAATAACCCGATTAAACACGACCCACGCCTTCACTCTCGCCCACACTCCTCATGCGCCACCTACACCACCACGACAACCGCCTGACCTGCTCCCCACTTCGACCCAGCCACCAACAACCAAGCCCCACCTGGTCGACTCCCGCCGGCGAGTCGAACCAGGGCCGTCAACTAGCCTGGTTCACCACCGTGCCTCACCAAACGCCCTTTGTCCTTTCCTTACCTCCACCGCAACCAACACCATAGCCCTGCCAAACTACCACCGTCCTACTCGCCGCCAACCCACGTACCCAGACACAGTGGTGCCGCCGTTTCGACCTCCCCTGAGTCCACAGTGGCGCCACCCCAATCCCAACCATTTAAACCCGTCTGAAAATGTATCTAAACCCGTGTGCTACCCCTCCTATCGCTGCCGCCTTTCTCTGCCACCACCATCACCTAAAACCACCCTAACTACCACCAATACACTCGTCATATACCACCCTACTCCCTTACCCTGCTAACAACCACCATCAACACCTCCCTAAGCCACGAAACACTACCTAAAACCTCGACATAAAACGAAAACAGAGGAAAGGAGGTTGCTCTTACCTTTTTCCTGCCGCCACTACCGCCACCAGGGCCACCCACGGTCGTCGACAAAGGCCCCTAGCTCTTCCTTGCTGCGCCGTCAACAACCAAGCTCTCTCTCTCTCTCTCTCTCTATGCGTGAAGATAGAAGTTGGAGCTGATGAAAGGAGGGAGGCGGGTTGAGGGAGGCGGGTTAAGGGAGATTAGGGTACTATTAGGTTTAGGGTTTAGGGTTAGGGTTAAATGGGTTGAACATGTTATTGGGCCAACTCCAATGGGTCGAGGGTAATTGGGTTGGCTCACATTTCGAATTCCGTATAAACCCGTCTTAATTAACTTACGATAGCTTTACGTAATTATCGACTCACCATTAACCCGACTTAATTAGTAATATAAAATGTATAATAACTAATATATAATAATATTCGTTTAACCGATTATATAAAATACAGGGTATTACATATGTCTTCAAAGCACAGGGCCAGGTTTATCATAATTTGCCAGATTTAATACCCATGGATAATATTCCTAGGTACTTGCAGCTATATTTCTATGACGGCCAGTATGAAAAGGAAAATCCCTTGCGCTTGTTTTCTAATTTGAATGAACAGATGGTCACTCTTCTAATGGGAATTATGGATGCTAATCCATATGGAAAGTTCTTTAGATCACTCCAAGAAATAGAGGTCACTGAAAATACGAGAATAGTTTTGAGTACTGATCCAGCCAACGATCAGCGTGTATATAATGCACCTACATCTGATGAAGTAGCAGCAGTGTGGCCAGATAATACAGCTCTGCAGGGGAATGAAGGCCCTCATATTATTGCATATGGAAGAGGTTCATACAACCATAGAATTCGGCATTTTTATGGGTGTTATGATCCTCTGCAGTACCCACTACTATTTCCAAAGGGAGATAGTGGATGGCACCAAGGTTTGAAAAAAATTACCAGCCCAACATTTAATGCGGAATCAAATACTTCATTTCCGATGTCTGCAGTTACTAATGACATGCCTGAATCTCTTATTGAGGCAGAAATAGCAAGTAAGTTCCTCTTTTGGGACATGCTATTTGGTAACCGTACATTTGTCGCATAGCTTGCAAATTTAAAGAATACGTTTAAGTCCTTTCAGTTTTATCATATATTGATGAACATGTTGCAGATGCTGCTAGGAGGCATACAAAAGCAGATAAGCGTATTTCTTTTCGGGAATATTACGCATACAAGTTCCAGATCAGGCCAGGTAACTTCCTACTGAGAGGAGGCAGGATCTTTCAGCAATACATAGTAGATATGTATGTGAAGATTGAAAATACACGGCTAGACTTTTTACGATTGAATCAGGATACTATAAGAGCAGACCTGTATCAAGGGATTCTAGATACACTGCAGCTTAGAGAAAACTGTGCAAGTAATGTAGGGAAGAGGATAGTACTTCCGCCTTCCTTCCTAGGAGGGCAAAGAGATATGAGGAGAAGATATTTAAATGTAATGGCACTTGTGCAAAAATATGGGAAACCTGATCTCTTTATAACTATGACGTGAAATCCTAACTGGCCAGAAATAAAAGCAGAATTGTCGCCTGGGGAAGAAGCACATAATTGGCCATATCTGGTAGCTAGGGTATTTCATGCAAAGCTAACAATGCTTAGGAAGCAGATTAAGGAAAAACAGATCTTTGGGGAAGTTGCAGCTATGATTAATGTAGTTGAGTTCCAAAAGTGTGGCTTACCACATGCGCACTTTCTCATTATTCTCAAACCTGCATACAAAATTACTGCACCTGAAAAGTTTGATAGATATGTATCAGCAGAAATACCTTCAAATGATAACCCTCACTTAAGAGCAGCTGTATTAAAGCATATGATGCATGGGCCATGTGGCGCTGCTTTCCCAAAATGCGCATGTATGAAGGTTAAAGATAAGCAAAAAATATGCGAGAAAAATTATCCAAAAAACTTTCGAGACTTCACCACAAACGGCAAGGACTCATATCCATTATATAAGCATAGGGATACCGGTGAAAAAGTTGTGGTCAGAAAAGGCAAGCTTGATAGCCGATCTGTGGTTCCTTACAACCCTTATTTACTTGCCATGTTTGATTGTCACTTAAATGTAGAGGTCTGCTCTACTATTAATGCAGTCAAGTACCTGTATAAATATGTATACAAAGGTCATGATCGAATCCTATTCAAAGTTGTGGATGGTACTGCTTCTATGTTGGTGGATGAAATTGAAATGTATCAATCTGGTAGGTGGGTTTCAACTCCAGAGGCTGCCTGGCGTATTTTTGGTTTCAACATGTTTGATACATACCCACTTGTACAGCCTTTACCGGTTCACACACCCAATGGTCAGATGGTCAGGTTTTCAGAGAATGAAGAGCTGGCAGACGTCGTTGATGATGAAGCAAGAGCGAAAACTATGCTTACTGAATTTTTCATGACAAATACAAGCCTAGAAGGAGGGCAACAATATCTCTACAGTGAGTTTCCAGAGCATTTTGTATGGAATGATAAGAAGAAAATTTGGAAGCCAAGGGATCGTGGAGTCGTGGTGGGAAGGGTTGCGCACGCTTCCCCAGGAGAAGGTGAGCGCTATTACTTAAGGTTGCTTCTGGCGCACGTTAGAGGCCCTAGGTCATTTGAAGATCTGAAAACAGTGGACGGTATTTGCTGCGTGTCATTTCAAGAAGCAGCGTTAAAAAGAGGAATTCTTGAAGAAGATAATGCTGCATATATGTGCATGGATGAAGCAGTTCAAGTTGAGATGCCAAATGCTCTTAGGAGACTGTTTGGAACTATACTTATTTTTAGCTGCCCAAAAAATCCTGCTGAGTTCTGGGGAAAATATTACATCCCACTCTCGGACGATTTCCGGAAACAGTTCCCTGGGGATCCTGCAAAGGTCTTGCAGCTAACAGCAGGGAAGGTAGAGCAGTTTTTGGAGGGGATGGGGAAGACGTTTACCCAGTTTGGTTTGGACCATTTACACTTTGAACAACAAGCAATATTACGATGTACAGGATATCGATGACGCGTTGAACGCTCCAAAGTGCCCCTTTTACACTTGCTTCTCAAAAATTAAATGTTAAGCGGCAGACGTATAAGGCAATCATTGAACATGTAAAGGCTGCAAAAGGAGGTGCTTTTTTTATAGATGGACCAGGTGGGACTGGAAAGACTTTCTTATATGGAGCTTTGTATGCGAAGGTCCGTTCAATGGGTCAAATATGCTTACCAACAGCAACCTCTGGAATAGCAGCTTCAAATTTGCCAACTGGCCGAACAACCCATTCCAGGTTTAAAATACCTCTTGATACTGAAGAGACTTTAACGTGCGATGTACCGAAACAAGGAGGGTTAGCGTGCCTAATAAGGGAAGCTGTCTTAATCATTTTGGATGAAGCTTCAATGGCAAAAAGGGAGAATATTGAGGCTGTAAATATGCTATTTCAAGATGTATGCAATAGTTCTGAGTTATTTGGTGGCAAAGTAATAGTTTTTGGAGGATACTTTCGTCAAGTTCTTCCTGTTCTTCCAAGGCGTACCCAGCAGGAAGCAGTTGAAGCCAGCATTGTCAGTTCTCCTATATGGCAACAACTAACCAAATTTCAGTTAACAGAGAATATAAGGGCAAAGGAAGACCCTGAATTTTCAGATTTTTTACTGAAGTTAGGCAATGGAGAGTTGCAAACAGAAGAAAACAGTTTAGTGTCACTACCGCAACAACTGATCCTTGAGAAAAAAAGGATGAACAACCAGAACAGACCTTGATTGACAATGTCTTCCCAGAGATTAAGGAAACCACTTTTACCCCTGAAATTTTCAACGACCGAGCCATTTAACTCCAAGGAATGTTGATGTAGACTCTATAAACACCATGCTTATTGATCAATTTCCTGGGACAAAGCACATTTACCATAGTTTTGATAGCGTTGTGGATGACAACTCAAACGTATATCCAGCTGAATTTCTAAACTCTCTATGCCCTGCTGGAATGACACCACATGAATTAATTTGAAGGAAGATTCTCCAGTGATATTATTGCGCAATTTGGATCCTGCAGCGGGTCTATGCAATGGTACGCGCCTCATATGCAAGCGGTTTTTCCCAAATATGATTGAGTGTGAAATTTCAACTGGATATTATAAAGGAGAGCGTGTTTTCCTTCCTAGGATTACACTGAAACCGTCCAAGAATTCTAGATTTCCAATCAATTTCCAGAGAAAACAGTTTCCTATTAAGTTAAGCTTTGCTATGACAATAAATAAAGCACAGGGCCAGACTTTGCAACGCGTAGGTGTGTACCTACCTAGATCTTGCTTTTCACATGGACAGTTATACGTAGCATTATCACGAGCACGTTCAGCTAAAGACTTGAAAGTGCTGCACAATCCATCCGTAGGTGATGTTAATGAAAATTTGGTGCGAAATGTAGTTTTATTTGAGGTACTCAGAAGAGCAGGGTTTAGAGAATATTGTCAGGTAATGATACAGACTTTATTATGCTTCTACATTGTAAATGCTAAGTTTACATATATATATCTATATATATATGTCTGCGGTACCAACAGCCGATGACGAATTTTAAATGGTGCCTATTTACAGGTTGCAGGAACATCGAAATAAGGCCAATCCGTATTACTTAGGCGTTCACAAATCACAAAAGGACATTTAATAGCCAAGAAAGTAAAGAAATGTCCTTATTTGCTTTGTAGAAAGGCCTAGGCTTTTGCTTATAGCTTTGGTTGCAGATGGTTTTTGGAGTTTAGGAAGTAATGTTAATATATTTTAGAAGTGTATCAAATGTTGTTTCAGGATTTATAATTGTAAGCCAAACACAGGCCAAACTTTGTGTATTTTGGTTTAGAAAACGAAGGTTGCATTATCAGTTGTTTGGCAAGAAAAGAGCCATATAGCTTTGCCTTCTGCCTATGCAAACAAACAATGCTATTACAAAAAGAGCAATTTAGCTTTACTACAAGTACCTACTAAAAAGCAATCTGCTTTGAGTTTCTATGATATTTTTTGGGCGCGTCAATATGCATATTGAGTTGGGTTACGAGCCTAAAATAGTTTACCCAAAGATAATTTGAAAAATTATATTTAAATTAAAAAATAGATTAATATTCCCACCCAAAACCAAAAAGTACTTTCACTTTGTAATTTTATAATATGAATATTAAAATATAATAGGTTGTACTTCATTATCTAAATTTATAGCCTTATAGAATTGTCATTGTCATCTATCAAAGTGAACAAATAGTACAAGAGTACAATAAAATGACATTACACTGTTGAAAGTATGGCCTATAGATTTCAAACGATGCTTACCTATCCAAAACCAGAGAAATTCAGAGGAATATGTGCTTTCAACAGTAAGATTATGGCAAAGTAAAACCAGCCATACTTATGAACAGTTGGCAGGCAACTAAGCAGCAGAATAGGGAGTGGTCTGGTACTTCATTTCGTTGGCAACACGTAATCAGACTGAATGTAGAAAAACCTAACTGCACATAGTTAAAAAATGAAGTATATACATTCAAACAAATTTCAGAAAACCAGAAAAAAAGATTAACAACAATATTCATATAATCTTAAACCACAAGAAAAAAGATTGGTAAGCAATTGTATACTGGCAGACAACAAACTACCTCATCATCAGAAAATATAGAAGTCATTGATGTATAATATTCATAATATAGGGATGATAAAAGTTTCTCTAAATGAAACATGTTTGGATTATAAAAAAAATGATGTCAGGCTCAGGTTTACCAGGCTTAATGTCTTACTAAGCAGCTTATTTTTTTTGCAGGAAATATGAAGCCTGAGAAAAAAATGGTGAAAGACTTGAATGACAAGGTCGGGCCACATTCAATTCGCCTGAAAGTAATTGAGAAGAGCAACACACAAATTTCGCCCAAAAGCAAAGGGCTTAATTATCAGAGAATTGTTTTTCAGGATGAAGAGGTAATTTTGAAAGTTAATTTAACTTACAGTGAAAACTCAGATGATATGTCAAATGATGTAAGTAAGGCAATATCAATGTTAGTATTTGAGATTATAAATACCTTGTTGTATAAGCCCGTTAAAAAGTTCATTATAATTTATTATGATTTTGGAATTACTCAAACAGCTTCAATTTAGGTTGTCTACTTCTCAGATAAGTCATTTTTAAAAAGTTCCAAATGCTGTAGATTCTACATTGCAAATGATAGACATTGTAATTATGGTCTAATTAACACAGGGTGGAAGGATAAGAACTACGCTGTATGAAGATGAAATAGCAGCGTATGAAAATATAATTTACGATAAAATGGAATATGACATTTGCAATGCAAAGATCAAACTAATGCCTGAAAAGTATCGTCGCGATACTGACCTCCATATCAACTAAGCTTTGGTGCTCAAACTGTCATTACCCCGGTTGAAGGTTGCAAACCACCTGCAGTCCGTTCTACATCAAAGATATAGCCGCAATACCTGCATTGTGACGGTGATGATAGATACGGTAGTAAATATTTCCCTTACTGCTGGTAGTTCAGTATCTTCATATAGATTTAACCCTCTTCTTTTGTTTACTAACTTACGTACCTATTGAATATTAACCTGTTAAATAATGAATAATGTGTAGATATTCTCGCTATACTAATCCATGTTGAAGTACTGCGAGAGGTGCCACGTCCAGATGGAGCAGCCTTACCTGTACGTGAATTAATTGTGATGGATCCCAGGTTAGATAAAACCAGATGAACACTTACATAATAGAGCTGAAATTTCGGTTCAAATTGGCAAATTCAACAGCTGATGAAGAAACCTAACTCATGCAACACAGAACAGCCCCTAATCATAACAGCTTGGGCCGAGATTGCGACTAGAGAATGCGAGCAGCTTAAAGAATTGGTTGACACATTCCCAGTGGTTGGTTTCACTTGTCTAAAGCCCTCATATCACAAAGGTATACAATCACATCTATGGTTAACATTCATCACAATCATTGCAAACTCAATACTACAAATAACTGTTCTGTTGATGTGAATTTAATAGGCTTCTCAGTTGCAACTACTTCAGCAACATTTATCAAGTTCAATCCTGATGGAGATAAGGCAGAAAACCTTCGTGCTTGGTAGGCTTAATAATCTTTATGCGTAAGCAGTTAAACTGGTTAATCACGTTACATAAACATGATCTGTTTTATGGATGAAATTAGGAACAATGCAAATAAGGCAGCAGTATCTGCTAAACATCAACAAGTCATCGAAACTCGTCAACCTGAAAGAAAGCGTGTACCCACAACCATTAAAAACTTGCGGTCTAAAAAGGTATGCATTTCCATTCAAATGAGGGCCAAAAATTCTACCCAATATAAAATAATGTTGCATTGCTATCTAATCAGGTGAAGGAAATACATGTCCAGATGTTTTCAGTGGAAATTAGTGAATTATACATATTAAAGCACCTTTTTGGCTTTAGGCGAAAAACTAATTGTTGTTTTTTGGAAATTGAATGGTAAACACAGGCTCCAGCAACATTGCAAGACGAACGTCACTGGCTACATATATCCATTCCTGAATTTGATCGAAAAGACATACGCTTCTACCTCGGGTGTAGTCATTGTGGTACAGCAAGCAAGAAAGAAAACAATGTCACCTACAACTGCGAAACATGCAAGAGGCAAAGTGTCAACTCCATACCTAGGTAATGAACAAATTAATTAACCAAATTACCCTGCCGAAAATATATATGGGAAACACAAAGCTTATATAATATTTTCCAAAATCGTGAACACATGATGACCATCACATTTGAAGCAGTTGACATGACAGGATCATTAATGTTTACTACGTTCAATGTCGATTCCGAGAAACTACTTGGAAAAAAGGTTGAGGAAATATACAACATGCCGGAGCCGGTGAGTTGCCATATGTGTTAGTTAACTAATCTAATATCCAAAACTTATGTGCCTAGATATTAACTGGCCCAAAAATGATGACTGCAGGAAAAGCAACAATACCTAACAGATGCTGAAACTCGAATCCGGGCAACTACAATTTATCTGCAAGTAAGGCCTGCAACAGCACTCTCCAGGAATGGAGTGCTAAAGTGGGTGATCAAACAAATCTCGCTTAACTAGAAATGTGTTCTAAGTAGAAGCTGCTATCCATTTTGAAGCACCCGTCCAGTGCAGAAATGATTGCTTCACATTTTGCTCCTTTTAGAAACAAAGAACTAGAAAAACTTGGCAACTGTCAACCACAAATGGCAAAGGTCAGATGAATGGAACGGCTAAGAATCTAAGCTGGTCATACTGAAGCACAAGAAGGACAACCATGTCAAATATATAGTTATCTACAAGTAACAAGTAGATCAGCAGCTTCTTTAGAGCACAAGATGAATAAAATTATGTTGGACTTAATAGCCTTTTAAAAAATCTAAATTTCGAATGTATTGTATTAACAGGACTCCAGTTTGTTGGTTTATTAACCAAATTGTAAACTAGACAAATGAGTAGTACCTTAGTTTGCTTTAAACTGGCGATAGAATTTGCAGAATCAACTATACATACTACACAAAAAGTGAATACAAATAAAGGAATACAAATTAAGCGTAAAAAACCCCGCAACAGACATCATTAATGTACCAAAAAAATAAAAAAAAATTATACTGTGATATGTAATGAAGGCATTTAAAAATAATAAACAGATGATATTAAATTGTCAAAACCTGCCAAACAGACACCCACTCTGATACTTCTTCAAACATCAAAACAGTATTGTTGTACCATAATACAGTAGAATATAATGATGCTGATGTTGCTTATATGTATACAGTTATACAAGTGAGGCCCCTATTTACTTACAAATTCTATGACCACTAAACAAGCAATCGCAGAGGGAGCCAAAATATATGCTTGTATAATGCTCTAAAAAACCCCACAATTCATTGCTCTATAAAAATAGCATTAACCTAAATATAACAGATTCAAATGACCTCTTTCAGGAAACTTGCTAGGGAGGCTGCAGGTCATGCTGGATTATATTCTATCAAATTGAAGGTTATTGACAAACAAAGCATCCATTCTATGCTGCAAAACAACAAACTGGAGTACGAAACTATAACATTTGAAGATGACGAGGTAAATTCTTAAATTAATGTTTCAATTTTGGAAAAACCTTATCTGCAAATATTAAAATTCAAAATAATACACTGCACCAACAGAAGTTAAGTTAGTTCAAGTCATATACGTATCTTTTCAAAAATACCAGTATTGCTTAACTGCAGAAATAGACTAAAATTTAACAAAATAGTAAAGCTTTGCATTTAAAGAACTGCTCTTACCCCTGCAGGGAACTAATTTGCAATGTGTCCTACACAATGAAGAGATACAAATGTATAAAGATATTATAGTTAATAACATGAACTACGAAATTTACAATCCCACCATCATAGCCCTGCTTGGTGAAGATTCTGAAACCGTAGTTGATCAAGTGTATCAGTTGTCATTCAACAGCCTAACTGTAGTTCAACCTATTTTCGATGAACAACCTGAGGACCAAACCAACTACCAATTTATTGCATCCATTCCAAGGCTCATCAAAATGAATGAGAGATATGGTAAGGCCCGATTAATTCGTAGAGTTTATGCCCAAAATTTCGTTAATTTTATATAGCAGTTTGAATTTGAAGCAAACAAATAAATAAGTTATTTTAATTTGCAGATGTATTAGGAATACTTATGTTTGTAAATCCCAATTGTCAAGTACCTAGATCGAATGGCCAACATTGGAATGTTTGTGAGGTATTTATTGTTGATCAAAGGTATGTGCATTTGTTAGATACTCTATTCATGGTCTTTAGTGTTTGGTTCATTTTTTAATAAAACAGCCTATTTAACTGCATTTTAAACATGTAGCTCTGAGCAATTGATAACAGTCACAGCCTGGGAAGGCATGGCTATTGAAGAATGTCGGAATCTGTGTTCACTAGCAACATCCTTTCCAGTAGTGGCATTTACATCACTACGTGCAGCTTACAGAAAAGGTGATTTCAATAATTACAGAGAGAATTAAAGTCAAAACCAATTTTTAACAAACTATATGAAACACACATCTAATTAAGCTGAACTTCTAGGGTTCTCACTTTCGACAACAGAAGAAACAGTGGTTAACCTATCTCCAATAGGGAACAAGGCTGCTTTGTTAAATGCATGGTAAGACCTGGCACAATAACATACTTCAGACTCCATTCTCAGCTGCGTTGGACTAACCTAACTTAAATGTCAGAGGAGAAACACATCAAGAACTACTGAATACTAAGAAACAACAACTCTTAAATGTGCTCTATCCAGAAGAAGGGCGCAAAATTATTACAATGGCAGAGTTGTTTCAAAAAAAGGTATGCAATCATCTTGGCAAATAATCATCATACATAACTTCACGGTTATTTTTTGTTGTTGAATATAAACAAAGTTGTACAAAACTAAACAGGTAACTGAGACTCTCCAAGAGGAAGAACACTGGTTAAAGGTGGACCTTACTAATTTTGACATTAGTAAACTACAATTATATCTTGGATGTAGCAACTGCGGAAGAATCAATGACAAGGCCATAGACATAACATACACATGTAGCAGCTGCTTGAAAGTAGGTGTCATTTCCACTCCAAGGTAAATAACAGCTTCGTGTATGGAGGTCGTCAGTACAATGCATTAACCTGTGCACAATATATATCTTTAAAAAGTGTAAACAGATTGCAGATTACATTTGACGCTGCAGACGAAACAGGCAGTTTCTTTTTCACGGCCTATAATGAAAATGCAGAGATACTTCTAGAAGTTGAAGCAGCTATTTTGTACTCAATGACTCCACAGGTAATTTAGCAGCATCCAAATTTATTTTTAACGACAAATGAAAATACGATTGTTAGATATCAAAGTTCAACCGCAAATATACATAGAACCAGTATAATTTCCAGTTTTGTGAAGCGTAGATAATTCTTCATAAATAAGATGGTATATTACAGACTAATAGTAAATCAACAACAAAATAACAAATATTTATGCAGGAAAAAGAGGAATACCTGCTCCAAATTGAAAGGCAGGTTAGGGATAATCCAGTATACATCCAAGTCAGACCATCATCAGCTCTTGCCAGATACAGAAAGCTCTACTGGGTGCTCCAAAAAATCTCTACAGTCTAAACTTTCACATTGCAGACAGACTGATGCAAATGTGGTGGATTTCAGAAATCAAATCTACGGTTTAATAATCGAACAATAGATTATAACTAATGTTTGTAAAATTATGCTGTATCAAATCAATGAGACAAGGTTCAATTAAATCTAATTGTATTATGCTATGAATTAATCGATTATATCAGCCTGTTTTTTCGTATGTTCAGCTAGAACAACAAAGAAGATTGACAATTGGTGAATTTAGAGATAAACAACCTAAGTAGATAAATTAAACAATGTAGAAATAAAAAAGAGCCAAAACAGACATTAAAAATTAACTACTCTGAAATAAAGTCAGAACAGCATTTTACAGTTTGACACCAAACTTTAAAATTCAAGAATGTACCAAACTTGCAAATGAGCTATTCTAATGGTAAGTTGAAATTCAACTGAAAAAACCAAATGCCTGATATCATGTTTAATTTGTATAAGTGTACTATTGCTATTGAAATGACAACATTTCTAGATAAAAATAACTTTAACTAAGATTGCAAGCAAACAATATCCAAAGGATGGCTTGAAGATACTAAGTACACAGGACCATGCTTATAGAAACACATGTGTAACAGAGCAGCACTATAAAGAGTTCATTTAAATTGAAACTTCAATTAGTCTATTCATACAGCTGTACAAGAACATACACTCAACCTACCAGGTTTAACAATAATCTACACAATGAAAGATAATTCAATCACAAATTCGAATTTTAATTATAACATTTAACTAATATAAATATATGTACAATGGTTTTACAGATGGTATGAAGCCTAGCAGCAGTTCAGCAAAAGAACTTGTGGGTAAAACAAGACGATGTTCGATTAAACTCAAAGTCATTGAGAAGACAAATGTGCACAAAGGAATGGCTGGCTCTGAACTAGACTATCAAATATTCAGGTTTGAAGATGAAAAGGTAATTATTTAAGTACATATATTCATGGCTAAATGTTATTTTCAGGCCAAAAAACTGATAACCCCCCAAAAAAAAAGGTCCAGTATTGTTTGCAGGAAATCTGAATGAACACAGACAAAACCAAATAGTTGTACCACAGTCAAAAATATTCTGAAAACTTTAATTTGCCATAATAGGTTGAAAACCAAACCAAACTGCCCCCAAAAAAAATATATCTAAGAATGCACAAATGTTAATTAATACAGGGAAACATTCCACTACACAAAAATAAGGAACCAACATTAATAAGATTATCTAAATGCTGCAGGGAACTGAAGTTCAGACTGTACTGTGTGACGAAGACCTAGAAGTTTTCAAAGATATTATGCAGGATGACCTGTCGTATGAAATTTCCAATTTTAAACTCAAGTTGATGCCTGCTGACGAATGGGAAGATCCAGATAAGGAAATATATGAACTGATTTTCACTCAGGATACCTTTGTACTGCCTATTTCAGAGCCTCAACATCCACTGAGACTTGACTTCATTTTAATAGCGTCTATTCCAAGGTCTGTAGAGCTTCATCATAAGTATGGTAAGGATTTATTATATTATATAAGTTTTGCAAAATATATTAATTCATGTATAAAAGATTGGAAACAACTTAATATCTTCAATAGCTTAATTTCTAATCGCAAATCTCTGCAAATTGAATATGTTCTAGGAATTGTTGTATACGTAGACAATACCTGCAAAATTTCTTGTGAAAATAGCCATTATGAGAATATCTGTGAAGTTATGATCATTGATCAAAGGTTAGCCCATACGTAAATTGTCTTTAAACAAAGTGAATTCAGATTAAATATTACTTGTTTGAACTACATTTTTTAAAGTCCAATTTCTTGACGACGTGTGTAGTTCTCAACAAATAATGCTTATAACGGCTTGGGAAAAACTGGCTATCGAGCAATGCAAGGCTTTGCAGTGCATTACACAATCATTTCCCATGGTTAGCTTTGCAGTTGTGAGGTCATCCTACAGAAAGGGTGTGCATATTAAAGCAAACTGTTTTTTTTTCCAATATATGACTTTTTTAGAACCTTATTTAAAACCACATGTCGTAAAAATGCAGGGTTCTCGCTTATAACTACTCATTCAACATATATATCTATTGAACCAGAAGTCCATGAGGTTGATGCACTACGTGACTGGTAAGGTTTCCCACGTGACTTCGCACATAAAGCGCGTTAAAGTTTAATAAATCTAACCATTTCTTCAAAATTTAAAGGAGGAAAGCAAACATACAAATTCTAACTGCAAAGCATCAACAAATATTTGAAGTGCGCAATCCGAGCAATGATCGTGCTGTAACTACAATAGACAGCCTCCTTAAGAAAAACGTAAGCAAATCTTATAACTGTAAAATATGAGAAATTGACATTTAATGACTAATGTATGTGCACCAAATAGCATTAGGAAATGTATAAATAGATATTCTCTAACTCTGCAATTATACCTGATTAATAACATTCATTTATCTTACCTCTAAGGTAAATGATACACTCCAAGAGGAAAAGCACTGGCTACATGTGCAAATGATCAATTTGAGCCGAAAGATATCCACTTCTACCTTGGCTGTAGCAAATGCGGGTCAGGCTGTTATGAAAGCATGAGAGAAGGATATACATGCACTTTCTGTTTTACAGAGGACGTCATTTCATCAGCAAGGTAAAGCATCGTTTACATACACTTGCATCAAACTGAAACATCCAAAAATAACATGGCTGTCCTCTGATAACTGCAGGATGAAGTTCATCTTTGTTGCAGTAGATAGCACTGGAACTTATTGCTTCACTGCTAACTATAAGAATTCAGAAAAAATACTTCAGATTAGTGCATCAACCCTATACTCAATGCTTCCAAAGGTGTTGCCCATTATCATAAATATCTTTCGAAAGAGATGCATTTACATTTAAACATACGAACACTAAAAGAAGCATATCTTTTTGGTTAGAAAACAATATTTACACTCTATATAATGCAGGAAAAAGAAGAATGCCTTATCCATGTTGAGAAGAAGGTGCAAACTAAGCCAATTTACATACAAGTTGTGCTTGATAATTCACTCTCTCACACTCAAATCCTAAAGTGGGTGCTCAAAGAAGTCTCTCTAACCTAATCAAACATCTCCCAAAATAGGTTAATAAGTTTAGCAGGGGTTTTGTTGCATAGCCAGATTTTGAAGAAGTTGCAACATTAGTACGTAGAATTAGTTATCTCCTGCAAGGTAGAAAAGTAGCGAAGTTTTTGAAAATAAATATGTAAATTATGCTTTCAGGAAATGAAGTTTAGCAGTTAATCAGGTGTTCTATAACAAAAGAAATAGTCTTAAGCTACGCTATACCGCATTTAGAACGTTCTCCTTCCAAAAATGCCAAATAAGCTACAATGCTGCATAATTATAAATGACTATCCCTGAACGAACATAGCTATTTCACAAACAAATTCGCAAAAGATAATAAAATATTACAATTCAGATGATATTACAAATACCAAATAAATCAGCCATAATTATAAAACAGCCAAAAAAAAAAAATTAAAAAAAAAAGGGAATTGTCCATACGAAAACATCAGTAAATTTAGACAGGAATCTCGGTAAACTAAAAGATGTAGAGTCTAATCAATTACAGATATACAATTCACAGCCAATGCCATTTTTCTGTCTATCCCCTATCAGAAAATGTTGATTATACAAACTGCCAGATCAGACCAACAAAGAACAGCATCAACTTTAATCAAAAAAATTAAAGCTGTATGGAATCCAAGGATAAACAGCAAGCTTTGGTAGTCTGCATTCTACATGCATTGGCCTAATCAGTACTTTTGCACAGGTTGCCTCAAAAGAAAGTAAAGCCTTTAATCTTTCACCTGTACATGTACCAAAGGCAAAATTTATACTTAATCTATTTTTTTACCCACCCAAAAAAAAAGTCTTTATAAATATGCATAACTCATCTTTTATCCGCACAACAAACAAATCAATACATCTTCCTTAAATTTACACTTACAACAACATCCTAGCTCCCAGAAAAAACTGCAATGGCTACCAATCTCGCAAAACCATATTCATGTATTTTAGTCAATGCACCAAGCCATTATCACAAAGGACAAAGAGTCTGTAAAAGTTTTACTAAACTCAGAAATACCTTGATCAACCTAGGATACTTAGTAACAAAGGTTAAGCCAGTCTGGTCTGCAAATGAGTTTACGGGAGTGCTGATTGTGGAGTTCGGGAGTACAATACAACATAGCATTTCTGCCTTTAAGCTTGCTAAGATGTTTGATAAGGCTAATCATGGTTATAATAGCTGGTCTAACAGCAACAACGCTGATGTCCAGCCATACCTATGGGTGGCCACAGTAAGGGATAATCAGTATATCCGTCCAGAAACTGTTTACTATGTACCCGTACAAGATTATGTAAGAGATCAAGCTACAATACTCGCAGATGGAGAAGCTAACAGCGCATACTCTCACACTCTTCTTGTGTTCAATGAAATGTAACTGTCTAATGTCTATGTAATTCCTATTGCAATATTCCAATTTCAATTCTACTGTCTATGTAATTCCTGTTCTGAAATTTAATTATCCACTGAATTTGTTCGAGAAGATAATTTTTCAAACTTGAAAAAAAAAAGGACTGTCATAATTATATAAATATACTGTCAAACTCGAGAAGATGCAATACTTATATGACAGTATCCATCTGAAAAAAAAAAGGATTCTATCTCCGCCGGTGAACTATAGCTAATTCAATAACCATTGATTAACCAAAAGCAAAGGAAGCAGACCATTAAACACGAATTAACAATAAAATACCAATTTCACATTAACGAAGAATTTAAACATATGGACACAAATTAACAATGAATGTGCAGTTTCAAATGAACCAATAATTTCAGTATACAAATTGCTGACCATTCAGATGCAAGGAATACAGAAGTTATAATGCAATTAATAAGGAAAACCATTGAATAAAAACTGCAAATGAACAGACAATGAATCAATAAATGGCTATATAAATTCCCAATACAATATTAAACAACACTGATAAATCTACCACTATATTAAAGCACCAATTTTACAACAGAAATCATATCCAACGAATCAAAACCACAGATAAAACACCCCAAAAAAGACCCTGCAAACATAGAAATGGCCAATGTCTTTGTATACCCATACACCTGCATCTTAGCGAATGTTCCTGGGAAAATAGAAGGAGGCATATACGTCCCACGAAATTTAAGCAATCTCGCTAACATCCTAAACAGCCAGGGATACAACATTGAAGGAATCTGCACTACGACTTCCACAGCAGCGAGACATTTCAATAGAATTGTCCGAATTGAGTTTGGTGAAGATGATACAGCCTGCAAGTTGGCATTCAAATTAGCTGAAAAATTCGAACAAGTAGGGCGTGGCAGAGAAGACTACTATGCAACTTACAAGCCAGAACAAGGGCCATATCTTTGAATAGCTACAAGGCGAGATTCAGAGTACTTTGGGTGTAAACCAACCTGTGTAAAGGTCCCGTATGCATTGAAAAAACAAGGGAAAGACATGGCCGAAGACGATGATATTAATATGTATAGCTACATAAATATAGCAATTTGAATTGAAAAATATGGAATTACTAAATAACATCAACTAAGTATGTATTCATCAACAATGTTAAACAATAAACATATTTTTGTTATACAATTAGTCATTTACCAAACCTGATTTAATAGAATTGATTTAGAACAAATTAAAATTTGAAGCAAATGATTTACTGATACGGCCAGACAATATTGCACTAAAGGACGACCAGATTCCATCTGCACAACCAAAAGTAAGCAGCATGCCTGTCAATACATAACAATTTCCAATAAAAAGGAAACAGAAACCCTACTATACAACACATGTAGCAGAATATATACAAATTATATACAATTTCAATGCCTAAGTTAAAAGCTAACAATATACGAAGCACTTGCCTATAAATATTCATATCTAAACAACCATTCCAACACTTTACCAGAAACCAAAAACATACACTACCACACAAATATTATGTCTACCGCCTACATTAAACCATTTTCCTGTGTTTTAGCAAATGCACCTGGCCATTATGAAAATGGCAAGTATGTTTGCAACAGCTTCACAATAGTAAAACATACCCTTAGAAGCCTTGGATACTTAGTCAAAAAAATCAGGATTGTTTGGGAGACAAATGAAGATGAATTTGCAAGAGTTGTTATAATCGAGTTTGGGTCTTCAACTGACGAATGCATTTCGGCTTTCAAGCTATCTAAAATGTTTGAGAAAGTAAATCGAGGTCGCGCTAATTTCCAAACCACAGCGTCTACAGAACTTCAGAGATACCAACCATACCTGTGGATTGCGACTGAGCATGATCGACAGTACTTCGAAACAAGAAATGTAGAATATGTACCGGTTTCTATTGTTCTCAGAAATGCAACAGATTATGAAGCTAATGGAGAAGAAATATCTGCATACGGAAATGTTTATGCGGCTTTTATTCAGATGTACATGTTAGATTAATGCAATGTACCAATATTTACGAGCAATGAATATAATGCTACTATTCGAATGCCAAATGAAGCCAAGATAGCTTATTCTATTTAAAACTACGTATCATAAAATCGATTCAAACAAATTTATAATTAAACATTACAAAACATTCAAAAGGCAAAAATCGTATATCTTGGGGTACCGCGCGCATCGCGCGCGGTGCAACCAACTAGTAATATAAAAAGACAAGTTGAGCCTCCAATTGAATGTCACGTAGCACATGGAAACACCCCTAAATTGCCATCTACCGCTATACAAATAAATCCATTCCTTTATCTCGATAATTACCTACAAATAATTAGTTGAGTAGTAAATTGAGTATAATACGCACAACTGAAAAATGAAAAGAATCAAAGAGTAAATTTTCATTACCTAATCCTAAGTCATACTCCTTCCATTACCCTCCTAATTACCTCCTCCACTTATAAACGGCTCTCTTATTAACGTCTTTTAATAATTCGATTTTTCTAACGTGTGACATAAAGACACACATTAATAATCTAAAAAAAGAAAGATTGTTGAGAATATATCATGAATGATTGATATACAAACTCACATTTACCATAATTAGTGAAATATTTTCAACAATTTTTCTCTAATTAAATTTTCATGTTTTTATTAGAATCATATTTATATTTGATGATTTTGACTTTTGAATTCAAGAGTTATTTTACATGAGAAGGTTTTTTTTTCCACGTACAGAAACACTGAAGGAATGTTTCTTACGTACAAAAACACCAAACTCGTCCTCGCACTTCAACATTGCTTGCTTGGTATGCTCTCCCATGTTCATCATCTAATCCTAATGCTTATTCGTGCTAGCAAAATTTAATACTAATTCGTTGTTGGAGCAAGAATGATTTTTTAAGCCTTGTAAGGTTTCTTTAAAGTGAAATTATTGGGTTGCACATTTATATAGTTGTATTTATTAAATTATTGGTATACTAAATGAATTTACTCATTTATCCACTTAATCCACGGTCATTATGTTCTGATTAACGACTAACCCTAAATCATTTCCTTTTGTGACGTTTTAGTTTATTTTTTAAATAGATTTGATGTTGTTTACTTATTTTTTCTTTATTAATTTGGTGTTATAGTTGCAACCTACAGTCATATGGGTTCATATCTTGATGCTTTTTGTATATTGGCACAAAAATAATTAACAGGAAAATCGAGTTTCTACAGTTTTTTCTTCAACTTCCAACTCATCACCTCAGTCCAAGTTCCATCATCTTGCTGATTAACCACCGCATCAACGTCTTCCTCCAAATCTTTAGGATTTTCATCCTGATCCAGCTCAAGAATATATGATAAGAGATATCTTGTTGCAGTTTTCGAATTCAAGAGTGTCGCTTCTTCGTCACTCGTATCCAATAGCTCATCTTCGATCAACTTACATTTTTCATTCGACTTATTATTAGTTTTTTCTTTTGGGATTATTTTGTGATTTTTTAGATCTAGCCACTACAAAATCTAATATAAAACAAGGAATGAAGAAATTAGAGCTTTCTCTCTCATCTCTCTGTACACCAAGAAAGTGAGGTTGATGTTTTGCGCAACTAAATTTCATATATGTATAGGTTTATGGGAGAAGTTATATGACTTGCATATGGACCTGACAAAACGGGTCAGGCACAAATAACCCGACTCAATAAGGTTGACCCGAAATCGGATAATGACCCGAGCTTGCATAACCTGAATATAATCTAAAACTTGAATTGACCCGACCTGAGACCCAATCCGAAACTAGATGGACCCCGAAAGCGACCCGACCCAAAATGACACGATCTGAAACCACCCGACCCGACATGACCCAAGGCCACCCGAAACGAAGCGATTAAAGTTGTTTGTGAAATAATCTCTTTATCAATTAAAATTTTTATAATGGAAATTTAAACACGTGTTTAACATTTTCTATTATTTTTAGTGTCAAATGAGACGTAAGAACAATTAACTCTTGATTTTTAAAAAACGGTAAAAGGACCTAAAGTGATTTATGATCTAAATTAAGTCATGATTTTTACATACCTGAAGCCGAGTTATCATTACTTCCTCTATATGCTAAATTGTATATCGTATTTTTATTTTAAAATTCATCTCATATAATTCAAAAAATGTATGCAAATAAATGAAATAGAGTAAGTATATTACAGAGTACAAATTATATTCAAACCAATAAAATGTCGAAATTATAAATCAAAAAGCCTGATTTAAGGTGGGAGTTGTGTGTCTTCTAACTCAAGATCACCCCACCCATAATCGTTCACATTCTAAGTGATCCAAAGTTATCCAAAACAAATAAATTTATGTTATACTTAATATTATTATATAAATGGTTATTTGTCAAATAACACTACTTATTACATAAATAACTTTGTAAAAAAAAGGTATATTTTACAAAATAATTAAAGCTTTTTAAGTAGTGATCCAGAAAAAACCCGATTCAAAGAGACTCGTATCCGAAAATGACCAGATCCAAAGTAACCGAGCCAACCCGAAATGACCAGGCAACAATACATTTGATATTGACCCGGAACCCGAAACGGCCCGACCCAACCTGACCCGATCCGAAATAAGTGACAGACCCAAAATAACCCGATCCAAAGGACGATCCAAACCCGACCTGATTGAGCCATTTGCCACGTCAATTGAGTTGTATCCCATATTCAGATGCACCCCCAGAATTGCCAATGCCCTCTAAATTTAGACTTGGCAAATGGGCCAATCGGACAGGGTTCGAGCCAAGTCAATTCAGGTTCTGGTTGTTTGGTTGTTCGGGTTTGAAAGATTTCAGATCGGTATAGGTGGTTCAGGTAATCTTCGGGTGGGTTATTTTCAAATTATTTCGGATAACGGTCTATTTGCGATAATAAACATTTGAGTCGAATTAATTTGGGTTTTGGGTCAGATTCGGGTCCTTAATTCGAGTGCGATTCGAATTTGGGCAGATCATTCGGATCGGGTAAATTTTGTAACACTATGGTTTTCTGGTCTTAGCTTACTCGGTCGAGTAGCCCATACTCGGTTGAGTAGGCTGTCGAGTATTTTTAAACAGGCTACTGGTTTGGGAACACTCAACCGAGTTGTGAGATACTCGGGCCGAGTAGGTCGTACTCGGCCGAGTACCCCAGGTACTCGACCGGGTACCCTGTCCAACGGGACTAATTTTCGCGGTTTGATTAAGGTGATTAGAGATTATATATATTTTTTTATTAACATTTACTAATTGAGAATTTTATAAAAGCCTAAACTACGTTCCTCAGCTCTCTAATCACCCTAAACACTCTCATGACTATTGATCGATCGTGAGTCTACACTTGTTGGTAAGTATCTAGTGCTTGTTAATCAATTTGTGGTTGTCTTTTAGGGTTTGCACTAATTGATGAGGATGGGGGTAAAGGTTGATTAGTATAGTTTTTGATATTTTACTGTTGTGATTCTTACAGGTGACGGGTTCATAGAAGAACAATTCTAGCATCCTTATTGTTGTTGATTCAGATTTGCGAATAAGATAGGGTTTCCCTACTCAGTCGATTGCGTAATTAATTTAAGATTGTTTGTGATTGATTAATTAATATGCTGCGTTGGATTGAGATTGATTGAGTAATATTGTGATTGGTATTGTTGTGATGGCACCATGTTCGAAAGATGGTTCCAACCTCATGTTCGCCTCTTGTGGCTCCCGTCACAAAGGGATGTGCACATTAATGATTTGGGTGCGCTCGTTGCAATGAGCGGAGCTTAGATGGGCATGGTTGCGGTCCCCCACTAGCGGTGAGGGTTACCTGTTGCGACGGGTAACCTGACAGGGCTACACACTTAGGTGTGTAGCCGGTTATTGATTGTTAATGGTGTTGGAGAATGATACTACAATTGTTTGGTTGTATTGATTGTGTTGTGAATTCTTATCCTGATTATACAGTTGATTGACCCCGTTTATTATTTTCAAAATTGTGGTGATTCATTCCAGGATGGTGAGCAGTTGACTGAGCAGGTATAGCTGTGGAGAGGTTACGGGGTTTGATGGGGGTCGAGTCAGCATCATTTTCTTTGGTAGCTTCTGCTGAATTTTATACCTTAGTCCTTTTAGTTGTTTTATTGTAAACAGTTTTGGCTGAACTTTCAGTTGTACCTTTGTTATACTGTTCGTTATCTTTTCATAAATGTTCTTGGGTGGTCTATTTAATATATTTTACCTTGGGAAACCGAGATGGTAGCATCTTGATATGCTAAGATGGTTTTAGTAAGGTACCTTGGTGTATGGGTGTGACACCCTCATACTCCAAGTACCTTACCAGGACCACTCAGGTATAAAGATGTCACCATCTCGATTTTCCGAGGTAATGATAATCATAAGACAATAACGAAACAATATTTAAATAGTATAAGTTTAGTGAATAAATACAATCCAAAACCAAATACCCAAAATACGGGTTACAAGTTCCCAAAACAACTGTCTAAACAACTAAATGAAATGTCGACAAACTACTCAAGCTACGAATGAAGACTCTATCATCTCAAGGTGACACATCCCAGCTAGCCCATGTATCTCGACTCATACCTGCTCAACAACCGCTCACCATCCCGAATGGATCACCACGATTTTTAAAACAATAAACGGGGTCGATACTAATCACACAATTTACATAACTCAACAATACAATAAACAAAGACACGACTCAATCGTCACGAGATATACTCCGAACTCCATCATTAACTCCACAATACTGACTACACACTAAAGTGTGTAGCCCTGCCAGAGTACCCATCGCAACAGGTTACTCCTCGCCGCCAGTAGGGGACCGCAGCCGTTCCCACCTAAGCCCCGCTCATCTCCGTCGAGCGATAAACCCAAATCCATTAATGTGCACATCCCTTCTGTGGCTGTAACACCCCCATATTCAGAGGAGCCTTAACTAGGCCTTCCTTAGCATATAAGGGCGTTACCATCTCGGTTGCCCGAGGAAAGTAATTATCAAACGTCAATAAAAGAACTATTAAGTTATATTACAAGTGATTTAAACCAACAAACGAAATAAAAGATACAACTCAGAGACTACTCGTTATGACCATCATCACTCGTGAGGACTCATCCCTTCCCGGACTCCAGCTATCAACAACATCAACACCTGCTCAGACCGACTGCTCACCATAAGGGATCACGGCAGACACATAACAAACAAACAACCACACAAAGTCAGTACTGAGATAAGATAAGACAGTGGCAACTACAATTATCAATATAAACAATACTATCAGTCCCAAACGCGATTACCGCAATCCAACCAACTTTGTCACTGACTGTCCACTGGACCAGCCCTGCCAGTGGGGGACCGCAGCCGTACCCACCAAATCCCCGCTCATCGTAACGAGCGATAACCCTGTCCATTAATGTGCACATCCCCTCCCGTGGCGGGTTCCACGGAGGGCGAAACTAGGGTGTGAAGCCACTCCCGCAAGTGACCCCACTCAGCCGAGGCCACGCCTCGAAAACCACCGACCGCAATCACAATCACAATCACAATACAATCACTATACCAAACAGTCACAATGCTATCACAACGACCGACACACTAGACCATCTACAGAAACTGAGTAGGCGAACCTACCTTTAAGCACTGCAACCTATCCATGCTGACAAACCACCTATTCAGCGACCAAGCAAAGCCTATCACCACCATACAAATATCTATTACTTAACAAGCAAACCCTAATTAAAAGAACAAGGACACGGATGATGATTATGACATACCTATTAGGGAGAAAACTCAGCAAGAGACCGCTACCCGACACAAGTGACGCCCTCCCAAGGTTCAAGGATCTTCAAAAAGGCTTCCATGGAGGTTTTGAGGTGAAGGGAAGGGAAAGAGGCGACTGAAGGATAGGAGGAAAGTGGCGAAAGTGATTTGCGGATTTAACAAAACGCGATATAAAACCCTCGCTGAAAACCCGGTACTCGATCGAGTACCCAACATACTCGATCGAGTAGCCCCCTACTAGATCGAGTAACCTAGCTACTCGATCGAGTAGCCTCTACTCTATCGAGTACCCCTCTTAACACGCACCCCAAGATGGTTTTGACATACTCTTCTAAGACTACTCCCGCTCCCAAGGACAGTCAACGATGGTCAAAGGCTCCCTAAAAGGGCGGGTATTACAGTGGCGGGTTCCACAGAAGGCGAATAATGGGCGTGAAGCCACTCCCGCAAGTGACTCCACTCAGCCAGGGACGCACCCCGAAGAACACAGACAGATACAATCAACCACAACTACTATCAACAATCAACAATCAAAACCAACAACCATCACAATACTCGTACGATAATATTCAACAATCACAAAGCACAACCAACACATCATGTGACTAATACTGAGTAGGGAAACCCTACCTGGAATGCAATACTGATCGAGATGGTCTCAACAAATTTATCAAAAGGCCTCCTTTACGAATCCTCCTCCTAACATATGATCATACAATTACTAACAATCATAAAAGACAGCAAAACCCCCAAACCCCTAAATTAGGGTTTAAACAACCTTAACGAAATACCATAAAAACAGTATGTAGATCTTACCCTCGACGCAAGGAACACAAGAGTGTAAAGAACAATGAATTCCGACCTCCCAAGCTCCGGGATTTGTCAATAATGCGACGGACGCGAAGTACGTAGGTTGCAATCTCTTTTCAAAGTAATTAAGTTTGTAAAAGCGTTTTATGAAAGTGACGGAAAGGTTTAAATACTAAATCGCATTATTAACAAAACCCGACAAAACACTACCCGTAAACCGGGCTACTCGATCGAGTAACTGACGTACTCGATCGAGTGCCGCATACTCGATCGAGTACCAAGGCTACTCGATCGAGTACCCTACAGGTCAGAAACTATTTTAAAATGCAAAACACCCTTACTCGACAGAGTAAGGCCCACTCGATAGAGTACCCAGAGACTCATAAAACCGTAGTATTACAATGGGAGTGTTACAAAGTGGTATCAGAGCGACGATTTTGGAACCTTAAACCAATGAACAAAATAAACATATGGTGTCTAACTAAAATGAACCCGGGTAGAATTTTTTTTGAGCTACCGCAAAGGCTTGGGAGACGTCCTAAGGTCGTAATTTGGCCTTTACAACTTTGAGCCGGTCACTACGGGCTTTCAATGGAGTTGTTGTATGTATTGTGTATTTTCTTATAATAGTGTTGGATGGAATGGATGGTTATGTGAATTGGATGAACTTGGAGAAGTGGATGAATTGATGTGATATAGATGGAATGAGGTATGTTTGAGTGTTATTACTTGGCTTTTGTTGAATAGTAACATGTTTAGGAAGTTGTATACGTATATGTGTGTTGTTAAGTTGAAGGGTAGATCGTCTTTGGCATGATTCGGCCGAGCTGGGCAGGTACTTGACCGAGTAGCGGGTACTCGGCCGAGTAACCTGTCACTCGACCGAGTGGAGGAGGTTGTGTTTTTGGCAGTAGCTACTGGAATATGACCACTCGGCCGAGTAGGGGCGATACTCGACCAAGTACGTGAGATACTCGAACGAGTATGCTTTATGTGTATTTTTGATCAGCTAGTGGACTCGGAGTACTAGGCCAACTAGTTGGCATACTGGACCGAGTACCTCAGATACTCGGACGAGTACCTCATTGGCGGATGTAATATTTTTTTTGAGCCATAGGCTATGTGCTTACATTTGTCTTAGTTATATCAACTTAAAATGCCGTCAAATTAAAGAGATCAGCTGCGTATCTTCAGACCTCAGAGATGAGCCTCGAAGAGGTTTATAGGATGATTGAGCAGCAAGAAGTACTCATGGAGGCACTCAAGAATGTAGGGAAAGGGAAAGAGAAACCGGTGGATGCATAACGTCTGAGCACCACCATTTCTCTCTTTAACCCTACTACTTATGAGGACACTGGTGAGCCTAAGTTGCTTGACAACTGGCACCAAGAGATGGAGAGTGTGTTAGAGGTGGTTCGTTGTCCAGGGGAGATGATGGTGGAACAAGCTGCGTTCTACCTTAGGGATAAAGCTGGGGTATGGTGCCACAACGAGAGGGAAGGAGCTCGGGTATACTATAGGAGTCTGGGCCAACCTGCAATTCCATGGGCGGGGTTTAAGAGGGTAATGAGGGACCTGTGGACATGGGCCACGGGGGCGCTTGGGAAACAAGCGTTTGCATTTGTGGAGTCGCCACCAATTTATTGTGGAAAATTGGAAACCGTTCGAATACCTCGTGTCATGTCAAGACACAAAGTAGTGACATGAACACCAAGAACTCGTTACCCTTAGTATTCTATGTCTAGAATGACTCTCGTGGATGCCAATGAACACGGATGTTCACAGAGATCTTGTAATACCCCGTATTTTATATAATCGATTAAACGGATATTATTATATATTTGTATTATACATTTTATATTGGTTGCATCGTAATATCGTGAATGTTATTAAGTCGGGTTTATATCGTATATGTTGAGTCGGGCTACACCACATTTTGTCTTTTGGGTCAAGAATTACCCATCTACATTTACCCAACGACCATACCCGTTTAACCCATTTGCCCTACCCGGAACATGTAACCACCATTTACCCTAAACCTAATCTAAGAGCCGCTCTCCCTCTCCCCTCTTTTCATTTTATCATTCATAAAACCATTTCTAAACCTAGACAAAGGGAGAGGAAGAAGAATTGTCGAGCCTTTCACTTGATTGAAGATTTCTCATCGATTCCAACCTAATTCGATTTCCCTGTTTGTAAGTCGATTTCATTCCATTGTTTATACTGTTTTAAAGTGTTCGTCTTCAAAAAGTTTGAAAAGAGAGTCCTATTTATTTGATGTCTAGTTAATTCATATAAAATCTAGTAGTCAAATTCTTTATGGTTTGTCCTAGGTGATTTATTTATGAACATGTCGCTGAAAAGTCCACGAATCTGATTTGGTTGTGGAAAATGATTTGAAACCCTAATTTTTATGTCTATTCAGTTATGAGGCTTCTTCATACATCATCTTTGTATAGTCTATATGATAATAGGATTTGGAATTACTGCAAAATAATGTTTTAAACTCGTTTTATGAATCAATACTTTTTATGCGACGGTTTCTGTCAGTTTTTGGAAATCAGTCTGAAAACTCTTGATAAGTTTGGAATTTGAGAAAAACACGTTAGATATAATTTGTAGCTAAGACTCATGGGGTTCCAATCCAATTGGCCTTGTATCAATTTGATTTTTCCGGAATTAGTTATGTATTTTATTCCGAGTCTGTCATGTGCTGGAAAATCAGGAAAAATCGTGTTTGTTCTTTAAGTTGATATTCCTATTAAGTTATGATGAGTCTAGGTTATGTGCATGATTATTTGATTGAGTAGGTGGTAATTATATATAATTATGTTATGTAGGTGATGGATATGTGATGGATCATAATTGATTGCTTGTGTGCTTGGATTGCGAAAAGGTAGGGAAATACACTTGACTTATTATCGTTGTTGTTGAATTGTGTTGACTTGTTTGTGTTTCATATGACCAAACTGTGAACGTTGACGTGATTCGTGGTTGTTGATTCATGTTATGATTCATATCCTGGAATGTGCTTGACTGAATTGATCGTATTGAGTATATTTTCACAACATTCGGTAACCGGCATGATTCTATGATTTACCAGTTCAATGATATACATATTGTGTTGCATTAATTTCTTGAGCATTCATATGCATTGGAGATGGAGGATGTTGTGGTGACGTGACGTGGTGTGGTGATGATGATGTTGTGATAAGGCCCGGGCGGGTTCTGCGGGACTTGCCCTGGTGTCCTCAACATTCGGTGCGCGGATCGGCTACGGTCGATATATAGTCTCTGGGGATCGGTATGGGTGGGCGTTCAGGGTTATGAGATATGAGTTGAGATGGAGGTGGAGGTGACGGAGGAGCATGCATATCATAGTTTGTTGTTTCATTGTATTCCCTACTCAACCTCGTGGTTGACCACTGTATATCGCGAATACAGTGATCCAAATATTGGGGAGCGGACTTGACGGGTTTATGAGATAGAATGGGAGCTTGATGGGCGTGAGACACTGGATCGAAAGACTTAGTAGCTAGATCATCATTTAGAAGACTTTCACTTTTATTTATGTTAGTTCTTTGTAATTTGATGTAAATGAGGTTTTGTAAAAAGTTAAGTTAAAGAAATTATGTAATTTGCCTTGGAGTTTAATTTGTTAATCACTACCTCGGGAAACCGAGATGGTAACAGTCCGGTTTATTAGGGAATGTCTTGCTAGAGGCTCCTTTATAAATCGGGGTGTTACAAAGTGGTATCAGAGCGAACGATCCTCAGGCCTAAACCAATGAACCCAATGAACATAGGATGTGTCTAAATAAAATGAACCCCGGTGTAGGAACTGTTAGGAGCTCACAGTGCGGTTAAGAAGGCGCCCTTAATACGTGCTCTTTTGCCCTCTCAGTTTTGAACCAGGTAACCCGAGAGAAATCGAGTGAATGGGGTAGTTAGAAGGAAAACCTTGGATATAATCGAGTGGGTGTACACCTTAAGACCTATATATTCTAACCACTCTGCAGGACAACGTTACGGTAAGTATTTTGTATGAATGATGACGTGATCATATGATGTTGTGGAGATGAGAAATAAATTTTCGTGTTCAGGTTGATAGTCAATGAAGTGTTGGATTGTGGTAATCGTGAGCGTAGAAATAATTGCGAATTGATGATATTTATCTGGATGGATGTTGAATGATGTGTCGATAGTACTATTATGTCTAATGATATGCGGTTATGTGATCCCGAAGCCATGCTAGTATAGTATTGTGATAGTAATCAGAAACACTATTGAATTGCATGTTTCTAGTCATAGCAATCGTGATTTAGATGTAAGGAGTAGATCGAGATGCGAAGGGATTCTATGGGATAGATGTTTACGTAAGTAAAAAGTGTGAGATTTAAGTTGGGATGGGTTAGTATACATAGTATGCTCATAAGAGCTTGTAACATAGTAAAGAATGACCTAGTGCTGAAACTCGTTTTGTTTGCTTTTACTCTTTAATTGACCTTACTGCCATTTATTTTCTGTTTATTGCCTATGGATACAAATTTTTTGAGAGAGAGCCTCGTGAGTTAGTGTTCATTTGGCGTTGGTTTCATGCTTATAGGATTTACGGATTAGGAGTAATAAATATTTTAGTGGGCTGTGGTCAGGAAGTTCCTGTGCAGTGATGTTTTGACCAACGATTTTGTAAAAATCCTCATTTAAATTGTATTAATAATTTTTGCATAATTCCAACTCCATCGATCAGAAGATTCGCATATGTTTTCAAATTGATAAGCCAAGAAAATTCTTGATGTCTCTATATTAAATGGTAAGTTTTGCAAACTGACCCAAGTTTCGGACCAATTGCTGTCACATACTTGTTTGGACCAACTGAGTTGTAGAATCCTTTAAAAATTGAATTCTTGAGCTTTGGACCTCATTCTTTTTCTCACAAATTATTAACTCTCTGTATGTTATAAAAAGTAATATAACTCAAGTTTTCGTTAAACGGTTATTTATTCGTGATTTTTGGAAGTTACAACGTGAATCATAACTTTTTAAATGTGAATTCTATGTTGAGTTTTCATACAGTTGTTCGATTATTTCATGAGCCTTATTAATGTGAAATTATAGTGTACCTATATGATGATAGTAGCACACATATTCATTGGTTATGTATCTTAACAAGTGATAAAAAATTAAAGTTTAGTTTATAACATTGTTGACATGATAGTATGAGTGAAATTGAATAGCTTAATCTGATCCTTAATCGATGTTGAAATATTTTATACGAGTCCAGTTGTTGCATATTTTATATATGTTTGGCATGTTGTAATATCTCTGGTATGTTCATCATATTTGTATAGTGGTCGGATATATATAAATATAAAACTATATTGTCATATCTTAGTAAAGTTGGTGGCGTTAAATGTTAACTTGATTGTTCTAATATACTCGCGTGAATATTTATAATAATTATGTTTAAATGTTTACACATGGATGGTAGTAATGAGTATGTCTAAATGTTCACACATGTAGGATGTCATCTGAGTTTTCATGTCTTTTATGTGAGTCTGTGTGCCTATAGTTATACTTATTACTTTCATTGCATTAATTTATTTCAGTTGAACCTAAACTTATGATATGATAATAAAATAGTGTTGTTGTTCCTTATTGGATATGTTCATAGTTGTATGGTCATGAAATGCTAAGGTGATTGTTGCAATTGTCACGATATTTGAAATATAGTTGATATAGTTACGATATAGTTGCGATATTCGAAATATATTCTCGAACCGTCGAATTATAATGAGATAACCCTTTGATGATTCACATGTCATGCGTATGTTTAAATGATAGTCGTTATAGTTACGTTTAATTGAGCCGCGAGTTGCCTATTTGTTCAAACCGTGCAAACCAGAGAACTTGTTCACCTTACTAATCTTTTGTCATAGATAATGTTTTACAAGTTATATGATGGTATATGTACATGTTTAAGTTGTTTATGCTATATCTTTTATTGTTGCTGAAAATGAATTATACTGAGTTGATGGATACAATTGAATGGTATGGTTGCTAAAATGTTAAACATATGTGTGATATGGAAGTAATTTTGTTGTTATTGTGAATCATATAACTATTAATACTCAATTGTAATTTCAGTTGTTTGACTTCTACATTATTAAGTTAATTACTCATGGCCTTACGATCGATGGTTCCGTAAGGAGTTTAACTGGGAATTTTATAGTGTGCCTCCGATCTAAACTAATAATCTTCTTATATTGACTATATGGTTAGACTCTTTTCTAGTTCTTATGACGTGATAAATCGTTTTAAAATTTAACATGTAATTGAGTTGGTACTTATACCTTGTGTGACCATGCAACCTGTGATAAATAGATCTATAATAAAGAGGTAAAAATTTGATTGAACACATTTAATTTGTAGTTACTTGCTTTACTTTATGGTACGAATCGTATGCTTTGATGAGACGTCACCAGGGAATGTATACTATCTAAAAGGTCTCCGATTAAATGTTGTAGTCGTGTTAGCCGTGAATATAACTGAGTAAAGAAGTGCAACTAAAATCCTGATGTTGAGGTAATAGTCGTTCATTAGTAAAGATAGGACTGAAATGAATAAGATGAACTCACATAAATTATGAAATATGAGTCGACACCTAAGCTTGTATTGTTTGAAGGAATTGAATTAAGTTTATCGATTTTGAGTTTCGTAGTAAGTCAAAATGGATTCTATGGACGGCTCTGTTATAAGATTTATGTTAAGAAAGTTATTCACCGTCCAGTATGAAAGTAAAAGTTTTGAAAATGAAGTTAAATTTTGTCGTGTGAGTATAAATTCGGAATGAGATTTCCGGCCCGATTATCCGTTGTATGGTTTCATGATATTTGCTAGTCTGGAGGAATGAAGCTAGAACGGAGTCATAAATTAGTGGGTTAATTTGGTCATGTTGTTCGTTCATGTAGTGAATTGGTGGGTTGTGGTTAGTTACGAATGTCAAAACGGGAAATGTAATGTGGTGATTTAAGTGAGTTATGTGTTAACATGGTATGTTGAAATTGGTGTAGTTAAATACATTTAATCTTTTATGTCATTGTGTTGGGTGCAGTTTAAATATATTTAACACCAAGAACGAAATTTTATGTATGATAGTCTTGTATGTTAACTTTCCAATATCGCTGTTTACTCGCTTGATTGACTCGACCAATAAGTTTGTAAAATTTGCCAATCAATGTGCGTTCGTCATTCGTGAATAAATCCCAAACCCTTTGTTATGAGGATTAAAAATATTTCTAGGATAATAAGTCTTTGCGAAACTGGTTGTCTTCATTTTATGGGTGATTACGTGTCTTGACCTAAATCAGTACAAAATGACTATGTAAAGGAGAGTCGATTTGGACCTATTAGGTTACAAATTTTCATAAATCGATTTATTAAGTTTTGACCTAATTCTTTTCTTATGTTGATTGATTCCCTATGTTTCTAAGGTATGAGATTACAATGATTAGTGAAATGAATAATTACTAATGATTTTTACTGGTAACCTTGTAAAACATTGTTCCATTCATAATTTGATTATTCACATGAATAAATGTTACCAATATTTCTTGGAAAATATCTTTGCCACGAGAATACGCCGGATAGGATTATCGTGGTATGTTACGTTAGTGATCTTGCTTAGTAACCTTGATGAAACGATGTTATTTGACATGAACCATATGTGAGCACCTAGGCATCTTCATCTTTGTAACCTGAGTAGTAATGTATAAATTAGATTGACAAGCAGATCCTGTGAATGTTATTGCATGTATTGATTGATATGAAGAGTGTCTAGATTAATACTGAAATATCTTAAGTTATTCAACGTGGCTTTTGCTCCGATCCGTGGCGATGTGCTGTAGCAGTAGTAACTGTAGCTTTCTTGAGAGAGCTTGTATATTGATTGTCTTTAGTAGGGATTAGTAACTTGAGCGTGAGTTGTGAATCTTTTATCCTCTTTCGATTGTTAGCGTAGTTTGAGAACTTTTGTTATAATAATGAAGGTTACGGGGACGTAACCATGTTTAAGGAGGGTAGGATTGTAAAATCTTTATACTTTCATGCGTGATTTCTCAGTTTGGCTATATTGGTTATGCGTTGTGTGGGTTATGTTGGAGTGTTACATGATGTGTTTCTGTTATGGTTAAACTTCGGGGACGAAGTTTATTTTAAGGAGGGTGGAATGTAATACTGCGTTTAATATTCAATTTGGTGGGTGCCTTACATACTTTTGTATATGCGTTTCATAATTCGTTTGCGTTGGTTGGTAGAGAGGGTAAACTTCAGGACGAAGTTTCTTTTAAGGAGGGTAGACTGTAATACCCCGTATTTTATATAATCGATTAAACGGATATTATTATATATTAGTATTATACATTTTATATTGGTTGCATCGTAATATCGTGAATGTTATTAAGTCGGGTTTATATCGTATATGTTGAGTCGGGCTACATCACATTTTGTCTTTTGGGTCAAGAATTACCCATCTACATTTACCCAACGACCATACCCGTTTAACCCATTTGCCCTACCCGGAACATGTAACCACCATTTACCCTAAACCTAATCTAAGAGCCGCTCTCCCTCTCCCCTCTTTTCATTTTATCATTCATAAAACCATTTCTAAACCTAGAGAAAGGGAGAGGAAGAAGAATTGTCGAGCCTTTCACTTGATTGAAGATTTCTCATCGATTCCAACCTAATTCGATTTCCCTGTTTGTAAGTCGATTTCATTCCATTGTTTATACTGTTTTAAATTGTTCGTCTTCAAAAAGTTTGAAAAGAGAGTCCTGTTTATTTGATGTCTAGTTTATGCATATAAAATCTCGTAGTCAAATTCTTTATGGTTTGTCCTAGGTGATTTATTTATGAACATGTCGCTGAAAAGTCCGCGAATCTGATTTGGTTGTGGAAAATGATTTGAAACCCTAATTTTTATGTCGATTCAGTTATGAGGCTTCTTCATACATCATCTTTGTATAGTTTAGATGATAATAGGATTTGGAATTACTGCAAAATAATGTTTTAAACTCGTTTTATGAATCAATACTTTTTATGCGACGGTTTCTGTCAGTTTTTGGAAATCAGTGTGAAAACTCTTGATAAGTTTGGAATTTGAGAAAAACACGTTAGATATAATTTGTAGCAAAGACTCATGGGGTTCCAATCCAATTGGCCTTGTATCAATTTGAGTTTTCTGGAATTAGTTATGTATTTTATTCCGAGTCTGTAATGTGCTGGAAAATAAGGAAAAATCGTGTTTGTTCTTTAAGTTGATATTCCTATTAAGTTATGATGAGTCTAGGTTATGTGCATGATTATTTAATTGAGTAGGTGGTAATTATACATAATTATGTTATGTAGGTGATGGATATGTCAAGGATCATAATTGATTGCTTGTGTGCTTGGATTGCGAAAAGGTAGGGAAATACACTTGACTTATTATCGTTGTTGTTGAATTGTGTTGACTCGTTTGTGTTTCATATGACCAAACTGTGAACGTTGACGTGATTCGTGGTTGTTGATTCATGTTATGATTCATATCCTGGAATGTGCTTGACTGAATTGATCGTATTGAGTATATTTTAACAACATTCGGTAACCGGCATGATTCTATGATTTACCAGTTCAATGATATACATATTGTGTTGCATTAATTTCTTGAGCATTCATATGCATTGGAGATGGAGGATGTTGTGGTGACGTGGTGTGGTGATGATGATGTTGTGATAAGGCCCAGGCGGGTTCTGCAGACTTGCCCTGGTGTCCTCAACAAGGAGTGCGGATCGGATCGGCTACGGTCGATATATAGTCTACCGGGGATCGGTATGGTCATGGCGTTCGGGTTATGAGATATGAGTTGAGATGGAGGTGGAGGTGACGGAGGAGCATGCATATCATAGTTTGTTGTTTCATTGTATTCCCTACTCAACCTCGTGGTTGACCCTGTGTATTCGTGAACACCTATGACGATCCAAATATTGGGGAGCAGACTTGACAGGTTTATGGGATAGGATGGGAGCTTGATGGGCGTGAGACACTGGATCAGAAGACTTAGTAGCTAGATCATCATTTATAAGACTTTCACTTTTATTTATGTTAGTTCTTTGTAATTTGATGTAAATGAGGTTTTGTAAAAAGTTAAGTTAAAGAAATTATGTAATTTGCCTTGGAGTTTAATTTGTTAATCACTACCTCGGGAAACCGAGATGGTAACAGTCCGGTTTATTAGGGAATGTCTTGCTAGAGGCTCCTTTATAAATCGGGGTGTTACAGATCTGGAGTAAGGGGTGAGGGTACGTATTAGGAAGCTCTTTTGATCGAACACCTAATCCCGCCCGCCTCGATAGCGGCCTCTACTAATGATTAGGGAAAATCGTCTATACTCGATATATTGTCGATTATATGCATGCAATACAACATCCAAGTTTTGATCCTAACATGTGAGAATTAGGCTACGTCGGTGAACAATTAATTTAGCATACAATTGAGTCGAAGTAGGGATTTAGATTCAATTACATGTGGAAGCATACAAACAATGCGATAAAATAAATACAATAATTACAACGGATTAATGATTTATGTCGAAAATACCTTTAAAAATGGATAATTTCGGAAAAAAAGAATAAATAAATTAACGAACAGGAATTAGGCGATAATACGAATAATAGTAGATTAATATGTAAACTAAAACTAGGTCAAGGCAGAACGGGAGTTCAGAGACAGAAATCAACCTGGAAGAGGCGCAGCAGAGCTGCGCCCTCTGGAAGAGGCGCAACAGAGCTGCGCCCTCTGGAAGAGGCGCAGCAGTTGCTGCGTCTGTTCCAAGGCTGAGTTTTGGCTGTGAAGCCGGAACTGCAAATCGTTAATATTCGTGGGTGATATTTAATGATTGATTATGATATATGACTCGGATGAAAGTGATTTAATACATTAATTACATGTGAATGAGTCATAAAAGCTATAAAACATGGATGAGACGAATGCAAACAAATTAATTACATGAATGAAAGATTGATTAGTAACATGAGTGAACTAATAAGGTTAAATATGACGAATTGATGAAGAACTAATGACGGACAAACATGTGGGAATATATCAAAGATCGAATTCCAGAAACTCAACATGAAAGAATCGAATCTCTACAACCCGGATTGACTTCAATGACGAAAACCCGCAAATATTGGATTATAAGGGATTTAAGTCGGGAATTAACGATGAATTATATACTAACAGTGATTAACAATACGTTGAATTATTAGAATTATCATGCTTAAGTCGTCATATGAACAATGAACAATAAACGAAAGAAAATAACAAAACGAACGAATTGACAGAAGACGAAGGAAGAAGAAAGGAAGCAGGAACTGCGGCAGCCTCATGAAGAGGCGTAGCAGGTGCTGCGTCCTTTCTAAGAGGCGCAGCAGTTGCTGCGTCCTTTCTAAGAGGCGCAGCAGTTGCTGCGTCCTTTCTCGACGTCTGTCTCCTCATAATCCGTAAAAAAGGGTTTTAAACATGGTTTTACAAATCGGTTTTTAGAAGTACTTTCGACATAAACCTTACAATATGATTATAAAAAGTAAATAACAATAAACAAAGAAGGATTTACACCCTCAGACTTACATGTTTGACGAAACGAGATGAACTAAGTTTATGTTTAGTGATGCTCGACTCGAATGTAACGAAAGTGCCCTCGTAAGAGGAAAACGATTAAGATTGATTAAAGTTGATTATGGTGGAGTTGGTCAAATTGGTCGGTCATGCAAACGAGGCTGGTACTCAGAAGGATCTGAGCTTACGTGGTCGAAAGTTCAAGCACGTAGACGCCAAAAAGTAAGAACGTCGCCACACAGGGGGACTCCTATTTATACTAATCACGTGAAGGAATTAGGGATTTCGGAGAGACTTTGGAAGTGAATCTCGAAAAGATATGAAAATATACGAAAAATACGCAGAAAAGGACTTGGGAAGAGGCGCGGCGAGCATCTGCGTCTCTTGGAAGAGGCGCGGCCGGTATTGCTGCGTCTGTTCCCAGGTGGTTTCCTCCTGCGGAAGAAAGATTTTCGTGTTTAGTTTATGGAATAACGGATTAATCTTATTTTCCTTAATATTTTGTGTGAATATTACGGGAAATTCTTTACCAAAGATTAAAAGATTGTGAAATATGGAATAGAAATATCCTAACATTCCAACATTCGACTCGGGATTTAGCGGTTATCAGAAAATGAAGACGGTTTTAGACCCTGACTCCAAATGTACTCTAATTACTGTCAAAACGACCGTATCGGCGCGTAGATGACAATTAAGAGGTAGACACCAGTGTTTGAGCAATCACTTAACGATAAAGTTACGAACTGTCATAAATCGTTCCGCGTACCAAACATGAGACCCAATCATCACCGGGTGGTTTGCGGGAGGTGCAGAAATGAGGTATATACAGAGCCCCCACTTTGACTGAGGCTTGGACAAGGCGAAAGTCAAAGTATAGCCATCAGGTCAATCGAAGATTACTACCTGACGACTATGGCGACGCGAGGCGGCTCAAGGGGTCTGAACCAAGGACCTATCGTCGGGAACATTTTAGAGTTTGTCGACTATCGGGGAGGGTCGTTTAAAGTCCATTAGACTACGTAAGGAAGCTCGCCAGCCATAAGAAGAGACCATACCTAAAACTTCTTTCTCAAGATGCTTCTGGAGGTGTATAGGAGCTAATGTTAAGCGTAGGAGCTAAGGGTAAGCGTAGGAGCTAAGGGTAAGCATAGGAGCTAAGGGTAAGCGTAGGAGCTAAGGGTAAGACCTAAAAGATATATAAGGATTGTGCTCTAGGGTGTGGGACCCTAAAGGAAAGCATCGACGGGAAGGAGGCCAAATATAAGTTCGACCTAAGGGGTAACTAAGGCTCGAGTATAAGAACTCTGCCGGTCTGGGAACTTCTGGAGAACGACACTTGTATCACACTCCGTGGGGAAACAAGAAATATCGCGAGTAGCAGGACACAGGCGGGAACTGCTGGGAGAAATCTGCTTGGGTCGTCTTCAAACAATCTTCAGAAGAACTTGAGAAGGACGATTGTATGTCGTGAACTCTCGTTTGGGAAAACCTTACCGGGAATTCATCTCCATGTCTCGAGAGGGATTGTCTATCCGCTTACTCTCGCTGGGGGAATATAACGAAGGCGTGTCAAAACACCTGTCAGAGAATACCTGCTCGTTGTGATGAGCAAGGTCTTTGAATAAATAAATAATGCACGATAGTCTACAGTTGGCTTAGAAATGCGGGTCTGAGCGAAGAATAATCGCCAAACGGACCAGAAAAGATAAAATGGCATCGGGGAAGAGGCGCACCAAAGATGGGCCCACAAATAACGAACTCATAACGAATTTTTGAAAATTCGTATGAAGGAAAGTTTAAAAAGAGGCGCAGCAAGAGCTGCGTCTCTTGGAAGAGGCGCAGCCATTGTTGTCAGAATCCCGATTCGATCCTATGATTCTACGATTTTACGATCCAAAAATGCTTGTCCGATCCCGGATCCTACGATTCCATCATGTTTGTAGAATCTTACGATCCTATCTATTTGAAATTTTCTAGAGGTATGATCATAATACGATTCTACGATCTTACGATCCTACGATCCGACTCCATAGTAAACATATTAAAATAAATTTTTATATAACAACATCGTAAAATCCAAATTTCATCTCATTTGTAGAAACATGTTCATGAAATGATACGAAACTCATTAATTATCAAGATTTTGGGTATAAATAAGTGTGTTGATCTTCAATTATAGATTTTTACCAAATAAAAAACTATATTTAGTGAATTTGTAGAATCTTACGATTCTACGATCCGATTCCACCGATTCGATTCTACCCTCCCCATCGATTCAAAGTAGAATCCCGATCCTGACAACATTGGGTGCAGCACCTGCTGCATCTATTCCTGAGGGTGTCTTTCCTGTGTAAAAGCGCGATGAAACAGGGGTTCATTTCATTTGTTTCGAAACATAATTCCTCAATTTCTCTCTCAAATCTCAACCATTTCCGTCAAAATTTGATCCAAAAGCTTGCATTTGCCATGACTAATCGAGGTATGTATATCATTCTTGCATTAATCTTCTATAATGGACGATTTGGATCGACAAAAATCGGGGTTTTCAACCCTAAAATGTCGAAAATTTGGGGCTTTTCCCCCAAATGATCTTGCCTTGTAAAATTGACCTTGTAAATGGCTAATTGGTAGTATAAGGATCATAACCATTTATTTGTTTCGAATTTTCGTTGAGTTTTGGGCATTTGAGTGAAATTGTGACGGTTTCACAGCTAAACCGTAAATTGCTTCGAAAGTAGCCTTAGGATTGCCCGTTTGCGATGAAACTTGACATTTGGAATCCTTGGATGATGGGTAAACTTCCTACCATCTCGGAATTTTGGTTTGTGACGGCTTTTTCAGTACACTTTTCTAGGGCATAATCGCTGTTATAACGAAATGTTGTCGAAATTTCGACTCGAACCCATGACTAGGCTTTAACTTAGGCTTAACTTAACCCAAATTACCACATGAGTGATTGGGTTTGTGGGAATACGGCAAAAGATGGCGAGAAAAGAGCGACTTCGGGGCTTCTAAAACTCGAAAATCCCCTAATCAAGGTTCGTCGTCACTTGACGCGGCCTAAAATTACTTTAACGTTGCAGGTGACGAGGCTTCTACTTCTGGGAGAGCTCCCATAGACATAGACACAGCCGTCGATGCTTCTCGTGCTCTCGAGGAGGCAGTTGCTGAGGACGAGGTGAAGGAGGAGGAGTCCCCGAGGCGGGCCAACGTTGGGCGAGGCGGTCGTCGGGGAGGAGCACTGCGTGGGCCGAGACACAGGACAACGAGCACTTGCTTTGGGTTGCGGAGGGTCACCTGTCCTATAGGACAGTGAAGAGCTTGGTAATCTTGGATTCATTACTCATCATTCATCTTTTTTTCATTTCATTTGCTAATATCTTTTCCAATTTTATTCAAACTAAAGATAGCTTTTGTTTCAAATCATAATAGGAGACCGGGAACATCAGATCGTTCTCGGGCTACACGACGGCGATGGAGTGCTACGAGAGGCTGTCGGCGAAGGAGCGAGCCATGATCGAGCGGGGGAGCATTCGGCGCCTTGGTGCAGGCTTGGAGGGATATCGCGAAGAGGAAGCTGCGGGCTAACCTTAGCCTGGTCCGCGCTTTCTTGGACCGATTCTGGGATACGACTTCCACTTTTCACATGCCTTTTGGTGAGGTGGGAGTCACGTTGGAGGACTACTGCATGATCTCTGGTCTGTCGTGTGGGACCGAGGCGGTGGAGTGGCCGGAGACTACCATGAGGGTGGACTCGGCCGAGGCTAGGAGGTTGATCGGCTGGAACTTGGCGCCGAAGGCTTCTGCAGTGCCTGGTTTGGTGTTTAGTTCCTACGTCCGAGACTACTTTGCGGGGAAGACCCCGGCCGGGTGGTGATTGACGGGAGAGAGACGGCTCCTCCTCCCTGTACAGCTGAGCAGAGGGCCCGTTTGTGGGTTTGGTGGTTTCTGTCTTCGATCTACCTCGGAGACAAGGGAGAGAGGCTGTCGACGAAGCTTCTTCCCTTCCTTTCTGACCTGAGCTCCCTAGGACGTTGGGGCCGGGTCACTGTTGGTTTTGCGGTCCTCATCCGCTTCATGAGGGCCATGGTTCGTCCGGAGTTGATGGAGAAGGGGACTTCTCCTGGTGCTGTCGGCCCTGGACTACTGTTGGAGGTATGAACCTTCATTCAGACTAAAATCACTTCTTTTCTTTACCGAATTACGAAATATCGTTATTGACTATCTTGCTTCACAGGCGTGGGTGTACTCCTACTTTCTGAGCCTCTCGCCCAGGAGGACGGAGCCGTTGGAGAAGGCCTATCCCGTTGTGAGAGATTGGGTGATGTGTCGCACGAGGAGCAGGCGTTCCTCTCACGGTGTCTACCGGCGGGACGTGAACGCTCTTTAGCTGGACAGCGTGAGCATCTCACTTATATTTGTTTTGCTTCTTTATTACTTTTTACCGATCATAAGAATGATTTATTGCTTGTCTTTTCCCAGTGGGTGCCCAGGCCTTCGGCGGAGTACGCTGGCGCTCCTCCTTTCGTGGCTGAGGTCCTTCGACCCAGGAGCTCGGGCCGATTGCTGCTGAGGACGTCGATGGGTCCTGTGTGGTACTTGGGCGAGCGCTTGGCTCGTCAGTGCTCTCGGGATGTCTTGACAGTTCCCATCGATCCTCCTAGGACAATGTTCAGAGAGCCTTCGAGGCCGAGAGGAGGGCGACTTGGGGGCGTTGGTGGTGACGCCCTTCTGCTTCCTGGTGAGGACTACTCGGCGTTCCTCTACGGGAGGTTGGCGTACTGGCCGGTTGTGGTGAGCATTTACTCTCCTTATGACCATTTCGAAAGCATGATGAATTATCATCGATTTAATGGCAATCCTTTGTCTTTGCAGGAGGTTGAGGCGGCGGGCATCGAGCCCCCAGAGTACCCCGAGACTCTCGAGTACACTGACGTAACCGGGAGGATGACGATCTCCGAGCTGCGTGACTTTGACGTGGCTGTGACGGATGCTGGCTTGGACGAGTGGCAACATCTGATTCAGAGGGTGAGCCTCTAATTTGTATGATTTTTGTGTAAGAACACATTTGATTGAACTTATCCAATTATTGAGAACTTCTTATTTGAAAATGCAGGTTGCGCTGTCTCGGTTTGTGGCGTTATGGAGGGTAGCCAACCGGCTGCGAGCTACTGCCGTCGAGGCACTTGTCGGTGGTCGAGGTCGTCAGGTATGAAACTTTCGCCTATTTCATTTTTTGAATTTTCTAATTTTCTTATGATTGCTCGAAATGATTGACATGAGCCAATTTGTTGTTTGTAGAGGGAGCGCGAGCTGGAGCGAGAGTTGGCCCAGTCTCGGGAGGAGACAGCTCGTTTGGTGAGGGAGCTCGAGGTTCGCGACGCCGAGGTTGCTGCTCTTGAGGTGAGATTTGCGGAGTTAGGCGGCGACCGGCAGTAGTTTTTTTGTTGTGGTTTGTTTTTGGCTTTATCTTGCACATTTGTACATTTTAGGACCTATATTTTGGACATTTTGGATTTTGCTTGGGGCTCGAGCCCCTCAGTTTGTTGTACATATCCCTCTTTTAGTTGTATATACGACGGCCTGAGTGCCTTTGCTGCTGGGTTGCGTAGTTTGTTCCTGCAGGTTAGCTTTGAACAGGTTTGGTAGATGACGGTTTACGCCGTCATGCTGCCGAAATTTACATAAAAATCACATAGAACATGTATGCATACATATGGCCTAAATTAGCGCAAAACAATGACTTGAAAATGAAAAAAAGCAAACATTTGGTCGGAAATGACCGGACGGTAGGGAGGGTTTGACTCGAAAATGCAAAAATGTAATGCAAAAATTTGGTCGGAAATGACCGGACGGTAGGGAGGGTTACCCCCTAAAAAAAGAAAAAATAAAAACATATAAGTTGGAAATGGAGAGTGAAATGATGCCAAGTGTGCTAAAATGACGAAAATGTCGATATCGTCTCGAGATGCGCGTATGCGAAATTAGGAAACACGAAATATGGTAACTTTGACGTATTTACCAAAATAATAACCTGTATGAATAGGAAATTATTCGTTAAGGAATTTAGGAAAGATCCAACGCGGAAAATCACAGAAACGTTGCTGAGGAAGAGGCGCAGTAAGAGCTGCGTCCCTTTGACGTCGATAGAGGTTTTATTTGTCCTGGCGGATTTTAGGAAACAGATTTTAGTATAAATAGAGACGTCGATAGAGGTTTTATTCACACAATTCTTCCGTCTCTTCTTTCGTCTTATTACATAAAACTCTCAAAATAATCCTTCATCATGAATACTCTTGAAATTCGTCTAAAAGAGTGGACCCATGAGTTCTCTAGCGTGGAGAAGTATGACGTGGGTGCCTATAATCTTGGATCGTTTTTGAGTTTGAAGCTTATCAAGGTAGTCAAACCATTCCTAGATGCTTGTCTTGATTATTGGGACCCGAATTATCACGTTTTTGCTTTCCCCGGAGGTGACATTTGCCCATTTCCTGAAGAAATTGCTGCGATTGGTGGGTGGGACCCAGAACACTTGCCCGCTATTCCTTCTACTTCACAAGGGTATAAGAACAAATTTAGAGACTTGCTTGGGTTGACCAGAATTGAGGTGGACCGTCTAGTGACCTCGAAAGGAGTGCGAATGTTGGACTTTATTGACCGATTTATTAACAAGGCCGACCCCATCATTTCTTATGTTGCTAGGCGAAGGGCATTTGGATTTTGCTTGTTACATGTATATGTCCATCAAGGGTACGTTGATGAGGATTTGAGAGGTGACCCCCGTTTCCTGGGCCTAGTTGAGCAAATGGAACTGCGCAGGAGCCCAGCTTGTTTATGTTTAGGAGATATCCTATTGGGTTTGGATAACAGGAAAGCCAATTGTGACCTACCTTATTTGGGAAGTCCCATTATCTTGCAGGTAAAGAATAATAAAGAAATTCTTCTCTTTTTCTTTTCTTGTTTGCTTTTTCGTTTTTTTTTTTTCGTTTTTTTTACACCTGCTTTTTGGTAGGTTTGGCTTATGGATCGTCTTCGATTGATCGAGCCTCCAGTTAATGTTCCTGCCTGTCATGCTCGCTCAATTGCTATGAGGACTAGGCTCTATATGGTGGACTTCACTCGAGTCTGCAATTATTGGGAAAAAAAATTGAAGAGTGATGACGGTCCCTTGATTAGATGGATCGTACCATGGTGGCATCTTAAATCTATCACTGGAGTGTCCTCCTTGGATCCTACCTGATCTGTGCGCATTCCTGGCTTGGAATTCATGGTATGCATCTTCCCGGAGAGGTTGATGAGACAGGTTGGACTGAAGCAGACACTCCCGAAGCTTGACACCATCCCTTGAGACCGTGGCACTTACTACTGAGAGTCGAAGGGAGTGGGCCATTAAATGGGCTCAAAGAAATGTATGGTTCTTGAACTCTTCTGTTAGTGCTTTATGGGTGTCGGACTCCTATCTGCGGTGGAGGAAATCTACTACTTCGGAGGAGCGTGAGAGATTGAGGAAGCGCGAGCCCGTTGACTACAAGGTGCGCGAGGTGGAAAAGGAGAAAGAGAAGTATCTGACTGAGGGAGAGGAAGAAGCCAGGTTTCGAGTTGTTCATCCTTCGAAGAAACCGAAGACCTCTCCTGCCATGGACATAGTGATCGGCAAGAATGGGAAGGTTAGACCACAAGAATGACCGTTGGTGATTAGGTCCGAAGTGGCGCAAGAGCGTCCGGCTCGAGGTCGTGACAAGAAATATGACAAAAATGACAAGGGCAAAGGGAAAATGGAGGAATAGCTCAAGTCTTTATTATTATTTATTATTATTATTGTAATAAGAAGGTGGGGTTTTTAGAATCCTAGTTTATTTTATTTTATTTTTTATCTTTAGCATTATTATTATGTAGCGTACTATTATTATTATTAGAAAATGAATGAAATAAAGGAGGTTAATTGGTTATGAAACCGTTGTGATTTTCTATTTCTTATTCTTGTCGAATTCCAAATGCAACTGCAAATGTCCTTCTATTTACATTTTAAAATTAATGGGTTGTATCCTGCGAAGGATTGCCTACGTATTCATTAAAAAAATGAAATCAAACCCTTGCGCGTAGTTCGAGTAAATGTAAAAGAATAATTGTTCTAAGCAAGAGCTTGTAATGAACTTAGAAAATAAGCATGAGCTTTTTACTTACTCTTAAGGTGCAATTTAGTTTATTTGATGATATGAGGATGACAGATTGTCAAGATGCAAGAGCATGGTGACATTAGCTTATTTCAGCTTGGCCAGGGGCCGTTTATTTAGTGCCACAAGAGCAACACGTGAGGTTACGAGAGGCGCGTTTTTGTTCCTATTCTAGGCGTAATACCGCTTTAGTTGGTCAAGGTTCGTCGGGTTGGCAAATTCATTCCCATCTAGGTCTGTGATTCTAACCGCACCCCCTGGAAGTATGGACTTGACTAGAAATGGCCCGGCCTAATTAGGTTTGAATTTTCCTCGTGGATCGACAGGTAAAAGAGCTCTAATCGACTTGAGTACTAAGTCTCCTTCCTTGATGTTCCTTGGCTTGACCCTTTTGTTGAAGGCTCGTTTAATACGTGCCTGATATGTTTGGACATTATGTAATGCGCGTAGACTACGTTCATCCAGGAGGATGAGTTCTTCATATCTATCCCTCTTCCAATCGGCTTCCGGGATTTGACTTTCGAGTAAGATACGCAAGGATGGTATTTCTAACTCGACTGGCTTTACAGCTTCCATGCCGTAGGTCAAATAGAAAGGGGTGGCCCCAGTGGGCGTCCTGACATATGTACGATATACCCACAAAGCAAAGGGTATTTTGCTTGGCCAATCTCGATAGTTGTCAATCATTTTCTTGAGAATTGTGACAACGTTCTTGTTTGCCGCCTCTACTGGGCCATTAGTCTGTGGTCTATATGGCGAAGAGTGGTGATGCCTAATTTTGTACTTAGCTAGCAATTGCTCAGTCTCAGCTTGGAAATGTGATCCATTATCACTAATGATCTCATGTGGGCAACCATATCGGCAGATGATGTTGTTTTGTATGAACTTTGCTACATTTTTAGCCGTGAGACTAGTGTAGGAAGCCGCTTCTACCCATTTGGTGAAATAGTCAATTGCCACTAGGATGAAACAAAGGTGACCTCTGTTCCTACTGGAGTTATCTTCCCGATTATATCAATTCCCCAGGCGAGAAAATGGCCAGGAGATGTCATCGTATAGAGCGATGAAGGAGGGACATACCGTGACGTTCCCCCAAGATTTGGCAGTTGTGGCAATGTCTTACGTATTTGATGCAATCGGATTCCATTGTGGTCCAATAGTACCCCAAACGTGTGATTTTCTTTGCCATCATGGGCCCACTTATGTGAGGACCGCATTCTCCACCATGGACTTCTTCCATCACTTTTCGCGCCTGTGAATGATCAAGGCAACGTAGGATTACACCAAGAGGTGTTCTTTTGTATAGCTCTCCTTGCATGAGAACATATTGGGAAGCTAATAGGCGTATAACACGTTGTCCCCTTTTGTCCATATCCGGTGGAGATGTACCGTTGATCTTGAAATTTAGGATTGCTTGGAACCAAGGTTCCTCTGTGAATTCCTCTTCATCGGTGATTTGGTGGACATAAGCTGGCTCTGATCGTCGTTCGATGCATAAAGGCATTTCCACCATGTCGTCTGGCATATTAATCAAAGATGCAAGTTTTGCAAGAGCATCTGCAAATTGATTTTCTACCCAAGGTAGGTGTAGATAGGTCACGTGATCAAAGAATTGGGCAACCCGGTCTATTCTGGCTCGATAAGGTGCTAGGCTTTCGCTTCGGATTTTCCAAGATCCTGTAATTTGATTGATGATCAGGGACGAATCCCCATGAGCTCGGAGGTTTTTAATGCCTGAGCTCATTGCCGCTTGTAGTCCAATGAGACAAGCTTCGTATTCTGCAGCGTTATTTGTCACCTCGAAGTCGAGTTTGACAGAGATCGGTGTATGCTCGCCTTCAGGAGAAATGAGCAACACTCCTATTCCAAATCCTCTTAAGTTTGATGCTCCGTCAAAGTAAAGGTCCCAGGAGTCTACATCGGTTTGGAGTATATCCTCATCTGGAAATGACCAAGTATCTATTGTTTTGCATCATTGATGGGATTTTCTGCCAAGAATTCGGCAACGGCGCGCCCTTTTATAACTTTCAGAGGTACGTATTTGAGATCGAACTCTGAGAGCATCAAAGTCCATCTTGCTAGGCGTCCGTTGAGGACGGATTTCTCGAAGAGGTATTTGACAGGATCCATTTTGGAGTATATTTTTACGGAGTAGCTAAGCATGTAATGATGTAGCTTCTTCGTTGCCCACACAAGAGCGAGGCATGTCTTTTTGAGTTGTGAGTATTTGCACTCGTACTCCAAGAACTTCTTACTAAGGTAGTAGATAGCCCTTTCTTCCTTTCCTACGGTTTGAGCTAGCATGGCGCCCATGGTCATTTTTTCCATTCTTGTGAGATATAAACCAAGAGGTTGATCTCGTTGAGGTGGCATGAGCACTGGTGGTTTAGCTAATATCTCCTTGACTCGGTCGAATGCCTTTTGACAGTCATCATCCCACATGGTATGGTCTGTTTTCTTGAGCTTTTTGAAGATAGGTTCACAAATCATGGTGAGTTTTGATATGAATCGACTTATATATTGCACTTTTCCCAGGAATTCTCTGACTTCTTTTTCCGTTTGAGGTTGTGGCATTTCGATCAAAGCTTTGATCTTAGAAGGGTCTATTTCTATACCTCATTGGCTAACGATGTATCCCAGGAGTTTGCCAGATGTTACTCCGAATGCGCACTTCTGAGGATTGAGCCTCATGTTGTACTTTCGTAGCCTTGAGAAGAATTTGCGAAGGTTCGCAATTTGCCCCTCTCTATCCTTGGGCTTGACGATCATATAATCAACGTATACCTCAACTTCTTTATGCATCATGTCATGTAGGAGTGTAGTTGCGGTGCGTTGATATATAGCTCCGGCGTTGATTAATCCAAACAGCATGACCGTATAGCAATAGGTTCCCCATTGAGTGACAAAGGCGGTCTTATGCATGTCTTCTATGGCCATCTTGATTTGGTTGTAACCCGCGTACCCATCTATGAAGGATAGTAATGCGTGATCTGCGATATTGTCCACCAATATGTCGATATGTGGTAGAGGAAAGTCATCTTTAGGACTTGCTTTGTTTAAGTCTCTAAAATCAACACAAACACGGATTCTCCCATCCTTTTTGGGTACGGGTACTATGTTGGCTACCCAGTCAGAGTACTCGGAAACTTTGATGAACCCGGCTTTAAATTGCTTATCGACTTTTTCCTTAATCTTGAGAGCCCATTCTGTCCTCATTCGACGAAGCTTCTGTTTCACGGGCTTGAAACCTGGCTTAATTGGGATTCTATGTTCGGCGATATCCCTTTTGATTCCTGGCATGTCTTTGTAGGACCAAGCGAAAACATCTTTGAATTCGTTTAGGAGGTCTATGAAACTAGCCCTTTCGGCAGAGCTCAAGGTACTCCATATCCTAAGTTCTTGGGGTTCTAATTCGGTTCCTACATTGATGGGTTCGGTGTTCTCTATTACTGGTCCCCCTTCCCACTCTTGTAGTATTTCCTTGGCTATGTAGGGAGGTATCTCAATTGAGTTTGGGTCTGGGTCAACCTCAGTATCATCGTAAACAGAATTGCATTCAAGATAACACAAAGAGTAAGCGTAACCCGATTTATTCATATTAAAGTTTGAGAAAAGTTGAAACAAAGAAGCCATCGATCTGGTCGGCGGTAAAGGGACAGTTGTTGGGACATTTCCCGAACTACTGTTACTATTTGAGGCTAAGCTAGGAGAAACAAAGGGAGTGGGGACGACGACATGAGGAGACTTCCTAGTGACTTTTCTAGACTCCGACTCTGACTCTGACTCGAATTCATCGTCTTCTGGTTCTCCTTTGAACATCTCTCCTTCTCCAGTGGTGAGCTTGAAGAGTCTTCCTTGATTGTTGGTCCACTTGATTGATTTTCTCCATCCTTTCTGTTGGTTCGCGCTTGTTTCTATGATTAACGCGGTAGGGTTAAAGTGATCGTCTTGAAGTATCATGGTAATGATCTCATCCTGCGCGGCTCTAACAAATCGATCTTCTCTAAATAGTAGAGTAACAGCTTGTTCGTCTAAGCAAGGTGCTTGACGAGCCTTGACGGTAGGAACCGTTTCTGGAGGAATGAAGTAGCAATCGTGAAAGATCTCGATTCCGGCTAGCTTCCTTCCGAGATAGTGCCAAGGTTCGGGAAATCCGTGAAAGAGTTCTTGACTTCCTTCCCTAACGAAGTATCCATTTAGGGTAGGGAGATATGGTCGCATTTGGACTCCTACATGCTTACGACTTTGAACTTGAGCAAGCATCTCGAGAACTTCCTCTTTAGTGGGTTTATATCCTAGTCCAAGTGGTATTCTTTTTTAGTTTCCTTCCTTGTAGGGTGCAAATGTGTTTCTTCGGGCAGGGATCAAAGGCATTCCTGGGAAGTATCCATGGGATTTGAGTATGTGGTTGACCACCAAGTTGGAGTAGGGATCGTAGTATAAGGGTGCCAACTCACTTTCTATGACACTTATGCTTTGAAAGCCCTCAAGTTCATATACTGGATCCGCAAGGACTTGATTATTTGACTTCTTTTCGATTATTGCCTTAATGGGCGACGAAGTGATCGTCACCACTTTGCCATTTAGTGGGATTTTTATCTTTTGGTGAAGGGTAGATGTTACCGCTTTGGAAGCGTGAATCCAAGGTCTTCCCAGAAGTATGTTGAAGGAAGCTTCAATGTCCACTATTTGGAAGTTAACCTTTCGCTCAATTGGCCCTGTGGCTATGGTTAGGTTAACGAGTCCTACTACCTTTCGTCATGTACCATCATATGCGCGAACACCTTGATTGGTAGGGGTCCAATCCGATTCTTTCATGCCTAGTTTGTATGCCGTTTTCAAGGGTATGACGTTGACCGCGGAGCCATCATCTACTAAGGTCATTGGCACATTCTTCTTTAAGCAAATGACAGTGATGTAAAGAGCCAAGTTGTGACTAGCGCCAAAGGGTGGCAAATCTTCATCTGAGAAAGTAATAGGATTACTTAGCTTCGGTGGTTCTTGGAAGACCAAGTTGACTACATCGTCGGGTGTGGAGTTATGTGCTACGTTTAGTTTGGCCAAAGCTTGAAGTAAAGCTTGGCGATGTGGGAATGAGTTTGCTACTAGTTGCTAGACTGAAAGATCAGCCTTTGTCTTCTGTAATTGCTTGAGCAAATGATCAGTAGAGTCATCTTCGTTATCATTTGGTGTGATAACGTTGGTTGGACCATTTTTAGTAGTACTTTGATATGGACGTCCCGAACGAGTTAGATGGTCCACATCTTGGTCTTCACCATTTTGGACTATTTCCTTGACTAGGGAGTGTTCAATGAGATACTCATCCTCATCGTCATTGGCCCATACTCCATTGACTGTAGCTAGTTCCCTCATTCTCATGATCTCGTCCTCTAATTGTGTAATTTGATCGATTAGTTTATCAACCACGACGACTACTTCTTGCATAGTAGCATTTTGGGAGAAAGTTAGTGGCACATGTTCTTTAGGTGTTGCATTGGGGTCATGTAAGGTTGTCACCACATTTTCCAATTCCGAAACTTGTCTATTCACACTCCTTGCCCATGCGATGAAGTCGGCCATGGTAGGGGAAATGGTAGAGTATAACCCTTCATTCTCGATCGCGTGGATCTCATTTTCGACTGGAGAAATGAGGTGTGAACAATCTAAGGTAGATTCTTCACTTGTGATCACTAGAATTCCAAGAGGATTCTGAGTGTTGTTGGGCTTACCTCCCGGCGGTATTAGTAGTCGACCATCCCCAATCATGTCTTGAAGCACATTTTTCAATTTGTAACATTTTTCTGTGTCATGTCCCTTACCCCTATGATATTCGCAGTATGAATTCTCGTCCCAGAACTTAGATTTCTTTTCTGGTTCGGGTGTAGGGCCTATGGGTTGGAGTTTGCCTTATTTCATCAACCTTTTTAGAGCATTGGAATAAGTGTCCCCAAGATTTGTAAATTTCCTCGGTGGAGTACTCTTCTTGGATGGCTCGAGGAGGTTAACTTCATCAGTCTTGCTAGTGGAGCCGTAAGAACGACTTGTTGAGCCTTGATATCCTCGACCTACCGTTTTGGACAAGAGCCCTTTACGGATGTCATCTTCGATCCTTGTTCCTAGCACGGTTAAATCTTTGAAAGTTTTGATGTTTTGGTACCTCAAATGACTCGCATAGATGGGTTTTAGGTTGTCTACGAACTTCTCCACAAGGGTAGCTTCGTCTGGGCATTCAACTAGTTGGGTACTAGTCTTCCTCCACCTACTTAGGAAGTCGATGAAACCTTCTTTGTCATTTTGGGTAAGAACCTCTAAAGTGCGCATGTTAACTTGGATCTCAGCATTATCCGTGTATTGCTTAGCAAATTCGATCGCGGCATCTTCCCAAGTAGCAATCTTCTTGTGTTCTAGAGAGTAGAACCATTGCTTTGGGATGGTGTTAAGAGATGAAGGAAAGATCCTTAAGAACATCTCGGGTTTGATGCCTTTGATAGACATGTAGTCCTTGAAAGCACGGATGTGATTCAAAGGGTTTGTGTGCCCCTTAAATCAAGGGATATCCGTCATGTTGGAGTTGGTTGGCAACTTGGAACTCACGGCCTCATACTTTCGGTTATTTTCCCTATAAATGTCATCCCCTTTGAGATACATCAATTGTTACTCCAAATATTGGAGTCGCTTCTCAGCTGCAGTTATACCCATGGGAGGGTTTTCTTCCCCGAAGATGTTCACAAAGCCATCATCTACTTCACTTTCCCGAGGAGGCAACCTCGTTTCTACGGTATAAATTCGGCCTTTGATTGTATCGAGGCGGTCATACACTTGGTCTTGAGTGACTTGGAGACGAGCTAGCGCGGTTAGGATTTGATCATTACCATCCTGGAGTTGGTTGAAGTTCGCGTCGCTTGTTTCAGGCATCTTGGAAACTGGATAAGAGATCGACGACGAATCAAAACACGATCGACCATTCTAACACACTTACTAAGAAAGAAATGTTTTGACTTCGGAAGTGGGTGTGTGCCACTTGTGTCGAGTGAGTTTTGAAAAGATGACAAAGTTTGAAAATGAGTGTCCTAGTCACCTATAGTGTAGTTGTAGGAGTGGACTCGAAGTGAGATTTTGAAATGGGCTTTGGGCCCGGAATTTTGACTCGACAAATGGATAGAGTTTTGACTTGGTTTTGCGCTAATCATTGGCTTTTTCGAAATTTACATTTTAAAGGGATTTTGATTTTATAAAAATCGTGATGGTTTCGTTTAGAAATGGTGATCACGTAAGGTACAAACATTTATACAAGCATTATAACGGGATGCTGAGTGCATTTAAAAGGGTTTTGGTTTAAAGGGTGGGTTGCCATACCGAACAATCAAACCCGAAGTCTGTGGAGAGGCTCGTACCAAACAAGAGTAAGGCCGATTCCTAGTCCATTTCCTCAAGTAGTGAAAGTCCTTGATACAAACAAGAGTAAGCACCATGGTATGGATGACGTCAATCGCTATCAATCCTTAGGCCCAAATAAGAATTAGGACCGTTTAGACGGGACGATTGGTCGAATGGGTTGGGTTGGGCCTAAGAAGGCCGAATAAAACGATCTAGAAAGACCAAGTTATGAAAAACCGACAAATGTCTTGTACAAACTATTCCCTAACCTTGTTCAAGTTTTACCCTTTTGGCTACACATAAGTGTATTATCCCCAGCGGAGTCGCCAAACTGTGGACATGGGCCACGGGGGCGCTTGGGAAACAAGAGTTTGCATTTGTGGAGTCGCCACCAATTTATTGTGGAAAATTGGAAACCGTTCGAATACCTCGTGTCATGTCAAGACACAAAGTAGCGACATGAACACCAAGAACTCGTTACCCTTAACATTCTATGTCTAGAATGACTCTCGTGGATGCCAATGAACACGGATGTTCACAGAGATCTGGAGTAAGGGGTGAGGGTACGTATTAGGAAGCTCTTTTGATCGAACTTCTAATCCCGCCCGCCTCGATAGCGGTTTCTACTAATGATTAGGGAAAATCGTCTATACTCGATATATTGTCAATTATATGCATGCAATGCAACATCCAAGTTTTGATCCTAACATGTGAGAAATAGGCTACGTCGGTGAACAATTAATTTAGCATACAATTGAGTCGAAGTAGGGATTTAGATTCAATTACATGTGGAAGCATACAAACAATGCGATAAAATAAATACAATAATAAATACAATAATTACAACGGATTAATGATTTATGTCGAAAATACCTTTAAAAACGGATAATTTCGGAAAAAAAGAATAAATAAATTAACGAACAGGAATTAGGCGATAATACGAATAATAGTAGATTAATACGTAAACTAAAACTAGGTCAAGGCAGAACGGGAGTTCAGAGACAAAAATCAACCTGGAAGAGGTGCAGCAGAGCTGCGCCCTCTGGAAGAGGCGCAGCAGTTGCTGCGTCTGTTCCAAGGCTGAGTTCTGGCTGTGAAGCCGGAACTGCAAATCGTTAATATTCGTGGGTGATATTTAATGATTGATTATGATATATGACTCGGATGAAAGTGATTTACTACATTAATTACATGTGAATGAGTCATAAAAGCGATAAAACATGGATGAGACGAATGCAAACGAATTAATTACATGAATGAAAGATTGATTAGTGACATGAGTGAACTAAGAAGGTTAAATATGACGAATTAATGAAGAATTAATGTCGGACAAACAGGTGGGAATATATCAAAGATCGAATTCCAGAAACTCAACATGAAAGAATCGAATCTCTACAACCCGGATTGACTTCAATGACGAAAACCCGCAAATATTGGATTATAAGGGATTTAAGTCGGGAATTAACGATGAATTATATACTAACAGTGATTGACAATACGTTGAATTATTAGAATTATCATGCTTAAGTTGTCATATGAACAATGAACAATAAACGAAAGAAAATAACAAAACGAACGAATTGATAGAAGACGAAGGAAGAAGAAAGGAAGTAGGAACTGCGGCAGCCTCACGAAGAGGCGCAGCAGTTGCTGCGTCCTTTCTCGACGTCTGTCTCCTGACAATCCGTAAAAAGGGTTTTAAACATGGTTTTACAAATCGGTTTTTAGAAGTACTTTCGACATAAACCTTACAATATGATTATAAAAAATAAATAACAATAAACAAAGAAGGATTTACACCCTCAGACTTACATGTTTGACGAAACAAGATGAACTAAGTTTATGTTTAGTGATGCTCGACTCGAATGTAACGAAAGTGCCCTCGTAAGAGGAAAACGATTAAGATTGATTAAAGTTGATTATGGTGGAGTTGGTCAAATCGGTCGGTCATGCAAATGAGGCTGGTACTCAGAAGGATCCGAGCTTACGTGGTCGAAAGTTCAAGCACGTAGGCGCCAAAAAGTAAGAACGTGGTCTAGAATGCAAAGGGAGAAGAGAAGGGCGGACACTCGCGTGAGAAATATGAGGAGCAAAGGCTCCTATTTATACTAATCACGCGAAGGAATTAGGGTTTCGGAGAGACTTTGGAAGTGAATCTCGAAAAGATATGAAAAGATACAAAAAATACGCAGAAAAGGACTTGGGAAGAGGCGCTGTAGGCACTGCGTCTCTTGGAAGAGGCGCAGCAGCTGCTGCGTCTGTTCCCAGGTTGTTTCCTCCTGCGGAAGAAAGATTTCAGTGTTTAGTTTATGGAATAACAGATTAATCTTATTTTCCTTAATATTTTGTGTGAATATTACGGAAAATTCTTTACCAAAGATTAAAATATTGTGAAATATGGAATAGAAATATCCGGAACATTCCAGAACATTCTGACTTAGGATTTAGCGGTTATCAGAAAATGAAGACGGTTTTAGGCCCGGACTCCAACTGTACTCTAATTACTGTCAAAACGACCGTATCGGCGCGTAGATGACAATTAAGAGGTAGACACCAGTGTTTGAGCAATCACTTGATGATAAACTTACGAACTGTCACAAATTGTTCCGCGTACCAAACATGCGGCCCAATCATCACCGGGTGGTTTGCGGGAGGTGCAGAAATGAGGTATCTACAGGACCACGTCGTTCCAGAGCACATCCGTGAAAAGTTGAGGGCTGAGTTCGATTCCTTTTCTATAGCCGACAACATAACCGTCACAGAGTACTATCACAGGTTTATTGAGCTGTCACGCTATGCAGAGGACATGCAGCTGAGTCAACGGAGTTCTCCTCTTCGCTTCGAGAACGTGTTAGCAATAAAGATCATGGAAAAGCTACCGGTCAGGGTAATCTCTTATCTGAAAGATGTCTATGAAAGAGCGGGACAGGCTGTGAGGGTGGTTAATACCGTTGTTTAGTACCAAAAATAAATACCTAAAACTACTAACATAAGTTAGTGGAAGTAAGGTCGATCTCCACAGGGAGGCGGTCACTATCTACTTGTTAATTCTAGTCTGTCTACGGTCACAATTGGGGGTTTTAAAATGATTTCTAACTAAAAGTGATTAAGGCAAGAGAAGTAAGGCAGAGAGCAATAAAAGCAAAGAGGATTAAAGATGTGATCAGATAAAGAGAAGTATGTCAGGATTTCGGTTCACCATGGTAGTTCACTAACTCAGTCATAAATAGTTCAGACGATCTACTGTGAAAAGGGCAAAGGACGATCTATCCACCCTAGATTACAACTAACTTAACTTTCGTCCTCATTAGGGTAGTCTACTATTCATAGCAGGTCTGTTCATTCCAATCTTCCGATCCATGAGCGAATTTAACCAGATTAAGAGGTTTAGAAACATGCACTCAACTAAACTAATTACAGTTATATTACTATGGTCACAGGTTCTCACAATTAATCATCTAGCCTATTCACAACATCGTAACTTTAATACTATGGCTCCGCTAATCCTAACATAAAGGGATTAGCTACTCATGCTATCGGATTTAACAGCAATAACGATGAATGCGCTAATAAGAGGCATGATAAAGAGAATTAAGAGATGAATTGTAAACTAACAATAATAACGATAGAATAATAATCAAGAGACAATGAAATAAAGAAGAACAATGATTAAAGCAAGCAAACGATTAGATTAAGGTTAAGAGAAAGAGAGATTACAAGAGAGCGAATCCGGCGTAAAGAACAAAGTAGCAGCAGTAATTAAGAGAAGTAAAAGAGTATTAAGCATATCAAAAGTGTGTTTATGACCTAATGACGACTTCCCTTATATAGGGAACCATTTTTTAACATAAATAAACCTAACACGAATTAATTAACCTGTGTAAAATAGCTAGTCACTCGCTCGAGCCTTATCAAACTACTCGATCGAGTGAATCTTCAGCAAAACCGTTCGATCGAGCAAAAGCAGCTCTCGATCGAACACTTCCAAATTAGCCCATTTCGATCGAGTTCAAGAACCACTCGATCGACCTCCTGCAGCTGCCAAACCACTCGATCGCCTCGAAAAGCTCTCGATCGAGCATCTTCCAATGAAAACAGTCTTGACATTCGTTGGTTAGCTTCCTAGAACCTTCCTTCACGCTTCCCGAGGTACGACTTCTGCTCTAAATCTCCATCTCCTCAAAATGCATGCTAAGAGGGACGAATAAGGTGCGATTCCACTACTTTAAGGTCCATTTCTGCAATTAAGACAAAATAAACTAAGGTAGCCAATTCGGGGCATTTTGCAATACAAAGCAATGAAAATGGCATAGGAATGCGTGCAATAAGAGGCTAAAAAGTTTATATAAATTGCACGTATCAAATATCCCCAAACTGAACCTTTACTCGTCCTCGAGTAAACTAAATGCAAACTAATGGAATGGATATGAAAACTCAGAGCTAGCTATAACTTGTCCACTTAAACCATTTAATACAATCAAAATTAACAGTTATAGCTACAACAATCAAGCGCAAACGAGTTATATGATGTCTATAAATAAGCTGACCTGTCGACCTTGCAAGACCTTTAAAATCGGACTCTCACGGGTCACTCTTCTCTCATGAAGCAAAGGGTGAATATAAATGTGTAAGAGAAGAAGAAGAGGAAAAACCGTCACTCACCTAAACTGCGACCCACATAACATGCATACAACAAAAATGATAGACGATTCTAAGTACCATACATACATTCCAACCAACAATGTCCGTCACAGCCGAGGGCTTACAATAGTTATGGTAAAGTGAGGTAACAGGTAAGAAATGGCAAAATGATTATGGGATATGTGGAGGTAGAGCGTCAAGCTCGCACCTAAACAAGACCATATAAGAGCATCCAATTCTCAGCTGATTAGAAATCGAACACAAGTGCCCTTCTTTGGCACAAAACTCACTAACCAATACACAATCTCCTCAAAAAGATATAAATAAAAACGGAGGAGTAAGACCGTCACAAACTTCTCTTTTTTAATACGGTGTATACTTTTCATTTTCCAATTTTTTTTTTCTTTCTTTCTTCTGAACTCACGTTTCTTTTTCTTTTTTTTTTTCATTTCATTTTTTTTCCTTTTTCATGATTTTCTCATTTTCCTACCCACGTTTCTTTCTTTTCTACCAACTTCATATGAATAGGAACAAACCAACTCGCAACAATCAGAAAATACCACAAAAAGTACACTAAACTAGCTTGACTGGCAGGCTTAATTTGGGTGTAGTTAATGGGTCAAAAGGCTAAGTTTGGCTAATGTGGAGCTAAATGCGTGAAAATGAAAGAAAGGGGAAAAATTGCAAGCCCCTCCCTGCATGTGACACCGATCACAAACCCGAATGTATGCAAGCAAAAAGCAGTCGAATTTCATAAAAGTGCAAATTGATGAACATGTTATGCAAGGAGTACTACTCTCGAATTCCTACATGAACTTGTCATGAATGACACCAGTTATACGGCTCTAATAACTTAGAAATTTTGACGTATTTTGCCAATTTTATTAGGTCAAGTCTATACAATCAGCTATATTTTTGACATTAACTCGTAGATATGCGCATGACTAAGCTAATAACTGCCAATTAGATGCAAGGCTTAAGTGAAATGACAAGTTAAAGTGCAAAAATCATCACGGAAATCTACCGTTCCGACTCAACCTTTATGCAAAAGTAAACGTGAAATTTTTTGAATTTTTCGAAATTTTCTATTTTTATGGGATTTTTGAATTTTATAAAAATAAACAATAATGCATACATAAATTAAACGTGATAACAGAAATGCAATGAAAACATAAATGCAGACACAGATATGGATGCATAACCTCCCCAAACCAAACCGGACAACGCCCTCGTTGTCCTCCAGCATACACCAGCAGTATATATAAGGGAATGGGATAAAACAACCAATAAATGAATACAAAAAACAAAATAAGGAGATGAAAATAAAAAGAAAGAGCATAAATACATACAAAATATACGAACTTCCCCATACCAGCCAGAAAACTGGGGAAGTGAGTAGACCAGCAGCAACTCGTCAACAACCTCCTCCTCCTCCTTCTCCTCTACCACCACGTAGTCAGGATCCCTCTCCTTCTCCCGTCTCCTACCCTCCTCAGCTCAAGCTCTCTCCTCCTGCTCAGCTGTGTCCGCCTCGCTCTCTGATTGCGGGTACCCCTCCGCCGGGTACCAGTAGAAAGAAGGGTGTGGCCAGCCGTCTGGAACGGGACGTCCTCTCCTCATGTGATACTCGTATAGAGGAAACAAGGCAAATGCCCGGTCCCGCTCTATACGAGCTACGCGACTGCACATCTCAAGTAACAAACCGTCACGACGCCCTTGGTCCATGACCTCAGGCGCCACAAAAGGAGTAGGAGGAATAAAATTAGCCGGCAGAACCGGCTGTGTCACAGAAGGAGTAGGGATAGAGGTCGGTGTAGGCGTGGGTGTGGAAGACTGCCCAGCCGTAGTCGGTGTGGACCCCTCTCCAGTCTCAGGTCGCTTCCGCTTCTTAGAAGCGGAAGCAGTGGGAGCAAAAAGTGGAAGGTGGTAAGAAGGTAAAGGTGGAGGCAACCCACCCGTCACAGAGGTCAAAGGTGTAAGACGGGGTAGGTCGGGAAATGGAAGGGTCACGGACCTGGAACTACAAATCTTCCAGGTCCGCTGGTCTGAAGCTAACCAAAACATCGCCAGCATGGCGTTAATATCTAAGTCCGCTTCCTTATCTATGTGTCTCAAGCCTCTGGGGAAGTCAGTGAAAAGGGAACGGGCGAGAATAGAGGATATGCCTCCACAGCAAATCGTGCCCGTCTCCTTCTGTCCAACAGCATTAAAATGCTGAGCTGTCAAGTAAGCAATGTTAAAAACAAAGGGGCCAGCGCCATCAATGTTTAAATAGACCCCTAAAATCGACAACTCAACATTGTTAATGTTGTTAGGCTCTTTACGGCCGAAAATCGTCCCGCCAAGGAGATGCAAAAAGTAACGGGTCAGGGGAAGGTGAATGTGAGCCAGTCGGCGCTGGCTAAAGGGAGTCTGTGTCAAAGTGGGCCAAAGTAAAGTCAGGACCTTCCGAGGGGGGTCCTGATGGCCGTGAGAAGACAAACCTAATTGCCTCCTAAACTCAGCTAAGGTCCAGGTGGTGGTCTGGTTGAATAGTCGAAAGGAGACACAAGAGCTCTCCGGGTCAACGTCGTAAGCACCAGCTGAAAAGGTAAACGAGCTGAAAAACTCAAGTGTCAGCTGCTCGTAGGTTAGTGCGTGCATGTTGGTCAACCCTGTCATCCCTGTCCCATTTAACAACTCAACAACAGGCTCGTAAATCCCCAGTTTCTCAAGTGAAGTCCGACACAAGAATTTAGTAGAAATCATGTCACGGCGCATTAACTTTTTAAAGCATTTACGATTAATAGAATTCACGAAACGTACCTTAGAATAGTCGGGAAGCGGGTCTAAGGAGTCATCTGCTCGGAACGTGGCAGCAGCGCGTCTAGCAGTAGGGGCTCCTCGTCCTCGACCCCTCCCTCGGCCAGCAGCAGTAGGAACACGGCCTGTGACTAACCGACTGGGAACAAGCGCAAAAGAGGTAGCAGCAGTGACAGATGGTGACAACGCAGCAGGTGTCGTCACCGAGGAAGGGACAGTGGCTGCGGTGGTGGCAGCAGAAACATCAACAAAAATAGCAACAGCTGGGCTAGTGACGGTGGTAGCAGCAGGGACACCGTCTCAGAACGGGATGGGGTACAGTAGAACTAGTAGAGGGCATGGTGTTAATATCCATCCTAATCAATCAAATAAGCACATTAATCAGAAAATTAATCAATTACACACGATTTCCCCAAATTGAATCAAAATTTCGAAACCCTAGCCCTAAATTAGGTCGAAAAATAGCAATTAAACAACAAGAAAGAGGGGAAGATCACTTACTTGATTGATTACCCACAAAAGATGCAAAGAAATCGACAAAAAATGCAAGAAACAAGGCGAATTAAAACCCGACTCGAATAAACCCTAATTCCCAAATTAAGCAGCAACAAACATGATTTTGAAGGGGAAAATATGGGGCTTTTGTCGAAAAACAAGCAAGGAATACAATGTGGGTGATTGATTTTGGTAATGGGGAAGAACAAAGGAGGATTTAGGGATTTAAGAGGTTTATTGCACAAAACAAAGGAGAGAAAGAATTAGAATGAAAAAGTGAAGGAAAAAGAAAGACTCCCTACGTGTAAGTAGAGCATAGTCACTCGATCGAGTGATTTGAAACCACTCGATCAAGACCTTTTTCTTGCATTCTTCTCAATCGAATAAAATGTCTCTCGATCGAGAACTTTCCTTTTTGGTCAATTCGATCGAGATCTGTAATCTACTCGATCGAACAATTTACCTGGGCATTCCTCTCGATCGAGTATAAAAAGTACTCGATCGAGTTGTTATCTTTTGGCACACATCCCAATGCAGCGTATCTTCCCCAAACCTGCATGAAAACACGTAGAAATGCTTCCCGCAAATAATAAATTCACAAAATACGCAGTCTATATTCGGTCTTACGCTAAAACTAACTACGCTATTGTACAGTCTAAAAAGCAATTAAAATGTCTAACGGAAATTCAAAATTACAAAGTTTTACAACGGGGCATTCCCCGCTCATCTTCCAAAATACTGTAGTAGCCCAAAAGAGGGCTTCTGACTGGAGGAGGTCCCTTCAGCATCGCGGACCGTCCTCTTGGATTGCCATGAGCTTGAACTTGAACTAATAGAGAAAGAATAATTTACGTCCATACACGCCTTCACTTTGTTCTTTCCTCTGCCATCCTTTCTGGCAGTGGCATTATCATTTGCAGCATTTCCATCACTTAACTTGACTTTCACTGCACCATGACCGACAGTATCTCCAGTATCCACTCTGTGTGTACCTGCAGCTAGGAAAACAGCAGAATGGTCCTCCTTTTTGCTCTAAGTCTGAGGCGGAGGTGTTACTATCGTAGCACAATATTCAATATTTTCAGCTGGAGAGTCTATGTCTGGGTCTGTAGAGAGTAGGGCATTGCAAGGTTGAACTTGCATAGGGGCCCTACGAGCTTTGGACTGATAAAATGTCAGCTCCTCATCTCCTACCTGGAAAGTAAGGGTCTTCCCCCCGACATCAATTACCGCGCGAGCAGTAAATAAGAATGGTCGCCCTAAAATAATAGGGGTATAAGAGTCTTCGGGTATGTCTAAGACCATAAAATCAACGGGAATAAAGAATCTCCCGATTTTCACAGGTATGTCCTCTAAGACACCTAGTGGCCGTGATATACTACGGTCGGTCATCTGAACAGTCATATTGGTGCAATTAAACTTGGTCAAACCCAGTCTCTTAGCAAGAGACAAGGGTAAAACGCTCACGCTATCTCCTAAGTCACATAGCGCATTGTCAATTAAGTGGGTTCCTATATGACATGGAATCGAAAAGCTACACGGGTCTGATTTTTTGGGTGGTTTCTTATTCTGAACTAAGGCGGACCCTACTTCAATCAAAGCTATCGTTTCATGGTCACTAATATGCCTCTTACGCATTAATATTTCTTTCATAAATTTCATGTAAGAGGGTACCTGGTAAGCAGTTCGGCGAATGGAACATTGACATGAAGGCTTTTTAAACTATCAGCAAATTTCCCGAACTGTTGGTCGGCCTTCTTGTTCTGCAATCGCCTCGGAAAAGGGACCGTGATAGGAATTTCCAACCTCTTATTTCTTTCTGCCAATGTCTCAACAAAATCGTTGTCTTTCTTACTCGATCGACCCCTTTTTCCTCTAGATCGTGGTCTTTAATCAGCAATATCATTGATCGAGCTCCATCAACAACTCGATCGAAGTCCTCTTTATCAGCATCACTCGATCGAGATATGAATTCACTCGATCGAGCAGTTTTCTCAGCAATTTCATTCGAACGAGTAATTTCCTCTACTCGATCGAATTCTTCATAATCAGCCTTACTCGATCGATCAACAGCTTTACTTGATCGAGTAATATTCCCAGCATTTCTACTCGATCGACCACCCGAAATGAGTCGATCGAGTATTCCTTGGATTCAGCATGGATTCGTCATTTGACGACTGTTCACTTTCAGCAACACAGGTCTCGGGTCTGATATGTCCTCATCAGTTGACATTTTGGGTCCTTCATAAGAAAAACCGCTTCGCAAATTTATCAGATTAATCATCTCGTGTTGGTTCTTGTCAGGTTGAGATGGTAAATGACCCGGCTTCCTTGAAGATTGCTTAGCTACGAGTTAAGCAATTTGAGACGTACTCAAGTGACTTTATCGACGCATCTTTCTGTTGGTCACTCTTCTGCAGCTGAACAGTCAACTATTGTATCATCGACTTCAACTCGGTCATCTCACTTACACCACTAGAAGAAGCTCCTTGATTCGGCGGTGGAAAAGATGGAGGCTTTTGAAAGCCTTGTTGAGCCTTGTGAGGAGGGATGTAAGGTTGTTGCTGCTGCGGTGGAGGTGAAGGGTTCAACACATTCTGACTAGTCCATCTCAAATTGGGACGGACTCCACTCTGATTGTTATAATAAGAGCCACCTTGCCTGTATTGCTGAAACGCAAGAACCTGCTCCTTCTCAGTTAGACAGTCAACAGCAGTGTGATCGTCATTACTACCACACCTCTCACATGAAACGGTTTCTTGTCTAGTCAACAAGTGAACCGTCTGTTGATCACCAGCATTCTGCAATTCCAACCTATCGAAACGGGCATTCATGGCTTCAAGCTGAGCCACAACTGCATTATCAACAGAATTAACTGTCCGAATACCATCTCTCGGGTTCCCATACTCAGCATAATGGGTAGCCTTCTCCTCAATGATTCCCCATCTCTTGTCATCATCATCATTATTCTTATGAAATCGCCCATTAGATGAGGCGTCTAAGATAGCACGGTGGTCGCCATACAACCCATTATAGAACTGGTTGCACAAGAACCACTGATCAAAACCATGATGAGGAAGAGACCGCACCAACTTCTTAAACCGGCACCAAGCTTCATAAAAGTTCTCATCTGGTGCTTGCTTGAAACTTGTAATTTTTCCTCTCAGCTGATTAGTTCGTTGGGGAGGAAAATATCTTTTATAGAAGGCAAGGTCCAGGGTCTCCCAGTTGGTGATCCCAGCCGCGGTTCTGTCAATATCTGTGAGCCATTCACGGGCTCTATCGGTCAAAGAGAAAGGAAATAGGACCTCCTTAATCTTGTCCTGGGTCACTCCCTTAGTAGCGGGAATGGTTGAGCAATAGTCTGTGAAAACTTCCATATGCTTACGCGGATCTTCACCCGCCACACCTCGGAACAGGTTCCGTTCGACCAGATTGATGTAGGACGGCCAAATGTCAAATGTATTCCCATCTTCGGTAGCAAGTTTGAAACCTTTAGGAATTGAGGCAGTTGTGGCCTCTGAGTGACTCGCGATATTTGGCATTTTCATTGGACTTATGGCAGAAATAGATTTATCTTCTTCACAAGACGGGTCTTCTGCAAACAGAAAGTGTTCTAGCTCAGGTCAAAAGTAATCAAGGCTTCCTTTTGAATCTTCCTCTACAGTCTCTGTCTATAACGAAAAGTCCTCTCTGGTTCAGGATCAGTTGGAACTAACTCTGACCTGTTAGACCTGGGCATAAACAGCACTGGAGAAAATAAATAATAACTGTCTCAAGGAATAAAAATTCCCTGAGACTGAGAGAGACAAACGAAACAAAAAAACAGACAAACAGGCTATTGCCTTCCCGGCAAACGGCGCCAAAATTTGATACCGTCATTTAGTACAAAAAATAAATACCTAAAACTACTAACATAAGTTAGTGGAGTTAGGGTCGATCTCCACAGAGAGGCGGTCACTATCTACTTGTTAATTCTAGTCTGTCTACGATCACAATTGGGGATTTTTAAATGATTTCTAACTAAAAGTGATTAAGGCAAGAGAAGTAAGGCAGAGAGCAATAAAAGAAAAGAGGATTAAAGATGTGATCAGATAAAGAGAAGTATGTCAGGATTTCGGTTCACCATGGCAGTTCACTAACCCAGTCATAAATAGTTCATACGATCTACTGTGAGAAGGGCAAGGGAAAGGTCCTTCCGGTCCGCTATCCACCCTAGATTACAACTAACTTAACTTCCCCCCTCATTAGGGTAGTCTACTGTTCATAGCAGGTCTGTTCATTCCAATCTTCCGATCCATGAGCGAATTTAACCAGATTAAGGGGTTTAGAAGCGTGCACTCAACTAAACTAATTACAGTTATATTGCTATGGTCACAGGTTCTCACAATTAATCATCTAGCCTATTCACAATATCGTCAATTTACTACCATGGCTCCCCTAATCCTAACATAAATGGGTTAGCTACTTATGTTATCGGATTTAACAGCAATAACGATGAACGCGCTAATAAGAGGCATGATAAAGAGAATTAAGAGATGAATTGTAAACTAACAATAATAACGATAGAATAAAAATCAAGAGACAATGAAATAAAGAAGAACAATGATTAAAGCAAGCAAAATATTAGATTAAGGTTAAGAGAAAGAGAGATTACAAGAGAATGAATCCGGCGTAAAGAACAAAGTAGCAGCAGTAATTAAGAGAAGTAAAAGAGTATTAAGCATATCAAAAGTGTGTTTACGACCTAATGACGACTTCCCTTATATAGGGAAGCATTTTTTAACATAAATAAACCTAACACGAATTAATTAACCCGTGTAAAACAGCTAGTCACTCGATCGAGCCTTTTTAAACTACTCGATCGAGTGAATCTTCAGCAAAACCGTTCGATCGAGCAAAAGCAGCTCTCGATCGAACACTTACAAATTAGCCCATTTCGATCGAGTTCAAGAACCACTCGATCGACCTCCTGCAGCTGCCAAACCACTCGATCGACCTCTAAAAGCTCTCGTTCGAGCATCTTCCAATGAAAACAGCCTTGACATTCGTTGATTAGCTTCCTAGGACCTTCCTTCACACTTCCCGAGGTACGACTTCTGCTCTAAATCTCCATCTCATCAAAATGCATGCTAAGAGGGACGAATAAGGTGCGATTCCACTACTTTAAGGTCCATTTCTGCAATTAAGATAAAACAAACCAAGGTAGCCAATTCAGGGCATTTTGCAATACAAAGCAATGAAAATGGCATAGAAATGCGTGTAATAAGAGGCTAAAAAGTATATATAAATTGCACGTATCAGTGGTTGATATGGCCAAGGAGGCCAAGGGTAAGGGAGCTAAAAAGAGAAAGGTTGAGAGTGAGGGTGGCAACTAATCAAGCCACAAGAGGGGTAACACTATGCCAAATATGGCCATCAATAAGGAGCATATCACAATGGTTTAATGCATTTAATAATGACACTTTAATTACCGTTTTCCAAACATTGGCGGAAACCTGGACCGCGCTAATGAGAATAATGGTTTCCCTCGAAAATCGTTGTTATTATAATGTGACAACGGCTGCTTAACAAACCGTTATCAAAAACGTTTTAACGATTTCCATAAGCTCGTTATAAAATCACTCTTATAAACGGTTGTTAGACAACCGTTACAGTTTAAGATAACGGTATTTCGAAAACCGTTACTAAATTAACACCAGCAATGGTTTGTGGTACCCAATGTTATATTATAGATACGAGTTTCTTCTAACCGTTATCATTTTTTATTATGAAAGAACGGTTTTTCAATTCAACTGTTGTCACTATTTGATTAGATTTCTCAGTTTGACCACTGCATGCAAAACATTATCAGAACTTTAATAAATATTCAATTTGACCAATAATATTCAATTTGACCAAAATAATTATATAAATATGTCTTCATAATGTTTTAGGTCAAAATATAAATTATCAAACATTTACTCTTTAATTTCTCTCTAAATTTCTCTCTAAATAAAATATGGCTAGTGTATCGGACCTACAATCACTTTCTCATTATGCATAGCCTTTTACTTGCATTCTCCATAATCTCCCGGTTCATTATGATGTGAATGGAAAAGATTTAAACCCTGATTTTGGGTGGTTGACGCAAATGCTTCATGACTCCGGTTTCACTGCGGTCAAAAAACTGTACCCTGTGTCTACAAACAAGCAAGGTTTTGTAGGCTTCAATTTTATTGAGTTTGACGAAGGCAACTGCCATGATAGTTTTCGCCGGGCAAGAAAATTAGGGGCTAGATTTGCGGAGGAAGATGCGGGGAAAAAGGACTTCTATTCGGATGCTAGAAAAATGGGCCTTTATCTATGGGTTGCGACCCATCTTGATCATCATCTGCTGAGACATTACAGGAGGCATCACATTTTTGTCACTGTGCCTATGTCATGGGAGAAAAAGGCCATTCAACCTGCGTTGCCCGTTGATGATGAAGAGCCGATCTACGACTTGATCTATACCGAAATTCCTGAAGAGTATCCTAATACTTTATCAGATTCTAATAATTAAGTCTTTAATTATTATTTGGCATTATGAGTTGTATTTGGATTATGGTAGTTCTTTGAATTAAAGTTTAATTATATATGTTATTTGTTACGTTTTTTGTTACCCCATCCTCTGGAATTTAGAGACAATATCACCAGAAAAATTCTTGTGTCCTCCAGGAGTATGGTACTCCTTACACTCAAAGGCAATCCACCAAATAAAAATATTATAATGACTTACTTTCTATTTATAATAATAAAACACAATGGAAAACATATATATATATATATATATATATATATATATATATATATATATATAATTTAAGATAGTTAAGTCATAATTCAACATTTTCTCATCTTATGAGTTTACGCGTACTTAATACGGGTAAGTCTACTTGTGAAAAACAAAGATGATCAAGAGGTTGAATATCCTCAGAATTTAGAGTTGCTAAACAAATGGACAATTCCAGAAGTTAGCAAAAGAACTATTTATAATTATGGGTTTTTTGAATATATCGGGTTAAAACACAGAGTTAAAACCACAGAGGAATCTATTTCTCTAAATAATGAAGAAATGTATCTTCAACTTTTAAACAATAATGACTTAGAACCACTAAGAAAATCTAAGCACCAATTTATTCATATTGGTTTAGTCCAAGTGGCCTTTAAACCACTAACTCTGGAAGGATTACCAGAAAGTTTTATTGCAGCCTTAAGAGATGGCAGAAATTTAAATTGGCAAAAGTCAATTATTGGAGTTGTTAAATCCAGTTTGGCCCATGGTCCAGTCTATTTTGACGTTTATCCAAATTTACAATTATCTTTGACAGATTCTAATATATTAGATGCTTTAACTTTGAATGTTAAAACTCATGGTTACAATTATGCAAAAGGATCTGAGTTAATTTGTATTTGCTACAGGATTTATTATAAACCTTTATATACTTTAAATCCTCACTGTAGACTAGCTGATAAAGCTATAAATGAGACTATTATTATTGAAACTAATTGTAACAGATCTAATATCACTACTAGAAAGGCTATTAAATGGGAAGAAATATCTTTCCCTGAAAATTGGACAATCACCCAGGCTATGCCTCCTCAACCGATTATGGAGACTAATTTACTTGATGTACAACAAACTCCTGAAGGAGTCACTTTTTAAATTTTGGTAATAAACATATTCGACCAAGAAGTAGTACTTCAAAAATGACTAGATCTTTTTCTAATAGGACTTTTATTTCAGCCCTTGATCAAGATTTAGATATGCCTAGTACATCTAGGTGTTCAACTTCTCAATTAAGAGATGAAGATGTTTTAAGAATGCATTCTGATAAGATTTTAAGACGACATTCTAAAAAAGAAGCGGACACATTGTCCCAAATAAGTTATACTGATGATTAAGAAGGCCTTACTAGATTTTTCTCCTGGTTCCTTAACCAGAAAATTAATTAGTAATGAATTTGAATCTCCTATTTGGGAAAAATTTAGAAATTGGTTTTTTCATAATTTTGATGAAGAACAGCAAGATATTTTACAAGATGAATTTTATGAATACTGCAAATCAGTAAATGCAGTTATTTATTTTGTCCCTTGGTATTGTTCAACTTATTTATATAATCATTTAACTATTCTTGAAAGAAATTTTGAACTTCTCAATGGTAATGAAGTTAAGGGAGTTTATCCTCCTCTTAAGAAATTTAAATTAGATGGGTGTTCTTACATGCCCCTTTCAAAAATGTATGAAGATGGAACTATTAGCACGACTACTAAACATTTAAATTATTTAAGCGAACAAAATAATTATGCTAATCTATCTTTAAAAATTCTTGGAGAACATGTTACAGATTTACACCATAAGGCTAATAAAGTCATAAATCTTCTTAATGAAGTCATTCAAAATACCAAGACTAAAGACCTTTCTTCTTCGCAAGAAATAACTCCTATTATAAAAAATCCTCCTGATATAGAGAATTTTAAATTTTTATCCGACATTAACAATGAACAAACTTATAAGTCAGTTGGCAAATAAGGTTGCAAATTTAAAATTGCAAACTTTAAGTGAAGAGTTCAATCCAAATCCAAAAGATGATTTGAATGCTATTTCAAGAAATAAATGGAGTCAAAAACCTATTGATACTCTATATTATAATAGAAGACCTTCACCTGTTGATATTGGGCATGAAGAAAATCTTTGAGATTATCGGTAATAGTTATAGTGGATCTCATATCTATGAATGGAATATAGATTATTTTCTTTGAAAAACAAATTCATAACCAATGTCATAGAATGCTTATGTATTCACAAGTTTGTAAAAATGCTAATAATAGTGAGTCTACTATTGCTAAAATGATAGCATCGATTTACCTGTCAACTTAAAGGATGGTGGGATAATTACCTCACTAATGAACAAAAAACAGCTATTTTTACGAATGTAGAAATTAAAAATGAAGTGCCTACAGAAACTGCGGTTTACACTTTACTTGTCAATATACTTGATCATTTTACTTGGTCAATTGGGAATAATTATGATTCCACAAGAACTCTTTTACAAAATTTTAGATGTAAAACTTTAACTGATTTTAGGTGGTACAAAGACACCTTCCTTAGCAGAGTCATGCTTTTCCTAAATGCAATAGCTCTCATTGGAAAGGTAAATTTATTGATGGTCTACCACACTTATTTGCTGAAAGAATTAGAAAAATTCTTCGTGGAGAAAATCCTTCTATTAATTACTTAAAAATATAATTATGGTCACCTTATTAAAGCTTGTACAGCTGAAGGAATAAACCTTTGTAATGAGATTAAATTAAACCAACAGCTCAAACATCAGAACATTATTGAAAGAAGCCAATTAGGTGAATTTTGTGAACAATTTGGTATGGATATGCCTTCTAGTTCTCGTAGAAAACAAAACAAAAGCAATGATAGAATTTATTCTCCTAGATATAAAAAGAAAAGATATTCTAAAGCTAAACTTGAAGAAAAAACTTATCGGAAAAATCAAAGAAAATTCCATAAAAAGCGAAAGATAGGAAAAAGGGTTATATACCTTCAAAAGAAATAAGGTGTTTTAAATGCAATAAAAAGGGTCATATGGCAAACAATTGCTGGACCCAAAAACAAATTAATAATCTTGATATAAATGATGATCTTAAAGACAAGATTTCAAAATTATTTCTTAATGAACTTGATCTGCAAAGTGAATCGAAGCTATGTCGATAATTCGATAATTCTAGTAATTCTAGTAATAATTTAAAAATCCTTAAAAATGATTCTTTTACACGCATGATAGTTCTAAACTACTAATCCGAATGTGAACCCTGTGGATGGGAAAAGTTTGTATTAATCCCAAAAAGGATGAATACTTTAATCTTTTATCCAATTTTCAAGATGCCAAATTACAAGTTCTCACCAATAATGATTGGTTGGATGTTTTAAAAGCCATCCCAAGTGCTGATTTAAGATCACAAATCATTGAAAATATACCTAGCACTTCTCATAATAATTTGGATTATAAAAATAAAAATTTTACAGAAGAAAAACCTTATTCTTTAAATGAAGTTTATAAACGTCTTCAAAATAAAAACACAACTTCTAATCCTTCTTCTTTACAAGATATTTTGAAAGAGATAGATAATTTAAAATCTCAGATTAAACTTCTAAAAATTGAAGAACAAAGAAATGATACAAGAATTTCTAATCTTGAACAACTTTTTATTTTTCAAAATGATTTGCTAAACAATGATCAAGAATCTAATGACAAAAAGGTTGATAACCATGAGATTCCTATTCTTAACCCTAGTGGCAAAGATCAAGCTAATCAACTTGTTACTACTCTCCCGATTTAAAGAGGAATAAAAATTTCTCCAAACCATAAATATGGTTCTTTGGACAAAAATGGTATGTTAAGATTCTTCTTAGAATTAATAATCAATTTTCTAAAGAATTTATTGCTTTAATTGATACTGGAGCAGATTTAAATGTCATACAAGAAGGAGAAATTGACTCCAGGTATTTTGTCAAAACTACTCATAGTTTATCTCAAGCGGGGAGGAGATAAATTAGATATTGATTTTAAACTCCCAAAAGCTGATATATGCGTTAATAACACCTGCATACCTTTAAGCTTTCTTTTAGTAAAAAATAAACTCTCGGTTCCTATTATTCTTGGAACACCTTTTATAACAAAAATTTATCCTTTTACTGCAGATAATAAGAATTTAACTGCAAATTATCAAGGAAAAACCATTACTTTCAGTTTCATCATGAAACCCTTTATGAAAACTATAAATGAGATTTATGATAGAATTTCTTTAAAAGAAAATCAATTAAGTTTTTTAAAACATGAAGTTAACATTTTAACTATAGATCAAAAACTTAATAATCCTAGATTAAAACAAAAAATTATTGATATTGAAAATCAATTTTCTTTATCTATTTGCAATGACCATCCTAATGCTTTTTGGAACAGAAAAAAGCATATAGTAAATCTTCCTTATGAAGAAGATTTCAGGGAAGATAATGTTCCTACCAAGGCTAGGCCTTGTCAAATGAATTCAGAATATTTAGAATTTTGCAAAAAAGAAATAAGTTCTCTTTTAGAGAAAAAGCTTATTGGACCATCCAAATCACCATGGTCTTGCACATGCCTTTTATGTCAACAAAAATCTTTGAAAAGGAACGAGGAGTTCCTAGATTAGTCATTAATTATAAACCTTTAAATAAGGTCTTAAAATGGATTAGATATCCAATACCTAATAAAAAAGATTTATTAGACCGTTTGTATAAAGCTCTTATTTTTTCTAAATTTGATTTAAAATCTGGTTATTGGCGATTCAAATTGACCAATGACAGATACAAAACTGCTTTTAATGTTCCTTTTGGACAATATGAATGGCATGTTATGCCTTTTGGATTGAAAAATGCTCCATCGAAATTTGAAAAATTATGAATGATATTTTTAACAATTATAGTCATTTTATCATAGTTTATATTGATGACATTCTCATCTTCTCTATGAATATAGAAGAACATTTTAAACATTTAGATATTTTTAAAAAGATTGTCATATCTAATGGTTTAGTTATTTCTAAAACTAAAATGTCTCTATTTCGTACTAAAGTCGATTTTTAGGTCATAATATTGAGAAAGGCCAAATTATTCCTATTAATAGAAGTATTGAATTTGGATCTAAATTCCCAGATGAAATCATTGACAAAACTCAACTTCAAAGATTCTTAGGAAGTTTGAATTATATTTCACCTTATTATGATGATTTGGCAAAAGATACACTATTTTATATGACAAAGTTGAAGAAAAATCCCCGTGCCTGGTCTAATGATCACACTAGAGTCATCAGAAAATTAAGAGTAAAGTTATATCTTTACCATGCCTTAGTTTGGCAAACCCTCATTGGGAAAAAATAGTAGAAACTGATGCTTCAGACATTGGTTATGGAGGGATTCTTAAACAAATAGATCCTAATAATAAACAAGAATTTTTAGTCCGTTTTTACTCAGGAAAATGGAACTCTGCACAATCTAATTATGCAACGGTTGCTAAAGAAGTTTTAGCCATAGTCAGATGTGTTTTAAAATTTCAAAATGATTTATATAACCAAAAATTTACGATAAGAACTGATTGTAGTTCTCACAAATTTATGTTTCAAAAAGATTTTAAACATGATGTTTCCAAACAAATGTTTGCAAGGTGGCAAGCTCATTTAGCCCCTTTTGATTTTGAAATACATTATAAAAAAGGATCTGATAATCATCTCCCTGATTTCTTAACAAGGGAGTATCTAACTCTATAAGAGTTTGTTAATTGTTTCAGGAATGGAGTTTGGTCGAGGCCGTGGCCGTGGCCGCTTTATGCATCCTTCTAATAGAGGGAGAGGAAGACAATCATCCTCAATTATCGATATGGGAATACCCATAATACAGACAATTATCCTCAATTATAGGATATGGGAATAACCCGTAAAAAATCATCCGAAATTATCAAAACTGAATAACCCGGACCAGGATCCTCATCTGGTTATATAAGACCAAATAATATTTTGGCACAATATGGTGAGAAAAGGCTAATAGCCAAAAATTTATGTGATAATATCACAACGGATGAATTTGAAGAATTCCAAATATGGAAACAAAAAGGACTTAATATAAGTTCCCCATCTTTCAAAAAAAATATGAAAGAATCTCTTGATGAAAAAGAGAAAATGGTGAAATCACCAGAAGAAAGGGAGATTATTATACTCCAAAATTCTGATAAAAAATGGGAAGATAACCCTTGGTTATTATATAACCGTTATTTAACCAATAATCATTATCCTATGGAGACTTATAAAAGTCGAGGATTTTATGAAGGCATTCTCTCGATAATGAATGCAATTTTAATCATTGGAAGATCCAGAAATTTCTGGAGATTTTCAAAAATCAATATTAAAAGGATAATATCCATTGAAGAATGGGGAATAACTCCATCTACTTCTAAAACCTTAATAAACAAGAATAATATCAAAGTTGAATACAATTACTGGGATTATGTCCAGGCTTTTGATCAAGTTTTCTTATATGAAAATCCTACGAAAAGCCACACATGGCTAATAAAAATTTACCACTGAAGTTTTTGATCAAAATCACCAAATTGGTTAATCAAATGGTGGCAATTTTATGGACCTAATGAAAATATTCTGCCACAAATCTTTAAAGATCTTTATGACGAATGGAAGGAGTTACTTCCAAAACCGATCAGGATGATATTCCTGGCATTATTCAAATGAATTTCTTTATTGAATTTTCTATTCCCTGGATTTGGAAGTTTATCCCCAAAACAGGATATAATAATATCAAATTATTTTGTTTAAAAAGAGAATCATATTCTCGTTTTTGGGACGCCATGTTAAGACAAGATAAAGACACTAATGAGTTAAAGTGTATATACACAATCAATCTAATTCAGACAAGATTGATAGTCTAATTATCTTCAATGCCGAAAAATCGGAGATTTGGAAGAATTCCAACAATCTGAAGAATTACTTCAGTTTAAAGGTAAAACTGAAGATGAAATTCTTTGCCATTACAATAAATTGACAGAAAGGGCTTTAGCTCAAAAAAGAATGAATGAGGATAATAAATCCCACACAAGTGATGTATCAATGACAAAATCAACAGCATCCAATAGCAAGAATAAATTTGAACTTCTTCAAGATGCTCAAGAAATGGAAGAAGAAACAGAAGTCCAACTTCTAATAGAAGAAGAAATAATCAACAACAGGGTAAAAAATGCCAAATCAAAAGACAAAGGGAAAATAGTGGAATAAAAACCACCCAGGAAACACGCATGCAATGACGCATGATAAGCATGGACAATAATGGGCACTAATAACAGTTCCCGCACTAATTTTTGCACTAATAAAGTGTTTTGTAATAGTTGTGAATAGCTTTTATTTTTTTGCCTATATAAACGGGCAAATGTTTTAGTTAGAGGCAGGCTTCTCCTACCCCTCTCTCTTTGCTCTCTCTCTCTCTCCCCCTTGTAAATCTTCTTTCTTATTAATAAAATCTCGTCAACCGTTAGTCTTCTATACTGAGCACAATCTAAGTTTGTAAGTTTTCTTGTTTTTATTGTTTTAAATTTATTTTAATTTACTCTAAGGATGAGCCTAATAGGCTAAATCCTTTGTTGAATTATGACGACACTTGATTAAGTTATATATTAAACCATGGATGTGTTATTATTTTAAGATGGTTTTATTACCTATCAACATAAAATAAGAAGGTTTAGTGAGGGTACACATTTTGTTCAAACTGAATTGATAACATGGAAGGAGAGACACCGTTTTGCCGTTATGCCGTGGATAGGCGCTAGGCGTTTTTTTCATCTCCCGTACGCTTACGTTCGATTAAACAATTTCGTGGTAATATCCCAATCACTTATAATGAGCACTTGGGTGTGCGTCCTCGTTCTTATACTATGTTGGTACAATAAAAAGATCCGCTTAATTTGGTGTATATATATATATATATATATATATATATATATATATATATATATGGGCGGGTTCAGGTACGAACTAAGTTCGGTGCGAACCGTACGAACTACTCATATACACAGTATAATACTTTTCAGATACGTGTATTCATACTTTCAGATACATAAGTTCATACTTCCGGATACACATTGTTATACTATAGGATACACATGTATCTAGTGGTATTCGTACATGTCTCTAGTATTATTCATACATGTATCCACCCCCAAACACTACTTCCCACCACAACGCACCATCACCGCCGACTGCCACCACCACCCCACCGTCACCACTGCCGCAACCACCATTTTATACACATGATTATACTACCGGATACACATGTATCTAGTGGTATTCATACATATATCTAGTGGTATTCATACATGTATCCACCCCAAAACACTACTTCCCACGACCACCGCCGACTGCCACAACCACCCCACCGCTGCCACTGCCACTTCCTACCATATTTTATCGTCTCACTACCACCACACTCTGTTAGTTATTTAGACCGTGTTAATACTCATCTTATGATATTAAAATTACAAATTAATTATAAGTGGTCTAAATCTACATGCATGCAAAAGAAATGTATAAAAGATGGTATAAAACCATCCTAAGACAAAAGTTCCTTACATTGCTATAAGGCAAATATGGGCACTACAAAGGTCTCCTACCTTTATAGTTCTTGAGCTTTTCTACTTTAGATGATCCTCCAAAAACACCAATTACCAATATAGGTAATCTCCTTTGGTGGCACCCAAGATTAACCCAAAAATACTACTAAAATTAATAACTAGTTAATAATAGTAGTAACCTTGTATATTGTATTTTTGATGTACTAATTAATATTATTACCTTGATAATATTATTAGTTAGTTTTTATATGTGTTTTAAGATAAAAACTATGAACAAAATAAGAAGAAAAAATGGTCTAAGGAGTAGTAGTGAAAACGTCCAAGTAGAGCACCCAAGACCAAGTTTTCTTCTAATTTTTTTCAACCCATGAATTAGGTGAATGTTTGGGTATATATAGCAAAAATATGGGGACAAAATAAAGACAAAGAGGACACTTGTTGGTCCTTCTAAAAAACCGGAATATATGTCCAATTTGTGTCCATTTTGGTTTTCGATATTTGCCCCACAAATGCTTATAAGTCTTATATTTAATTATCTTACATAATTAAATATTAATTTAATTATTTAACACTTAAATAATATAAATCAACTACCAATAACTACTTAACCATTAAGTAATCATAAGACCATTTTATCAACATACAATGTGTCAATATTAACCCATTTAGCTAATTTTACAACCTCTTGTAAAATTTAATAGCTAATTGATTCTACCTTTAAACATATACACATATCGTATAAAATTAGTTAATTAACAATTAATTAATAAATTATAATCATTTATTATTTAAATATCTCATATTTAAATAATAAATCTCTTTATCCCGAGTTCGTAACCCGTCATCAAATAATACATTTATGTGACTAACTAAGAGTCAAATAATACAAGGAATTAATTATTTTGTATCTCATACAAACAATTAATTTATTCTATTTGGGTGTTATCCTATAGGTGTGACCTAAAGGGATCAGCTGATCACCGCCGTCACACGACAGTAATGTCAAACTCTAGTCAGCCAATCATTACCGATTAACGATGACCAGCTGACAAATAAATAAATAAATCCCTGATATTCCTTTTACGAGATTTTAATATGTAAACGCACTCATTGTGGAGGACACTACTCCAACAATCTCCCACTTGTCTGACATAAGTGTGCGTTACCAATTCTCTTGTCCAATAATATCTCCCACTCAATGCAAGATGTCTTTCAGGTCGTTCTTGCATGTGATCATATCATAAAGTGGTTTCCTCGATCAGGAGAATGACTGTCTGACCGGATAATCTACTATAGATATCATCCGAGCGTGGCCACGCATTCACAGTCATCTCTCCTCGAGTGACCTTGAGATAAAATATGACTTATAAGGACAATCCTGTTAACCCATTTTCTTCATTCGATACAGATCACAATGACCCAGAAAATGCTCATCGGCCTCCTTTTACGGTGCGACCTAGAACAAAAACCAAAGCCATCGGAAAATCGTACCAACTCAGACAAATAGTCACCAGTCTAAAGAATTGACTCGAAGGAATAAATAGAAATCCTCGCCACGACCTAGCAACAAAAGGACTCTATAAATGGTCACTGTCCGACAATTTGTCTCACAATATGCCTACGTAATCGACCAGTCATCACCATGACCATATGACAGTCGAACCTGTCATCTATCGCCTTACAATCTAGTCACTCCGAGACGTCACCTCATTAAGTAACTAGGGACAAAATACATTGTTAATCCAGTTCACTTAATAGGGTTCGACATTGTCTTTACAACCTATTTGGAGAAAACAAAGTATATAAATTCAGACATAAAACTGAATATAACGATAAATGCAACTTATCACATATGAAATAATAAATACAATATTTGATTATTACATATCAAATAATTTACAATAGTTCTGGCATTCGTCTCAACCCCATCGAAACTACATGACTATCATGTTTAGCTTGAGACAATGGCTTAGTTAAAGGATCAGCGATGTTGTCAGCTGTCCCAACCTTAAAAACTGTAATCTCTTTCCTTTCAATTTAATCTCTAATTACATGAAATTTCCTAAGTACATGTCTAGACTTGTTACTAGACTTGGGCTCTTTTGCTTGAAAAATAGCCCCACTGTTATCACAATACAAAGTGATAGGATCCTCGGCGGTCGGAACTACTCTCAGTTCCTCTAAAAATTGCCTAATCCAAACAAACTTCTTTTGCGGCTTCCGAGGTCGCAATGTACTCGACTTCCGTTGTAGAATCAGTCATCACGGACTCTTTAAAACTTCTCCAGCAAACCGCTCCTCCGTTCAACAAAAAAACAAAACCAGCCTGGGATTTCAAATCATCCCTATCGGTTTGGAAACTGGCATCCGTATAACCTCTTATACGTAATTCAGATTCTCCTCCAAACACTAAGAATGAATCTTTAGTCCTTCTCAAGTACTTCAGAATATTCTTGACGGCTATCCAGTGACTCTCACCTGGAGTTTTCTGAAAACGACTCGTCATACTTAAAGCATACGAGACGTCAGGACGAGAACACATCATAGCATACATGATCGATCCAACAGCGGAAGCATAGGGAATCGATTTCATGCGTTCAATATCCTTAGGCTCAGTAGGACACTGTGACTTACTCAAAGTGATCCCACTACCCATAGGTAGAAAACCTCTCTTGGAGTTTTTCATATTGAATCGGTCAAGAATCTTATCGATATATGCTTCTTGACTCAATGCTAATATCCTTTTGGGTCTATCTCTATAGATCCGGATACCCAAGATGCGCCGAGCTTCTCCCAAATCTTTCATTTGGAAGTGATTTCCCAACCACTTCTTAACAGAAGCAAGCATATCAACATCATTCCCAATGAGTAATATGTCGTCCACATAAAGAAGTAAGAAAACAACTTTACTCCCACTAAACTTCATGTATAAACATGGTTCCTCAACACTTCGAGTAAAACCATTCTGTTTAATAATATGATCAAAACGATGATTCCAACTCCTTGACGCTTGCTTAAGACCATAAATGGATCTCTTAAGTTTGCATACTTTGTTAGGATTTTTAGGATCCACAAAACCCTCGGGTTGTGTCATGAACACTTCCTCTTCCGTAAAACCCGTTCAGAAAGCGGTTTTGACATCCATTTGCCATATCTCATAATCATGAAATGTAGCAATCGCTAACATTATCCGAACAGATCTAAGCATAGCAACTGGTGCAAAAGTTTCATCATAGTGTAAACCATGAACCTGAGTGAAACCTTTTGCAACCAATCTAGCTTTGTAGAAATCTTTATGTCCATCCATGCCGATTTTAATCTTGAATATCCACTTACACTGAAGAGGTCGAACATCTTTAGGTAAGTCAACCAGGTCCCATACCTGATTATCGTACATGGAATCCATTTCAGATTGCATGGCCTCGAGCCATAGCTTAGAGTCAGAACTCATAATAGCTGCTTTATAGGTCTTGGCTTCATCACTTTCTAAAAGTAAAACCTCATAGTCACCATCTTCCTCGATAATACCAAGGTATCTATCGGGCTGGCGACTAACCCTTTCTGACCTTCTAGGTTCAGGAGGAACAATAACCGATTCAGACGTGGAAGGAACATCTTCCTGTATTGTCATATCAGTCTGTGGCTCTTGAACTTCGTCAAGTTCAAATTTTCTCCCACTCCGTCTTCTAGAAATAAACTCTTTTTCTAGAAAGACAGCTTCACGAGCCACGAACACTTTGTTCTCGTTACTATTGTAGAAGTAATATCCACAAGTTTCCTTAGGGTAGCCTACAAAAATACACTTTTCAGAACGAGGTGCAAGCTTGTCGTCAGACTTGCTCTTGACATAAGCATCACAACCCCACACTTTCATGTATCGCAGATTTGGGACTTTCCCTTTCCATATCTCATATGGAGTTTTGTCAGTTGCTTTAGTGGGACTTTTATTAAGTGATTGTACAGCAGATAAAATGGCAAAACCCCAGAATGACTTAGGTAATTCTGTTTGACTCATCATCGATCGAACCATATCTAATAAAGTTCGATTCCTCCTTTCAGCCACACCATTTAATTGAGGTGTGCCAGGAGGAGTTAACTGAGATACAATACCACAGTCTTTAAGGTGATCTCTAAAATCATTGCTTAAATATTCCCCACCACGATCTGATCGTAATGTTTTAATCTTCTTATTTAATTGGTTTTCTACTTCATTCTGAAACTCTTTGAATTTATCAAAAGCTTCACTTTTATACCTCATTAAGTAGATATACCCATATCTACTCATGTCATCGGTAAAAGTAATGAAATAGTCATAATTACCTCTAGCAGTGACTGTCATTGGACCACACACATCAGTGTGTATTAAACCCAACAACTCACTAGCTCGAGATCCTTTTCCTAGAAAAGGAGAACGAGTCATCTTGCCAAGAAGACAAGATTCGCATGTACCAAATGATTCGAAATCAAAAGGTTTAATTATACCAGTCGACACTAGTCTTTTAATGCGTTTCTCGTTGATGTGTCCTAATCGACAATGCCATAAATAAGATAGATCAGGATCACCTGTTTTGAGTCTTTTATTACCTAAATGATAAACATCGTTGCAAGTATCTAGAATATAAATACCATTGATTGAAATAGCTTGACTATATACAATCCCATTAAGGGAAAAAGTGCAACACTTGCCTTTAATTACAAAGGAAAACCCTTCTGTGTCTAACACAGATACTGATATTATATTTCTAGATAGCGTTGGTACAAAATAACAATTATTAAGATGCAACTCCAAACCCGAAGCTAAACTAAGTACATAAGTTCCTACAGAGACGGCAGCTACTTTAGACCCGTTTCCCATTCGGAGATCGACATCACCCTTGTTTAGCTTTCTTATGCTTTTTAGGCCCTGCAAATGATTGCACAAGTGAGAACCACAACCAGTATCTAATGCCCAAGTTGTATTTGAAGCATAATTTATGTCTATCATAAAAGATTCAGTTAAGAAATTACATGTCGGCTTCACAATGCCAGCTTTTATGTCATCCAGGTACTTTGTGCAATTACGTCTCCAATGTCCCTTGTTATTACAATAATTACAAGTATCTTTAAGAGGATTACCCTTTATGGATTTTGGCTTGGTAGAGCAATTCGCAATTGCTTTACCTTTCCCTCCACCTGAATGGGTTTCTTACCTGCATTCCTCTTAAACTGCTTCTTCCCCTTCACGTTAATCGCAAGCACATCCTTCCTTGTACTCCCACTCAATCCCATGTCCTTCTCTGCTTGCACAAGCAGAGAATGGAGCTCATGTAAACTCTTTCTCATGTTTGTCATGTTGTAATTTACCCTAAATTGGGTAAATCCCTTGACATGCGAGAGAGAGTGGAGTACTCGGTCCACCACAAGTTTGTCAGGGATCTTGCATCCCAACCCCTCTAAAGTTTCCACGTACTCAATCATTTTAAGTACGTGTGAACTTACAGGTTGACCATCTTTGAGGTTAGCCTCAAAGAAACGAACAAATGGTGTCATCATGAATTATTCTCGGGCTTGAGAAAACATAGTAGAAAGCCTCGAGAATACTTCATGTGCATCACGAAACTTGACACATTGCCTTTGTAAAGCAGATCCATTGAAAAAATCAAAACATTTTTTATTGCAAATGGAATCCTTTTGATAATTTGAAAAAGCCTCCCTTACATCGGCAGTGGCCCTAGTACTAGGCGAAGGGGGAGAGGGTTCGACAAGATAGCGTAATTTGCCATCACCTGCGGCAGCTAATCGAAGTTGTTCCTCCCAATCTTTAAAATTACTACCGTCGGCTTTTAAAACATATTTGTCCATAAAAGAACGTAGCCATGATTCTCTAACTATGGTGGCGGTTTGACTAGTAGAAGCCATCGTGATTACTACAAAGGTAATAAAGGAAAGATTAACATTTATCGTCTAGAAATATTTAACTTGTGAAACTATTTAACAAGTCCCCATTTATATAATGATCTCCCACTGAATTATATAAATGATTCCAAGATCCAATTTTATATAAACACGGGCACGGTGGACCGATTCAACCCATATTTATATAAATTTGGTGAGTCAACAACTTTGACTGATTCTACTACTAGAACTCTTGGTTGACGGATTTTCTTAAAATCTATCTTTTAGCCCCAGAATAAATATGGGCACGGTGGACCGATTCAACCCATATTTATCCCGTTAAGTCCAACCAATTTTCACGCGTAATAACTTTTATTACCCTACTTACCCAACGTAAAAAGAGTGTACCTCGGTGATCCGAACCTACCTCTAATGAAGAAGGGATTCATAGGTGCTATTATTTGGTAAGGCTTAATCTCAATTTTAAACAATTGTGAGAGATCTTATCAAATTAATTGTCTATCACTTTTAAGTGAACTAAATTGGTGAATGATAGACAATTAAATTGATAACAACAAAAATAAAACATGTAGTGACGATTTGGCATGAATGCATAAAAGAATTAAAGCAAATAAGTCCTAATATGGCCACCTAGTTAATCTAATTAACTAAAATTATTACACTTCGGAAACCAACTCCTTGGTCCCTTGAGTCTTCATAAATTGGCCTCCTTCTTTAGGATTTCGGAACGCCTTTCCGAAAACACCGTCTTCATGAAAATTCCGTCTTTAGAAGCTTCATCTAATTACTAATAATTAAATTACATAACAATACCCTATTATACAATTTGTAATAAAATTAAAATAAAACTATTAATTAATTACAAATTAGGCGATACGAAATCGCAATTAATTACAAAACAAGTCGATATTCCCTTACATTTCGGGAAATACCAACTTCTACCTATGGCCATATTAGGAAAAATTACATAATTATAATCCTAAAAACCATTCATCTAAATGAATAATAAAATGCATTATGGAAAATGACATGCCAAATCGTCTAACTTACCAACAACGATCATTTGAGCTTGCCTTGACGGAATTTTTACCAATAAAAATTCATAATCATTTCTTAAAACAATTTTAAGACTTACTCATCATACCAATCTGGTCTACTATCAAAATAATCATTCTCAACAATTATCTTGAATTTATATGGGAATTAAAACACAATTGTGACAAAAATTGATATAATAATTCACAATTATCATATAAAATTCCATTTAATATAAAATTTATGGAAAAATAAATTTCAACACCATGAACATTCTGGTCTTACACCCAAAATGCCATGCAAGTGAAAATTGTTGTTTTTTAAAATTTATTTAAAGCGATTTCACAATTTAATCGGTAAAGCGATAAATTTTACGATTTAATTCGAAATCAAACCATAAAAAATGAAACGACTTAAAATAAAAATTTTGTACATTTTGGAACAATTTCCAGGAGCTAAAAATTCAGAAATTTCGAGCCCTAAAGTTAAATCAATATTTGTTTACAAAATAACCATTATTTACCCATTTTTATCAAATAAAAATTAATAAACAACCTAAATTAGTCACATTAATTTATAGTATCTACTTATCTCATAAATATTACATGCATGTGGTTATTTCTAAATAAACATGCATAAAATTAACATGCAACCCAATTTAATTAACTCTTAATTAATTTTAATGCATTTTTACTCAATTTTATGCCAATTTAAGTAAAAAAAAATGGAAAAATTTAACAAAAATCAAATTTTCGTCCCATATCATCCTAAGACCATATTATTTACATGCAAGACTATATTATGTGATAAAATGAATTTTAGTAACATAATATCAATTTTATTAATTTATCTCATAAATTGCTAAAATCGTCTTAAGACAACATGCATGTATTTAACAATGCTCTGATACCACTTGTTAGTTATTTAGACCGTGTTAATACTCATCTTATGATATTAAAATTACAAATTAATTATAAGTGGTCTAAATCTACATGCATGCAAAAGAAATGTATAAAAGATGGTATAAAACCATCCTAAGACAAAAGTTCCTTACATTGCTATAAGGCAAATATGGGCACTACAAAGGTCTCCTACCTTTATAGTTCTTGAGCTTTTCTACTTTAGATGATCCTCCAAAAACACCAATTACCAATATAGGTAATCTCCTTTGGTGGCACCCAAGATTAATCCAAAAATACTACTAAAATTAATAACTAGTTAATAATAGTAGTAACCTTGTATATTGTATTTTTGATGTACTAATTAATATTATTACCTTGATAATATTATTAGTTAGTTTTTATATGTGTTTTAAGATAAAAACTATGAACAAAATAAGAAGAAAAAATGGTCTAAGGAGTAGTAGTGAAAACGTCCAAGTAGAGCACCCAAGACCAAGTTTTCTTCTAATTTTTTTCAACCCATGAATTAGGTGAATGTTTGGGTATATATAGCAAAAATATGGGGACAAAATAAAGACAAAGAGGACACTTGTTGGTCCTTCTAAAAAACCGGAATATATGTCCAATTTGTGTCCATTTTGGTTTTCGATATTTGCCCCACAAATGCTTATAAGTCTTATATTTAATTATCTTACATAATTAAATATTAATTTAATTATTTAACGCTTAAATAATATAAATCAACTACTAATAACTACTTAACCATTAAGTAATCATAAGACCATTTTATCAACATACAATGTGTCAATATTAACCCATTTAGCTAATTTTACAACCTCTTGTAAAATTTAATAGCTAATTGATTCTACCTTTAAACATATACACATATCGTATAAAATTAATTAATTAACAATTAATTAATAAATTATAATCATTTATTATTTAAATATCTCATATTTAAATAATAAATCTCTTTATCCCGAGTTCGTAACCCGTCATCAAATAATACATTTATGTGACTAACTAAGAGTCAAATAATACAAGGAATTAATTATTTTGTATCTCATACAAACAATTAATTTATTCTATTTGGGTGTTATCCTATAGGTGTGACCTAAAGGGATCAGCTGATCACCGCCGTCACACGACAGTAATGTCAAACTCTAGTCAGCCAATCATTACCGATTAACGATGACCAGCTGACAAATAAATAAATAAATCCCTGATATTCCTTTTACGAGATTTTAATATGTAAACGCACTCATTGTGGAGGACACTACTCCAACACACTCCTCCCATAGCCATGCCGGCGGCACCACCACACCTTCACTACCACCAACGACTAACATCATTTCGTCACCATCACCTGCCCAGCCATCTCACGACCTCCACATCAGCAACACTGGTTACTACCACTAGAACGGCGACAACCCAGCCAAATCCACGAGTCAGAATTAATCGTGGTTCTTTTTTTAAAATTTGTTCCAGTACTAGATGTCTAGATCTACACAAAAAGAAGTCCCTTGGCTTTTTTGGTGGCCAAGGAAAGCCACGAATAAGGCCAGCGGTTGGTCGACGTTTCCGGCATAGCAGATTGTGGTGAGGTTAAACGACCGTCGGAGAAGAGAAATAAGGCGACGTCGGTCTGGATTACAGCTGTTAGTTAAAGAGACGACGAGGGAAGGAGATCAGCGAACCACTGGCGACAAGATAGGTGATGGAAGGATTTTCTGGTGATGTTGTCAGTGAAGCCGCCGACAGTGAGGGTGGGGTGCTGGTGGTGAGATATAAGAGAGAGGAAAGCAACGAGTAATCAACTAATAATGGGCTTGTGGTTCACATTGGCCGGAGATATCTGGGTCGTCGGAATCGTCGCCGGCGTAATGAGGTAGTTACTAATGGCGAGTATTGGTACTGGTGGTTGGGAAGTGAGAGAGGATAAGGATTAGTGTTTGGGGTTGGGTATGTTGGGATACGGGTAATGAAAAGTCAGGGATTATTTGTGATGTTTGGGCCCCTTTTAAGTGATTAGGCTGAGATAAATTTGACCCTTAGATAGGAGTTCGTACGGTTCGCAACTTAATTTAGTTCGCACGGGATCCTGATTCTATATATATATATATATATATATATATATATATATATATATATATATATATATATATATATATATATAGAGAGAGAGAGAGAGAGAGAGAGAGAGAGAGAGAGAGAGAGAGAGAGAGAGAAGGGTTCTCATAAGTCCCTTACATCTTATGAGTCCCTAAGTCCTTATAAGGGCTCTTGGATGAAGGAAATGAAGGGATGAGATTGCATCTCAATGAAGGGCCATAGATCTCCCTCCCTAATCTCTCCCTCCCTAATTCTCCATAACTCCTTCCTAATCTGTATAACTCTTTCCTCCTTCTAATTACTCTACTCACTTCCTCATTATTCATTTTCACACTTCTCTCATCCCCTCATTCTCTCTCATTCTCTTAAAAAAAAAAAAGACCAAACCAAAATAAACTAAAACACAAAAAAAAAAAACCAAAAAAACCAAAAAACCTAAATAAACAAAAATAACAAAAAAAAAGGACATCATCATTCTTCCTCCAGCCGGCAACAACCACCCTACCTTCCTCTGCGCGCCACCGTCTTCCTCCCTCACCCTCACCGGCCGTCCCCGACAACACCACCCGACCTCCCTTCTTCCCGGCCCACCATCCGACCTCCCTTCTCGCACCACCACACCGAAACTACCCCACACCTACCCCCACCCCAGATCTGCCACCTCCCCCACCACCATTCACGACCCACACCCCCACCCCACACTGAAACCACCGCACGCCCACCACACGACTGCCTCCCTCCTCTCCAACCCGACACCACCGCCATATCTCCTCTCCAACCCGACACCGCCGCCACACCACTCTCCACCGGTCATCACCAACACTCACCCCACAACCAGTCGCCACTACAACCGACCTAACCGCGCCATCACCCCTCTTCTCCTTTTCTTTTCCGTCTTTCAGGATTCCAGGCCAGGTTTTTTTTTTTTCTTCAAATTTGTTGGTTTGTGTGTTTTTCTGGTTTTTGTTTTTTGTTCTTTTCGTTTTATTATATTTCAGATTTCAAACTTTTGGTCTTTGTTTTGTGTTTTTTATTCGTCTTTTTTTTATGTTTTGTTTTTTTCTTTTTATTACCTTTTTAGTCGTGTATTTCAATTTTTTTTAAAATTTGTAATTTTTAATTGGTGTTGTTATTGTTATTGTTGTCGGGGTTGTTGTTTTCGTTGTTATTATTTTCAGAACCGGTCTTTTACATTTTTTTTTCTTTTTTAAAATATCGTATTTTTAGATCTAGTATATTTTTTCCATATCTCTTATGTTAAATATCGTCTTATTTTTTATTCTCTCATTATGTGTAGTTGTCGTAGATTTAATATAGTTGTTGCCGTCGATTTTTGATTTAAGTCTTGCTATATATTTTTATTTTTTATATAAAAATATGAATTAGTGTAACTTTATTTTAGATTTTAGTCTTGCTATATATTAATTTGATAATTTTTTTTGTTTTAGAACTTTGTTGGAATTATAGTTGTACTATTTCCGACTAAAGTTGTGCACTTTACGATTAAAGTTATACCATTTACGATTAAAGTTATACTCTTTAAACATTAAAGTTACATTATTTACCACTAAAGTTATACTATTTAGTACTAAAGTTACACCCTTAAAAAATTAAAGTTAAGAGATTTAATATTTTAAGGGTTGAATTTTAGATCTATATTTTTTTTATATTTACTTTTTTTTTAAATTGTTAATTTTTGTTGACAATATATGCAACTACAATCGCATTATGTGCAATTTTGGTTGCTATTTAATTCTTTTTTGTTAGATCTTTGTTTTTTTTCGGTTTTTTTTAATTTTAAATTTTGTTTTGGACTAAAGTTTAGATGGTTTTTTTTTTGCAATATTATTGTTGTTTTTTTTTTTTTTTGCAATTTTCAGTGTTACAAAACTTTCAGATTTTGTAGGAAATATCGGTATACTTCCTCTATAAATTTTCGGGTTATAACGAAATTATAATAATGAAAATACGAGTCATAAATGAAATTACATAAACAAAATAAAAGAGATTAAGAATCAACCTTTGGTCCTAGCAAAATGGCCTAAGAACAATATCGAAATGATATTCTCCTAATTGTTGCACCCAAGATGCTCCGAGAAATGCCTCTCAATTTGCTAGAATGAGATCCCCAAATTCACTAATTAATTTTAGGGTTTTTGTGTTTTTTGATGAGAGAGTTGTTAAGAAAAATTAGGTTAAAAAATGATCTCCCTACTCACCTATTATAACCGAAATAGGAGAGATTGAGGGAAGATATTTTTTTCTTCTTTTTCTTGTTTTGACCACCGAAAATAATAAGGAGAATTATCTCCTTATTTTCTTGTTTTTAAACTACTACCAAAATGAGGAGAAAATCTTCTTATTTTGGTAATCCTCAAAATGTATAAAATGTGTATTATTTTCTCAATTGTCTAGTTTATGTCGACATGTATTAATAAGTCTACACATAACAGTTTGTAGTCGATTTATTAATACCGGTCTGTCAACATTTTATTATGACAATCTCGTATAATATATACTTTAACTATAAATATCGCATATTTATAATTAGCTAATTAAATATAACCGATTACGTTTCATTACGAATTAACATCTTAATTCGTTCAAGCTAACATTATATACATTAATTAAATATAACATTTTATATTCAATTTACGAATTCACAGTTAATTCGTCTCAGCTAATATTATTTAATTGTATTAAATAATCATCTCATCATCACATTGACTAACTGTTTAGTCAAATACATGGACTAACCTTTTAATCATATAAGGCATCATTGTGATTACATTTCCATAATCACATCTCTCAAACACATCCTTTAGGTGTGACTTTTAGGGACTAGTTGATCACCGCCATCAGTATGATAATAACGTCAAACTTCTAGCAAGCCAACCGTTATTAAGTAATCGTTAATCAACTGATAAAATACGAAGTATACCCTTGTGAACCTATAAGAGATTTTAAATGTTATCACACTAATTGTGGAGGACACAAGCTCCAACAATCTCCCACTTGTCCTCACAAGTGTATGTGCGATAACCGATTCTCATATCCTAAAATTTCTCCAACTCAATGTAAAACAATTTGCAAAATCCGTATTCACAAAGGTCGTATTTTACAAGTGATCAATATAAAGAGTGGTTTCCCCGACTAGAGAGTAACTTAACTGATAAACGAATCATCATTCGAGCATGGCCATGCATTTCAGTTACAACTCCTCGAGTGACCCTGAGAAATAACTAAACCTGATAAAGGTTGGATATTTTCTTCAACTCGAATCCTGCAGATATAAGCACGATGAAATGACCCAAAGGACAATCGCTTAGCCTCCTGTTACGGCAGACCATAAGAAAGAAACCAAAGTCACCCAAAAACTACCTTAATCTCAAAAGACAGTCGATAGTCAAAAGAATCGACTCTAGGAACACAATGGTTGTCCAATCCACGACCTGGCACCGAATATTTTTAAATATTTTGGACTCCATTACGTTGTCACAATTTGTCCTACGAGGTATCGTTATAACTCGCATCTGTGATCGATCAGCCAACTGTTTGACTTATGGCTCGTTGAACCCACCATCAATCAACTTCACAAAATAATAGCCAGAGTTATCAGCTCATGTAGGCGATTACGGATCAAAACAAATATAATGTAATTCAGTTCAGTTTGTGCCATTCAATGTTATTGTACAATCCACATGAAAAACAAAATATTATAATAAAACGATGAAGTTATAAATAGTATATGAAAAAGATAATGTATCGAATCCATAATCAACTACTAAAACTCAGGAACACGTTTAATTCCCATGGAAATAACGTGCCCTTCATGCTTATCATAATTCAACGGTTTAGTGAGAGGATCCGCGATGTTGTCATCCGAAGCTATCTTGTCAATCACTATCTCCTCTTACTCCACGTAATCACGGATCAGGTGAACCTTCCGATGTACATGTCTAGACTTGTTGCTAGACTTTGGCTCCTTAGCCTGGAACATGGCACCTCTATTGTCACAATATATGGTGATCGGGTCATTCGAACTAGGAACTATGGTTAGTCCTTGTAAGAATTGACGCATCCATATAGCTTCCTTTGTTGCTTCCGAAGCGGCATAGTACTCGGATTCAGTAGTAGAATCTGCTACAACTTCCTGTTGGAACTTTTCCAGCTGACCGCAGCACCATTAAGAGTAAAGACGAACCCGGACTGAGATTTCGAATCATCTTGATCCGTTTGGAAGCTAGCATCTGCGTAACCTATTGCACATAGCTTGGTATCTCCTCCATAAGTCAATGCCCAATCCTTAGTCCTCCGTAGGTACTTAAGGATGTTTTTAACAGTTATCCAGTGTGTTTCACCTGGATTGCGTTGGTACCGACTCGTCATACTCAATTAATATGCCACGTCTGGACGTGTGCATATCATGGCATACATGATTGATCCTATGGCTGATGCATAAGGAACACGACTCATGCGTTCAACCCCTTCAGGTGTCGTGGGTGACTGAGACTTGCTCAAATGCATCCCAGATGTCATTGGAAGGTTCCCCTTCTTGGAGTTGGTCATGCTGAACCTCTCAAGAATCTTATCTAAATAAGACTCCTGACTCAGTGATAACATCCGTCGTGATCTATCTCGATAGATACGGATTCCCAATATGTGTTGTGCCTCACCCAGATCTTTCATTTGGAAATGGTTCTTCAACCATCCTTTAACCGAAGATAAGAGAGGAATGTCATTCCCAATCAAGAGTATGTCATCGACATACAATATCAAGAAAACAATCTTGCTCCCACTCGACTTGATATATAAGCATGGTTCCTCGACCGATCGAGTGAAACCATACTCTTTTATCACCTGGTCGAAACGATGATTCCAACTCCGAGAAGCTTGCTTAAGTCCATAAATGGAACGCTTAAGCTTGCACACTTTCTTAGGATTTTCAGGATCTATGAAACCTTCGGGTTGTACCATGTACAATTCCTCCTCCATATAACCATTTAAGAAGGTGGTTTTCACATCCATTTGCCAAATTTCATAGTCATGAAAAGCGACAATCGCTAAGATTATCCGAATGGAACGCAGCATAACTACGGGTGCAAAAATTTCATCATAATGAAATCTGTGCACTTGGGTGAAACCTTTTGCCACTAGTGGTGCCTTATAGGTATCTGGTTGCCCGTCTACAGAATGCTTTATTTTGTAAAGCTATTTGCACTGTAGAGGTTTTACCTTATTAGGTAAATCAACAAGATCCCATACGTCATTCTCATACATGGAGTCCATCTCGGATTTCATGGCTTCAAGCCATAGCTTTGAGTCGGAACAGGTCATGGCACCTTTATAGGTAGCGGGTTCATTACTCTCTAGGAGCAAAACGTCATTCTCCTCGACCATACCAATGTATATGTCTGGAGTATTAGAGACTCTACCCGACCTCCTAGGTTCGTGAGGAATATTAACCGTATCATCAGTTGAAGGAACAACTTCCTCCATCTGTTCCTCGGTTGTTGGTTCTTGAATCTCCGACAGCTCGAAGGTTCTATTACTTGACTTGTTCTCGAGAAATTATTTCTCTAAGAACTTTGCACTAGCCGCAACAAAAACTCGATGTTCGGTAGGCGAATAGAAGTAATGACCAAACATTCCTTTTGGATAACCAATAAAGTATGTCTTGACCGATCGCGGGCCGAGCTTATCCTCGTGTCTCCACTTGACATAAGCCTCGCAGCCCCAAACCCGAATAAAGGACAAGTTAGGTACCGTTCCCTTCCACATTTCATATGAAGTCTTATCGACAGCTTTAGACTGACTTCGGTTAAGTATAAGAGCAGCTGGCAAAAGAGCAAAGCCCCATAATGAATCAGGTACTACCATGTGACTCATCATGGATCGAACCATATCAAGTAATGTTCGATTTCTCCGTTCGGACACACTATTTAATTGAGGTGTTCCAGGTGGAGTTAACTGTAAAACTATTCCACAGTCTTTGAGGTGTTGATCAAACTCATTTGAAAGATATTCGCCACCCCGATCTGAACGGAGTGCTTTAACCTTTCTTCCCAGTTGGTTCTCAACCTTATTCTGGTATTCCTTGAATTTTTCAAAGGACTCACTTTTATGCTTCATTAAGTAGACATATCCGTATCTACTCAAATCGTCCGTGAAAGTGATAAAATATCTATAGCCATCTCTAGCGGTAATTGACATAGGTCCACATACATCAGTATGTATGAGTCATAATAGGTCACTAGCACGCATTCCAACACCTTTGAAGGAAATTTGAGTCATTTTGCCGATAAGACATGATTCACACGTGCCAAATGTAGAAAAATCGAATGCGGGAATAGTCTCATTCTCGACGAGTTTCTTTACACGTTTTTCATTTATGTGTCCCATTCGACAATTCCATAGATAAGTTTGATCTTTGTCACAAACCTTTAATTTCTTATTATTCACGTGTAATATATCTGTGGTTTGATCTAAGATGTAAATTCCATTCATGGAAACTGCTTTGCCATAAACCATTTCATTAAAAGAGAAAATACAGCTATTATCCTTTAATGAAAATGAAAAGCCGTCTTTATCAAGTACGGAAACAGAAATAATGTTCTTAGATAAACTGGGTACATAGTAACAGTTATATAAATATATCTCAAAACCACTTGGGAGTTGGATTACGTATGTTCCCTTTGAGATTGCAGCAACTCGTGCTCCATTCCCGACTCGCATGTCCACATCACCCTTTGCGAGAGGTGTGATGTTTTTTAGGCCCTGCAAATGATTACACAGATGAGAACCACAACCAGTATCTAGTACCCAAGTTCCAAAACTTGCATGGTTAATCACAATCATATGAATATAAGATGACATACCAACAAGAGTGACGCGGTCTGCTTTTATGTCCTCACGGTACACGGGACAGTTCCTCCTCCAATGTCCAGTCTTGTGACAATGGTGGCATTAAATGTTACCGTCATTGCTCTTTGCCCTGCCTAGTGAGCCACTAGTCTCACCAGGCCCACTCTTACCGTTTCCTGACTTTTTAAACTTTGGCTTTCCTACAGTTAGGTCGACGTGAGCTTTGCCCTTACCCTTATTCTTGTTGGAAATCATGAGAACATCTTGCTTCATGCTCCCACTCAATTTCATATCCTTCTCAGTCTGTACGAGAAGTGAGTGTAGCTCATGAGGACTTTTCTTCATGTCATTCATGTAGTAATTTGCCCTAAAGAGGGCAAAACCATCATGAAGTGAATGAAGCATACGGTCAATGACTATGCTCTCACTGATTTTGCAATCAAGTGCCTCCAATTTCTCGACATTCTCAATCATTTTAAGAATGTGTGGGCTAACCGGTTGGCCCTTCTAGAGTTTCGCATCAAAGAAGCGACAGGTATGCTCATAAGTAACGATTCTCCGTGCTTTTGAGAACTCATTAATGAGCGTGGTGAAAATCTTGATTGCACCTTGGGCAATGCAGCGTCTTTGCAAATTGGTTTCCATTGCAAAAATGAGTACGTTATTTATCGCACCCGCTTCCATAACGAAGTCACTATAAGCAATTGACTCGTTAGCTCTTGCATTGGGGCCTGGGTTTGACGGTATTGGCTCAGTTAAGTACTTGAGCTTACCGTCAGCAATGGCAGCATTCCGCAATGATACCTCCCAGTCCGCAAAGTTGGACTCGTCATTCTTCAGTCGTATGAACTGATTCATGTGGTCCATGAAAGCTTTTAGCCAGGACTCGCGTCCAAGTGTGGCACTTGGCATAGGGATTTCGTTATTTCCAGCCATTTGTTGTAACAGTATTATCAATATAAATGAATTCTACACTGCGAAAAGAAGAATAAAATATAATAAGCATACTCATCGTTATGATTTAAGTCTAATGCAATACTGTTATAACGCGAAGACTCAAGCATTTATACAATTGACCTCCCTCAAGAATTATATAAATGATCCCAAGACTCAATTATCTGTAAATTGATAAGCCAACCTCTTGACTAATTCTAATTGTAGAATTCTTGGTCGATAAATTTCTGTAAATTCTATCTTTAGTCCAGCATAATCACGAGAAACTCTTCGGATTATAATGTTGAGGTAAACTAAGTTAACACAAACTACTTACCCAATGTAGAAGGGTTCATATGGAGAGTAAGGTCCTATATGCCTACCGACGAAGAAGGGATTCATAGTTGTTTGCCCTTATAAAGACTAGTCTCAATTTCAGTTTTAGAGGAAGATCCCATCACCTTTATTTTAATTCATTTTAAGTGAACTAATATCTAGCATGCGAGAATGAATGAACTAAGATGATGGCTTATAATTGTGTGACATCTGTATGTCTATGAAAACTAACATCCAAACTATATGAGTCAATTTTCATGCATTTTAGTAGGTGGTTTGGTTTAGGCGGAATATGATGCATTAACTATCATGTGAAGAAAAGTAATAGGAATGGAAAAACGTAAAACAAAAATAAAGTCCTAGTGTGGCCTATCTACCAAAATGAACATAAATACAACTTTGGAATCCATCCCTGGACCCGAGAAGCTTGTCTTGATGTTCCATCTTGGTCCATGTAGCGGGATTGAGCAATCCAATCTCCATCTTTAGTCTTCTCAAAATTACAATTTAAAAATTACATAATAAACCTATTTACATTCTAATTTCAAAACCATAATACTTAAAGAAAACCAAAAGGAGATACGAGATCTCAAAATTACATTAAAATTATGTTTCCATCATTATGAAAACATAATTAACTAAGGCCACACTAGGTATTACAAATTACAACCGATTGTAAAAAAACGTAAATAAACCATTCAACAAAACATTCAACTAAAATAAAATGTATCAACTATAAATTAAACATTCAAGACATAATTCCTTAATTATGTAGAGTAATTTATTCAAACAACCTATTTAAATGATCAAATTATGTGACAATTCCTCAATTATTCACAATAAATTCAATCTTAATACATATTAATCTTGTAATATGAATTAATCCAACATTATTTTAAACCTCTTTAAAATAATTAGGTATCTTTAATATGTGAACTTTTTCACAACAAACAATTATACAAAATATAGAATTGATGTAAAATAATAATAATCATTGGCCAAAACAAAACAAAAAACAGAAATTATTTTTTTATTTTTTTTTTGTTATACTCGGCTGCACACGGCATTTTTGCCCAAAATAAAAATTCTTTTTTTTCTCTTTTGCTCACGGCATAATCACAAAAACGAAAAAAAAAACAGAATATATTTTTTTCTTTTCTCTCGGTAATTAAAAAAAAAACAGAAAAAAAAAATTCTTTTTCACTCGGCAAAAGCCCTAAAAACCGAGGAAATTTTTTTTCTTATGAACAATTGTTTAATGTTGCTACTAGAGCAAGATTGGCATTATCATCAACATTTAAATTAATGATACATGATTCTTAAACAACAATTTGATCTCATGTATGCCAAAAACTATATAGCAAAAACAAATCATCAACAATCAAAACGATTTCCATTTACATTTTAATTTAATCCTCATTAAATCAAAACATCTACAAATTCATCATATTATCATTTTAACTTATTAAAACAACAATATTAATAAATCAAAATGGAACAAAAACATCAAAAATCAAAAAAATTCATCTCGGCTAAAAAAAAAAATCACTCGGCAAAAATATTTTTACTCGGCCGAAATGTTTTTTTTTTCCTCAAAAATTTGTTTAATTCATTTATGAAAATCATACAAAATAATTTCGTGGCCTATGCTCTGATACCACTTCTAGGAAATATAGTTATACTTCCTCTATAAATTTTCGGATTATAACGAAATTATAATAATGAAAATACGAGTCATAAATGAAATTGCATAAACAAAATAGAAGAGATTAAGAATCAACCTTTGGTCCTAGCAAAATGGCCTAAGAACAATATCGAAATGATATTCTCCTAATTGTTGCACCCAAGATGCTCCGAGAAATGCCTCTCAATTTGCCAGAATGAGATCCCCAAATTCACTAATTAATTTTAGAGTTTTTGTGTTTTTTGATGAGAGAGTTGTTAAGAAAAATTAGGTTAAAAAATGATCTCCCTACTCACCTATTATAACCGAAATAGGAGAGATTTAGGGAAGATATTTTTTTCTTCTTTTTCTTGTTTTGACCACCAAAAATAATAAGGAGAATTATCTCCTTATTTTCGGTTTTCACCTACTACCAAAATGAGGAGAAAATCTTCTTATTTTGGTAATCCTCAAAATGTATAAAATGTGTATTATTTTCTCAATTGTCTAATTTATGTCGACATGTATTAATAAGTCTACACACAACAGTTTGTAGTCGATTTATTAATATCGGTCTGTCAACATTTTATTATGACAATCTCGTATAATATATACTTTAACTATAAATATCGCATATTTATAATTAGCTAATTAAATATAACCGTTTACGTTTAATTACGAATTAACATCTTAATTCGTTCAAGATAACACTATATACATTAATTAAATATAACATTTTATATTCAATTTACTTAATTGATTAATTAATTATCACAACTAATATTATTTAATTGTATTAAATAATCGTCTCATCATCACATTGACTAACTGTTTAGTCAAATACATGGACTAACCTTTTAGTCATATAAGGCATCAATGTGATTACATTTCCATAATCACATCTCTCAAACACATCCTTTAGGTGTGACTTTTAGGGACCAGTTGATCACCGCCATCAGTATGATAATAACGTCAAACTTCTAGCAAGCTAACCGTTATTAAATAATCGTTAATCAACTGATAAAATACGAAGTATACCCTTGTGAACCTATAAGAGATTTATAAAAGTTATCACACTAATTGTGGAGGACACAAGCTCCAACAGATTTAGTTTTCAGTATTTCGGTTTTTTTATTTTTCTTTTTTTTAAAGTTCCATATTTTGTGCTAAAGTTATAGAATAATCCTAAAGTTATACAATTTTGGACTACAGTTATACAAATTTGGACTAAAGTTATCCAAAAAATGACTGAAGTTATACTATGCAACTTCGCTGACAAATTTGTGTAAGTTATACAAATTTGTACTAAAGTTATACAAAAAATGACTGAAGTTATACTATTATGGACTAAAGTTATACAATTTTGGACTAAAGTTATACAAAATTGTACTAAAGTTATACAAAAAATGACTGAAGTTATACTATTATGGACTAAAGTTATACAATTTTGAACTAAAGTTACACAAATTTGGACTAAAGTTATACAAAAAATGACTGAAGTTATACTATTATGGACTAAAGTTGCACTATTTACAACTAAAGTTGTACCCTTTAAATATTAAAGTTAAAATATTTAGGATAAAAGTTATATCATTATGGATTAAAGTTATAAATTTATAATATTAAATCTCTTATTCTTATCATTTCTCCTTTTTATTTAGACTAAAGTTGCACAATTTTTTACTAAAGTTACATAATTTTGTATTAAAGTTACAGAAAAAAAACTACAATTACAGTATGACAATTTATATAAACTTGTCCTGTAAATTACCTATAGTATAACTTTAGTCATTTTTTGTATAACTTTAGTCCAAAATTGTGTAACTTTAGTGCAAAATCGTATAACTTTAGTCCTTTTTTGTATAACTTTAATCCAAAATTGTATAACTGTAGTCCATAATAGTATAACTTTAATGATTTTTTGTATAACTTTAGTATAAATATAAATTCAAATTTGAAACCAACACAATAAGAAGATGAGATTGAAGTTGCACATAAGAAGATGAGATTGAAGTTGCACATAATGTGCATTGAAGTCGTACATAATGTGGATTGAAGTTATACAGAATGTCAGTGAAGTTATACACGTTGAAGTTTAAATACTAAAACTGAAAACTTTATAAAATAAGACGAAATTTAACAAGACGAGATTTTAAATAATTTTATAAAACAAGAGGTTGAAGTTATAAACATTGAAATTTGAGAAAAATAAATAAATATACATTTAAATTTAAATAGTAAAACTGAAAAATTTATATAACAAGACGAATTTTAAAGAAACGACATTTGAAAAACTAAAAACACAAGACGATATTTGAAATGTCAAAATATGCATTATAATAACTTTAATATGTCTAAGATTAATACTAACAAATAGAAAAAAAATAACTCCAAACAACTAATTTACCACAAAACCGAAAAAAAAATAAAAAAATAAAAAAATAAAAAACACACTTTAACTGAAAGTGAAACGAGATCGGGTGGTGAGACGATGTCGGTGGGTGGGTGGTGTATAAGGAAAAAAGATTTTGATTTAATTGGATTTTTTATTTTTTTGGGTTTTTTGATTTATTTGGATTTTTTGGGTTTTGGATTTTTTGGGTTTTTTTTATTTTTTTTGGGTTTTTTATTTAATTGGATTTTTTGGGTTTTTTTATTTTTTGGGGTTTTAGAGAGGAGGTGGTTGAAATGTGTGAGATGAGAGATAAATGAGTGAGTTGAAACAAATATATAGCAAATTAGTGTTTAATTAGGTGGATTAGTGAAGTGTGTTAATTCGGCTTTTAACCACTTTTTGGTGAGTTCATCTCATCCCTCCATCTCCCTCCATCCAATGGCTCATAATAGAACTTATGAACTCAATACATATACATGGACTTACATATTCTCTTCTCTCTCTCTCTCTCTCTCTCTCTCTCTATATATATATATATATATATATATATATGAGCTTAGGTTGTATTGGAAACGCTATAATAAGATAATAAGAATTGGAACCGTTATAGTAATAATAAGACGAAATGATAAAGACAAAATGATAACGGTTCTTTGTTAAGCCGTTATCATATTACATATATCTACAACGGTTATTTTAAAGCCGTTGTCGTATTACACCAATAAACAACGATTTTTCTTAAAACCGTTGTAAACAAAGATCCAATGTGAAAACTAAAAAATTTGTGATTTTACCAATGTCATGCCCTATTATTATTGGTTGTTTGACCATTATTCACCTCATGCATGTATGCACAATTACAACGATTCTTATAAGAACCGTGTTACATTATATAACTCTAAAAATAAATGAAATTTGAAAGATATTAATAATAGAATGACTAATGGTGAACAAGTCATCTTTGCCGTCATCGCCGTCATAAATCTTAATAGCTTAAAAAAGGTAATCTCATTTCATAGCTACTGGCTTATATATGGGTCGTGCTTGGATGATTGACGGTGAAATTGGTGATCCCATTTATAATGATGCAATTGCCGAATTTTACAATTTCGTTAGTGAAAATTTTCATCTCCGCTCATCAATCCCCTGCCCTTGTAATAGATGTGGTAATATTAGGGTTTTTCCTATCCCAGATGTCAAAATACACTTAGAAAAGAATAGTTTCAGTAGAGATTATAGGCACTGGATTTTTCATGGAGAATTAGAGGATGGGGATGGGGAATCTGATGTAGAGGTAAATAATCATACACCTGAAACTGCTGGTTTAGATATAGGAGATGGGGGATATGATGTGTGTGTAAACAATTGTTCACCTACACCTGAAGTTGTTTTAGGTGAGAAGTTTGCTGAAGATGATAGATTCGATGATTTTGAAGCTACCGGTGATGGGGAAATAAATGTTGATGATTTAATTGAGAAGTTGAGTCAATCTAAAATGTCTTTATTTACTGGTTGTAAGAAGTATACCAAATTGTCCGTGGTTGTAAAGTTATATAACTTGAAGGGGTCAAATGGGTGGAGTGATAAGAGTTTTACCGATCTTGTAGCTTTGCTATGTTACATGCTTCTTGACGGTAATGTTCTTCCGAGTCGGACATATGAGGCTAAAAAATGATTAGAAAATTGGGCATGGAATATGAGAAAATACATGCTTGTCCCAATGACTGCATAATGTACCGTAAAGATTATGAGAAATTATCATATTGTCCGCGCTGCTCTGTATGGCGTTATAAGAGTAAGGAAGGGATTCCAGCTAAGGTGTTATGGTATTTTCCAATAATACCAAGATTCATAAGGATTTATTTGAATGGAGAAGATGCAAGAATGTTGACTTGGCATAATAGTTCAAGGATTGAAGATGGAAAGTTAAGACACCCAGTGGATGGTCAACAGTGGAAAGAGTTTGACGCTAAATATCCTGACTTTGCCAAAGAAGCAAGGAACTTGCGTCTAGCACTCTCCACAGATTGAATGAACCTTCACGGAAATATGAGTACCCAACACAGTACTTGGTCAGTTGTGTTGGCCATCTATAATTTGCCCCCATGGATTTGCATGAAACGGAAGTATCTGATGTTGTCTTTGTTGATATCTGGCCCTCAACAACCTGGAAATGACATAGATGTGTATTTGAAACCACTTCTAGATGATCTGAATATTCTGTGGGAAAGAGGGATACCGGTGTTTGATGGTTATAAGAAGAAAAATTTCAATCTGAGAGCTATGTTATTGTGTACAATAACTGACTTTCCGATTTACGGCGATCTTTCTGGACATACTGTACATGGGAAAGAGGCTTTCCCATTGTGTGAGGGGGATGTTGAATCAAAATATTTAAAGCATTCTCGCAAGCATGTGTACAGGGGAAATCGTCGATGGTTATGACCTAATCATCATTATCGTAAGCTTCACAAGGCGTTTAATGGGTGTCCAGATCAGAGTGGGACTCCTCAGATTTTGAATGGTCATGAAGTGTATGAGAAAGTAAAAGATTTTGAGATAACGTATGGGAAGAAGGGACATAAGTTGTCTACTCGCGGTTATAAAAAAAATTATATTTTTTTACCAAACTTTCGTACTGGCGTGACCTCCCGGTTAAACATTGCATAGATTTTATACACATTGAAAAGAAGGTTTGTGATAATATAATCAATACTCTGCTAAATGTTCAGGGTAGGACAAAAGACAACAACGCAACTAGGGATGATATGGTTGAGATGGGTATTAGGTCCGAGCTGGCAGCTAAAACATAAGGAAATCGGACTTTTTTGCCGCCTACAGCTCATACTCTTTCAAAAAAGGAGAAAAAAGAATTTTGTGAATGCTTGCATGGTATTAAGGTGCCAGAGAGCTATTCGTCTAATATTAGAAACCTTGTTTAGTTGCAGGACCTAAAACTTACTGGTTTAAAGTCACATGACTAACATACATTGATGCAACAACTACTAGTTGTGGCCGTTCGTTCCATTCTACCTCCAAACGTTCGACATGCTATAATTAGATTTTGCTATTTCTTCAAATCAATCAACAGTAAAGTCATTGATCCCGATGAACCAGAAAATTTTCAGGACATACTCGTCACCAGTCTTTGTCAGTTTGAAATGTATTTTCCTCCCTCATTTTTCACTATCATGGTTCATTTGACTGTCCACTTAGTTTGGGAGGTTTTGTATCTCGGGTCAGTGTATTTGAGATAACATGTAACACTCCCATACCCCAAGTGCCTTAACAGGACCACTTAAAGCATGGAAGAGCTACCATCTCGGTTACCCGATGCAATGTATATCAAATAGACAATAAAGAAACATGCTTTATTAAATATATTTAAAGCGATACAAGTCCAAAACCAAAACTGCCAAAAGAAATACAACTGTTCCAAAAAGCTAACTCAAATGAAATAAATAATTGTTTAAGACACAGCGGAAGACTTGTAGACATCTCGAGGCAACTCAACCCAGCAATCCCATGCGCGTCCATCTTATACCTGCTCAACAACTGTTCACCATCCCCGAATGGATCACCACAGTTTTTAAAACATTTAAACGGGGTCAGTTACTGATTACACAATATAAGATAAAACAATATCAATAGTATACACAATCACCAAACACCGTCGCATCACCAATCACCTGACTAGCCTGAAGGTCTAGTCCTGCCAGATTACAGCCGCAACCAGTAATCCTCACCGCCAGTGGGGGACTGCAGCCGTTCCCACCGAAGCCCCGCTCATCTCATCCGAGCGATAACCCATGTTCCTTAATGTGCACATCCCCTCTGTGGCGGGTTCCAAAGAGGGCGAATCAAGGGCGTGAAGCCACTCCCGCAAGTGACTCCCCTCAGCCGAGGACGCGCCTCGCGAACCACAGACAAACAATCACAACCAACTACAGAATCACAATCACCAATTCCAACGATATAGACAAATATTATTAATCAACAACCACCAACAATCAATCAACCAACACATATGTAACCAATAACTGAGTAGGAAATCCTACCTGGAATAAGCAATCACATGATCGTCACAATCAACTAATCATAATCGTTCTTCAACGAAATCACCTCCTATAAACACACAATCATACAATCACAATCTAACATCAACAATACTCCCCAAATCCCTCAAATTACCCAATTAGGGTTTCAACTAAAATCAATGAAACGATATAAAAATCATACTAGAAGCTTACCCACAATGTGACGGTCTCAACGGCGTAAAGACTCAAAGATCTGACGACTCTAGCCCTTAGGATTTGATAGCAATGCGAAAGAGGAGAGTAACGTAACTTGTTTTTATTTCTTATGAAACGTAGAATAGGGTAAAATGAAAAGAAACTGACGAAAGATGCTTTTATATCCTTCTCGCGTTACTATCAAAACCCGGCAAAATAACCCGCAAGACTCACTTACTCGATCGAGTAAGTGACTTACTTGATCGAGTGCCCCTTACTCGATCAATTGTCACACGTACTCGATCGAGTACCCAACAGGAAGACTACTGTTTTGCGTAAAATCATACTTACTCGACAGAGTAAGCCCCACTCGATAGAGTACCATAGACATAGAAAACCGTAGTATTACAGTCTTCCCTCCTTAAAAAGAACTTCGTCCTCGAAATTCAACCCATACTCAAAACAATCATACTAACTCGACCAAGACACAACAACACAACAACGCAACTAAGAACTCAAAACGAAACCCCAACCTATAAAACATGAACTCTTAACACCAACTCCACAAACTATGTCTACCTCTACAATATGACTCACGCTATCGTACCCACCACATTATAGTCTGTCGACACTAACTCCATACATTTCCAAATACCATCCACCAACGTCGCTAGCTTCGTCTCACTACATATTATCCACTAGAAAATCCAATATCAAGACACTCATACACATCAAACGGAATGTTACATTCTACCACCCTGATAAGGAACTTCGTCCTCGAAGTTTAATCACACTCATAACCTCATCATCCAACTGTCAACACTATCGAACTCATAAACATCCTCACCCAACTGTCAACACTATCGAAGTATTCTCCCATTCCTAAACATCGCAGTACTTACAAGCACGGCCATGACCTTTTAACAATATCGACCACAATACAAATCCATTCTTTATTCGCCATCAAGACTCAAACTTCCAAATCTACTACAACATGTACAACCATTAAACTCTCTTTACCGCATCCTACTCCTCTTAAGATAAATGTTACGTCCTCTTAACTCACTAATACTAGATCCTTAGCTATATCTTCTCATTATCTTCATCACCACCACATGTCAAAGATAGCCGCCTATAACCTCAACACCTATAACCATTCCTATTTTCAAGGCTCTCTTACTTAAACAGTTCTCATACCTCAATTCGTTCGGTACACCACCTAACCTATACCACAAAATCCTTAGCATAACCAATACTCCAATTCTTCCACATTAATGTAAAACAATATACTCCTCTATACAAAGCACTTATCTCCAAAAGCATAACTCACGATCCACACTTATTACCCACCCTGACACTAGATCCTCAAGTTCCTTTCTTTCATTACCGTAAAACTCATTCATAACTTAACATGATATTAATTTCCAACACCCTATTCTCACTATCTCTACAAAAGATTATGAACTACTTGCAGCTTACAGATCATTACAACACATGTTCCACAAATCACTTGCCATTACTATGTCAACCAATGCCTCATTCAAAACAAGGTTAAAAGTACTGTAACAACCTCTCACAACTGTGTCCCATCAACAGGATATCATTATACCATGGCAACAACGGAAACATACAAAACTCTCTTCCATATCATACTCTACTCTCACTCCCAAGCTGAAACTAGCATGAAACATCAATAAACAAAACAACAGTCAATATGTCCAAACGAAACTCACAAGAAACAACAATAAACAAAACAACAATCTATATAACTGGTATACTCATTCGAAAATGTACTCATCCCACCTAATCCACCACAACTGATGATGGCATCACAACACCGCCACCAACAGCCGCACTGCAGCGCGAAATTACCCGCATCACAACACGAAGTACCGTGCCCAGATCACCACCTGAGGCACAACAACCACATCGATAGACATCACAACTTATACAATTCCTATAAACACTGACTCAGTATAACTTCCCGGACAAGAAAACTTACTCAAAACTGCTTTACTAGATCACAACGCAACATATTACACGGAATAAACAGATACTAACCTTATGAATATCACCCATACCATTACACGGAATAAACATATATCATGAATACACATACAAGTATAACTAGCCATGCCAAATCACCCAAACTATCAATTTTGATTATCATTCCATAAGGTTAATGTACCCAACATATATTACAGAACATCTAGATGGCAACTTTATAACTATCACAGCATACCACTTCTCGTGAGGTCAGAACCTTACACAAACATTTATACAAATGATAGACCCGTAATCACATCCAACTAGTCAATCCTGATCACGTAAGTTACCACTGGATAAAGGTTATCTCTTGCTCGAGCTTAACTCGCATGCCCTTCATAACACCTTCTCCCATTCGCATAACTATCACCTCCTGCCAAATGTAACCATACCATTAATACCCAAGTACTAGCAACCGCCTCCTATAATCACATCGTATAACCCCTCACAACCATACATACCAATCCGGCCTCTACAAAATTAACCTCTTTAAAATAGCTACCTTTCCTATTAATCATTTGTAACACCCCCATTTATTTAGGAGCCTTTAGCTAGACATTCCCAAATAAATAGGACTGTTACCATCTCGGTTTCCCGAGGTAGTGAATAACAAAGTCCAACTCACCAAAGTACTTTAAATTAAAGCTTAATGATTACATGTTTATTACAACTTAACCAACTAAAACTTAATATAAAATACAATACATCTCGTAGCGGAAATAAATAAAGTGATGTAATTGTTCTAGGTGATCTAGACTTCAACTATGGTCCAAGTCGAGCTCTTCTCCCAATGCTCCCAAGTCAGCTAATCTTTAGTATCTGTCAAATCTGCTCCCCATAAAACGGTTCACCGCAGATGTTCACGAATACACAATCAATCGCGAGGTTGAGTAGGAATAAATACTAACAACAAAAACATACGATAACAATCCAATTTCCTTTTTACATTGCATAACTCCCTGACAACGTGCTCCTTCCTTCTACTTAGCATACTTAAGCCAAGTTCTACTCGTCACACTAATCATCCCGCCAATCCCTAGCTGAGGCAGCCTCAACCCGAAGGTGAGTAGACACACACTACATTACCAAAAGGTAATGTCTGCCTCAACATATAGTTGAGTACTATTCACCAGATGGCCTGCAGACCAATCTGGGGCCTGCCTCGAGTAAACACGATAAATATCGTCAGCCAGAATAAATCTGTTCAACCACTCCACATTACTATAATTAATGTCTGCCAGAATAAATCTGTTAATACTACAACAATACTCCACCACAATATAACCAACATATACAATATAATTCTCCCTTCCAACAATTACGATTATACCAACCAACACAATTCACATACGATCAATTCACTTTAATATAAACCATCCAACAAAAATTTTTGAGTAAAAGTTGAGTAGGATTTATCTCTACCTGATAGCAAATTCTCCAAATAAATAGCTCAAGCAATCCAAACAGTTAAGCAAGCGAATACCGTCACAATCCTTCACAAGATCGTCACCTAACAATTCCGACAATTATAATTACTACTTTATCAAACCATATAATTAATTACATTAATTATAAATTAGTTATTTAATTATGTTTTTTTACGTAAATTATTAGTGTATTAAACCCGTCTTTAATCATAACCCAAATTCCGAGTCAAAACCGAATATAATAACTCATCCTAATTACCCCCTTAATCCCACGACATAACCTTCCCCTCTTTTCTCGTGGTTATCATATGCATCAAACACCCTTGCACGAGTTGCACCACCATTACACTCCCGTCACCAACACCATCCACTGACTGCCCCTTCTACCGCCAACACTGCCACCCGTTGCCACCACCATCAGCCACCATTCACGGCTTCCCCAAGCTGCCCTAACCACGACACCAACACAACTACTCATACAACCACCGAAAACCCGACACTATTCTAACCCGCTACCATCAACACTACACGGCACCACAGCACCTCTGTCCGCCACCCTCGTCGCCACTGACTCACAGTGGTTCCAGGGGTGTCCCTACCGTTCCCTTGAACTGTCTGCACAGGTCACGACAATCAGTTTAAGACGGCCACACACAAACAACCACACCTACCCTGCTTTCGCGTTTTTCAGCCACCACCGCCGCAAACCACCATATACGGCCACCAAGACACCACCAAGGTGGTCGACTCTCATCCTTGGTCTCAACCCTAGTCCTAGTCAGGTCTGGGTCACACGCAATAAGGGTCAAAAACCCATATAACCTATGGTACACACACCCTCAAACACCTACACGAAAACCCATAAAAACACCCCTGCCCCGCCGATCATTGGTGGTCAAACGGAGGTCCGGCTACCCTCTGGTGGTCCATAGTCACATTCACGGTCAAAGTAAGTCCTATGGTGGTCTAAATAACAAGTTATAACGAAGCGAAGTGTATACATGAGACGGTCTTAAAGTATTACCTTGAGGCGATAATAAAATTAATTCCTTTGCCTTTCTCTTCCTTAATTCTTCTCTTCTTTCTTTTAGATCTCTTCCTTCTTCTTTTATGAATTATTTTTCAGATTTATTATGGTATTTATAGTGTAAGATTAAAGAGTATGTGAGGTCAATTAGAAAACTTATTATAATTACCTTATTCTAATTATTATAGGAATTACCATTATAAATTATATTATTATTATTATTATTATTATTATTATTATTATTATTATTATTATTATTATTATTATTATTATTGTTATTATTATTATTATCATATTATACTAGTCTTACCATAAATAGAATTTCCACCAATTATCTTATTATTGCCATAACATTATTATTATTATTATGATAATTATTGATATAATTATTATTTCCATATTATTTATTATTAATTTCCGGTACAAAATCCGATTACTTAATTATTAAGCCTATAAAACCTGTCCCCCAATTATATCACACGGCCCAATACTGTACTATTAGCTAAGCCCAATTCCCGACTTGAATTATTATTTTATTATTTAATTAACGTCTTACTCGTAATTATTATTAGAAATGCCTTTAACTAATTATTAAATTACATAAATTATTCTCATAAATTATTATCAAAATACGGGGTATTACATCATCACCCTTAACCACTAGTGACAACACCACAACACCACCACTGTTCGTATAACAAATCCCTTATACTCACCTCTAAATATCACACTTCTTTCCCATCTTCAGTTAAAATCCCAAATGACGAACATCAAACCCATCCACAAAATTTACCTGAACATTCAGCACAATTCTGCCTTTAATTGTATCGCCACCTAACTCACCTCCAAAATCTCATATCGTGCAAATACTCTTCCAACTTTTACTCCCCTTAATTCTTCGAAGCTCATGGCTAACTTGTTGTCCTGAAACTCCTATATAACCACTAACTCACGCCCTCTCATGATACTATCACACATTTCCATGTTTCCTTACCTTCATGTTTCTTAACTCTGGTCGACGTTCTCTCAGCTTATTTTCATCCTTCTTTCCACTTTTCACTCAATAATACCAATTAATAATTCAACTCCTTGTTCCTTCTACCTAACTCTTTAGTGCTCCGGTTACCATCTCATTGCTCCAAAACTCAAATCCCATTATTTCATATCTGTACCATCTCACTCTTTGTTACCATCACACTTATCACCAATCAATCCACATGGTCAGTCCACACCATCTCACTTTTTTTTTAAACCAAAACTCATTTCATACCTTTAATTGCCCAAGGAAATCACGCATTGATTTCACCTCTTGATAATACAAATTCCCAAACTCGACCACTACCTACACATCACGGCATAACTCGATCTCACTATACACCATTTGTTTCCATACCTCTATAACGACCTTCCATCAATTATAACCTTAATCAACACAATCCTAACCATCTCCCTCCATAAATCCTCACACATCCCAATTTACCACTATTTGCATCCCTCATTTCAATGTTTACATTCTCACGTTCCATAAACTTACATCACTCCTTGCTCATATACACTTACCTTTACATTACTCAAATTCGCAATTATATCACTCACCACGTCTCACAAAACTTGCACCATGCCTCAATAAGTCTTACCAATCTCCCTTTTCTTTTTCCACTATCTATCACAACCACATATAACTCATGTCCTCCCCACCAAACTCAAACCCACCATAAGGTGCCACTCCTTACATCATAATACTGGATAACTTACGCATCAGGACCAACACATACGTAAAACAATGCATAAAGAAGCAAAAGAACCCCTTTGAATTAAACATAATATGCGACCAAGTCAAAAGATAAGCATATGACCCAAAACAGGGGTCACTAGATCGAGTGCAGCCTACTCGATCGAGTAGGTGAAGGTCAGAAGCACGTATAAGAAACTACCAGGGCTACTCGATCGAGTAAGGGTTACTCGATCGAGTAACAAGAGGTGCACTCGATCGAGTACCCTACGCAGTTCTCCGCACACTGTCCAATTTTCGTAAAACGGTCATATCTCACTTGTTTCTTGGTCATTTTGGGCTTGTGACCTATCGTTAGAATCGTAAAAGAACAAACTATCACATCCAGTTAGAATCACATCAAAATGATATATACATCTCAAGTTATAACAGTTTAAAAACCACTTCACTGTAATCGAACAACATAACTATTTGATTTTTATTTCCAAACAACTTAAACAACAACAAAGTAAACAAAAACAACTCAATACTCATAAAACCAGTATCCCTAACCATATATTACTATCTACAAAAGCCAAGCAACAACATCCATCATGCACTACCCACATGCTTTTATTCTATAACCTTTCGTAAAACCAAAATATACTTGTACATTACAATTCCTATTCCCATGTGACTAATACAACAATATTACAAACCACTTCGTCACCTAAACATATTCTTAATCACGAAATTCATATTCTCATGCAATTGCCACTCCATCTTTTCCAATCAATTCATCCATTTCAACCACAATCTTCATCTAACAAGTGCATATGATACAACAATAAACAAGCATATAAACTTATTATATAACTTTACGCAAACAAAACATACGTATATGACACAACATTCCTATTCACATGTTACTATTATGCCACATTATAAATCATCCATCCTGCAACTTCATTATTCATCACATATTATCATATATGAACTACTTCCTTTTTCCACCACATCATTCATCCTTCTCATACACTTTTCCAATAATTCCAAACAATATATCATCCATCATATACATTAGTACATTAGTAAACACATAACGATCCCATGACACCCTATAGTGACCGTTTTACAGTTGTAGGGCGAGTTCGCGACTTTAGGACGTCTTCCAAGTCTTTGCATTAGCTCCTAACAACTCCTACCCGGGTTCATTTTATTTTGACTCCCTAAGTTCATTGGGTTCATTAGTTACAGGTTCCAAAATCGTCGCTCTGATACCACTTGGTAACACCCCCATACCCCAAGTGCCTTAACAGGACCACTTAAAGCATGGAAGAGCTACCATCTCGGTTACCCGAGGCAATGTATATCAAATAGACAATAAAGAAACATACTTTATTAAATATATTTAAAGTGATACAAGTCCAAAACCAAAACTGTCAAAAGAAATACAATTGTTCCAAAAAGCTAACTCAAATGAAATAAATAATTGTTTAAGACACAGCGGAAGACTTCTAGACATCTCGAGGCAACTCAACCCATCTATCCCATGCGCGTCCATCTTATACCTGCTCAACAACTGCTCACCACCCCCGAATGGATCACCACATTTTTAAAACATTTAAACGGGGCCAGTTACTGATTACACAATATAAGATAAAACAATATCAACAGTATACACAATCACCCAACTCCGTCACATCACCAATCACCTGACTAGCCTGAAGGTCTAGTCCTGCCAGATTAGGGCTGCAACCAGTAATCCTCACCGCCAGTGGGGGACCGCAACCGTTCCGACCTTAGCCCCGCTCATCTCATCCGAGCGATAACCCATGTTCCTTAATGTGCATATCCCCTCTGTGGCGGGTTCCACAGAGGGCAAATCAACGGCGTGAAGCCACTCCCGCAAGTGACTCCACTCAGCCGAGGACGCACCTCGGGAACCACAGACAAACAATCAAAACCAACTACAGAATCACAATCACCAATTCCAATACGATATAGACAAATATTATAAATCAACAACCACCAACAATAAATCAACCAACACATATGTAACCAATAACTGAGTAGGAAATCCTACTTGGAATAAGCAATCACAAGATCGTCACAATCAGCTAATGATAATCATTCTTCAACGAAATCACCTCCTGTAAACACACAATCATACAATCACAATCTAACATCAACAATACTCCCCAAAACCCCTAAATTACCCAATTAGGGTTTCAACTAAAATCAATGAAACGATATAAAAATCATACTAGAAGCTTACCCACAATGCGACGGTCTCAACGGCGTAAAGACTCAAAGATCCGACGACTCTAGCCCTTAGGATTTGATAGAAATGCGAAAGAGGAGAGTAACGTAACTTGTTTTTATTTCTTATGAAACGTAGAATAGGGTAAAATGACAAAAAACTGACGAAAGATGCTTTTATATCCTTCTCGCGTTACTATCAGAACCCGACATAATAACCTGTAAGACTCACTTACTCGATCGAGTAAGTGACTTACTCGATCGAGTAAGTGACTTACTCGATCGAGTGCCCCTTACTCGATCGAGTTTCACACGTACTCGATCGAGTTCCCAACAGGCAGACTACTATTTTGCGTAAAAACATACTTACTCAACAGAGTAAGCGCCACTCGATAGGGTACCCATAGACATAGAAAACTGTAGTATTACAGTCTTCCCTCCTTAAAAAGAACTTCGTCCCTGAAGTTCAACCCATACTCAAAACAAACATACTAACTCGACCAAGACACAACAACGCAACTAAGAACTCAAAACGAAACCCCAACCTATAAAACATGAACTCTTAACACCAACTCCACCAAATATGCCTACCTCCACAACATGACTCACGATATCGTATCCACCACATTATAGTCTGTCGACACTAACTCCATACACTTTAAAATACTATCCACCAACGTCGCTAGCTTCGTCTCACTACATATTATCCACTAGAAAATCCAATATCAAGACACTCATACACATCAAATGGAATGTTACATAACAGTACCCATTCGAACGATTGATGAAAGTTTACAAGGATTACACATCTAATAGGTATCGTCCAGAGGGGTGTATTGCTAAGCGAGCAATTATCAATAAAGCTCTTTCGTATTGTTATGCGAACCTCTCTTTGGATGAGTTAATTGGAGCTCCTATGAATCGTCATAGTGGCTTGATGAATGGAAAAGGTGTAAGGGGTCGTGTTTCCAAGGATATGTCACCTGACATGCGACATAGAGCTCATACATACGTTCTTTTTAACGATGATTATGTCCAGCCTTACAGTATGGAACACCAGCATTACCTTAAGGGAAAATGCCATCATAAGAACGAAAGGTGGTATGCAAATCAGCATAGCAAGCAATTTAATGCCATCATAATAATTTGCAACACACTGTGGGGCGAATGCACCATAGGGTTTCCCTAGAAGCAATAAATTTAAAGATACCTAATCCTTTCCAATGGGCTAAAGATACGGGGCTTCCATATGGTGAGAATGTCGGGCATTTTGCGAGTTGGATTGGTTGTTGCGTAAGATAGTATGTACCTCTAGGTACGCCGCGTATCAGTGAACTGAGTAAAATACGGAATATCATGCTAATAAATAGAATAAAGGTATGTATATACAATAATAAATGCTTTAGCTGAAATTAAGTTACTACTTGATATGTGTATTAGCCGAAACACTTGTACCAACAATGCTCATCATATATGCAGTTAGCTTACGTTGTCCCAGAAAAGTACGATAAGTACATTAAAAAGAAGACAGGGGAAGCCCTCAAATCTTGGAAGTTAAAGATTGCTGAGAACCACTTGTTCAACAAGGAAACCGAGGAGATGAATAAGAAACCACTAACAAAGAAGTATCTGTATTTAATTCAGGACCAATTGGATAGCTATATCGCTTATAGCCAGTCTAACAAATTTTAGGTAACTTAATAAGTAAATAAGTATACTTAATTAGTTTAGTGTTTGGTCATGCTTACGTTTCTCAATACAATTTATTTGATGAAGGCTATGAGTGAGAGGAATAAGGCGAACATTTCAAAGAAAAAGACCGTTTTTTTTACGGTTCCCAAGGTGGTTATAGATTGATTAAGACAAAACTTGTAAGTACATAATTCTTATAGTATTAGACTGTTAGGTGTTTTAGTCGGATGTTATATATGTTCATAGTAATCATACATATTTTGAGAGGATATCAATGGGATGAATGAATTGTAGGCAAAGCTTGGAAAATTTAGTCGTCACGACGCTTGGGTGGAAGGTCACACTCCTAAGAATGGAAAGACGGAAACTGAATATGATAAGGACATCAAAGAGAAAATTGTAAATTTGACTTAATATGTCACCCCTACCACTGGTGGTCGGAGTTATATAATTGTGAGTTTAAATAAAATTTAGTTTAATCATTTTTTGTGTATGTAGAGGATCTGTGAGAAGGAGGTACAGGAAGAAAAATGGAAGCCTTAAGGACGTGATAACATTCTTGCTAAGGCAATCGGCAAAGCAGAGCATCCAGGTCATGTGAGAGCGGTATCAACGCATGTTGGTATCACTAAGTATTTTGGGAAAACTTCTCGAAGGATGGTGAGTGGTGATGATTCCAAGAAGGTAATCATATAAATACTGTATTTGATTCAACATAATTTATAACTATATATGCTGACATTAATTTCTACTACACAGCTACAGAAAATGGTCAGGTTGATGCTGAGAATGTTGGAAACTGGGGAAAAGCCATCAGAGAAGAGTTGGATATGGCTCAAGAAGTCATAAAGGAAGTAGAGGAGGAGAAGGAGGAGGAGGAGGAGGAGGAGGAGGAGGAGGAGGAGGAGGAAAAAAGGTAATAATATTTATGTCTTATATACAGTGTGTTATATGATTTGGAAATCAGTACGTGTTATATGGACAAGTGTTAATGTACAGAAGGAAGTTGAGGATGACATGGCAAGGGAGAAGAAAATGGCAAAGGAGACTGAGGTGGGAGCCCAGGATCGATATCATGCAGTTGAAGAGGAAGAGGAAGCCAGGAAGGCCGTGACACAGGATGAGGTGGAGGTAGTTGATGATCAGAAGTTCTTCTCAACACCGAAAAAGGTAATAGATGCTAGATTATAATTATTCATATCATACATGTTTTTTACTTATGAAATTTATTAAAGGTAGTGAATGTATATGTACTAATTGATTAAAGTTGTCATGAAGGGCAATTGCAAGGTGGCTTGTCGTCTGTTCTATTTACAGGGGAAACAGAAAGTTGTTGCTAGGGGACACGTGGTCGATTACGACCGGCTTCAACAAGTTAAGGTTCATGGTATGCCCCTTCGTGACAAATGCAGGAAATTGGAAGTGTCCCAATTATATAAAGACGAGTATTGGGAACTAAAAGTACCATATCCTAATGAGGAGGTCACTTATTTGAGAGAAGCCCTAAGCTCTTATGTGCAATGGCCTGACAACCTCATCAATATTGTCATCCATGAGGTACCTGTATGCAGACGTTAATTATTACTTGTTCTTTAAATATAGGGATATTATTCTACCGTGTACCACCGAATTTTTCTGTTTTCTATTTTATACCCCTACATTTTTGAAATTCTATGGTGTACCCCTGAACTCTATGCATTAGTCTATACCATGACCTTATTTATTGTCTTTGCCAACTTAATTTCTTAATTAACCTATTAAATAATCTATTTACCATTCCGATTAATGACTAACTTACTCATTTTCTTATTATTTTGCCGAATTACCCATTAATCCACCAAATAGTATACGAATCTAACTAAAAAGCTTTCAAATCTCCATTATCCTGTCATGAATCATAACAGATGTTTTTAATAGTAGTTTGTGCTTAGTAAAAGTGATTTGTGATGTTTCTCATGTAGGATGGTGATACAACATTAACAAGTCAGAATAAAGGTCAAAGTACGGTTGTTTAATAGTGATAAAGTTAATGGAAAGTTAAACGACGTCATGATTGAAAAATAAGTAAGAAGCTTAGGGGCACAATGTAGAATATAAAAAAATGAGGGTTACAACATAGAAAACCGAAAGACCCAGGGGTACACCGTAGAATATCCCTTAAATATATTAGGGTACGAATATCAACATATCGTAAGTACTTTAATCTTTACATTTGCAGAAGTTAAGCAAAACCATGGCGGCAGCTAAAGCAATTACTACTATGTCAACGGACAAAGTCACCGAAAGGACTATGTCTTCCCCCAAAAACAAAACCATACGACATACAGTATAAGCCAGGTACTTTTGTTGCAGCCAAGCCTTCTTATGATTCTTATTATGAATCGTGTGCATATAAGGAAAAAATGAAAACTACTTCGCTGAAGGCTTTGCACAGCCTGGCTGTAAAGAAATCACCTAGAGGGGATGTAGTCATGATTAACATTGAAGAGGAAATTATGGACGCAGTTGATATAGCCATACTGGACCCGAATCAACTGATGGAATTTGTCGACCTTGACAATTTAGATGTTGTTCACATTTTGATTTGGATGAAGTAAGTTTTATTAATAAAACTATTTAGTCATGTCCATTTATGAATAATGATGTTTGTTTAAATTATCAATTACAATAACATTCTTCGTTCCATGTGGCGTAATAGGTACCTGAATAATCAGATTGCTGAGTGGAAGTTCCCAATTCACGCCTACGGATTCTTAAGTCCTAAGGCGTTCTCTGTGCACAGAATTTCATACGAAGAAAAAATCAATAGTATCGCCCGTCGATTGATGTCGACCAAAAAACTATGACTTGCCACCTACAATGAGAATATGTATGTATAGTACGTGATTATTGTAATGAATCACGGTTCTATAAATTTATTATTAACATGCTTACATGCGTGTAAATGAAATAACAGTTCAATGTCCCAAATTGAATAGGAAGCATTGGGTGCTACTGGCAATCCAAGTGGAAACAAAAACAGTGTACTGTATTGACTCTCGCGAAAGCAAACCCTCTGACAGTATAGTAAAGATGATAACTGAGTAAGTTTACAACTTTCAATAATGTCATTTGTTATTATATGAATTGAGTCATATATATGCAAATAATAATGGCATGTGTGTATATTAATGAATTAGTATTTTTGAAGCAAAAAGAAGATTATGTCCACTTAGGGAAACATGAAAGCAAGACTGATCCCAATTTTATCACGCCATTAGTAAGTGTATTCTTAATAATTACTCGTATCATTTAATTTATGTTTATGCGAGAGGTTGATTATCTAATTCAGTTGATTTGTGTGTGATTTATATAATAGTCTCCTAAAGCACCGACGACAAACAATGCTCCTTTTACGTTTGTCAGTCTATGTGGGAGGTTATCAACGGAAATTATTCTACGATTTCGATACGGGTTAGTGTGATTTAAATACTATTTCAGACGTAAATTGAGTTCAATTCTATATACTTCCATGTATCATATCTATTTTGATTATGTATATTTTGAATTGTAGTTTCCACTAATACTCGGCAAAGCCCCGAATATTCGCTGAGGGACATCACCTAGTTGAGAAATATGTGGGCCAGTTATGTTCTTTCATTAGCGGAGTCTCAATAGTTTTCTCATGCTTTATGTACGTGTGTATAAATAGAGCTGTAGTGTATTGGCTTCTTTTGTTTTTTTGAGGAAGTTGTGTATTGGCTTTTGATCATCCTGCTTGTACTGTTTTTAAACTGAGTTTAATTGATCATGGGGTGTAATATTTTGATGCATGATTGAATTTTTGCAGTGCATAGCTGCTGGAATTCTATTTTTCAGTAGCTGCTAAAAAAATAGCATTTCAGCAACCGCTAGAAACGCTGCTGAAAAAATAGCATTTCAGCAGCTGCTAGAATAAGCTAAAACATTTTTTGTAAAAAACAAATAATTAAAAATAATAACGGTAAAAAAGAACCCGTTATAAATAATTCTTTGACAACGGTTTCATTTAGATAAATAACCGTTGACATATTTTCCCAACCATTCAAACCGCCAAAAATATAAGATAACGAACGATAACCGTTGTCGAATTCAAAACTTTTACAACGGTTTATTTAAGCATAACTGTTGTCAAAGTTTCATCAATAAAAATAGATAACGGTTACATATCGTTGTCAATAGATAAATATAACAACGGTTTTGCACGCAATAAAGTCATTGTTAAATTTTGACATTCAATTAAATAAGATAACGAAATAAACCGTTATCATATATAATATTTAACAATGGTTTTGGAAACACTAAACCGTTGTCAATAGTAAACTAGGACAACGGGATTCAAACCGTTATTAAGATTTGATAACGATTTCTTAATAGTATACCCGTTGCCATTAACATATTTAACAACAGTTTTATAATGGTTCTTGAGTTGTGATAATGATATTATAGATCCGTTATTGATGTTATATAACGGTCGCGTGTTTGTACAACTGTGGTATATATTTAACAACCGTCGTTGCAATAACGATTCCGTGTTTCTATTTAATAACGGTAATTGCATTATCTGACCGTTATTGAAGGTCTTATTTGGTGCAGTGTAATCACAACCAAGCTAGGACTTTTTCTGGAGGGTCTAGCTATGGCGGGGGATCTCGTGCTTGGGGGATGAGGCGACCAGAGTACTAGTGAGAACTCCACTCTTCAATGCTTCAACTGTGGTGGGATGGGTCATAAACGGTTTGAGTGTACGAGCGTTGTAAGGGGAGGAGGAGGCTTTCTGAGATCATATCATGGGAATTACTCGCAAACTCCAAGCTAGAGTTTGGCAAGTAATAGGCCAACTGGGTCATGGAACAACCAAGGAGGCCAAGGCAACAACAATGGCGGCTACAACCGCAATAATGGAGGATCTTATCAGTGTCTGACCAACAGTGTGACTCAAAACTCGGCGGTTAAGCCTACTACTTAAGCGACCACGGTACAGGGTGGAGGTCAGAAAAACAATGGCAAACTCTTTATGATGGGCAAGCAGGAGACTGAGGAGGATTCTCATGTGGTCACCGATACTTTTCTTGTTAATAATAGATCGTCTTTTGTTTTGTTTGATTCAGGGGCGACCCATTCGTTTGTGTCTAGGGGTCATGCCTTATATATGGGTTTGAGGGAGTATGAGTTGGTGATAGATAACGTGTTTATACCATCGGGAGAGTCAGTGTCTTGTAACAAGTTGTATAAGGAGGTGTCTATGGTAGTTGGGCAAGTGGATTTACTGGTTAACATGCTTGAGTTTCCTATGGATGGGTTTGAGGTCATCGCTGGGATGGATTGGTTGGGTAACTATAAGGCCAAGATAGGTTGTCGACAAAACAAAGAGTCTTTAAAGGGTCCTAAGGGAGTCAAGGTGTCATATAGGGGGTTTGTTGTAAAACCCAAGATGAAGTTGATTGCAGTGACGACTTTAAATTCATGTTTGAGGAAGATATGTCCGTTGATCCTTTATTATGTGAGGGATACTCGGGTAGAGGAGCCATCATTAGCAGAGATACCAGTGGTTAGTGAGTTCGGCGATGTCTTTGCGGAGGAGATACCAGGGTTATCTCCTAAGAGGAACATTGACTTCAGTGTTGAGCTTAAACCGGGGACGGGACCTATATCTAACGCTCCGTACTGTATGGGACCAAATGAGTTGGAGGAATTGAAGAAGTAATTTAACGAGTTGTTGGATAAGGGATACATTCGACCTAGTGTATCGCATTGGGGTGCACCAGTTCTGTTTGTGAAAAAGAAGGACGGTAGTATAAGGTTATACATCGATTACAGAGAGCTAAACCATGTTACCGTGAAGAACAGGCATCCTTTGCCGAGAATTGATGATCTTTTTTACCAGTTGAGTAGAGTTGGAGTGTTCTCCAAGATTGATCTGAGATCGGGTTATCACTAGCTAAGGATTGCAGATGAGGATATTCCTAAGACAGCTTTCTGATCGCGGTATGGTCACTATGAGTATGTAGTGACGCCTTTCGGGTTGACTAATGCACCTAAGGTGTTCATGGATCTGACGAACAGAATTTTTAGCCCGTTTCTGGATAGTTTTGTGGTGGTTTTCATTTATGACATATTGTTCTATTCTAAGACTAAGGAAGAACACGAGGAGCATCTGAGGTTGGTACTGCAAACCTTGCGAGATAATCAGTTATACACCAAGTTATCCAAGTATGAGTTCTGGTTAGAAAGAGTGGCTTTTCTGGGTCATGTGATTTCAAAAGAGGGTGTGTCGATGGATCCTAGTAAGACTGAGGTGGTGTCAAACTGGGAAGCACCAAATAACGTTGCTGAGATCCAGAGTTTCTTGGGTTTAGTTGGCTACTATAGGAGGTTTGTGAAGAATTTCTTTAAGATCGCTAGACCGATCACGGTTTGATGAGGAAAGAGACCAGATTTTGTTGGGATGAGAGTTGTGAGACGGTTTTCCAAACATTAAAGGAGCGTTTGACTACAGCTCCCGTCCTGGATTTACCCGAGGGAAGTGAGAACTTTTAGGTATATACCAATGCTTCGAAGAATGGGTTGGGTTGTGTTTTGATGCAGAATGGGATCGTCATTGCCTATACTTCGAGGCAGTTGAAGCCGTATGAGGAGAACTATCCTACTCATGACTTGGAGCTGGGTGCGGGTTTTGCTCTAAAGATTTGGAGGCACTATCTGTATGGGGCAACTTTTAAGGTGTTTTCAGATCATAAGAGTTTGAAGTACATCTACAATCAGAAGGAGTTAAACATGCGTCAGACACGATGGATGGAGCTAATTGGAGAATTTGATATGGAGATCGTCTATCATAAGGGAAAGACCAATGTGGTTGCAAATGCTTTGAGTAGAAAGAGTGTGCATTCGCTATCCATTGCCATGTCACTGATGAGACTGGGGGATGAGATGACTAAGATGGTGATTCATATGATTCGCAAGGGAGATGACATCAATGATTTGACTATCGAGCCTGAACTATATGATGACATAAAGAGGAAACAGGAACTTAATCACAAGATTTCGGAATGGAAGACAAGGGTATGAGATGGCACAGTTTTGAGATTTTTTATCCATACAGATGGCAGTGTTCACTTTGATGAGAGGTGGTGTGTACTTAGCGACATTTACTTGAATAAGGTGATCATGACGGAGGCTCATTGCACTCCTTATTTGGTACATCCGGGTGGTGACAAGCTCTATAAGGACTTGAAGAAGACGTTTTGGTGGCTCGGTATAAATAAAGATGTTGCAGAGTTCGTGGCTAGGTATTTAACTTGTCAGAGGGTAAAGGGAGAGTAATGGAGACTACAAGATAATATTCAATCACTTGATGTACCGGAAAAGAAATGAGAATCAATTTCTATGGATTTCATAGTGGGGTTACCGAGGACATAACAGGTTAACAACATGATTTGGGTGATCGTCGATCATTTGACGAATTCAGCTCATTTTATTCCAATGAAAGATACTTGGAGTAAGATTCAATTGGCTCTTGGGTACAGGAAGCATGTGGTACGGTTACACGGGGCACCAAAGGATATAGTGTTAGATAGAGATGCGAGGTTTATATCACGGTTTTGGCAAGAGTTGTAGGAATTGATGGGGACAACTTTAAAGATGAGTACGACGTTCCATCCTGCAACAGATGGTCAAATTGAGAGGATTATCAAGACTTTGGAAGATATGTTGTGAGCTTGTGCTATAGAAGTTGGTGGGAGTTGGGAGGATATACTGGATCTGATAGAATTTTCATACAACAACAGCTATCACACGAGCATTGGGATGACACCTTTTGAGGCGTTGTACAGGAGGAAGTGTAGAAGTCTGGTGTGTTGAGATGATAGTGCTGAAGCTATGGTTTTTGGATCACGAATGGTACAAGATATGGTTGAGCAAGTACACTTGATTCGACAGAAGATGAAAGCAGCTCAAGATTGGCAAAAGAGTTATGCAGATCTACATCGCGGAGACATAGAGTTTGCGGTAAGTGACAAGGTCCTCTTGAAAGTGTCACCTATGCGGGGTGTTATGAGGTTTGGAAAGAGAAGGAAGTTGAGTCAAAAATTCATAAGCCCCTATGAGATTTTGGCTCGGGTAGGTGAAGTAGCTTATCGGCTAGCTTTACCACCATCTATTGATCGGGTGCACAATGTGTTCCATGTCTCACAACTTTGGAAATATGTGAGTGATCCGTCACATGTGCTCGAAGTTAAGAATATTGAGTTGGATGAAGCTCTAACTTATGCGGAGATACCAAAAGCGATATTGGAACATAAGGTGCGCAAGACAAGGAATGGTGAAACCACAACATGGAGGAAGCTACTTGGGAGCCGGGGGAGGGTATGAGGGAACGTTGCCCATACCTTTTCGAGAAGGTATGATTGGTTTGGGTCGTAACCGTTGTCTTTTAAGGGGGTTAGGAGATGATCACATGTGTGTTTTGGGAGGTAGTTTTGGAGGTCGGTATGGTAATGTTTCGGGTTGTGTGAACAATAGTTGGTTATAGTTAGGTTTTGTTGGTGTCTTTTGAGTTGGGTTTTGTTAGTGTCTTTTGAGTTAAGTAGTTTGGTTTTTCATGTTGTTTTGGGTATGGTATGAACTTCGGAGACGAATTTTGTTTTAAGGAAAGAAAACTGTAATACTACGGTTTTCTAGTCTTAGCTTACTCGGTCGAGTAGCCCATACTCGGTTGAGTAGGCTGTCGAGTGTTTTTAAACAGGCTACTGGTTTGGGAACACTCGGCCGAGTTGTGAGATAATCGACCGAGTAGGTTGTACTCGGCCGAATACCCCAGGTACTCGACCAAGTACCCGGTCCGATGGGATTAATTTCCGCTGTTTGATTAAGGTGATTAGAGATTATATATATTTCGTATTAACAGTTACTAATTCATTTTATAAAAACCTAAACTACGTTCCTCATTTCTCTAATCACCTTAATCACTCCCAAGGCTATTGATCGATCGCGAGTCTTCACTTTTCGTCTTTTCGTACCGGTTTCGTTGGTAAATCTCTAGTGCTTGTTAAACAAATTGTGGTTGTGTTTTAAGGTTTGCCCTAATTGATTAGGATGGGGGTAAAGTTTGATTAGTATAGTTTGTGATATTGTACCATTGTGATTCTTGCTAGGTGACGGGTTCGTAGAAGAACAATTCTAGCATCCTTATTGTTGTTGATTCAGATTTGCGAATAAGGTAGGGTTTCCCTACTCAGTCGATTGCGTAATTAATTTGAGATTGTTTATGATTGATTGATTAATATGCTGCGTTGGATTGAGATTGGTTGAGTAATATTGTGATTGATATTGTTGTGATGGGACCATGTTCGGGAGATGGTCCCAACCTCATGTTCGCCTCTTGTGGCTCCCGTCACAAGGGGGATGTGCACATTAATGATCTGGGTGAGCTCGTTGCGATGAGTGGGGCTTAGGTGGGCATGGCTGCAGTCCCCCACTGGCGGTGAGGGTTACCTGTTGCGATGGGAAACCTGGTATAACTACACGCTTAGGTGTGTAGCCGGTTACTGATTACTAATGGAGTTGGAGAATGATACTACAATTGGTTTGGTTGTATTGATTGTGTTGTGAATTCTTATCTTGATTATACAGTTGACTGACCCCGTTTATTGTTTTCCAAACTGTGGTGATCCATTCGGGGATGGTGAGCAGTTGACTGAACATGTATAGTTGTGGATAGGTTGCGGGTTTGGATGGGGGTCGAGTCATCACCGTTCGCTTAGCTAGCTTCCGCTGACTTATATACTTTAGTTCTTTTAGTTGTTTTGTTGTAAATAGTTTTGGGTAAACTTTCAGTTGTACCTTTGTTATATTGTTCGTTATCTTTTCATAAACGTTCTTGGATGGTCTATTTGATATACTTCACCTCGGGCAACCGATATGTTAGCATCTTGATATGCTAAGGTGGTCTTAGTAAGACAATTTGGTGTATAAGTGTGTTACAAATTTTACCAGGTCTACATGTCATTTCCATTTCATAATGTATTTAAAGAGATTTGCCTAATCATACACTTTATTTAGTTTACTATGTTAAACCTTTTTTATACGAAAAGAATTAACTTTAACGAGAATTTTAGAAAGCGGCAATTTTTTTTCAATCCAAAGATCTCGTAAAGCTCGTAAATAGAGTGGGTTTGAACTAGAGCTGGCAAATAATGACACGACACATAAACACGACATGAACCCTACACGAAATTAACGGGTTTGGGTTGAGGCTTAATGACCCATTTATGTAACTGGGTCAATACGAACACGACACGATATTTAATTGGGTCGGGTTTTGTAACACCCCCATACACCAAGGTGTCTTACCAAGACCACCTAATGCATGAGAGTGCTACCATCTCGGTTACCCGAGGCAATGAATATCAAATAGACCATAAAAGAACGTACTTTAAATAAATAGTTTAAGTGAATACATCAAAACCTAAAAACTGTAAGGTATGATACAACTGTTCCAAAACCAAATCCAACTAAAGTAAAACAAATGTCTCGACATAACATGGGAAGACTACTAGCTGAGTCGTGGTGACTCATCCCCAGCTAACCCTCGCGCATCCAAATCATACCTGCTCAACGACTGCTCACCATCCTCGAATGGATCACCACAGTTTTTAAAACAATTAAACGGGGTCAGTTACGGCATACACAATATAAGATAAGACAATAATAATAAACAGACATTGATGAGTGGGTCGTTGTCCACCATCAAACACATTTTTACCCAACTACTAGCATAGCAAGCAAGTCGGGGTCGATCCACGAGACGAGGGTACTCAAATTGTTCAATCTAATTGTAGTTGTGCTTGGGGTTGTCACAATTGGTTTGGGTTAATGATTCTAAACTAAAGAAGGCAATGGAATAAAACAAGCAATAAAGCAAATAAAGATGTAAACAATTAATAAAGGATACTAGGATATCATGGGATCATAGGGGAATCATGGTAAGATAGCATAAATGAGTTATGTGGATGCAAGCAATTTATTATTGTTGGAATTAAGTTAGTTCATGTCATATAATTCATAAAAAGATTTGGGTCCGGAGCCGAGTCATTTGTGACTTTACAACACCTACAAGTCGACTTAATTCTTCCTATTAAACTACATGCATGATGAACCAATTCCTAGGGAAACTTACGTCTCGGAGCCGAGTCGGTTAAGACTTTACAACACCAACAAGTCGACTTGGGTTTTCCCTATTCAACTCTATGCAAGGTCTAACAAGGCTTGAGTTGGTTTATATCTTACAAGCCTTGTTGAATAGATAACATATGGGTAAAAAATGCAAGGTTTCTTAGTCTAGAATTTCATCAAACATGATGTGTGCACAAGTTCAAGAACAATAAGCAGGCATTCAGATGAACTCATTAAGCATAAATCTATCCCATGAGTAACTCCCCTAATCCCCCACTAATCCTAGTTAAGAGACTACTCACTACTCATCCTGATTGTTATGCTAGCAATGGTGTCAAACATCACAACACAAGTGAACATGATGATTAAGCAAGACAATAAACAAGAGATTAACAAGTAAATAAAAAGGGATTAAGAGTGTTACCAACTTAGAGAGTAAATATTAACATAAATAAAGAAGAATCCTTGAATAAAGATGAAGACTTGTCACTTAATCTTCAAATACATACCCAAGATATCCAAATGTAAACAACTTGAATTGAACAAAGGAAATGGAAGAACAATAGAAGAAACCCTTTGATTAATGGTGGAGAGTTGTCAATTCCCCAATACAAACCCAAGAATTCTTCAAGTACCAAGCTAAATCTAAGATTGTATGAGAAATTATTGAGGAAAGATTAATGTGTAATTTGTGGAAAGATTAAAGACTAATCTATTCTAATCTACTCCTAATGAAGGCTTAATATAATCTAAGGAAGCTTCGTTATTAGCTAGGTAATACAATGGAGTATATATATAGTGGTACATCATTAGGTTAAGCAAGGGTAGATTAGTAAATAAAAATGCTTAAGTGTTGAATGGAGCTTTGAAAGTCCCGAGGGAAATGCGCGGATCATGTAGCAACTCCTAAGGAAATCCGCGCGGATTGGCTTGAAGCACGGCTTGTCCTGTGAGGGGATCCGCTCGGACTGGGCAACGGGATGCTCGGATCCTGGTCTGGGACGCTCGTCCTAAGCTCGGGACGCTCGGATCCTGGGACAGGGTTCTTCTCCATTCTTAACTGCCTAACAATCCGCTTGTCCTGAGTCTGGGACGCCCGGCCTGAGTCTGGGATGCTCGTCTTGAGTCTGGGACGCCCGGCCTGAGTCTGGGACGCCCTTGATTGAGTTCGGGACGCGCGGATCCTGGGATAGCTTGTCTATTTGAGCTCGGATTGTAAAACGGATGTGATTTCCTCATCCGGACTCCTATTGGAGTGAGTCAAAAGCCTAGACCACTTAAGTTTTCGACGCCGTTTCATCTAGAATATTTTCAGAGCCAAACAAGCAACTCTTGGTTTGGTTCCGAGCAATTTCTTCTTGTATTGGCTTCCTTCTCGTCATCCTTGATTTAAGCCTATGATCCTTCTATATACTCTTTATTCCTACACCCTTGGTCATTCTTGCCTCCTCTTCATACTAGTCCATCAAAGATCATCAACAAGCTTCCGAATATGCACGAGAGATGGGAATTCCGCCTCATTATCTTCTTTCCTACAAGACATATACAATGCAATAAGAAAGCAAAATAGGAAGGAATTGACGGATAAAATGTCATGAAATACTATATTAGTATGCAAAATGGGTTCAATTAGGGGACTAAATTTGTGCAATTAAGAGTCACATCAGACATCATTCCCCAACACCGTCACATCACCAATCATATGACTAGCCTGAAGGTCTAGTCTTGCCAGATTACGGCCGCAACCAGTAATCCACACCGCCTGTGGGAGACCGCAGCCGTTCCCACTTAAGCCTCACTTATCTTTACCGAGCGAAAACCCATGTTCCTTAATATGCACATCCCCTCTTGTGGCGGGTTCCACAAGGGGCGAATCAAGGGCGTGAAGCCATTCCCGTAAGTGACTCCACTCAGCCAAGGGCACACCTCGCGAACCACAGACAAAGAACAACAACCAATTACAATATCAGCAATATTACGATACAATCAAATGCCAACAACCAACAACCATCTCATAATCATGTATACAATAACTGAGTAGGAAACCCTACCTGGAAAGCAATCACCACAAATCGACACAATAGCAGATCAAAAGCGCTCCTCTACGAAATCATCTCATATCATCATATAATCATACAATCACAATCCATAATCACAATACTATGACACCCCCACATACCATGGTGCCTTACCAGGACCACCCCAGCATGAGAGACCGTCACCATCTCGGTTGCCCGAGGTTAGTATATCAAAGTTACCAATCCAAAACACAATTATTAAAGTATAAATGGTTAAAGTTTACATGAATAAAATAAAAAAAATAAAGAGATAGAGAGAGAAAGAGCTCTAAATTTCCTTAAACCCTAAACAAAAAAATCCCAAAAAATTATCCTAAAACCCTAAATAAAAATCCCAAAATATGTCAATCGATTGTTCAAACGTTGAACAATTTCCCCCTCTAATCTCTGGTAATACGAAATCGAAAAGTCCTAAGTCTGCGAAGAATAATGAGGCGTCGTCTTCTGATGTGCCGCCTGTATCCACGGTGGTGGTTAGGGGCCCTACAGGAGATGAAACCCAGAAAACGAAGAATGTGAATGCGATGGTTGGTGTTCAACCCTATGATTTAGAGTCGCTCCATTCTGAAGTACAGGAATAGGTGGTCCAGCGTAGGCGTAAAGGCAAAAATCATCTGGAAGTTATTGAGGAAGAACCAACTGATTTGTTGCGTTTCTCCCCTGAGGATGTTAAGGAGGAAATTGAATACTGGACAAACTCGGTTTACTGCTTTATATTGGGTGCTAATCCTCCAGTAGAAGTGGTAGATGGTTTCGTTAAGAGAATATGGGCTCATCTTCCAATTAATAAGGTGTCTTTCCTTTTTAATGGGGTATTTCTGGTAAGATTTACCACTAGTACTGCTAAAGATCGTGTCTTGCAACAAGAGCACTTCCTCTTCGACAATAAGCCTCTTATTGTGAGACCTTGGAGTGCTGATGTTGATCTAGTGAAGGAGGATGTCAAGGAGGTTCCAGTTTGGGTTAGGTTAGAGCATCTTCCTCTGAAATTTTGGGGGAAGTGTCTCCCTAGAATTGCTGGTTTGTTGGGGAAATTTATCCAATGTGATGTTGCTACAAAGGATAAGACTAGGCTTGGATTTGCTCGAGTCATGGTGGAGGTTCCTTTTGGCAAAGCTATCCCTGACAAGCTTAAATTTTTAGATGAAGATGGTCGTGTGGTTGTTGTTGATGTTGTGTCTGAGTGGAAGCCCCTCTTATGTACGTCGTTCAAAGGAGTTGGTCATGCTACTGCTAACTGTAGGAAAGCGAAGCAATCGCGGGTCCCAAAGGCCAAAGCTCCGAAGGAGGCTGTAAAGCAGTGGAGACCTAAAGCTCGACGACAACCAGTTGCGCCTGCTGTCTCACTGCCTCCCTCTGAGGAGCCAGGTCTGATTACTTCAATTGAGAAATGATACGTGCATTTTGTATAGTCTTTTTAGCCTATTTTAGCACGTATTTCCATGTACTTTTGTACTATTTATATCGCATTATGCCCCGAATTGGCTATTTTGGTTCGTTTTGTCCGTTTTGTAGGGATGAACATGAAAGTAGTGAAATCGTACCATTTTCGTCCTACTTTGCATGCATTTCGAGGAGACGGAATTTTTCTGAGTGAGATCTTACATTGGGATGCGTGAAGGAATGGTCTACGAAGCAGTCGGCTGTGAGTTTGGAGCTGTTCAGAGGAAGAACACTCGATCGAGCCCTTTTATTGCTCGATCGAGTGGTTTTTGTGGCTGAGTTGGTCGATCGAGTGGTTGGTTTACTCGATCGACAGTGCTGGAATTAGAGGTTACTCGTTCAGTGGTATTTCTGGTCGATCGAGTAGATTTCTTGAAGAAGTACTCGATCGAGCTGTTTCAAACTGCTCGATCGAGTGGTTTGGTCTTTAATGGGCTTTAATTAGTCCGTGAACTTATTCTTAGCTTGTGGACTTAGCTTGTTTCTATTTAAGCGTATTGTAATTAGGTCATTAGCATCTAATCATCTACTATTCATTTTTTAGGAATTACGTTTACTGCTTTACACTTTCTTCTCTCAAAACTCTCTACTGTAACCTTGCTTTCGGATTATTTCTTGCTCGGATTTAGTTGTTCTTTACGCCGGATTCTTGCGATTGTAATCTATCTCTCTTTTTAGTGTTAATCTCTCATTTATTTACTTTAATTACTTGTTCTGTTCTCTTTAATTTCTGCCCTAATTCTTTTATGCATATTTATTATTGTTTTATCATGTTTAATATTAGTTATTTCATTGTTATTAGTTTTGACAATATTAATAGCATGAGTAGCTAAATCATTTCATGTTAGGATTAGGGGATCTACGGTAGAAATGTGACGATGTAGTAAATAGGTTAGATGAATTATTTGTGAGACTCTGTCCCCATAGCAATATAACTGTATTTACCGACTTAGTTGAGTGCACGCTTCTGAGTCACCTTTTAATCTAGTTAAATTTAATCCTGGATCGGAAGATTGGACTAAATAGACCTGCTATGAACAGTAGACTACCCTGACGAGGACGGAAGTTAAGTTAGTGGGAATCTAGGGTAGAAAGTGGACCAGAAGGACCTTTCCATATCCGTCTCACAGTAATTTATCTAAGTTATTTGCAGTTGAGTCACTGGACTACCGTAGTGAACTGAAGTCCTGACATGTCCCTTCTTTATTGATAGTTTATCTCTATTTTATGCCTTCACTGCTCTTTCCTTGTTTCTCTTTCTTTTACACCTTTTAGTTTAGAAAATCAATTATAAACCCCCCATTTTGTGACCAAATAGACGGACTCTTTACAGATATCTTGCCTCCCTGAGGAGATCGACCTGACTTCCCTAGCTATATAGTTAGTTTAGTTAGTTATTTTTGATAGGTATACGACAGCCCTGTCAAATTTTGGCGCCGTTGCCGGGGAGGCAATTGCCCTATCTGTTTTTTGTTTCGTTTATTTTATCCGTCTCAGGGAATTCTTATTCCTTGAGACAGTTCTTATTTATTTTCTTTTAGTGTTGTGTATGCCCAGGTCAAACAGGTTGGAGTTAGTTTCAGTTGATTCTGAGCCAGAGAGACTGTTCAGGCATAGACTCCGTCTGCAAAGAGAATCACGAAAGGAAGACTTGAGTACTTTTGAACCCAAACTTCAGCATTTCCTATTTACAGAAGATCAATCTTTAGTAGAAGATAATCTCAATTCTGTAAACCGACCAGTAAAGATGCCGAATATTGCAAGTCATTCGAAGCCTAAACCATCATCTATTCCCAAAGGTTTCAATCTCCAGACTGAGGATGGGAATACTTTTGACATCCGTCCGTCTATATCAATCTGGTGGAGAGAAATCTCTTTAGAGGTGTGGCAGGTGAAGACCCGAGGAAGCATATGGAGGTCTTTACGGACTACTGTTCTACTATCCCCGCCACAAAGGGGGTAACTCAAGACAAGATTAAGGAGGTGCTGTTTCCTTTTTCTTTGACTGACTTAGCCAGGGAGTGGCTGACTGACTTGGACCGTACAGCCGCGGGGATCACAGACTGGGAAACCCTTGCTCTTGCTTTTTATAAGAGATATTTCCCTCCGCAGCGCACTAGTCAGCTGAGGGCAAAGATCACTAGTTTCAAGCAGGCACCGGATGAAACTTTCTATGAAGCTTGGTGCCGGTTCAAGAGGTTGGTGAGGTCTCTTCTTCACCATGGTTTTGATCCGTGGTTTCTGTCTAATCAGTTCTACAATGGGTTGTACGATGACCACGGAGCCATACTTGATGCCTCATCCAACGGAAGATTTCAAAAGAATACTGATGATGATAAGGGATGGCCAATTATTGAGGAGATGGCCACGCATTGTGCTAAGTATGGGAACCCGAGGGATGGTATTCGAACAGTTCACGCAGTTGATAAGGCAGTCGTGGCTCAGCTGGAAGCCATGAATGCTCGTTTTGATAAATTGGAGCTGCATTCTGCTGGGGAGCCTCAGACGGTCCATTTGCTTACTAGAGGGGAGACCGTCACATGTGGGAGATGTGGGAGCAATGATGGTCTTACTGCTATTGACTGTCTTACTGAGAAGGAACAGGTCCTTGCTTTTCAATAATACAGGCAAGGAGGGGGTTCCTATTATAATAACCAAGGGGCGGTCCATCCCAATTTGAGGTGGACAAGTCAAATTGTGCTCAATCCTACCCCTCCTCCGCAGCAGCAGCATCCATATGTCCCTCCTCATAAGGCTCAACAAGGCTTTCAAAAGCCTCCTTCCTTTCCTACACCTAATCACAGTGCATCATCCTCAGGTGGGGTGAGCGAGTTATCTGAGTGGAAGACGATGCTGCAGTCTTTGACAAAGCAGTGGTCACTAAGTGACCAACAGAAAGATGCATCCATCAAATCACTTGAAACTCAAGTTGCCCAATTAGCCGCGAACCAATCCACGAGGAAGCAGGGTCATTTAACGTCACCAGCTGATATGAATCCACACGAGACGGTGAATTTAATAAATCTGAGAAGCGGTCGTTCATATGAGGGACAGGAATTGTTGAAATCAGACCCGAGGAAGGTAATTACTACTGATAAACAGTGTACTGTCGATGAAAAAGAGCAGATGACAAAGAAGATACTCGATCGACTGGTTTCAGGTGGTCGATCGAGTGGAAAAGCTGAAGAAAGGACTCGATCGAGTGGAATTTCTACTCGATCGAGTGACCAGGTAAAAGAACAGCTCGATCGAGTAAAACAAACAGTTCGATCGAGTGATTTTATTGATGATTTTGCTCGATTGAGTGATGTTGTTAAAGAAGACCTCAATCGAGAGCCTGCTAGTGCTCGATCGAGTGAAATTTCGCCTGAAAGACCCCGTTCGAGAGGAAAGAAGTCTCGATCGAAGGATGTAGAGCTTGATCGAGCTGATACGTTAGAAGAGAGGAACAAGGGGCTCGAAATACCCATTACGGTGCCCTTCCTGAGGCGACTTTAGAACACAAAGGCTAATCAACAGTTCGGTAAATTCGCCGAACTCCTGAAAAGCTTGCAAGTCACCGTTCCGTTCACCGAATTGCTGACACAGGTACCCTCTTACCTTAAATTTATGAAAGAAATTTTATCACGTAAGAGGCACATTAACGATCATGAGACGGTAGCTTTGACCGAGGTAGGGACGGCCCTAGTTCAGAATAAGTTACCTCCCAAACAGTCAGACCCGGGTAGTTTCTCGATTCCGTCTCATATTGGTACCCACTTAATTGATAACGCGTTATGTGATCTTGGTGCTAGCGTGAGTGTCTTACCGCTGTCTCTTGCTAAGAGACTTGGTTTGACCAAGTTTAATTGCACAAATATGACTGTTCAGATGGCCGACCGTAGTATATCACGGTCGTTAGGTGTCATAGAAGACATACCTGTTAAGATCGGGAGATTCTTTATTCCCATTGATTTCGTTGTACTTGACATCCCCGAGAACACACATACCCCTATCATTTTAGGGAGGCCATTTTTATTCATTGCCCGTGCAGTGATAGACATCGGGGGCAAGACTTTGACTTTTTAGGTTGGGGACGAGGAATTGATATTCCATCAGTCTAAGTCCCGAAGGGCCCCCATGCAAGCTCAGCCTTATAATGCCCTCTCTTCTACTGACCCTCCTATTGACACTCCAAATGAAGATTTGGAACATTGTGCTTCTATCGTGACCCCTCCGCCTCAGATTGAGAGCAAAAAGGAGGAAAGTTCATCTGTTTTCCTTGCTGCAGGTACAGATGAAAGTATTGTAGGAGCTGTCAATGGTCATGGTGCAATTACAGTCAGTCAAAGTGGGAGTGATAATGGCAAAGCTGGTGAAAAAGGAATAAGGACGAGGAAAGTTTGCGCGTATGTGGACGTCAACTATTCTCTTCCTAATGATTCGAATACAAGCTCGTGGAGAATGAAGAGGATGGTTAATGTTGCTGAGGTGATGTCCTCCAGTCACAAGCCCTCCGAGGGGCTGCTGAATTCCTTTGAGAAGTGAGCGGGGAAATGCCCCGTGTAACAAATTGTATAAACAATTTTTTTTTTAATTTCCGTCGGATTTTATTTACTGCATTTAATTAGGACAATTAGAATTTAGACATTTTTAGCATAGTTTAGACGACTATAGACTGTTACTATTCATATTTGGTATTTTGGGATGTTTTTGCGCTTGTTTTTATGCAGGTTTGGGGAGATTATACGCAAATTCAAAGGCTTACACGAGGAAGAGAGCTCGATCGAGTACTTTTTGTACTCGATCGAGTGAAAAATGCTCGATCGGATGATTCCAGAATGCTTGATCGACAAAAGCGAAAAAGGAGAGTACTCGATCGAGTAAATTTTTACTCGATCGAGTAAATTTTTACTCGATCAAGTGAAATATATACAGGAGCCCTCGATCGAGTGGTTTAAAATCACTCGATCGAGTAATTTTTCAATTCATACGCAGGAAGTCTCTTTAACTCCCTTCTTTTCTCCTTTATTCTAATTCCTCTTTCATTTTTCCGTTTGCCCTTCTTTATTTGCGACCAAAACCTCCCTAAATCCTCCATTAATCTTGCCCACTTACCAAATCCAACACCTACATTTTGTTCATTGCTGATTAATCGTCATTTGCCCTCTATTTTCCCTTTGATTTTCGTTGTTTTACACGGTCAATTAGGGGCTTTAAGGTTTGCCTTTTTTTCGATTAAAAAAATCGCCAAAATTTGCTTGTTTGTGTCGATTAATTGCCCTTTGTAGGTTCCTTATCATCAAGTAAGTAATTCCTTTACTTTTTTGCATTTTAATTGTTTTAATTTTGCCTTTCTTGAAGTAAATTAGGAATTAGGGTTTCGGGTATTCATTTTGGGTCGAATTTTTCGACTATTATTGTGTTTCTATGCTTAATTTGCCTTGCTTGATGATTAATTCCCTTACCTCATTGATGTTCACATGTTTAATACGAATTTTCTGGGAAATTTGTAATTAGGGTTCATTTCAGTCGAAATTTTTGACTGACATTGGGTTGTTTTTGCTGTTATCGCTCCATTCGTTGATTGTCCCCCTTATCCCGTCGCTGATTATCTGTTATATTCGAATATTTTGAGGAAATATTTGGGAATTAGTTTTGCCAGTCGAAAATTTCGACTGTTTAGGGGTAATTCTCTACTGTTTCATTGCTGATTTTTTATCGTTTTCCCCTGCCCTTTTTTACTAGGATGGATTCTAGCTCTATGCCTTCTACGAACTCGACTTTTAGTCCGTTCTTGTCTGAGACGGTGGTCCCTGCTGTCATCACCGCCTCCACTTCTGTTAGTACCGCAGCTCCTGTGTTCTTAGTTTCTGCTGGTGGTACCGTTTTTACTCCTGCTAGCACTGCTGCTAGCCCCGTTTCAGCCACAGCTGCTAGCACTGCTGCTAGCCTTTCTTCCTCAGTGGCGGTCTCTGTTGCATCCACTGCTGCAGCTTCACTTTCTACCTCAGGTCAGGCGAGCACCTCTGCTGCGTGCTCACCTGCAGCCGCAGCTGCTTTCAGAGCGGCCCTAGTACCTCATACCATCAGTGGACGGTCTTCTACTTCAGGTTCTAGAGGTCGAGGTCGCGGTCGGGGTCATGCTACACCTGCTCCTGGTATCTCTACTGGCACGGTCACGATTCGAGTGGACGACACCCTCGACTCCCACCTTGAGTACCCGCAGGTAATTTTTGTTAATGGTGTACACCATACTAGATTTTATAACTTAGTTGACTGCGAGTTTCTCCCTACGCGTTTCCTTTGCCGTAAGTCACTTGAGAGGCTCGGTTTCTATGAGCCGGTTAGTGAGCTTTTACGGGGCACGGGGATGGCCGGACTTATCACTATGAGTGGCCATACCTTTCGGGAGCTGAGTCTCGAGTTCTTCAGCTCCTTCACCTTCTCCTTCGGGGCACACGATGCTGCCCCCACTAGTCTTTCTGTGTCCTTCCGGTTGTTCAACCGGACTTTTTTTATGACATTGGAGGAGTTTGGTACTCGTCTCGGACTTTCCTTTACGGGTGCCACTGTTGCCCCTAGGAAGGTCCTCCGTCAGCTTTGGTGGACCTTGGCCCAGACCACCTTTCCCGAGCGAAAGCTCGCTCAGGTCCGACTTCCCCCTGCTTGTTACTTCCTCAGACTGATGGGAAGTACTATTTTTGGCCGAAAGGAGCCAAACAACATCAACAACAACGAGCTTTCCATTTTAGGAAGTTACCTGAACATCTACTGCGAGGGTCCCTTTACCCTCAACAACGCATACTTAACCGCCCAGTACTTCCAGGCTCAGGGGGAGAAGATTACGGGCACTATCGTCTGCGGTGGCATAGCCATCATTCTTGCCCGCTCTCTCGTCTGTGACTTACCTCATGACCTACCGTACATATAGGGAGATAGGTACCTGAGCCTAGCGTCTATGCACTCTCAGACCTGGCTGACATCTGATTATCGGACTTGGAAGATAGATGGTTCCTTGTCCGTAGACCTACCTTGCACCACTCTCCCTCGTCTAGTCCCTTTGCCTACTGTTGCACGGGGCGCCCGACCACCACCTTTACCCGAGTACCACCTACCGGTCCGACACCTACTACCTTACCCACTTCTAAGAAGCGGCGTCGACTTGAGACCGGAGAGGGATCCACACCTTCCACGGGTGGCCAGACTTCCACGGACACACCTACCCCGATCCCTACTCCTACACCTACTCCCGCGCCTGCTGACCAGACACAGACACAGCCGGTCCTATCGGCTAATTTTGTACCTCCTCCACCCTTTGGGGCGTCCTCGGTCATGGACTAAGGGCGACGTGACGGTTTGTTGATTGAGATTGCAGAGAGACAGGCTCGTATGGAGCGGGACTTAGCTTTGACTTTGTTCCCTCTATACGAGTATCACATGAGGCGACACCGTCCGATCCCAGAGGGTTGGCAACACCCTTCCTTTTACCGGTACCCAGCTAAGGGTACCCGGAGCCTGCTAGCGAGGAGGAGGAGGACGACGAGGACCCGGCGTCGGCGACGGAGAGAGCTCGAGCTGAGCAGAGGAGGAGGAGAGAGCAAGAGGTGGATCTGGACTACACTGTGACGGTGGAGGACGTGACGGAGGAGGCTGACGAGTAGCTGCTGGTCTACTCACTTCCCCAGTTTTCAGGCTGGTTTGGGGAAGTTTGTGTTTTGTATGTCTATTCTCGCTCTTTTATTTCTTTTGTCTCCTTTTTATTTAATTTTTTTTCATTCTTTATTGGTTGTATATTCCCGTTCCCCTGTATATATCTGCTGGTGTATGCTGGAGGACAACGAGGGCGTTGTCCGTTTTGGTTTAGGGAGGGTATTGCATTCTTTTGAGTCTGCATTTGCATTTGTTTTGCATTCACGTTTATATTTTCAGCTTGCATTTCTATTTATTCATTTCAATTCAAAAAAAAAATAGAAAAAATCAATAAAATATTCACGTTTATTTTTGCATATAGGTTGAGTCGCAATGGTTGATTTCCGTGATGATATTGCACTTTAACTTGTCATTTTACTTGAGCCTTGCACTTTTATTGACGGTTATTAGCTTTGTCATACGCATAATCTACGAGTTTTTGTTCAAATGTAGCTGACTGTTTAGACTTGACCTGATAAATCGGCAACCTACTTACAATTTCTGAGATTTAGAGCCCATAACTGGTGACATTCATGATCAGTTCATTAGGAATTGAGAGTAGTACTCCTTGCATAGCATGTTCATCATTTTTGCACTTTTATGACATTCGATTTCTTGTTAAATGCACACATTCGGGTTTGTGGTCGGTGTCACATGCAGGGAGGTGCTTGCAGATTTTCCCCTTTTCTTGTATTTTTCACCCATTTAGCTCCACTTAAGCCAAAACTTGCCTTTTTGACCCATTAGCTACATCCCAAACTGAGCCTGCCTAGTCAAGCTAGTTTAGTATGTCTTTTGTGATATGCATTTTCCGTCTGCAGTTTGGCAAGTATCATTTTGATTGGAGTTGGTGTAAATAAAGGAAGGAGAAAAAAAAAGAATTGAAAAGAAGAAAAAAAAAAGAATGAGAAAAACGTGAATAGAAAAAAAAATGATGAAAAATGAATGATTCACGTAAGTCAGAAAAAGGAAGAAAAAGTTGAAAACAATATTTGATTTGTATCAGTTGATTCATTAAGACAGTATTAAAAAGGGAAGTTTGTGACCGTCTAACTCCTCCGTTCTTATTCCATATTTTTGAGGAGATATTGTATGTGATTAGTGAGTTGTGTGCCAAATGAAGGACACTTGTACTTTATTTTTCAGTCAGTTGAGATTCAGACGGTCTTATATGGTCCTGTTTAGGAACTAGCTTGGCGCTTTTACCTCCACATTTCCATAACTTGTTTTGCCTTTTCTCACCTGAACCTCACTATTCCCATATCATTTGTAAGCCCTCGGCTGTGACGGACATTATTGGTTGGATTGTGTGCATTACTACTTGAATTGTCTTTCATTTTTGTTGCATGCATGCAATGTAGGTCGCAGTTAGGTGAGTGACTGTTTCTCTTTCTGTCTTTCACATATTTTATTCACCCTTTGCTTCATGTGAGAAGAGTGGCCACGTGAGAGTCCGATTTTTTTAGTCTTGCAAGGTCGATAGGTCGGCTATATTTCTGAATAACTTATAACTCGTTTGCGTATTGACTGCATAGCTGTAATTGTTAATTTTCGTTGCATTAAATTGGTTCAAGTAGACAAGTTAAGCTACCTCTGAGTTTTCATTTCCGTTCCATTAGTTGCATTTTAGTTTACTCGAGGACGAGTAAAGGTTCGGTTTTGGGAGATTTGATACGTGCATTTTGTATAGTCTTTTTAGCCTAATTTAGCACGTATTTCCATGTACTTTTATACTGTTTATATCGCATTATGCCCCGAATTGGCTAATTTGGTTCGTTTTGTCCGTTTTGTAGGGATGAACATGAAAGTAGTGGAATCGTACCATTTTCGTCCTACTTTGCATGCATTTCGAGGAGACGGGATTTTTCTGAGTGAGATCTTGCATTGGGATGCGTGAAGGAACGGTCTACGAAGCAGTCGGCTGCGAGTTTGGAGCTGTTCAGAGGAAGAACACTCGATCGAGCCCTTTTATTGCTCGATCGAGTGGTTTTTGTGGCTGAGTTGGTCGATCGAGTGGTTTGTTTTACTCGATCGACAATGATGGAATTAGAGGTTACTCGTTCGAGTGGTATTTTTGCTCGATCGAGTAGATTTCTTGAAGAAGTACTCGATCGAGCTGTTTCAAACTGCTCGATCGAGTAGTTTGGTCTTTAATGGGCTTTAATTAGTCCATGAACTTATTCTTAGCTTGTGGACTTAGCTTATTTCTATTTAAACGCATAATAATTAGGTCATTAGCATCTAATCATCTACTATTCATTTTTTAGGAATTACGTTTACTGCTTTACACTTTCTTCTCTCAAAACTCTCTACTGTAACCTTACTTTCGGATTATTTCTCGCTCGGATTTAGTTGTTCTTTACGCCGGATTCTTGCGATTGTAATCTATCTCTCTTCTTAGTCTTAATCTCTCGTTTATTTACTTTAATTACTTGTTTTGTTCTCTTTAATTTCTGCCCTAATTCTTTTATGCATATTTATTATTGTTTTAGCATGTTTAATATTAGTTATTTCGTTGTTATAAGTTTTGACAATATTAATAGCATGAGTAGCTAAATCATTCATGTTAGGATTAGGGGATCTACGGTAGAAATGTGACGATGTAGTAAATAGGTTAGATGAATTATTTGTGAGACTCTGTCCCCATAGCAATATAACTGTATTTACCGACTTAGTTGAGTGCACGCTTCTGAGTCACCTTTTAATATGGTTAAATTTAATCCTGGATCGGAAGATTGGACTAAATAGACCTGCTATGAACAGTAGACTACCCTGACGAGGACGGAAGTTAAGTTAGTGGGAATCTAGGGTAGTAAGTGGACCGGAAGGACCTTTCCATATCCGTCTCACAGTAATTTATCTAAGTTATTTGCAGTTGAGTCACTGGACTACCGTAGTAAACCGAAGTCCTGACATGTCCCTTCTTTATTGATATTTTATCTCTATTTTCTGCCTTCACTGCTCTTTCCTTGCTTCTCTTTCTTTTACACCTTTTAGTTTAGAAAATCAATTATAAACCACCCATTTTGTGACCAAATAGACGGACTCCTTACAGATATCTTGCCTCCCTGAGGAGATCGACCTGACTTCCCTAGATATATAATTAGTTTAGTTAGTTATTTTTTATAAGTATACGATAGCCCTGTCAAGAAACCTAATCAGTTCCAGGTGACATGGGGCAAGAATGGGAAATATCATGTTGCTCACACACCTGCAAAGCAGATTATTCGTTTCAGTAGACAGGAGTTGATGGATAAAGGGTACAGTTCAGTCAAGTTTAGTAAGGATACTTTTCTTGACACCCTTAATACTGCTACTCCTACTGTTGGAATTGGTGTGGTTACTCTAAATGATAGTGCATTACCTCCTCTTGGGGGTAATGTATAATTTTGGATTTTGGAACATTAGGGGACTGAATAGCCCAATAAAGCAGAACACTATCAAGTGGTTTTTACACCATCATCAAATTGGGTTGTTTGGTCTCCTTGAGACAAAGGTGAAACCTTTGTCACTAAATAATATTAGAAATAATCTTTGTGCTAACCGGTGCATCTCTACTAATACTTCTTATCACAAAGGGGGTCGTGTTTGGGTTATTTGGAAGCCTTCAATGTTTACTGTGCAATTCTTAGATTATACTGCTCAGTCTATTCATATGGAGGTCAAGGATTTAGGCACTGGGTCTAATTTTCACTGTACTATGGTGTATGCTTTCAATGATGTGTGTGAAAGGAAGGCACTATGGCTACAGTTGTGTGCTTATAATAGAGATATAAAGGGGCCTTGGGTTATTTGTGGAGATTTCAACACTATTTTGGTCCCTTCAGAGAGGTTAGGAGGTAATTCCACTTATGAGGAGATGGATGATTTCCAACCGTGTGTAGCTGAGTGTGGTGTCACTGATTGTTCTGCCATTGGGTCTTTGTATACTTGGTCAAATAAGCAAGATACCTCCTCTAGAGTTTTTAGTAGACTGGATAGAGTCTTGGTGAATGATGCTTGGTTAAGGGTTAATGGTACTGTTTATGCTCACTTTTATACTGAAGGAGTTTTTGATCATACTCCTTATGTGGTGCAAGAACAAAGTAACGGTGAGAAACCAAGGAGATGCTTCAAATATTATAACATGTGGAGTAAAGCAGAGGATTTTAAGAAGTGTGTGCAGCAAGTATGGGGTACAGACTAGACTGGTACATTAATGTTCAAGCTGGTCAAGAAGTTGAAATCTTTAAAATGGCCTCAAAACAGTTCAATAAAGACAATTTTGATGATATAGTCAACAATACTGCTAGGGCTAAGATGAACCTTGAGTTTCTTCAAATGAAACTTAGAGATGATCCTCACAATGCTATTTTAATTTCTCAAGAGGTGGAGGCAAATATCAGTGTTAGATTTCTGGAGACTGTATGTTCTGAGTTTTTATTGCAAAAATCCAAAGCCATTTGGGTTGTTAAGGGAGATGATAACACGAAGTATTTTCATAGTTTTATTAAAGGAAGGCAAGTCAGGAATAAGGTGCTTAAGATAGAGGATACTCAGGGGTTTCAATGTGATGATCCAATGAAAATTCAGGTTGCTTTCTTGAGTTTTTATACTTCTCTTTTGGGTACTTCTGAGAAGGTTCTTAAAGTCAGTCATAGTGTGGTCAAGCTGGGGAAGGTGTGCTCTGATGAACACAAAAAATTGCTTTTGTTCCCTATAGCTGATGAAGAAATCAAGAAGGTAATGTTTTCTATCCCTAACCATAAGGCTGCAGGCCCAGATGGTTATTCTAGTGCCTTCTTTAAAGATGCTTGGGATATTCTAGTGCCTTCTTTAAAGATGCTATTACACTTATGGGAGTACCTATTACTGATGGTAGATTAACAGATGGTTATTCTAGTGCCTTCTTTAAAGATGGCATCTACCAGCTTCTGTTTCTCTTGCTATAAAAGATTTTTTCAAGTCTGGCAAACTTCTTAAACAATTAAATCATACCCTCATTTCTCTCATTCCTAAGTGTGCAATGCCTCAAAATTTTACTCAATTTCGTCCAATATCTTGTTGCAATGTAGTTTACAAATGCATTTCTAAGCTTCTTTGTAATAGATTGTCTGAGGTGTTGCCTGAGTTGATCAGTGATAGTCAAGGAGGATTTATCAAGGGAAGGAGCATTGTTTAAAATATTCTTATCTATCAGGACATTGTCAGATTATATAATAGGAAGTCTGTTTCTCCTAGATTCCTGATGAAAGTTAATTTGAAGAAAGCATATGATTCTATCAGCTGGGAGTTTTTAGAAGAGATGTTGGTTTCCTTAGAGTTTCCTACACAGTTTACTTCCTTGATAATGGAGTGTGTTCAGACTGCAAGTTACTCTTTGGTTTTAAATGGAGATATTTTTGGTTTCTTTCATGGGAAGAAAGGGTTAAGACAAGGGGATCCTTTGTCTCCCCTTTTATTTACTATTTCTATGGAGTACTTGAGTAGAGTCTTGGGGTATGTTACTGAAAATATGGGATTCAGGTATCATCCTCTGTGTGGTAAAGTCAAGTTATCACACTTAATGTTTGCAGATGACCTTTTATTGTTCAATAAAGGTGATGTGGGTTCCATAATGGTACTGCTTAGAGCTTTTGAAACCTTCTCCAGGGCCTCTAGGTTACATATGAGTCCCACTAAAACAAATGCTTATTTTAATGGGGTGTCTGTGGGGGTAAAGGAGGATATTCTGCTTACTGCTGAGATTCAGGAAGGGCAACTCCCATTTAAATATCTGGGAGTACCTATTACTGTTGGTAGATTAACCAAATCTCAAGGTCGAATTCTGGTGGAAAAGATTACATCAAGAATTACAAGTTTTGGGTCCAGACACTTATCTTACTCTGGAGGTTAGTACTTGTTAACTCAGTACTGACTTCATTATACACTTATTGGATGAGCATTTTCATTATTCTTAAAGGAGTGTTGCATAGATTGAATACCATCTGTCACAACTACTTGTGGGATGGGAAAGCTGATCAACTTAGAGTACCTCTTGTCCGTTGGGCAAAAAATTGTTCTCCAAAGAAGGAGAGGGGGTCTTGGACTAAGAGATAGTTTTGTGTGGAATGTAGCTGCTATGGGTAAATTAGTGTGGTGGATCTACTTTAATCCTGATAAACTTTGGGTAAAATGGATTAGCCAGATTTATTTAAAAGGCAGGGCTTGGACTGATTATGTACCCAGTGGGGATATTAGCTGGGGTTGGAAAACAGTTTGTAGAGTTCGTGACAAATTCAGTTCATGCTATAATAATGGGCAGTGGTTGTTGGATCCTAAGGGATACACAGTGAAGAGTGGATATGAACTGCTGAGATTGAAGTATCAGGCAGTTGAATGGCATAGAATTGTTTGGAACACCTGGGCAGTGCCTAAGCACAAGTTCTTCTGCTGGTTATTGGCCAGGGAAGCATAGCAGGTTAAAGCTAAACTTTTTGGCTTGGGTATTGTTCCGATGAAGATTGCTTATCGTGTGTGGGTGTCTTTGTCAGAGATCCATCTGCATTTATTCTAGCATTGTACCTACAATAGACTCATTCTATCGGGGATGGCTGGTTTATGTCATGTAGCTATTCCACTGATAATCTCTTGCGAGTGGATATAGCTTGAAGTGGTCCAAATAAGAAGAGGCATCTTGCTATGTGCTTTCATGTCTTGTTATTACCATATTTGGATGCAAAGGAATAGAGTATGCGTGGAGCATTGTTTGGTTAGGCCTGAGATTGTGTTAAGGTTGGATAGAAATGTTATTAAAATGCGGATTAGTGCTTTCCAGAATCATTTAGATAGTAATGATAAAAAATGGTTAGAAAGTATTGAATTGTGTAAGTAGAGGAATGTCTCTACTAAAATTGTTATGTCTTTAAATTGTTAGGTTGTAATAGCCTAAGTTTGTGCATAATGAAATTCTTACATTTCACCCAAAAAAAAAATTACATGATCTAAAACCAAACCCAAAGTACTACTATGAAAGTTCAACAACTAAGACTGAATGCTAAATCTCTTGACAACGGAAGCTAGACTCGAGTGATGACTCCCCACGACGGCCCCATAGCTAATAAACATCATCACCTGACACAATCTGTTCACCATCCCCGAATGGATCACCACAGATTTTACAAAACAACAACGGGGTCAGTTACTGTATAATCAAAAAAAGACAAGTACAAAAAGGCAAACTGCTGATCATCATTCATCCCCAACTCCCGATCTCACATCGTAACTGACTACACACTAAAGTGTGTAGCCCTGTCAGATTACCCATCGCAACAGATAATCCTCACCGCCAGTGGGGGACCGCAGCAAATCCCCACCTAAGCCCCCGCTCATCAACGAGCGATAACCCTGTTCATTAATGTGCACATCCCCTTCTGTGGCGAGTTCCACAGAGGGCGAAACTAGGGCGTGAAGCCACTCCCGCAAGTGACTCCACTCAGCCAAGGACGTACCTCGCGAACATTACCATCAATCATCACAACACCAACACCAACTCAAAAACACCAACAACGATCAGTAGATAATCAATCATACAACAATACAAACACAATCTTATAACAATAAAACAGTAAACCGAGTAGGGAAACCCTACCTTAGCACAACTGCAATGAGACAACAAGCAAAGCAATCTAGAACGGCTCCTCTACGAAGTCCTCACCTAACAACAATCACATAAACTCCAATTACCATATACAAAACCCCTTTTTCCCCCAATTCACAAATTAAGGCAACCCTAAAAGATCAGTCAATGGAACTAATGAAATCAAGGACTTACCGACACCAAGTGTGTAAAGATGAAGAAGACTTGCTAACAATCCACGCACTTGAGAAAGATTTAGAGAGGATTAGAGTTACGTTGAAATGTTTAGGTTTTGAGAAAATTATTAGAAATTGTTAATCCACGATTATATAACTCTGAAATCAAACTGCGGAAATAACACCCGTCAGACCGGATACTCGGTCGAGTATAGAGTATTCTCGGCCGAGTATCTTCTACTCGGTCGAGTGGTCCCATACTCGACCGAGTATTCTTGCGCAGTGAACTGTCCAGAAACACACGGCTCCCTTATTCGGCTGAGTAAGCCATATTCGGCCGAGTACAGACTCGGCCGAATACAGTCTTAGAAAAAACCGTAGTATTACGGTTTTCCCTCCTTAAAAAGAACTTCATCCACGAAATTCACACTATACACACAAAATAAGACCAACAAGAGCCAGACAACTCCTACTACATAAAACAAAACACCCAACATAACCGACCGGATGACAGAACAATAGCTAAACCAACACAAGACATCACTAAACCGACTTAAACTAACTCAAAAACAAACATGCGACCATCTCCTACCCCCCCTAAAAAGACAACGGTTACGTCCCCGTAACCAAACATACCTGATCAAAAAGGGTGGGAAAACGCTCTTTCATGGCCTCCTCGGGTTCCCATGTGGCCTCTTTCACATTATGATTAGACCAAAGCACCTTAAGTAAGACGGTCTCACCATTCCTTGTCTTGCGTATCGCACGGTGTAAGATCTCTTTAGTAACCTCGGCATAAGATAAAGACTCATCAAGCTCGATGTTCTCAACCTCAAGCACATGTGACGGATCACTCGCATACTTTCGGAGCTGTGAAACATGAAACAAGTTGTGGACTCGATCCAAAGCTGGTGGTAAGGCTAATCTGTAAGCCACCTCACCTACACGATCCAAGATCTCATATGGACCGATAAACTTCTGGCTTAACTTACCTTTCTTTCCAAACCTCATCACCCCTTGTATTGGTGACACTTTTAAAAGGACTTTGTCATCCAGTGCGAACTCGATGTCCCTGCAATGCAAGTCAGCATAACTCTTCTGGCGATCCTGAGCTGCTTTCATCTTTTGACGAATCAGCCGAACTTGCTCAATCATATCTTGCACCATCTGTGGCCCTAAAACCACTGCCTCTGCGTTGTCATCCCAAAAAACTGGACTTTGGCACTTTCTACCATATAAAGCCTCGAAAGGTGCCATTCCTATACTAGTGTGATGCCTGTTGTTGTAGAAAAACTCAATCAAATCTAGCCTATCCTCCCAACTCCCACCAAACTCCATGGCACAAGCCTTCGACATGTCCTCTAAAGTCTTGACAATCCTCTCAGTTTGACCATATGTGGCAGGATGAAAAGCTTTACTCATCTTTAAGGTCGTACCCATCAAATCCTGCAACTCCTGCCAAAACCGTGATATAAACCTCTGTGGACATGGCCCACCTGCGTATGCCCAGCCGATCTATGGACAATGGCAACGGTCTTTTTTGAAAGCCACGCTCGGCGGCGTAAAGGTGTTTTCGACCGGATCGTTTTAGATCGGTCGGTTTTGTCTCGGTAAGGGTCTCGAAACGATTAGAGATGTTCGGAGTCACCACCAAGCACTTCTGGGATGCCTGGAACCCGTTCGAATTCCACTTTATACCTCGGTCAAATCGAAGCACAAAGCAGCGTTTGACATAGGTACTAAAGATAAGGAAATCGTCCCTCTTTAGCATCCTATCTCTAGAATGACTCTCGTACGCCCTGGATAAGGTCGTCCACTATCCAAAGCTTCTGAGTAAGAGGTGAAGGTACGTATTGGGAAGCCCTTTAATCAGACACCCAATCCCGCCCGCGTTTAGCGGCCTCTACTGATCGATCTTGGTTAGTTGAATGCAAAAGTTGATAAAACGGTTTAAATGCATGAATGCGCATCCAATGATTTAAACCTAACATGTGAGAGCTTTCTAAGTCGGTTGATTTAATCCAAGTATCAAGTATAAGATGTCGAGTTGGATTAATGGTTGATTTGCATGCAAGACGGAAATTAAACATCCATTACCGTATTAGGTTTAGGGTGCATAACGTGATCCATTTGTCTTAGTAAGGCATTTTGCAAATATGGTTTTGAATAATCGAATAGTCATCTGATCCGTCCTATATCCGGGCTGACCGGAGTCGGGATCGTCCTAGACTAATGCTGGAAGGGAACAGGCCCTGTACCAGACGGTTATAAGAGGCGCGAGCCAGCCGGCGGTGTAAGGGGCCTCCCTCTGGTTTTGAAAATGAGAAATAGGGAGCCTGTTTAGGCGCGGGTTAGCCCACGGTTTATGTGCCGTGTTCTGACCTTTTAGACAACGTTATAAAACGTGTTGAAAATGGGTATTTGAACCCGGTTTGATTTTGAAAGGGTCGTTTAGACCGCATTTGTTGATTTGAAGAACTAGACTCGAATGATCATCATTATTTGATAACATTCGGTGTCGGGTTCGATTTGACAAACTTGACATGAATAGTTTTGAAAAATGATTATGGACTAATTGTTTTAAGTCCATTTTGAATGTAATTAGTCGATACTCGTCATCGTGCATTCGGTTAAAATCCGGCATGGTATGTAGAACCAAGAATGATTTTGTGTTGGTGACTAATATGTTTGTTTGGAAATGTAAAGAAATGAAATAAAAGGCTTTAAAATACCTTCTAAATGTCATTAACCAAATATTATCACCGAAACACGGATTTAACCGTCATGGTATGAAGAACCAAGGGTGAAAAATGCTTTATGGTTAAAACATGTGAAATGAAATAAAAATGGTTCGAAAAAACTTGAAACGGTGAAAACCGATTACAAATATGAAAAATGGATTAAGGGAAATGACGAGAACAAACACGGTTGATTTCTGGTCTGAATACCCCATTTAGGCGCGAGCCAGTTGGCGACCTAAGGGGCTTCGCCGAGACCAAAAATCGCTTTGGCTCGTTTATTCCATGTTTTGGTTCATGTTATGCATGTTTTAGCATGTTAGAGTCATGAAATAAATGAAAACATAATAAAAGAGGATTTTTACACCCTCATACTTACATGTTTGGTTATGGCGAGTGACCGACGTAAGTGTAACAACTCGTTTTATCGGAAAAAACTCGGTTTAAAACCGTTTTGGTAAGTAAAAGAGTGTTTTAAAAGTTTAGTGATGGTGTAGTGGTCGAAGCGGTCGGTCAAGTGATTTAATGCACGATGAAGGTACCAAACAATGTGTAAGGCTCGTGTTTACGATCGGTAGGTCGTAAATACGCGTCGGATTGTGACTTAAGAAGTCGAGTCGAGAATTTTAAGGGAGAAAAGAGGGGGCGGACACTCGCGTAAGTCTCAAATAGGTGGCATTTGAGGGGTATTTATAGGAGAATGAGTGGTTGTGTGAGTTTTGAGCGACGTGGCCACCTGGGCTGCTCAAAGAGGCGCGAGCCACGTCGCGGGTCTTCGAGCTGTGTTGTCGCTTTCACAACAAACGCAATCATGATTTATTCTATCCTAGGATTTGTAGTCATATGTTTGGTACTTGACCATTCATAAATCCGGGAAATCTTAGCATAGAAGGTTTGAAATGTTTGTTTTTTGTGGTTGACTCGGTTTGACTCGTTGTTGGAGTCGGGATTTGAATTTTTGAGTCGGTTTTTTTTGGTCCGGTGTCGGTTTTGACTCTAGTTAGTGTCATTGCGACCACAATCGTGCATTAAACACTCCAGGTATTTTTGAAATGTTTTGAAATATTTTATTTTCGAAATCGTTTTAAGTTTTCCGACGTAAAGTTGTACACAAACTGTCGATCAAACGCTGCGATTCCAAGACATGTTGTAGTCCGATAATCATCGGGTGTTTGTTGGAGTCTCAGCAGATACTGGGTATCTGCAGAGCCCCCACTTTGACTGAGGCTTGGACAGGGCAAAAGTCAAAGTAGAGCCCCCAGGTCAATCGAAGATTACAATCTGGAGACCCAAGCGACGTCGAGGCGGCTCGAAAGGATTCGGGCCAAGGACCTACCGTCGGGAAGGGTGACGCCAAGGCGAATCGAGGGTACGAGCCAAGGACCTGTCGTCGGGAACAGTTTAGAGTGTGTCGACTATCCGTGCGGGCCGTTTAAAGTCCGTTAGACTACGTACAAAGGCTCGCCAGCCATAAGAAGGAGTCATACCTGAGGCATCTTCGGATATGTTCTTGCGCGTTTGCGGGCAAAGGCTCGCCAGCTGTTGTAAGGAAATGTACCTGAGGCATCTTCGGGATCTGTCCTTGAAAGGGTGCGGACAAAGGCTCGCCAGCCATGATAAGGAAATGTACCCGAGGCATCTTCGGGATCTGTCCTTGAATGTTTGCGGACAAAGGCTCGCCAGCTGAATGATAAGGAAATGTACCCGAGGCATCTTCAGGATCTGTCCTTGAATGCTTGCGGACAAAGGCTCGCCAGCCGTGATAAGGAAATGTACCCGAGGCATCTTCGGGATCTGTCCTTGAATGTTTGTGGACAAAGGCTCGCCAGCCAATGGTAAGGAAATGTACCCGAGGCATCTTCGGGATCTGTCCTTGAATGGGTGCGGACAAAGGCTCGCCAGCCGTGATACGGTTGGTTAATGGACCATGGGAATAGCCGCGTTGAATGGGCTTGTTTTGAAAGTAGCGAGCTCATGATATCGCTGGGGAAATAGTGAGTATGGATTCTCACTATCACTATTTTGGAATGAGTAGGTTCCGCGAGGAAGCCTCCTGCTGGTATTTGAAGGAATAGTGAATTTGGAATCTTCACCATTCGTTGGCTTGAATTTGCAGTGGCGGTTTTGATCGCCGTTTGTTTTAATTTTGAAGGAAAATAGCAAATTTGAGTTTGCTATTGCGCTTGAAGTGACGGTTTATATGCCGCCGCTGACATTTGATGGAAATAGTGAATTTGGAATCTTCACTATTGATTGAAGTGACGGTTTATGTGCCGCCGTTTACATTTGATGGAAATAGTGAATTTGGAATCTTCACTATTGATCGGAGTGACGGTTTTAATTGCCGTCGTTCGGATTTTGAGGAAATAGCGATTTTGAATTTTCGCTATTATCTTGAAATTGAAGGAAAATAGCGATTTTGATTTCACCATTATTTTTGAAGTTGGCGGTTTTGATCGCCGTTTGCTTGAAATTTTTTGAAAATAGCGAATTTAAATTTTCACTATTTGTTTTTGAGGAAATGACGACATTCAATATCGTCAACGAAAATCCGAATTTGTTGCGTGGAAATTGGGCCAAAGCCCAAATTTCGCTGAAAAGGCACGGGACGCCTAATTGAGGCGCGAGCCACCTGGCGAACCAAAGGGGCTTCCCTTTTTTCTGTTAAAAAGACGCGAGGTTGAGCTGCGGATGATTCATTATTCATCTTCAACCTCAAAATCCCGCAAAATCGCCATTGAAGGACCTTCTAGCTTGCTCCTATTCGTGCCATTACCAACAATGTCATCTCAAGGTATGTATTTCCTCTTGAATCCTTTCAAATTTGTTGATCTTCAGCTTGATTAAATTAAGGCAAAATTTTGCCCTAAAAATCGAATTGGGCGTTTTTTATTGAGTCAATTTTGAGTGAAATTGATGTTTGCATTAGGTTAGAAATTTGTTTAGGAGTATAGGGGTGCTTTTAGTTTGCATTTTGGTCCCCGTTCCCGCTCCCTATGCTCGAAAATCGTGAGTGAGGCGAGAAACCGCCTCATTTTGCAATGCCAAGTTTATTTGTTTGGGTAGTGGGTCCCACTAGGTTGCATTGTAGTTGGGAAAACCCGTATTTGCCATTTAAGGACCTTCGTGGGATGCTTGTGGGCAAAATTGGATTTTTGCCTTTTGCGACGGTCTTACGTCTGACAAAATAAGCGCCTGTTTGGGCTTGAATTGAGTCAGTTTGCCTTGAAATTGACCTTATTGGTATTTTAGGTCACCTTGAGGCGTGATAAAATCACGTTTGCCTTTTTGCGGTCGTTTTTGAATTTTTGACCGGTTTCGGGCTTAAATTAGCGTATGAATTGCCTTTTTGAGTCGTAGAAAGATACCCCATTGTGTCGGGAATGTATTTTGGGTTGTTGGCGGACCTTGTAGGGGTCTTGAAATGCCGTTTTTGTGGTTTTGACTCGTCTTTTGCTTGAAAAGAGGGGCGAGTCATTTTTGTGTTTTTTTTGTGAATGGTTTGGGGCGGGATTGCCCCTTGTTTTTGTATTGCAGGTTGTGTTTTTTTGTTTTTGGATTTATCCATTTCATGCCGTCGTAATGCCGAAATTCTGGCTGACGTTTTTGTTTGTTGTTTTTTTTTATCGCAGGGTATCATCTGGGACCGATGGGGTCCGTCATTGAGGCTTTGGAGGAGGAAGTCGATCCCGGGAGGGAAGAGGCGACTGTTTTTGGTTACAGGTGTAATACTCCGTATTTATATGTCTTGGGGGTACTCTATCGAGTAGCCCTTACTCTGTCGAGTAAGGGCAAGTTGCGAAGATAAATAGTTTCTGACCTGTTGGGCACTCGATCGAGTAGTCAGGGCACTCGATCGAGTACCTTAGGTACTCGATCGAGTACCTTGGGTACTCGATCGAGTGTCCGGTTTTACGGGGGAGTTTTCTCGGGTTTTGTTAATTACGCGATTAAGGTATTTAAACCAATTCGTCTTTGTTCTAAATCACTTTTTACAAAACCTAAAACATGTTTAAGAGAGAAAGCAACTTGTCTTCTTCCTAATCGCATCCTTAACGATTCCCGGAGTTCAGACGGTCGATTCTCGTTGTTTTTCGTGTTGTTGGATTCCTTGCGTCGAGGGTAAGCTTCTAGCATAATTTTTATAATGTTTTGTTAAGATTAGTGAAACCCTAATTTAGGAATTGGGGGTTTTTATGAATAGTAATTGAATAGTAGTATTTATGTGTTGTATGGTAGGAGGAGAGTTCATAGAAGAGGCGTTTTGAGACAGCTGTAGATACCGTCTGCGTGTTGTGCTTTCCAGGTAGGATTTCCTACTCGGTATTAGTCCCATAATGGGATATTGGTGATGTGCTGTAGTTAGCTGTTTGATTGTGATTGTGATTGTGTTTGTGATCGGTTGTGATGGTTCTCGAGATGCGTTCTCGGCTGAGTGGGGTCACTTGCGGGAGTGATCTCACGCCCTAGTTTCGCCCTTCGTGGAACCCGCCACGAAAGGGGATGTGCACATTAATGGGACAGGGTTATCGCTCGTACGATGAGCGGGGCTTAGGTGGGAACGGCCGCGTCCCCATCGCGTGGTCGTCCAAAGGACGATCGGATTGAGATGTTGGGAATTGGTTGGTGGTGTGTGTGTGTGTGTGTGACATTCAATCACCGTTCTTTTATCTTATTGTTGATGTATATTGAGTTGTGTGATTAGTACTGACCCCGTTTAAATGTTTTAAAAACTGTGGTGATCCATTCGGGGGTGGTGAGCAGTTGCTTGGCAGGTATATCTTGGATACGCGTGGGATAGCTGGGGATGGCCACGACATGACGATAGAGTCTTCCGCTGTAGTTTAGTATTTATTTATATTTCAGTTGAGAACAGACAGTTTGGAATAATGTATTGTACCTTCAGTTTGGTTTCGAGGATTGTACTTATTCATTAAATTACTTATAATAAATGTTGTTTCTGTTTTGTCTATTTGATTATCATACCTCGGGCAACCGAGATGGTGATGTCTTCATACCTGAGTGGTCCCGGTAAGGCACTCGGAGTATGGGGTCACAAAATGGTATCGTAGCGACGATCCTGAAACCTGTAACCAATGAACTTAATGAACATAGGGAGTCAATTAAAATGAACCCGGGGTAAAAGTTGTAGGAGCTAGTGCAAAGGCTTGGGAGACGTCCTAAAGTCGCAAGGGGTCGCCCTACAACTTTGAACCGGTCACATGGGAAAGTGTTTGTCGAGTCGTATGTGTGTTTGGTTAACTGGTTTATGAATGTGATGGAATGTGTTAATTGTTGGATGTTGAAGTAGAAAGTTGAGCATGTGAAAGAAAATGGTGATATGAGGAAACTTGTTGATGAGATATATAGAACTGTGGTTGGAATGAGAAACATGATGGATGATTCATAATGTGACATAATAATAACATGTGAATAGAAATGTTGTGTTGTATACGTATATTTTGTCTGCATAGAGTTGTATGATAAGTTTATGTACTTGTCCACAATTGTTCATGGGTATATGTTGTAAGAAGTGTGTAGCTGTAATTGATGAATTAGTTGGAAGAGATTAAGTAAGTAATTGCATAAGAATATGAAATTCATGGGTGGAGCATGTTTATGTGGGTAAATCGTGATTGACAAGTTAAATAACCTATGTGCATGATGAATGTTGTTGCTTGATTTTTGAAAATAGTAACATATGATTACGAATACTGGTTTTATGAGTTTTGGACTGGTTTTGTTTGCTTGGTTGTTGTTTAAGTCGTTTGGGAAGTAAAAAATCAATAGTTGTGTTTTTCGTTTATAAAGAGGTTGTCTTTAAACTGTTATAACTTGAGATGCATAAATAATTTTGATGTGATTCCAATTGGAGATGATAGCTTGTCCTTTTACGATTCTAACGATAGGTCACACGCCCAAATTGACCAAGTAATGAGTGAGTTATGACTGTTTTACGAAAACCGGACAGTGCTGAGAATTAGGGTACTCGATCGAGTATCCTTGGTACTCGATCGAGTAAGGGGGCACTCGATCGAGTACCTCAGTTACTCGATCGAGTAGCCCTGGTGATTTGTTTTACGTGCTTCTGATCTTGACCTACTCGATCGAGTAAGTCCCTTACTCGATCGAGTGGCCTGTACTCGATCTAGTGACCCCTATTTTTGGTCATATGTTTATCTTTTGACTTCGTTGCATATTATGTTTAATTCAAATGCGTTATTTTGCTTCTTTATGCATTGTTTTACATGTATGTTGGTCTTGATGCGTAAGTTACCCAATTTTGCGGTGTAAAGAGTGGCACCTATGATGAGTATGAGTTCGGTGGGGAGGACATGATTTATATGTGTTGGGATTAGTAAGACTTAATTGAGGCATAGAGCATGTTGTGTGAGACGAGATGAGTGACATGATTGTATGTTGAGTAATGAAAATGTAAGTGAATGTGGGCAAGGCATGATGTAAGTTTAAGGAACGTGAGAATGAAAAGATTGAAAGAAAGGATGTGGATAGTAGCAACCTGAGATGTATAATAAATTATGGAGGGAGATGGCTAGAAATAGTGTTGAGTAAGAACATATGTAATGAAAGGTCATTTGGAAATAGTGGTATATAGCGAACTTAATGGGACATGTCGCGACGTGGATTTGCAGGTAGTGACTGAGTTTGGAAATTTGTGTTATCGAGAGACGAAACTACTGTGTGATTTCCTTGGGTAATTAACGGTATTAAATGAATTATGATTTCTAGAGATGTAAAAAGGGAGATGCAATTGTTTGAACATTAAACGTTGTTTTCATGGATAGATTAGTGGCAAGTGTGAGTGATAGCATAATAAGAGAAGATCCATGGTAAGAAAGAGTGGGATGATGTCGGTAGAAAGTAATGGAATTTGAGTTTTGGAGCAACGAAGGGGTAACTGGATTTCTAAAGAGTTAGCTAGAAGGAATAAGGAGTTGAACTATTAATTGGTATTGTTGAGTGTAAAGAGAAAAGAAGGATAAAAGTAAGCTGAGGAAAATATTCACCGGAGTTATGTGATATAAAGGTAAAGAATCATTGAAATGTGTGATAGTGTCACGAGGATGTTAGCTAAAGGTTATATAGGAGTTTCAGGACAACTTGATTGATAATGAGTTTCGAGGAATTAAGGGAGTAAGAAGTTGGTGGAATGTTGGCACGATATGAGATATTTGGTGGAGAGTTGGATGACAATACAAATAAGATAGTATTGGGAATAATGTTGAGGTAATTTTGTTGATGGGTTTGATGTTCGTTATTTGGGATGTTAACCAAAGATAGGAGAAAAACCGTGTTATTTTGATATGAGTGTAAGAGGTTTGATATACGAGCAGTGGTGGTATTGTGGTGTTGTCACTAGTGGTTAAGGGTGATGATAGATAAGAAAGACAACATCTAGAGAGGTTGATTTTGTAAAGGCCGGATTGATATGAATGTTTGTAAGGAAGTATAAGATGTGGTTATAGAAGGCGAGCGCTAGTGATTGAATATTAATGGTATGGTTATACTTGGCATGAAGTGATGGTTATGCGAACGGGAAAATGTATTATGAGGGGCATATGAGTTAAACTCGGGCGACAGGTAACCTTTATCGAGTGGTAACTTACGTGGTCGGGATTGACTAGTTGGTTGTGATTACGGGTCTATGATATGTGTAAATGTTTGTGTGAGGTTCCGACCTCACAAGAAGTGGTATGGTGTGATAATTATAAAGTTGTTTTATGAATGTTCAGAATATATATGTTGGACACGGTAATTTAATTGAATGATATCCAAAAAGGTAATAATTTGATTAATTTGACATGGCTAGTTATAATTTTATGTGTATTAATAACACATGTGTATTCCGTGAAATGGTAGAGATGATGTTCATGAGATGCTTATCTGTTTATTCATATAATATGTTGCGTTGTGATTGAGTAAAGTGGATTTGAGTAAGTTTTCTTGTCCGAAAGGTTATTTCCGAGTCAGTATTTATGGAATTGTATGTAGTTGTGATGTCTATCGATGTGGTTGTGGTGTCTCGGGTGGTGATCCGGGCACGATATTTAGTATTGTGATGCGGGTATTTTCGCACTACGGTGTGGCTGTTGGTGGCGGTGTTGTGATGCCGTCACCGGTTGTGGTGGAGTAGGCGGGATGATTATGATACGAGTTTTTGAAAGTGCATACCAGTTATACATAGATTGTTGTTTTGTTTGCTGTTGTTCTTTGTGAGTTTTGGTTGAACATGTAGACAGTTGTCTTGCTTATTGATGTTTTCTTTACCAGGTTAAGTTAAGAATGAGGTAGAGTATGATATGAAATAGAGTTGAATATGTTTTCGTTGTTGTCACGGTATAGTGATGTTCTATTAATGGGACACGGTTGTGAGAGGTTGTTACAGTAATTTTGATCTTGTTCTAGATAAGGCTTTAGTAGACATGGTAATGGGAAATGATTCGTGGAACATGTGTTGTAATGATCTTAAAGCGGCCGGTAGTTCATAATCTTTTGTTGGGACAGTGAGTGTAGGGTGTTGAGGGAATTAGTGTCACATTAAGTTATGTATGAGTTTTGCGGTAATGAAGGAAAGAACTTGAGGATCTGGAATGAGTGCACGTAACGAGTGTGGATCGTGAGTTATGCTTCTGGGAGATAAGTGCCTTACATAGAGAGGTATGTTGTTTTGCAGAAATAATGGAGAGTTAGTATGGTGATTTTGCTACGAGTTTTATGGTATAGGTTAGGTGGTATGCCAAATGAGTGGAGTTATGAGAAATGTTTAAGTAAGAGAGCCTTGGATATATGCATGGTAAGTGTTTGGTTTATAAACGGTTATCTTACACATGTGGTGGTAAAGAGAGTAATGAGATGTATCTAGTATTTAGTATTAGTGAGTTACGAGGACGTAACATTTATCTTAAGAGGAGTAGGATGTGATAAAAGAGATTTTGATGGGTGTGCATATGGTAGTATATTTGAAAGTAGAGTGTTGGTGTAGCATAAGATATGGATTTGTATATGTTGTGGTTGATAGTGTTAAAAGGTCACGGACGTACTTGTAGTAGTTTGATGTTAGGAATGCGAGAATACTTCGATAGTGTGATTGGATGATGAGATTATGAGTGTGAGTAAACTTCGAGGACGAAGTTCCTTTTAAGGGTGGTAGAATGTAACATCCCGTTTGATGTCTATGAGTGTCTTGATTTTGGATTTGATAGTGGATGATATTATGGAGCTAGCAGCGTTGGAGGATGGTAGTTGGTTATGTATGGAGTTGGTGTCATGAGAGATATATATATGTGGAGTTGATACGATATCGTGAGCCATGTTGTGGAGGTAGGAATAGTTAGTGGAGTTGGTGTTACGAGTTCATGTTTGGGTTGGAGTTTTGTTTCGAGTTCTTAGTTACGTTGTTGTGTCTTGATCGAGTTAGCATGTTTGTTTTTATGTATGGGTTGAACTTCGGGGACGAAGTTCTTTTTAAGGAGGGAAGACTGTAATACTCCGTATTTATATGTCTTGGGGGTACTCTGTCGAGTAGCCCTTACTCTGTCGAGTAAGGGCAAGTTGCGAAGATAAATAGTTTCGACTGTTGGGCACTCGATCGAGTAGTCGGGGCACTCGATCGAGTAAGGGGTACTCGATCGAGTACCTTGGGTACTCGATCGAGTGTCCGGTTTTACGGGGAGTTTTCTCGGGTTTTGTTAATTACGCGATTAAGGTATTTAAACCAATTCGTCTTTGTTCTAAATCACTTTTTACAAAACCTAAAACCTGTTTAAGAGAGAAAGCAACTTGTCTTCTTCCTAATCGCATCCTTAACGATTCCGAGTTCGACGGTCGATTCTCGTTGTTTTTCGTGTTGTTGGATTCCTTGCGTCGAGGGTAAGCTTCTAGCATAATTTTTATAATGTTTTGTTAAGATTAGTGAAACCCTAATTTAGGAATTGGGGGTTTTTATGAATAGTAATTGAATAGTAGTATCTATGTGTTGTATGGTAGGAGGAGAGTTCATAGAAGAGGCGTTTTGAGGCAAATTGAGATACCGTCTGCGTGTTGTGCTTTCCAGGTAGGATTTCCTACTCGGTATTAGTCCCATAATGGGATATTGGTGATGTGCTGTAGTTAGCTGTTTGATTGTGATTGTGATTGTGTTTGTGATCGGTTGTGATGGTTCTCGAGATGCGTTCTCGGCTGAGTGGGGTCACTTGCGGGAGTGATCTCACGCCCTAGTTTCGCCCTTCGTGGAACCCGCCACGAAAGGGGATGTGCACATTAATGGGACAGGGTTATCGCTCGTACGATGAGCGGGGCTTAGGTGGGAACGGCTGCGGTCCCCCATGGCAGTGGTCGGTCCAAAGGGGACGATCGGTATTGAGATGTTGGGAATTGGTTGGTGGTGTGTGTGTGTGTGTGACAGTTCAGCTGTCTGTTTATCTTATTGTTGATGTATATTGAGTTGTGTGATTAGTAATCGACCCGTTTAAATGTTTTAAAAACTGTGGTGATCCATTCGGGGTGGTGAGCGATTGTTAGCGGTATATCTTGGATACGCGTGGGATAGTGGGGATGGCCACGACATGACGATAGAGTCTTCCGCCGTAGTTTAGTATTTATTTATATTTCGATTGAGAAAACACAGTTTGGAATAATGTATTGTACCTTGATTTGGTTTCGAGGATTGTACTTATTCATTAAATTACTTATAATAAATGTTGTTTCTGTTTTGTCTATTTGATTATCATACCTCGGGCAACCGAGATGGTGATGTCTTCATACCTGAGTGGTCCTGGTAAGGCACTCGGAGTATGGGGGTGTTACAACAGGCTTGGTTGTGTTTCTGCCTGGCGGCCTTTGCCTGGCCAATGATCGGGTATCGATCGTTGGTCGTTGCCTGCGGAGGTCCGGACGTCCGATGAGTGGGGTTCAGTACGAGTGTGTTATCCCACGTTATCGCTTTCGGTCGTTGTTGAATTCAGCTGAGTGGGGTTCATCATCGGGGTAATATCCGTTGTCCTGATCCCTTTTCATCCTCGAATTCTGACGATTGGAGGCCAACGTCGGGGTAGCGCGCTGAGCTACGAGCCTCGATCATCGCGTCGTCCAAAATCTGCCAGGCACCATTTTTCTTTTTGTCGTGGAGCAGGAACGAGGTGTTACTATCATGGTAACCACCTCTGCTTCCGTTGTTGCTCCCTGTTCTCTATGTTGCTCTCTTTCTTTTCCGTTTGAGAGGATAGAGAGTGCTTAGTTCGGTAGGTGGCGGATAGCCCCCAGTTCGTTGTCTTAGGCCGGTGTATGTATGATAGACGTTTGTTTTAGGCCAGTGTCTGTATGATAGACGTTTGTTTTAGGCCAGTGCCTGTATGATAGACGTTTGTTTTAGGCCAGTGTCTGTATGATAGACGTTTGTTGATGTATTTCGCGTGAGGCGGTTTGTATATGTGTTTTTGGATTGTGGTTTATTTTGTGATTTTTGGCTTTTTGTGTTGTGTTTCGGAGGAGCGCTGTCGGCTGTTTGATTCCCCTTTTGCTTTGCACCAGTTCCTGCATCATTAGTGTAGAAAACAGGCAACAGATAGCACACGTACACAAATGCAAACACGTAGAAGTATTTGATTGAAAAACAAAAATTAACCAAGATGACTTGAAGTTAAAATTGAAATTTTGAAAATTCCGTGACAAATCGTCGCGTTTGGAATTCAAAAGGAATTGATTTGAAAATTTGAGCAATTAACTCGTGTCGTGAATTAAATTGCATCGAAATTATTGAAAATTGACTCGAAAAATTCAAACTCAGACCGTCAGGAAAGAATTTTTAGAAAAGGATTTTTGCGAGTATATTTGGCTTTCGAGGTCAAGACTTGAATTTGTGAGTGCTTGAATTTTTGAGGAAAATTGATGTCGTGTTATCAATCTTCGATTTTGATTTTAGAATTGCGAAAAAGCGAAAAATTTACGGAATTCGACTGACATGGAAACGATCCAACGTGGATCGGGGCGACGTTGGATCGGGGCGACTAGCCCTTCCCCCCTTAAAAAAAGAAAGAAAAATCCGTATGTTTAAAGCTGCGTCATGAAAACCGTGTCGGATTTCGTAAAACGCGAAAACAAGGAAATGTGAGTGTGAGGAAACACAAAATATCCGGAATCATCCCGAAGAGGCGTGAGCTTCCTGGCGGGAGGTTTGAGGTGTCAGGAGAAAGCACAAGTTGAAAGAGACAAGTCAACAGCGGGAATCCTGGAAGAGGTCCAAAGAGGCGCGAGCAGCCTGGCGATGGAAGCCGGCTCTCCCCTTTTTATGAAAAACTAGTTTTGGGACCCGTGGGAATCACGGGTTTCTTTGTTTTTAGTTTCTTGTTTGGGCTTGTTTTTTGATTGTCTTGTATTGTTTCGTTAGTGTGGTGCTATTTATCTTTCTCTTGTAGGTTGTTTTGTTTTTTCTCTATTCTATTATAGTTCAATATATTTGTAGTTGTTGGTTTTGCATGACATAATACCATTGGACAGAACAATAGATACTCCTATGGTTTTATTTTCCGTTTCTCCGGGGCGATGATATTGGTGCCGGCGATCGTGTAAATGAGAAGTTGGATAGTGTTGGTCTAATTTGGACGGGTAATTTTCGTTTGTTTTTGGTATGGTTGAGGTTTAAACTTTGATATTGTGTTTTTGTACGGGTATGATAGGAGATACGGTTGAACGTCTATTGTTTCCCGGTTTTTCGAGATTATTTAATGTATATATGGTACGTTGTTTTTGAAGCTACACCATCTATGTTTTGGTTTATATTTGAATTGTGTCTACGATTTAATGCCGGTATTAATTCTTTTTTTTTTGTTTTTTTCTATTGGGTACCCCTCAACTATTCACTTTTCCATGGTGTATCCTCGCGTTTTTCAATTTATCGCGTGTACCCTTAAACTCTATTACTTACCATTAACCGTGCCCATTAGAGTTTAATCCGTCAATTTTTGACGTTAAATGAGTAGGTGGCAAAGTAGAGTTGAATTTGTCTTTTCGTGCTAATAGTTTTCCCTCAATCTCATATTTATATCTTACTCACAATATCCCTCCATCTTAATTCCTTAGTTTTGAACATGCAAGTAGTGCCCATGAATGAACCCTGGTCCATTCACTTTGATATTCTCCAAATCAATACCATTTTCCACTTTGTAGGAGTAATATCCTTTACCAAGGCCAAATAATTTAATTTGAGTTTCCTTTTTCCAAAGGTATCGAAGGGCATATGATAAGATGAATTGATTCATTTGATTTCCTAAGGAGCTTAATAATAAGGGAATTTCTCCAATTAAAATGGAGGGAGTTAAGAAAATTGGGTGAAAGGGAGATAAGGAGGTCGGAAGCAACTGAATTAAGGGGAAGGGATGGGCATAGTTTTGATTATAATTTTTTGTGATCGTCCACGGATGAAGAGGTTGGGGGACTTAAGGTTCATAAAGGGTGGAGGTTAAGGCATGTCTATAGCTTAAGGTGAGCAGTTTGTTTGGAGGAGTAATGGTGTTCGATTGGTATGAACATGAGGTTGAAGAAGGGTGGTTTTTGTTTTATTATAGTATCTTTAATTGAAGAGGTGTACAAGTCAAACACAGTACAATCAAGAAAACAAATCCAACTCATCTTTGCCACGTACTCATTTAACGTCAAAAATTAAGTGAGTAAACTCTTATGGTCACGGGTAGTGGTAAATAATAGAGTTTAAGGGTACAAGCGATAAATTGGAAAACGCAAGGGTACACCGTGAAAAAGTGAATAGTTGAGGGGTACCCCATAGTAAAACCTTTTTTTTTTGTAATGTAATTGAAAATAAGGCCCTATCCGATCTCCAATCTCATTAATCCCGCCAGTCACCCTTTATTCTCATTTTAGATCCCCAATTCAATTAATCCCGCTGTACAACACATTGCCATCTCTAGATCCCCAATTCTTCCTTCAACCCCGTTTCCGATCTTGAGTTTCGTATTCCCCAATTCCTCCTTCCCTCTTTATTCTTCCCTCTAAGCAATTATGATTGTTAATATTTTGGGTAATTTGTGTTTGTTGTACATATGAGTTTATTCTAACTTGGGATCGGCGTTTGCACAACTATCCGTTGTATCAGCGGTAGTTGGGTAAATCAGGTTTTCGATTTTCGTCAGTCTTGAGAGATGTGTCCGTGTTTGGAGAAGTTTACTTGTTGTTGGCGTTGGTAATGTGAGTGTATAAATTGTTTTGGTTCTTGTAGCTGCAAGTAATGAATCGTGAGGGACTCGCTGGTCCGAAAACCGCGTTGGACATGTCGGAGTTGTCCACATAAACCCGCATAGTGACCGCGTCGTTGATCAAGGCATGCATGATGTTAGTAAGTCGTAAATCAATAGTTAATAGCTACTAATCTTATTGATGATCTTGCTGATGTAGGTTTGAAAGATAGTTCTAGTGTTGTTATAATTGATCCTTTTGGTTTTATTAATAGTTTATAAGTAGTTGCATTGCTCTGTGTGGTTGTCTCAGTCGTCTGCTTTTCATTAGTCTTTTGACTTGCTTCTCTGTTGTTGTTAAGCATGTGTTGCTTCCGTCGCCGGGTCGGCTTGTGGTTCCTTCTCACGACGTTGTCGCTTGTTTGTCTCTCGTCTGTCTTCCACCGGCTCTATTGTCTCCTTTTCCACATCCTTCCTGTCATTTGATTATGTATTATTGCGTGGTTCTTGTCTATGTGTTAGTCATTTGGTGAGCTGTTGCTGATTGGTTTTTACTTACCCTTCACTTGTTTTGCCCTTGTCTTTTTCAGGTGTTTTTGGCCCCATGACCATGTCAATCCCTGTTGCTGGAGTAATTGGGTCCTGTATTTTGGAAGTTCTATGTTAGTTGCTGTTGGGTTTTGTACGTGGTTTGTTCGCATATTAGCGCTTGTTCTTACCGGTTTCTGTTCGTCGCCCAAGTATGTTTTGACTACCTTCAGTTCTCTTTTGTCTCCGTAGTTTGTTGTTCCGATGATGACTTTAAATGTGAATTGTCTCCCAACGCAGTCTTGGAGAATCTCATACACCTTTTGCTTCCCTTTTTCCTGCATTTTAATTTTGTTTTATTTTTGCTTCCTCGAAGTTGTGGCCATGTATGTCTATGTTGTTTACCTTTTCGTAGATCTCTAGAACCTTTGCAATTGGTTTTCCGATAACCTTTTCTGCCTCTTTATCAAAGATGACAATGTTTGCTTCCGAGTTTCCGTCATCTAGTGTCGCAAGTATTCTGTACCTGTGGCAATAATTTTGTTAACTTTGTTATTTTTTGTTTTGTTTTGTGGTTGTGGTACTTTAGCTTTACCTTTGGGTTGGGTATTGGATTTCCTCTATGCATTTTGGGCAGACATTGTCTGCGTCAAGGCCTTTTCTGCATGTTGGGCAGGATATGTATCTCCATTCTACGTCGGTGCGAACACTTGATATCACCCCTTGGCATGTGAAAGTTTGATTCTGTTTTTTTGTTATTAAATTATTTGTCATTGGTCATTTACAGTTGGTCAATTTTTTCGTGTTGTGCGTGATATAAATAATTTTTTCAAGGTGCTTACCGGGTCAGTTTGGTCCATCTCTGTGAGCTCCATTAGTGTTTTCCTATTGGCCAGCATAACTTCCTCCGTTTGTTCTTGTTTGTTGTTTTCTATGCGTTGTACAGTTCTTGGCTTTGCAATCCTGTTTCATTTAGTTTTAATATTTCAGTTAAAATTTATTTCCTCTTCTTTGTCTTTTGTTTTTCTTGCCTTTGTATTTCTTACCTCTCCAGTAGGTTTTTTGCTTCCGGTATTTGGAGGTTGATGTAGACCTTTGTTCCGTATGTGCTACTTAGTTGGTATTCATCTGCGGTTTTTTTTTTGTGTTAGTTCCATATTGCTATGGCTGCTTGTTTTATTTAAATGTTTATTACCTTTGTATCGGGCTACCCTTGCTGATGTGAGGACAATTGTCTGGGTGACTCCCGGATCTCGTGTATCGTCATCGTTGGTGAAGTTTGCTGCCTCTCCCCATAATGTGGCCCTGAGTTCATTCTGTCTGTGACTTATGCTTGTCAGGTTTTTGTATTTTTTTTTTATACGTTGTTTTAAAGTGTGGTTTATTGTCTTACCTTTCATCTTCTATGTAGATGTTTCGTATCTCTGTTTTGCCTTTTTCTGTTCGTACCTCTATTTTGTTTTCCACCCCAGTTAGGACGCCCATGACATCTGTGTTTTGAACATGTTAGTTGTTTTATTGGCGGTGTTAATTTTCTCTTACCTTTGTGTTACCTTTGGTAATTTACCTATCAAGTAGTTCGTCTTGTTGTTCCTTTCGTGAATCAATTCCAGTTGGTGAAACTCAAATTTGTGTTTCTCTATTTTGATTGAGTCTTCTCTTTTCTCAACGATGGATGTAAAAGGTGTGAATTTGATTAGGTTCTCATTGGTGTGAACTGGTCTATAACTCCTGTTGTTCTTTGCAACCTCAAAGTGTGCGACTTCATATATTCTTCCTTCGTGTATGTCATCTTTGAAGCTGCGTATCCACTTTTGTGGGATTGTCGCGTGTATATGATCTCCCTGTTTTCATGCATTGGTTAATATCATTTTTGCTATTTGTCTTAGTTTTCATTACTAAAGTTTTATTTCTGAGTTTGTGAGTAATACCTGTGTGTCGAGCAGGATCATGTCGAGGGATAATGGCTTGGCGCTTTGGTTTGCTGCGACCTCCCATATACGTGTTGCTCTTGCTGTGAGTTGATATCTCGATTTCGATGGGACCATGCCTGCAATGTTGACAGTTTGAGGTGCCATTTTGTTGTTTATCTTTTATTGTTTGTAGTTATTTTTGAATATTTTTTTTGGGGTAATGTGGTAGTTGTATTTGGTATGCATATTTATATGTTTTATGTTGTGTCCGTTGGTTTATCCTTGATCTGACTGTTATTGCTTCTGTGGTATTCCCTTTTCTGCTTATTTTTTTTTTTTGTTTTTTTTTTGTTTTTTTGGTTGAGGCATTTAAGCTTCTTTACTTCTGCTATTATTAGTTTTTATATATTCTTATCATGAATGGCCTTTTGTATTTCCCTTTTTTAAAGTCTGTAACTGGTGGTTTTATGGTAGTTAGTAATTAGAGTGTCTTATATGGTATAATTAATTTATTCGTAGTTATTGTTTTTCAGCTGCAATTTTCTTATTTTTTGAAAAGCCTGTTTTGTGAATGTTGTCTTTTCAGTGTTCTTTTGTTATTATTATTTTGTTGATCCTTTTGAATAAATGAACGCTCCTTCCCTCCGGTTTTCTAATATTGACTGAATTTTAGGTTTTTCTTTACGTGGCATAGTAATCCTTTTGTTTTTCTGTTTGTAAAGTCACATGTACGTTAAACTTTGTTTACTGAAAGGTTTGGACGTTTGAGACGTGAACTTCATTAATGTTTTTAAAATATGTAAAAGTTCACTGAATTGACGTATTGGGTAATAGTGGAGTCAGTGACCCATGCTTTTTTTCCGGTTTACATATTTCATTGGTTGCTGGTGGATAAAATTAAGGTTCTGACTTAAACCTTCAGTTGATGTTTATGGACAGTTTATCCTTTGCTATATGTATATAGAATTCTCGTAGATTAGTTTTAGGTTTTGTCTTTTAATTTATATGTTTTCCCTTTTGTCCTTTTTCTTTTTTAACTCCTTACGACTGTATATTTTTTTGCTATTTAGTATCAACTGTTTGTGTGTGATTATTAATTTACTTTTAATTTATAATTGTATTACCTCTTTAAATATGACCTTTGTTCCTACTAAATTGCTTGTTGTTGATGTTTCAGTTTTTTATTTATTTATTTACTATTCCTCTCAATTAATGGTGCTTACATTGGTGTTATTGTACGTTTTGTGTTGTCCTGGTTATTTATTATTTAGTAGTAGTGGTCATTTTAATTGTTTTGGTTATTTTGTTTGTTTTTATTATCATTGTATTGAATAATAAATTAGGTTAACTGTTAGGAAGTACTCTTATATCTCTGCTTTACTCCTCTTTGTAACGTTGGCTTTTTGGTTGTGTTGTATATTTAAGACTTGGTTTTTATTTTCGTGGTTGTTTGCATTCTCTTTTATTAATTCTACTGATCAATACACTTATATTATTTGACCTTCTTGTCTTCTTACATTCCATTAATTAATTAATTGGTGGTGCTTGATATGTATATATATAGATAACCTATTTTATTCCATACATATCATGTCTTATTCATCTCATATTTTTTCTTGTTTCCTTTTCATTTGTTGTTTATTTCCCAGGTTGACTCTTGTTCCTGCAATGGCCCGTTACAGCGTTGGTGACGTAGTGGAGGTGATGTTTCCCGAGCCGGGTTTTATTGGTTCCTATTTTCTTGCAACCATAATTTATTTATTGGGAGACGCTGAAGTGTATATTGAGTTTCATCAGCTTTTGACACCCACTGGTTCTCGCCTTCTAAGAGACGTTATTAGGGTTGAGCACATACGCCCTTTGGCCCCTTTCATTGCGAGGATGGAGTATGGTCTCTATGATCTCGTTGACGTGTTTGTCAACGATGGGTGGTGGACCGGGCGAGTTATAGACGTCTCCGGTGTAGACGGTTACTATGAGATATTTTTTGAAATGTATAATGAGGTTTCGTATAATGTTAACTACGAGATGCGCCCGCATCTCGATTGGGAGAATAATAGGTGGGTGGGTTTCTTGGGTTGACACGTTTGATGTAGTTACATTAGTCCGTTTGTTTTTAGGAACTTGAATAAAATATTGTGTTACCTATTTCCTCTATGTATTTGTGTTAATTTTGTGTGTGTTTATATTCATTACCACCGTCGAGCCTGTCAGTTCCACGTGTTCTTTGTGCACTTTGATTATTTGGGAACACCCGATAAAAGGTTACCACGAGAACTTGATTTGAGTAACCAGATAGTTGGGTTGAGGGTATCTCATAATCTATTAAAATGTCAATTTTATTATAGCTTTTAATTAATTCCACCCGAATAGTTGCACAGCCCCTGGTTAATATATCCGCGATATGATTATGGTTAACCAACAGCAATCATAATGCAGCTGGACTGGTTGTGGTATTTTTATTCACATTAGGTTTTGCACCAATTGAAAGTCATTTGCAAAATTGTCTCGTATTGATTTGCATGCAAAACCTGTGTGGTTGTACATGAGAATGCAAATCTTGTATAGCTGTATATGAGAATTCTGAAACTGTCGTACGTGCAAATTACATCATACATATCCAAAATTTGATGAGATAACTAATACCGGAAATACTAAAGACATTTGATGAGAAAGATGCGTGAGTATTAAATTATGTCACTTATCCAACTCATAACGGTTGATTCTCACAGCATAAAGCTAAAACAGTCCTAACCTCCCCGTTTTTCTTACCAGCGTACGACAGCACCCATTACGACAGCACCCATTACTGTCCAGAAATCGATTTGTAAATAACACCAATTGAATTTCAAATCCCACTCATGCTCAGTTCCATAAAATAATAACGCTAAAGATCAATACTTTCGATTCAAAACTACTCGAACAAAATCCCACAACAATTGAGAATACCTCAGAATACACAAATATAACATCGAAACAACATGCATAATCCCTTCTAGAATAATAAAGAAAAACACATGTAATAATCAATACAATTTCTTAACATTAACACTTTGATATTTCCGTTTATGTCTAGAGTCTACATTATTTGCGTATATATGGTCTATGCTTATTAACTCTGACACTGGTGAGAGCCTAGCATATGGCGGCCTTGATGTAGTCTTGCAGGATTAAAGATCATTGGGGGGCTCATGCATACTTGCGGCAACGGCTTTGATTCACTGCATGAAAGACACATTCAATTAGTTTTCTTTAATTCTCGCATGTATTTGTTTGATCATCTACTTTTAAAATCAACCACCCAAAAGAATAAATCATGGGTAAACAAATAGTTGTAAGCGACTTCATGGTGTAAGGATCAATATCGACGCGTAAAAAGCCGTCCAGAAATAAGTTTGCTAAATATAATACCTGATTCTAATTGGAAGGAAGAAAATATGGGCGAATCTGCAATATAAAGCCAACCTCGGAACATATATAAAGGAATCATCGTGACTGAGGTTGAGGACAACAGCTGGAATTACATATTTACCTTCTCTAAGACATTGAGTGCATTACCTGCATAATATAATCATAGAATGTCAATACAAAAGCGACAAACAACTTACTATCAGCATGTCCATGGCGAGGACGGAAACTACGTTTCAGTATTTATAATTTGTCAACATATTAAAGGAAGGAAGGTCAGCCGTTACCTGTTACAGTTTGCTAAGAATCTTACGCGGTCAGTCGTCGGGGTAGCCTCCGTTTTATAGTTCATCAAAAATTTCTTTGTACACCACATTTTTGGTTTCTACCTCTTCCCTATCCACGTCCTTTTGTGGGATGCATATTCTTAACCCCTTGCGAGAGGTGACACGGGAGACAGCAACGTATAGTTGTCCGTGTGTAAAAACTGGTTCAGGTAAATAAACACCGACGTTCTCAAATGTTTGTCCTTGACTTTTGTTTATCGTCATTGCGAAACACACCCTAATAGGGAACTGTCTCCTCTTTATTGTGAAGGGCCATTTAGTGTCTGTTGGGGTCATTTCAATTCGTGGAATTGCAACCAACTGGCCGACATTAGTCCCCGTGATAATTTTAGCCTCCAATGTACGGGATCGTATACGTACAACAATCAGTCTAGTTCCATTGCACATGCCAGCAGCTGGGTTTATGTTCCTCATCAATATTATGGGGCATCCAACCTTCAAATGTATCTCGTGGTTTGGTAAACCTTGAAAACGGAGGGAGTTCAGAAATTCCGTTGGGTATAAATTTTCCATGTTCCCTCCGTTTGTCAGTGGACAGATTCTGTCAGCGCTTTTGGTAATCTCCTCCTCACCTGGTATGAGTCTGAGAATATACCGATTTATCTCATCGACCACCTCGTTTTTTGGAGCCAATATTGCTCTCCCTTGCAAGTATTTGGGGTCTGTGTAGTTTTTAAGGAGCTCAGGGTAAATTTCATTCACGATTGTGCCAATAGGATCATTTGTAGTTGGGACTAACATATCCTTTGGTATTTTAATCCACGTTTTCTCGTCCTCTCCCTCCTTTGCAGTTGCTGGAATATTGCCATCTCCAATATCGAGAACCCAGTTTGCAAAACCTTCCAACTCTGCAACCTCATGGTTGTCTTGGTGTTTCCTAACTCTCATATTCTTTCGTAGTTTAAGGACCTCGCAGTGTGGCCATATTTGAGTTGATTTGCTAATTGAAGCATCCACTACATCTGCGCGTCCCTTCCCAGGAATAACCGGGAGTATTTGCCTGAAATCTCCACCTAGCACAACCGTTTTGCCTCCAAAGACTCTGTCCTTTGCGCGAGGGTCATCAAGCTGCATGATATCACGAAAAGCTCTGTCTACAGCCTCAAAAGCATGGCGGTGAACCATTGGGGCTTCGTCCCATATTATTAGAGAAGCTTCCCTAATCAAGTGTGCGAGGTCACTTCCTTGTTCTATTCTGCAACTTGTTGTCTCAGATAGTTTAATCGGTATTACGAACCTAGAGTGGGCTGTCCTACCGGATATCAACAACAACGCTGCAATTCCAGACGACGCTACTTCTAGAACAATCAGGCCTTCAGATCGTATCTTCGAAATCAATGCTCCCCATAGGTATGTCTTCCCTGTACCTCCGCTTCCATACACAAAGTAGAGCCCTCCAGTTTTTTGGTGAACTGCATTTAAGACACTGTTGTATACTTTGCGTTGATCAGGATTCAATCCATTCTGAAGATGATCAGCTTCGACTGCCATTGCCTCTGCGTCGTAGTTTTGTTCCTCCAGTATTAGCCTATTTCCGCTTGTTTTTAGCAATGTTTTGTCCGGAGTTGGAAAGTCAGCAAACTGTTTTAAGCTACGACCGCTTCTGTTGAGTATGATTTCAAGTTCAAATAGAGCGTAATTTTGAATTTGTTCATCATTCAATTTCACATCTCTGTATCAAAGGCGTCGTTGCTGCCGTGGTAGAATGTCGTCTGACAATTCTTTCCAGTGATCTAGCCACAACTGTTTTGGATCTGCGACCTCACAAAATAGTAGCAATGTTGCAAACATTTGTCGTAGTTGTTGAGCTGTTGCCCATGATGCTGTTTCGGTCAAGGCTACATGCCATTCCTCGTCTCCGTCTAATAGGCCAAGAGCATTGCAAGCTGACTTATATGTAGGGTGTACAATTTCGTCCACAGTGCGGATATCTGCAAAACATTTTTCCCCCTTCACAATGCTTAGTAGAAGACGTAAGTAGTACGGCTCTCCAGAATTTGGGTTAGCGAAGTATATCCTCCCGATTTTGTAACCCTTTTTCCGTCTTGTCCAGACTTTACCGTTTTTGTCCCAAACCCATTCAGTGGGGAACTCAGCGTATGTTAATGAGCGTGCGTCTTCATGTTTTTGGTTTGTAACCATCCATTCGGTAAGGGTCATTTTTGCATCCCCCACTCTTTGTAGGACGTCATCTGCCGCCTCGGAATCTTCAAAGAAAATATCTTGTTCGAATTCTAAGTGATAAGGTAAGCGCTGGACCGGCGGTTGTTTGTATTGTATTTCAAATGCGAACACCCTCCAGCAAGCTTCGGAAGCAGACACATATCTACATTTAAGATATGTTTCAATTTCATCAACTATCTGTTCATTTACATTCCCTTCGTTTATGTGAGGACGTACTTCATGCAGGCCTGCGTGTGCCATATCCGGCCCTTTGGACATGTACTTGAATAGGTATTTGATTGACCTATGTTTGTTACACCATTCAAGTGGGCTTGGTATTTCACTAATAGGTCAATGTTGTGAGGGACAACAAATCTATTGTCAAGAGTGTGGTCGTTCTTCTCCGCTTCTTTACCATCTTTTCTTCGACGATATACAGGGTAACCGTCGTCGCTGACAGATGTGTGAGAGCAAAAATCTCTTGGATAGTACTTTGAACACTTGCCATCAACCATACAGGGTGAGCTGGTCCTTGCCTCTCCACAAGGGCCATGTAGCATGAATTGAACGACTGCTTCATATCCTGTAGGATCTTGTTCTTTATCTGGTAATTCAGCGCTGATAATTTTGTCTATCTCCGATGGGTCAGTTTGTTTACTTTCAGGCCGCAAAAATAAGCAAATGTGTGCATGCGGCAACCCTCTTTTCTGGAACTCCACTGTATAAATAACTGAGCGGTATGGAAGAAGTTAGTAATAAGGTACACATGACCAGCTTAAATTTTGCTAAAATTGTGGTTGCTACCTATACGGTGGTATCAACCCTGGAGAGTAGCATATCACTTGTTTTCCTTAGTTTATATAATATCACATTCAGCATGTAGTCATTCAATTTATTTTGGTGGGTTGGGGGTAGCAGGATTTACCTAAACAAATTTTAAAAGTAGTAGGAAGGAAAATAAAAAGGATGGTAACAAATGAATTTTGTGGTGTTTCTGGTTGTAGTGTATTTAGAAAACACTGGTGGGACATTATGTTTTTATTCATTTTCCAGAAATAAGACTGTTGTATATTTTTATGAACATAAGTTATACTGAATATAAGTAATGTTTTACGTAATACCTGCCAGTGTTTCACCAAAGAAAGCTCTCTTGGTTAAGTCCACAATGAGTTCATCTAGCTTAATTTTGAATACTCTAGCAAGGATGTCGGGACGGTCTTCAGGCCATTGTCCAGGGATGGCTTTTAGGAATTCAGAGATCTCTTCCCATTTTGGGTTGCAAGTGAAAGTGATGAACAAATCCGGCGGCCCTGCCCAACGGCATATAGCGAGTCCGTCTTGGTATAATTGGAAGAGGTTTCTGAAACAATTTGGATAAGATGGGGGAAGAACAATGCGTTGACCAAGTGAAGCAGGGGTTATTTCACCAGCGGCGACTGCATCAGTTAAGCCACGTAGGGAGTATTTTCTAATTGTTTTTTGGTTGTGCCGGACGTAATCCAATCGAGTCTCCTCAACACACGTAAATGCGTCACACATAAACTGCTGCCTTAACCTCCCACAGAGAACACATATCCCGTCAATAAGTTTCCCATTTTTCCACCGTTCTTGGAACCTATAAGAGTAATACTCCCGCATTGTAACAGTTTTTCTTTTCTTTCTGCTTGTTGTGGCTGCATCTGCGTGCTCTATGCCTAATCTATAGCCGTCCTCACCGTAAGGAAACATTAGCGGATACTGCATTGCCATGAATTTTGGGTGAAGTTCAGAGATCCGTTGGAGCCCTCTTGCACGTTCGTGGATTACGATATCACGTGCCCTTTTTTCAGTTTCCCCATTCCCGACAATGAGTGCTGCAAACTCGTTCACTGTTGGGAGATTGAATTGTTTGTCATCTTTGCTACGGGCTGCCCTGAGACGTAGTTGAACATGTTCTAGGTCTTCGTTTTCCATACGCTCCCTGGCCATCTTGCATACCTTTGCGATTTCGTTGTGCTCGTAAATCATTTGGGAAAGGCCCTCCACAATTTCCGGTTGAAGGCTGTTCTTGCCTTCCCCATTCAAGGATGTCACCCGGTTATTTAGTTCGTTATCGGTGTCATGAAAGTATAGTTGCATGAACCGTGGTTGTTTCCCCAATGGTGGCAGGAGTGAGCCGATATTGTGGTGGTTTTGGCCGCCTAGTCTGAAGCAGTAAGGTGCACCACCTTTGTTAATAGCGTTGTCGACTTTGCCACCCATGGATGTGAATGCGTATATAGTGTTGTACGACCGGATTAGCCTTCTAAATTCGGCCGAACGTGTGCCACCAACGGGATCTAGTAATTCTTTTAATAATTTTGGAGGCTTTTTGAGTATTGTAAGTTTGACCTTCCCCTTTTGGCAGCATATATTGAATTTTGGTCGGCCATTTTTGGGGGTCTCGCCTACGGATTCCTCCTTCCAGACAACGGCGTCACAAAACTCACAGAGTTCGGTAGGGCCTCCGAAGCTCCATGCTGTTAAATATTTCCCTGTTGGTTTTGTAGCATTAATTTAATTTAGACATTAATTTAATTTAGACAGGGCGTATTTCGTTTGCTCTTCGTGGTGGTTACATTTCACGGTTTTTCACTACTTACAGTAGAGTACGAAGCAGTTTATATAGTCATAAATGCATAAGAGGAATTGGGGCTTACTTGCAGGTAAGATGACTGCTGAGGTTGTGCTCTCCAGAGTTGTGTGCTCAGAGGTTGTAGTTGAGGGGCCTGAATGTTTCCCGGAATTAATTTTAAACAACTGTTATATATACATTATTTCAGTAGATCAGTTTGTAAGTAAGCGCATTGGCAAACGTAATACCTGGTGAGGTTTTTTCACAGCTTGAAGGTTCTGTTGTGGGCAAGCTGCTGTCCGTCGGGCATTGGCGGGGGCTCCCTGGTAGTTTGGCCTTGCGTGGTCGGCCTCTATGGAGATGAGTCACACCCTTGCGGGCGATGCCTGTTTAATTTAACGCGTTGGTAGAAAACACATTTACTGCATGCCTCTCTTCAGTTACGTTTTTTACAAAATGTTGGGGAAAAAAGAAGGGCGTACCTGCAGGTTTATTTCTGGTTGATGCTTTAGGCGGTTCCTGAGTTGTAGGAACAGAGGTTGAGTCTGCGACACCTGCTTTGTTGTGGTTTCAAGTTAATGTTAAAACGTTTTGTGAACTCCGTGTGCGGATAGTGATATAAAATTATAACTTATCTCACCTGGTACGTTTACGTGGGCGCTAGCAACCCCCGCCGTCTCAGTAGCATAGGTAACGTGTTTGGCAGCAGCTGGAGTTATTCCAATGCATGGACGTCCTCTCTTACGTGGCCTGTATTCCGCCTCATCACCGACTTTGTTTGCACTGTTTACAGTGCTGGATGGGTTTGTTTCATTTACTTCTGAGTTGCTGCCAGCGGTTTGCGTTGGCGGCGGGAGGCTTGCGTTCGGAGTTGATTGACCGGCTACCAAGGGGAATCTTGGATCAGTTGCCATATTGTCCGCTGGTATGTCAGATAGGGTACCTGTTTGGCAGGGTATGTTTAGTATGTGCTCAAATTGATATAAGTACCTCGTCGGGGAGGGGAAAAAAATTGTTGAATAACCGTACTTGTTTTTTGGTCGGAAATGACTGCCTTATGGGTTACGGTGCTAGGGCTGGAGTAATTAGGGTCGTCTGACGTCCTGTTCTTCCGTGGGCGGCCTCTTTTACGATAACTATGCTCCATTTCTTCCTAACAATGCAAGTCATTCATTGTATTCATAGGTAAATAAGATGGTCAAAGTACTATCCTTGAGAATCAAAAACGGCTAAACTGTTTCATAATTCAAATAATTTTTCATTGTAAAAGGAATGCTAACAAACTATGTTTCCTCGCAGACATAGAAAGAGAGTAGACAAACCACACAACAAATTTGAGGCCATTGTTAGAAGAACTTGAGATTGTACACCAATTGTCATTTTACCATTAAAATTTGATTCGGCAGAACAACCCTAGGTTAAAATTCTAGACTATCATTTGGTGGGTCAACATCATCTAAAATAACAATAATAGGACATAGCAAAGGATAGTAAATTAAATAGTCAATCTGCAGGATAAAAACCGAAAGTAGGATCGCCCAATTTTATTAGAAATCAAGTTGATAAACAGTCTCTAAATTAGTAATTAACAGTCATGATTTACCGGCATCAACAGTTGCTCGTTATTGTTTCCGTATTCTGCTACTCTGATTGTCCACAACTTTTGGTCTTCACGTGTTTACTGCACATTGGACAACAATCTTTGTGTTAGAAAGTTAGAGAATTCGGACAATAGAGAAAAACCAATACTAAGTTTGATATCAATATAATATTGTGTAGTACCATCACACCGGCCGTAGACAATGCCACATATTATCGGTTGTACAGTCACAGGTATTACCTTTCATAGAACCCCACCTAATTTAAGGGTGTGAATAGAAATAGTTGCTGAAATGGAGATCACTAAGCATTATAAAATATAAATGTCCGTATAAAAATTGTGATACAATTTGAAACTTAGTTGTGAGATGCAAATATTCTTCAGCTGAAACCCAAAAATACCTAGCAAACTCAGAAGAGATCATAACACGAAAGAAGCTAAAACAATAAGCATTAGAACTCGAGGCCATGTTCACGAAATCATTGAAATAGTGAGACCAATTGAACCATTTTTATGTTCAAATGTGACCATTTTAGACATTTTAGACCATTGTATCAATACTTTTCTGTAAATCTGTAATCTCTATGTATGGATTTATTGAGTTATTAAATCCAGACAAATGAATATGGGGCCGATGATCTATGATTGTAAAATACAACATCTATGATTGTAAAATCGAGTGAGAAAGAAACACACTCTTGGAATCTTATTCCTTTGAATAAATGATTACTGGTTTGAGACGGATATATACGTCTTATCTTAAGATTGTCTAATAACTCAGACATGACTCCAGTCAGATTTGCTTCAACTTAAAAAGGAGTTTCAAAATCACTGGGCATAAGCAATCAACCCGAGTCATGTACTAAAGTGTTTACTCGTCATTATACAAGTGTAGCTTGTTTAGTCAAAAAGAAAGTCAAAATGGCCTACTGGATATGATATATGATATATCTGTCAAAAGTTAAACATAAGATTCAATACTAACAAACAACAAAATTGAGGCCATTGTTAGAGGGTCTTGAAACTGTACACAAACTCAATATGAATAGTCTCTGTGACGTTCAATGACGGGTTACCAATATTTCACAATGGTACCAACTTTACAAGAAAATCAAAGTACGCTAAAATAACGCAATAGTTAAATTAGTGACAACGCAAAAAGTCTAACAGACGGTTAAACGGAATTGAATCAAAACAATCCAATAGACGGTTATACGGAATTGAACAAAGTGTATACCTCCAAGGGTGAATAACGCAGCATTGAAGGCATGGAAAAATTGAGACGTTGAAAGCGGGGTGAGAATGAAAGAAAAGGGATGCGAACCGAGAATGAATTTGGGAATGCAATAAACAAACTAATTTATTCATATAATGGCTAGATGAAAGTTTAGGAAGACAGACGGTGCCTCAATATGTATTCAATTTAACATTTAGTGAAGTAATTAAACAGGAATATGAAAAGATGGAACTAATTAATCGGTACCTGAAACCCGTCGACATTCCGTAGCCACCACAGCCGTGAAGTACAGTCGGGAATAACCCGTGTCAAATCGGCCGGCGAGATGGGTATTCCCGGCAGGGTAGTTGGCCGGCGGCGAGAGGAGGCGGTTGCTTGGCTCTTCCCGTCAGATAACACGGATTAATATGGGTGGTGGGTAGAGTGTTTCGGTGGACGGGCAACGATAACATCCGCCGGTGACCGGGGTGAGCTTGTGGCAGGTGGTTTCCGGCCATACCGACGACGGGAAGGAGAATCAAAGGTATAATACGGGATGCATATATTTGATACTTTGGGTTGGAATAATGAAATTGATGACAAATGATGCTGATGGCACTATTTGGTCAGACATGGCAATATTTGGGGTTGACGTGGCTAACGCAATTCGGACGTGGCTTTAATTGAGCCTACATGGATTTGTCTATGTGGCTTTTAGGATTTATTTTAGATTAGGCTTTTAATAGTATTTTATAGATTGGCTGATCATTTTATATAAATAGGGATGTTTGCGCTTCATTGTTTCATCATCCGAAACACAAAATCATCTCTACAAAACCTCTTCTTTTTCCACGAAAATATTTCATGGATGCTTTGGAGAACTCATTGCGACAATGGTGCCGGGATTTGTCGCCTCCCGAGAAGTATCAACTCGCTTGCATGGGAGTTGGTCAATTGTTGGTGCTTCGTCAAGTCAAGGTGCAACCTTCGTTTCTTGAAGCATGTTCTCGGTTTTGGGATTCGAAACATCATGTTTTCGTTTTCCCGAAAGGTGAAATTTGTCCTCTTGCCGAAGAAGTTGGAGTCATTGGTGGGTGGCCGGGTTGTGCTCCGGTGATTCCTCCGACTCGGTTGTGCTACAAGGAGAAATTCTGTTCCATGTTGGGCTTGTCAACAAGCCAAATCAACTTTCTTCTTGCTCCACATGGTGTGGATATGTTGGCTCTTATCAACATCTTTTCAAATCGATTAGATGCTAATGTCTCGGAGGTTGCTAGGAGAAGGGCTCTTGCATTTTGCCTTGTCCATGTGTACCTCTTTGTTGATGTCTTGAAGAAGGAGGGGCCAAGATGTCATGGTAGCATGACCCTCATCCATGTGATCGAGCAAATGGAGCATGGTAGAGATCCATCATGGTTGGTGCTTGGAGAGATTATCCAAGCTTTGGACAAGGAAAGCTCTTGTGGAGAAGCTCCCTCTTTCGGATCGCCAAGGATCCTCCAAGTGTGGCTATTGGAGAGGCTAAGGTATGTAGAGCCTCCGGTTAATCCTTCTTCTTATTCCTTCCGTCATCTTACCATGAGGAAGAAGTTGTACCCGGATAGTTTTGCTTCCACCGAGGCCTATTGGGCCGCAAGATTGGCGGAGGAGGGTGGTCCTCATATCCGTTGGGTGGTGTCGTGGTGGCACTTGAGGTCCTTCACGGGGTTGCCCGCTTCGGGTGCTAGTCCTCGTTCTTTGATGGTGGTGGGCTTGAAGGTTGTTTCCTTCATTTATCCCGAAAGCCTCATGAGGCAAATGGGGTGTCAACAAAAGGTGCCCGCTCAAGATACTCTTGTCCAAGAGAATGTTTTCCGGAACTCGGAGCTCGTGGAATTATTTAAAAGGTGGTGGGCCACTCGGCCACTTTGGGAGGTGCCAAACCCCGTTGCCACGACATGGGTGACTCCCGCTTATGTCAAGTGGTCACGAGCTCCGTCCTTGGAAGAGAGATCTAAATTCCGTAAGGACGAGGTTGTCGACTTGAAGTATCGAGAGGTTGACAAGGCCAACCGTGCCTTCTTTGAGGAGTATGTTAATGGAGCTACTCCCGATGTGATGAGACCACCGAAGAGGAGGAGTTCCGGCCCCAAGAGTATGGTGGGCCGTGCATTGGCTCATCTTGGTTCGAATATGGGGTCTTGTGCTAGACCGGAGGCCGTCGTCGTTTTAGATCCGTTGAGGATCCATTCCGAGGAAGAAACCCATGCTAGGCGGGCCAACAAGAAGAACAAGGGGAAGATGTACCCCGAAGAAAAAGGCAAGGGTAGAATGGAAGAGTGAAGACCTCCATTACCCACTTTATTATTATGTTGTATTATTGTTGTGAGTTTTTATTATGTTGTACTAGGTAGTTATTGTGTGTTTTGTGCTAGTTTTACTATGTGAGGTGTGTTAGTTGACACCTTAGCTTCGATAAGTTGTAGACTCGTCGAGCTTTATCTGTTGTTGAAATTGTAATCCCTCCCATTATTAATTAAATAAGAGGATTGCTCGTGTCGAAAATTGTGAACGCTTGTTTCTTCCATCCATTTGGTAAAGGAAATTCGATTTGAATCGTCCTAAACATTTGCACTTGGGAAAGTGGTATTTTGTGGAAAGGGAGAAAGGCTCATTTTTGTATTTTGTGGGGAAAGGGAATAGTTTTCACTTTTCTTTTTTTTTGGGATGTTTTTTTGTATGTGGGGAATGGTTGTACTTGATTGTGGGAATGGTTGTTGTAGATACCCGGTATCTGCTGAGACTCCAACAAACACCCGATGATTATCGGACTACAACATGCTTTGGAATCGCGGCGTTTGATCGACAGTTTGTGTACAACGTTACGTCGGAAAACTTAAAACGATTTTGAAAATAAAACATTTCAAAAATACCTGGAGTGTTTAATGCACGGCGACGGGGTCGCAATGACACTAACTAGAGTCAACACCGACACCGGACCAAAAACCGACTCGAAAATTCAAATCTCGACTCCAACAACGAGTCAAACCGAGTCAACCACAAAAACAAAATATCTCAAAGCCTTCTATTCTAAGTTTTCCCGGATTCATGTTGGTCAAGTACCAAACATGTGACTACAAAACCTAGGATAGAACAAATCATGATTGCGTTTGTTGTGAAAGCGACAACACAGCTCCAAGACCCGCGACGTGGCTCGCGCCTCTTTGAGCGCTTCAGCGGCCACGTCGCTCAAAACTCACACAACCACTCATTCTCCTATAAATACCCCTCAAATGCCACCCATTTGAGACTTACGCGAGTGTCCGCCCCCTCTTTTCTCCCTTAAAATTCTCGACTCGACTTCTAAAGTCACAATCCGACGCGTATTTATGACCTACCGATCGTAAACATGAGCCTTACACATTGTTTGGTACCGTCATCGTGCATTAAACCACTTGACCTACCACTTTGACCACTACACCATCACTAAACTTTTAAAACACTCTTTTTACTTACCAAAACGGTTTTAAACCGAGTTTTTTCCGATCAAACAAGTTGTTACACTTACGTCGGTCACTCGCCATAACCAAACATGTAAGTATGAGGGTGTAAAAATCCTCTTTTATTGTGGTTTAATTTGTTTCATGACTCTAACATGCTAAAACATGCATAACATGAACCAAAATATGGAATAAATGAGCCAAAACTGATTTTTGGTCTGAGGCAGAAGCCCCTTAGGTCGCCAACTGGCTCGCACCTAAATGGGGTACTCAGACCAGAGATCAACCGTGTTTGTTCTCGTCATTTTCCTTAATCCATTTATCATATTTGTAATCGGTTTTTACCATTTCAAGTATTTTCGAAACCTTTTTGTTTCATTTCACATGTTTTAACCATAAAACATTTTTCACCCTTGGTTCCTCATACCATGACGGTTAAATCCGTGTTTCGGTGATAATATTTGGTTAATGACATTTAGAAGGTATTTTAAAGCCTTTTATTTCATTTCCTCACATTTTCAAGCAAGCTTATTAGTCACCAACACAAAATCATCCTTGGTTCTACATACCATGCCGGATTTTAACCCAGGTACGATGACGAGTATCGACTAATTACATTCAAAATGGACTTAAAACAATTAGTCCATAATCATTTTTCAAAACTATTCATGTCAAGTTTGTCAAATCGAACCCGACACCGAATATTATCAAATAATGATGATTATTCGAGTCTAGTTCTTCAAATCAACAAATGCGGTCTAAACGACCTTTCAAAGTCAAACCGGGTTCAAACACCCATGTTCAACACGTATTATAACGTTTTATAAACATTCAGAACACGGCATACAACCGTTGGCTAACCCGCGCCTCAAGCAGGCCTTTTCTTTCTCATTTTCAAAACCAAAGGGAGGCCCCTTACACCGCCGGCTGGCTCGCGCCTCTTTTAGCCGTCTGTTACAGGGCCTGTTTCCTTCCAGCATTAGTCTAGGACGATCCCGACTCCGGTTAACCCGGATATAGGACGGATCAGATGACTATTCAAACCATATTTGCAAAATGCCTTACTAAGACAAATGGATCATGTTATGCACCCTAAACCTAATACGGTAAATGGATGTTTAATTTCCGTCTTGCATGGAAATCAATCATTAATCCAACTCGACATCTTATACTTGATACTTGGATTAAATCAACCGACTTAGAAAGCTCTCGCATGTTAGGTTTAAATCATTGGATGCGCATTCATGCATTTAAACCGTTTTATCAACTTTTGCATTCAACCAACTAAGATCGATCAGTAGAGGCCGCTAAACGCGGGCGGGATTGGGTGTCTGATTAAAGGGCTTCCCAATACGTACCTTCACCTCTTACTCTGAAACTTTGGATAGTGGACGACCTTATCCAGGGCGTACGAGAGTCATTCTAGAGATAGGATGCTAAAGAGGGACAATTTCCTTATCTTTAGTACCTATGTCAAACGCTGCTTTGTGCTTCGATTTTACCGAGGTATAAAGTGGAATTCGAACGGGTTCCAGGCATCCCACAAATGCTTGGTGGCGACTCCGAACATCTCTAATCGTTTCGAGACCCTTACCGAGACGAAACCGACCGATCTAAAACGATCCGGTCAAAAGCACCTTTACGCCGCCGAGCGTGGCTTTCAAAAGACCGCTGCATGTCCACAGATTGGCTTGGCGTGCAGGTGGCCCGCGACTGCGGACCGGTAGGTGGTCCCAAATCCACAGACCGAGACGTGGCCCATGCCCACTGATTGGCGATTCCGCTGGGGAAAACTAGGACACTTACGTCTTTGTGATCCCTAGATGGTGAGACTCGAACGAGGTCTTGGTTGGAATGCATTAATTGATATTACGGTCACGGTCGGGTTTCCTTGTCCGGGCCCACGACCTAACCCTTTTTCGACCAATTGGCTCGTTTCGTCGGCGTGAGTTTTCTCATCCCCGCGTTTCGAATCCCGATTGAGTCAAGCATACCATTGACGTTACACATTTCTGTTTCGTCAAAGAGCTTTTATCACTTTCGAGCACGAGGCGAGGGCACCCTCCTTACAGATTTTGTTTGGATTGGTATCCCTCTCGCAAATCGGGGTTTGATTGCTTGGTGTGTAACCCACCCTTCTAAGCCAAAACCCGTGTCAGCATTCTGCATAATATAATGAATTGTGAGTGCTTATGTGCTATTTGATCATAAGTCCTTCCGTGTCATTTTCAAACTTTCAAAAACACCCTTTTCGCGCCGTTATAATGGCCATTTCAAAACTCGGTCTTTCGCCGACCGATACACGCCTTTCTAGGCCGTCGTAATGACGATTTTCAAACCCGGTTTTATATAACCATTTCAACACGCCTTTCTAGGCCGTCGTAATGACGATTTTCAAACCCGGTTTTATATAACCATTTCAACACACTTTTCTAGGCCGTCATAATGACGATTTTTAAACCCGGTTTTGTATAACCATTTCAACACGCCTTTCTAGGCCGTCGTAATGACGATTTTCAAACCCGGTTTTGTATAACCATTTTAACACGCCTTTCTAGGCCGTCATAATGACGATTTTCAAACCCGGTTTTGTATAACCATTTCAACACGCCTTCCTAGGCCGTCATAATGACGATTTTCAAACCCGGTTTTGTATAACCATTCCAAATCACCTTTTCACGCCGTTATAATCGCCGCGTCTAGACACGGATTTTAATCCGTTTCGCGCCGACAATGGCTCTCTCTCAAAACCCGAGAAAAGCACACACCCTTTTCTCGAGACACTTTCGGGATCCCGAGGACCATGCACCGTCCCCGAGACCTTTTCAAACATTTCAAAATTCGATTTTCAAAACATACAATTTTGAATTTCAAAACCGTCTTGGGAAACAATGCACTGTCTTCCGAGCCGACTCAAACTCAAACCGTCTTTTGCAAATAAACTTAAGACAAACCCTTTTCAACTGATCGACTTGCGGAGATCTTTATCTTCGGAAGCCGCCCATTAAAGCGACAAATGAATCTTTTTGGAAATTTCTATTTTCGAAAACTTCAGTCCACCATTCCAATTCCGCCTCGTGTCTATCGAGTCAAAGCAAACGTACTTATGGGTCTTTACTTATGAGTCGTCTCACCACGAGACCCGTCCAATGGCGTTACGCCGTCATGTTGGACTCGTGTTAAAGGTTCGGTCAAACACCGTCACGTCATAAATGGAGTCAGCACTGAGGGACCACACACGGTCACCCCGCCTTGTTGAGTCGATCTTTGTCTCGTCCTTTGTGTTGTCTGCGTTCAGTCTTGGAACCTTGTCGGATTGAGTTGTAATGTGAGCCGTTTTTCTGCCTCAGAGCCATGGCCCCGTCTTCAACTTCGCCTGTCAACCACAATAACAATGATAACAACAGAGATGTCACAACTGATCAGCTAGCTAGCCTGCTTACCGCTCTTAAGGTCACTCTGGATCGCGTCGAGATCCGTATCGACGCCCTCGAGAACAAGGAAATTGGGGAACATAATACCTCACCTCTGACTGAAACCGAGAAGAGGCTGAAACTCTTGGAAGAACAGCTCCTAGCCCGGGGCAACAATATCCACCTTGAGAACAACCGAAGGTTCGAACCTGTTGGGGACCAGTTACCTGACAACTTCACCCTGACTGATGTGCCCAAGTTCAAGGGAGTGGAGGACCCACTCAACCACATCCGTGCTTTCAAATACTACATGGCCATTAATGTGGTCAAATAGGAGCTTTTTACCCGGATCTTCCCATCCTCTCTGGAACCGATTCCTCGCCAATGGTACTACTCCTTGGATCCGAAAAACCTTACCACTTGGGATGAGATCGCAGTTGAGTTTGCCAAACAGTATGCCGACAACGTCGAGATCCAGGCAAACACTCGTACTCTCGAGATGTTAACCCAAAACGATAAGGAAGGGTTCACTGAGTTCCTAACCCGTTGGAGGAGTGTGAGTACTCAATTGGTCAGCAAGCCGAGTGAATCAACTCTGGTGGAGAAGTTTGTCAACAACCTCCGCCCGGTTTATGCCAACCTACTGAGGTATCAGAATATCTAGACTTTTCAGGATCTACAGATTCTGGGGACGCGTATTGAGGACGACCTCCGAAAGGGTGTCTTAGCAAAGACCACTGGCAGGGGTTATCAAGGATCCACCTCAACCGGATCTCGCCCTTACGGTCAGACAAACAAGATTGATGAGGTTAACCTCGTCGAACCATCTGCCAAGAAAACTGAACGCCCCCAGAGAGTGTTCACCAACATAGGGTCGACTTATGCAAGCGCCTTGAAAAGGCTCATGGACCAAGGGAAGTTACAACCGATCGGGCCCACCCCGGACCCGGCCGACGCAAAGAAATCCCGATTTTGGAACCCCAACGCATACTGCCAGTATCATCGAGGGAAAGGGCATGATACCGAAAATTGCTTCAAACTCAAGCACCTCATTCAGGACATGATTGGGAAGGGAGATTTGCCTATACCCCTACCAACTAAACCGAACAACAAAACGAATCCCCTGGGAATTCACGCCACCTCTGACGATGAGCCGACCCTAGACTGCTCTCATCTCATATTGCCGATTGACGACGAGGTGAATGTTCTGGAAAAGGATCCTTCAAACGGAGTGTTCGTATTTAGTGCTGCCACCATGCTCACTATGTTTCAGCGGGTTGAGGAGGCCATAACCAGCCTCTCTGAGAGAATCACCCGACTCGACGACGCCTACCGTCGACTCATCTTCAATCCCCCAACACCGCGTCTGAGGGTGGATTCCCCAAGCATTCAAAACTACCCACCTCAGGATGGATTGCTCTCGCGACCATTCTGGCATAGACCTCACGAAAATCACCCTCAAAATAACTACCCTCAAAATAACTACCCCCACAAAAATCGCCCTCACAAAAATATTCCCCACAAGAATTACCCACCGAGGAATACCCCTCCAAGGTATCCCCGAGACCCTGAAATTAACGGCATATGGCGGGATGATGTTGAGGATGTCTATATCCTCCCAGGGAAGGAAAAGCGGACGAAGGAAATCGGACATCTCACCCGGTCCGGACGTCCCTATCAGAATCCGAGCAACTCAACGGCCGTTCCAACAACGAATGACCAAATCGTCCCAGAGGTGGACACTCAACCAAAGGCCCCCGAGAACTCAATCCTGAAACAGATCCAGAAAGCAAAAGCCGAAATCTCAATTTGGTAATTGATCGCAACGTCTTTTGAGCATCGACAGACCTTGCTGCAGGCCTTGGGAAAATTAACCGTGCCCTCCACCTCTTCTCTAGAAGAAATAGTGGCGCACATGATGAGAGACGCCCCTGATCTGAGCAACCCGGTCGTCTTCTCCGACGAGGATATTCCCCTATTCGGAGCCAATCATAACCTGGCCCTGTACATCACCGTACAATGCCTCTAAAAGAATATACCAATGGTCCTCGTGGATGACGGTTCCGCCGTGAATGTCATTCCTCTCAAAACTGCCCACAGGCTGGGTATCAAGGAATCTGATTTAATCCCAACGAATCAAGGAGTACGCGCCTACGACGTTACTCGTCGCAAGGTCACTGGGCTAGTCACTTTGAATGTCGCAACCGGGCCATTAGAAAGACAAACCAGTTTTCAAGTGGTTGACATCGACGCGTCCTTCAACATGCTCCTGGGACGCCCTTGGATTCACGCTGTGGACAAGGCCCTCGGGAACTGCGTCCGAGGGATCCACACCCGGCATAATCGACTCGAGGTTCTTTCGAATCGAATTAAGACATATTAGAGTCGCCACCAAGTTTTTTGGGAACTTGGAACCGTTCAAGTCAACTTTACACCTTTCATCGAAAAGCATAAAGCCAATCGACTACGAGTGATTAAAGATAGAGACTTGTACCCTATATCACTCGATTTGAATGACTCTCGTAATCCAATGGTATTTAGACGGATCCACAAACCATAGATCTTGAGTAAGGGGTGAGGGTACGTGTTGGGAAGCCCATAAGGACACCCAACCCCGCCCGTCAATAACGGCCTCTACTAAGTCAAGTGTCGGATTTCAAACAAGGTCATAGCTACTACGATGTATGAAATGCAAACGTTGTTTTAAACCCTAACATGTGAAGTTTCTATGTTGATTTAGATGCAACTATACTAACTTTGTCAAAGTTGTAATTTAGCATGTGGGTTGATTGATCTAACAACATACAAATAAAGCAAACAAGGCTTAAGGGGGAATGGGGGAGCCGTTGGGATCTACCTATTACAACCCGGGCATTTCATGCCGACACAACAACAAATTAAAGATACAACTCGATCTAAATACAATTGCTACATACAACTCAAAACACGACACAAAACACACGGCCATTGGGCCTTGAAAACCGTGCACATGGGGGAGGTGACTCACGGCCTACATGACACACGGCCGTGGGTCCCTCCTCGTATTGCGTGCTCTCACTTAATCCCATCGAATTAGACATTGGGCTACGCACCAAAGCATGCATTAGCATAAACCGGGCCATGTTGCTTTAAACAACATGCGGTTTACTACGCTCCTACAAGCATTGGGAACAACCGTCTAACCAAATAAAACTAAGGTTTTCAGAAAAGGTTTTGACTCAAAAAGGAGAACTAATTACAAATAGATTACAAAACGTGACTCAAAGAAACATAAATTAATTACAAGTGATAAAACAAATAAAGAACGAACGATGCAAAAACAAACGAAATAGGAAAGGCCAAACACACGGCCAAACACACGGCCAACCACGGCCCAACCAAAGCCAACCTAGTTCCTAAGTTAGAGTTATTGATTAGATCGAATGATTGCGAAAAGGAATCGAAAACAAGTTAGAAAACGAGTTAAAAACGATGTTGATTGATTGTCGCGCAAGGGTGCATTCTACACGGCCTAAAGGGTCCAATTAGGTCAAATTCGCTAATTAATTTAACTCATCGAGTGTCAATAAGAAGGTGCTAATCACGCACTCTTATACTAGCGAGAAATTAGGTGAAAGAGATAGATGCATTCAATTATTTACAGAAATCGTCGATTGATTTTATAACTTACGTCGAAGCCACCTAAAGTGTCTAATTAGATTATTAAATTGATTTAAAGTCATCTAATTACGTCATAGGTTAACAATCAGAAGTTAAACTAACATGCAACGGGTCCTAAGGTCCATCGATTTGGCCGAAAATAAGAAGAGGGTCGAAAGCGAAGATCGAAGTTAGATAACTTGTTTTATTTATGCCCTACCTTGAACACGAGGATATGTAAATGAGACGGGGGTGTACGACCGACAGAAGGAGCGGTTTCTTTTCCCATCTCAAGTCAACGCGGGTGTTCATGGTGGTACTTTAACTCATACTCGGACTAACTAGTTTCGTAGTTAATTTAAAACAAACGATAATTAAAACGAAAAACAAACAAAAAAAGACAATAAAAAAGGCATAAAAAAACGAAATAAAAAGAGAGAAGAGAAGGGGATTTGATGCACCCTCAACCTACATGTATCGTTGACACCGTCTTGGGTCGTAATCGATGGTAGATTTTATCTCGAGAGGCCGTCGTCGACGAAGTAACAAAGCAACACGCGTTTTGGAAAGTTTCTGGACAGCAGTTTTAAAACAGTGATATCTCCCTCGTTTCACGACGAAAATTCGATCCGAAAGATGTTTTGGAAACTAGAAAGAGAGGAGAACAAGGATCTTAAAGCTACCCCTGCTCGATTTGGGTTATTGGGCACGAAAAACGAGCACAAACAGAACTGGACAGACAAGAGTAAACCGCGAAAACAGAGTGTTATTTCACTCTGTTTTTCGAGGGATCTCGTGTGCTCTCAAGGTCAATTCGGCTCGTAAATCTTTGTCTAATGTGTAGATGGATGTTATGTGGTTAATTAGGAACAAGAAACTCGAATTTTTATGGTGATTTGATGGAGGAACGAAAGGGTTTTCGAAGGAGACACACAAACAGTTTCAGTTTGTGTGTCGGTTTTGTTTAGGGTTTTTGGAGGATGTTTAGGGTTTGTTTCTGAGGTTTAAAGCTTGTGGGTGATGCTTGGATGTATGGAGGACTTAGAGGAATGAATGTATGGTGAAGGGGTGGTATTTATAAGGAGTTAAAATAGGTTAAAAGAGAGGGAGAGGCAATCGGGCTTCATCCCGTATGGCTGCTGTCCAGCAGCTTTTGTGAGGGTTTGAGGGGGGTTTTCTTGGTGATTAAGCTAGGATAATATGGGTAGGATACTAGGGTATGGGTTAGGGTTAATGGGTACGGGTCTTGGTAGTGTTTGGAGCGGGTTTTGGGCTCGGGAATGAGCTGCCAAAACAGGGGGCTGCATTGGTTATGCGCGGGCTGTTGGGGGGTGTTTGGGGATGGAATTTGGGCCGTGGGTAGGGGGTTCGAACAAGGGTGGATGGGTAGAGGCTTAGGTTGGTTAGTGTACTCGAGATTCGTGCCAATTCGCAAAGAAAACGGGCTCAAAAACCGAGCTAAAATCGAGCTCAAAAACAAGTGTTCAAAACGAGTTCTTTTCGATTTTCAAAACGATTTTTCAAATCAATTAACCCATTAAAATAAATGACTTTTCAAATCAAATATACTCATAAAATGATTTTCAAATCAATTATTTATTTTATTTTCAATAAAATAAACTTGGGAAAATAAAATTCAAATTAAATTAAATTGAAATCACTTTAAAAAAAGCTTTAATTTAAATATCATTTAAATTAATAAAATGAACTCACTAAGAAAACATTAATTTAAATATCATTTAAATTAATAAAATGAATTCACTTAAAAAAACATTAATTTAAATATCATTTAAATTAATAGAATACTTCATCGACGACGCCCATTCTACCTCGTAAACGAGCTCCAAATAATGACAATGACAACTAAAGAATACATGTGTCCTATCATCATCGGGTGTTTGTCGGGTTCTCTATAAATTCCAATATCGACGGATACGGGTATCTACAGAGCCCCCACTTTGACTGAGGCTTGGACAAGGCGAAAGTCAAAGTATACCCCAGTCCCTTTCGACCGAGGATTCTTCGGTCGTTTATAGTCCATTAGACTCGCGTATATAAGCTCGCCAGCCATAAGAAGAGATCATACCTGAAACTTCGTTGGGGATTAACTCTTGCTTCTGTTGCGTCGAATTATCATTGTTGGTCATCGACCCATGAACTGCATAAAAGGTGGGTTGAGCCTTATCCTTAGGCGCCTACGTATCCGTTTCTGACGGAATCAAACCCGCGTCGTAGTTCGGCAACTGCTGACACATGCCCAAAGTTTATCATCTGCTGGCGTATGTCCAAAATTCATCATCTACTGACATTGGCCCAAGATTTATCATCTGCTGGCACTTGTCTAAATGGGACGGGACTTTCCGAGGAGGTTGCCGTCGCTTTCATCATTTGCTTTCAGCTAAGGAATTCTTCCATTTCATACTCTTGTAATTGAATTGAATTCTGAGTGGATGTCATCCTTTTTATCTTGATAATGGTCTCGAAGCCAACGGCTTCGAGCCCCCATTCTGAATGGCTCTAAAGTCGAAGACTTTAGAGCCCCCAGTTGAAGCATATCCTGCTACATTTGAAACATAGAAAATGTACGAGCAATAATCATCACATAAGCACATTTGGATCATCGATCTTGAAATTGGATCATTTTGAAGTACTGGGTCATCGACCCGTAAGTTGAATTTGATAATTTTGAATAATTGGGCCATCGACCCGAAAATTGAATTTGAAAATTTTGAGTGATTGGGTCATCGACCCGAAAATTGAATTTGAAAGACTGGGTCATCGACCCAAATTTTGAATTTGAAATGAATCACTTGGATGCTGGGTCGTCGACCCAAAAAGTTTTTGAAATTTTTTGAAATTTTGAAATTTTGAAATCGAACCTTGATGGGTGAGCATGAAATGCGACTCAGACATTCTATACGACCGGTAAACAACGTGGGCGTAGCCCGCTACCGTAAAACAAAAAAAGAAAATAAAACCGTAAGTGTGCACGGGCTTTAATTCAAATATGGACTTGTCGAGGGTAGAAAATGTAAATCGGCCGTTCCGGCGCCAAAAGATGACAAATGGGGATCACAAGGTCGTCGAACTTGGGACGGAGATATCGTATGGCATGGGCGTGCTCCCGAGGGCACATGGGAATCAAGATCACTTGGCATCGACAAGGTGGATTAAACTCACAGAGGAACAACGTTGGCTTCGCCCAGACACTAAACACAGGTTAAATTTATGAGAACACTTAGACATCACATATCATTCTTGTTGGGAACATTCTGTCACTCTTCTCCTCGCCTCCTTTCTTTTCAGCGAGTATTCATCATTTCTTGCCACCGCCTTCTGTCTTTCCAGCGGGCTTTTAATATTTTTCTTCCACGCCTTCTTTCTTTTCAGCGGGTTTTTACTATTTTTCTTCCACGCCTTCTTTCTTTTCAGCGGGTTTTTCATATTTTATGTTCCCAACGCAAACCTACATCTATATGACTCAGCATCTTTGCCTAAACCGTTAGATAAAGCTCATTCTGAGACTTGATACTATTCATCCGAACCTATATCCTTATCCTAGCCTACATCGAGTGCTAAGACTAACTCAAACAAAGGTGGCTTCATTTGGACTTGGGTAAGACCCGTAAGAAACCGACAAGATGACAACTTGGTTGATGAGTGGATTGAATCCCTTATTCTGAAGGACTGCCTACGTATTCGCGTGGAGCGAAATCAAATCCGACGTAGTTCGATCGTGGTGCATAAACATGGCATTTTGATTGTGTGTACACACTCGAAGGTTTCACCTAAGGTATCATGTCATATCCCATTCTAGCCTGTAAAGTACCATTAAATCCCGTGTCTAGGGTTGGTACAAAAGGCTTTGGTTCTTTGGGATGTGGAGCTTGGTAAAAACAAGTTTGAATGGTTAACCATCATTCTGAAGGTTTGTTTTGTGGTGCTAAGGCCAAGGGCTATGGCTGCTGATGTGGTTGGAATGGGTGTCTCGGGTTTGATGGAACCCGAGTGCAAATGGGTTGGAAAATGATGTGGGTTCAAATTTCCATGTCTGGACCCTAAAGGTTTGGGTGTAACAAAGACAAGCGGAATGATTCTCAAAATTCCCGACTATCCCCTTGAATCGTCTCAGGAAGGACTTAGAGGGTAAAGAGGTTACTACTTAAGCTTTTGGGCTTCGCCCATTGAACTTCAACTATGGGTACTTGACTCGACTTCTGGCTTCTGTAACTTCGACATTCAACCAAAAAGCATTCCGCAATAACTTCAACATCCTTTTTCTTTTTTCTTTTTCTTTCATCTTTTTTTCATTTTTCTTTTTTTTCATTTTTTCGTCCTTTTTTTTTTCTCATCTTTTCATTCTTTTTCATCTTTTTTCTCTCTTTGAAAATGATCTTCTATTCATTCTCTTAGTCATAAATGGATACACCTTGAAAACTGGGCTTCGCCAACTAATTTGGGTAAGAACTAACAATTCCTTGTTAAAACGGGTTGGTTTCTTCTCTCTTCGAGATGGGATGATTTTGTTGGGGAAAAGGCTTGCCTTCCATCATCGATAGGGGAAACAAGGAGCTAGTCCGGGTTTGTCATAGAATCATCTAAAAGCTTGTCACAAACATTGGTTCAGATGGAGGTTTTCTACCACCAGACATGGAATAGGTAAAGGAATCAAACACAGGATCCTAGTGTACCTTACATTTTGAAACAGGACATATTTCTACCCCAGGGATTCCTTTGAGTGTGTTGTGCGTTTTATCATGTTTCGGAATGATTGAGGATTGGAAACAAGACATATTGGGAAACGAAACTGCAACCTTTTTATTGGAATGAGAAATGCTTGACAGACTCAAAGGAACGATTCCTAGGACACACCCTAGGTCATCGCGGAACAAACGACTCAACTTCAGGAAAAGAAAGTCCTAGACTCGACTCGACTAAGATAAGAAAACAGATCCCAACTCATAATTTCAAATCTGGTCATGAGCTTTCCCTTGGTCAGCTGTCAGCTTAGATGCTCGGCTCTGATCCTTGATCCCTTTGATGGTCTGCCTCCATCCCGAGGTAGTCCTCGAGAGATCTACGCCATGATGAAGGTTGGTGAACCGAATTGTCTTTTATTAACTTCGTTAATAAGAGGAGTACATTCTAGAGCAAGACTCCCGACTTGAATTTCATTCTTCGGGTTTGGCAAGAATTCAGAGCAATCCAAAAATATTTTCCCGATAAACACCCCTTTCAAGTGACATGGGCGGATAAGATGGGAGTAATCGACATTGTCTTCGACAGAAACAAAGTTGGAGTGATCGCCAAATGGATTGGTGATGTTATTAGGTTTAACAGCTGGGATCGGGAGCGTTCTGTTCTCAATCATGTCTTGAATTTCGTGCTTCAGTCGATAACACCTTTCAGTATCATGGCCTTTCCCTTGATGAAAGGCACAGTAGGCATTTGGTTTATACCATTTACCTTGTTGATCAGCGGGAGGGTCCGGAGTTGGACCAATAGGCTTTAACTTTCCTTGGGCTATGAGCCTTTGGAGAGCATATGTATAAGTGCATCCGATATCGGTGAATGCCCTAGGTGTTTGGCGCTGCGACTTCTTCGATTGCCCTTCTAAGAGATTGATGGCTTCATCAATATGGGTCGTTGCTGGGGCCTTGCCCTTAGATGATGAGGCCCCTTGGTACCCATTTGGCTTCTCAACTTCTGCCATTCGGACGTCGTCCTCTACCTTTATCCCGATTCTTATCAATTCTTTGAAAGAACCAAAATTCTGGTATTTCAGAGCATTACGGTAAACAGGTCGTAAATTCTTCACGAACTTATCTACCATTTCAACTTCGTCAGGCTTCTTGGCTAATTTCACGCTTTCAGCGCGCCATCTTGCGAGGAATTCAGTAAAGCCCTCTTTTTCCTTTTGTGTCATAACCTCCAAAGTTCTTATGTTGGTTTGGATCTCGACGTTGTCAGCATAGTGCTTACAGAACTCCACCGTAATATCTTCGAAAGTGGGGAAGTTCTTAAGGTCAAGATTGTAGAACCAAGCCTTTGGGTGTTCACCCAGAGATTGGGCGAAGATTTCGAGAGCATATCAACAGTACTCCCTTCATGCTAAGTACCCTTTATAGGCCTTAACATGGTGGACTGGATCTTCAGTGCCCTTGAACTTTGGGATGTCAGTGAGTACCATGTTCGTGGGCAACTTATCCTGAACTGGGGCGTAGGTCCTAGCATTCTCATAGTGGATGTTCTTCCCCTGGGAGAGCTTCAAATGGTCTTCGATGAACTTGAACCGTTTCTCCAGATCAGTCAGCGGTGGAGGGGGTGGAGGTGAATCTTCACTCAGCCTAGATTCGATTGCTTCCATTCGGGTCATCATGAGGTTCACGGCCTCCGTGAGCTTGTTGATAGCATCTTCCATTGCTTGACGTCGGGTTTTGGGCGGCCTTTCTACAAGAAAACCCCGTACTGAGTCAATATTTAAAGTAAGAGCCCCTGCACACTTAAGGACACGACCCCAACTTGACTCAAACACAGACTCGACTTGATATTGGTTAACCAAAGGTTCGACTCACGGTTTGATTTAGACATTGGTTCATTTTAGACTCGACAAAACGACATGACTCAAGCTGTCATAACTCGATTCTAAACTGGACTTGGTGTGACCAAACCCGTGATTGGGCTAATCATACCCATGGGTTCGCGTGAAACGTCCATAAGGGCCTAGCCTGGACGTTTTTTGTGGACTATTCTAGACCAGAAGGTCGACCAACATGACTCAAAGCCCGAGAGGTGAGTTTGGGTGACCCAACAAGGTCGTGTTCTAGACCCTTAAAATGAAACATACCCGGCCTAACATGGCCATGACCCGGACACGACTTGACGCATTTCATGCTTGGTTGAGGTTCGAGAAACATTTTGGATTGATTTTGAAAAACGAAGGATTGATTTGAAAATGAGATTTGAAATGGGCAGCATGCCGGCCATAAAAGCTTGTTTTGGGCCGAAATTCTAGTCCTATTTGGGCAGCATTCCGCGTTTTGAAAATCATGCTAGGTTTGAAAGTAAGTTGTTCAAAAGTTCGGTTTGGAAAAGGACTTGGAATTTTCGAAAAAAAAGACTCGGGAAAACATATTGCACATTGTCATTCTCATGCTATAAGGATGTATGCTCCTAGACATCTCTAAGTCTCGGCAAGTCTTCTACAAGAAGGTCTATGCCCTCCATCCTTTTGCGGTCTTATAAAGCGAGGTGTCTTAAGGTAAAGTACCTAGAAGATCGTCCCCATTCCCAAGAACCACGCGAGGCGAAGTGGAAGCGAGCAATGTGCAGCTTCCTGGCATAGTGGGACGTCGTCCCCCACGCATCACGAAGAAACGCTGGGACGGCCCGGGCAAGTCCTTAAGGGTTTATGCATGAATCGTAGCACTATGAGTAATGTTTTACTTTCCAACACTTTCTTTTCAAGTTTCACCTCGGAGGAAAAGACCCTAGAAACACAAAGTGTAACTAGTCCTCTTTTCCCCAAATGAGTCGCCAAATCGTGGACAAGGCCCTCGGGAACTGCGTCCGAGGGATCCACACCCGCATAATCGACTCGAGGTTCTTTCGAATCGAATTAAGACATATTAGAGTCGCCACCAAGTTTTTTGGGAACTTGGAACCGTTCAAGTCAACTTTACACCTTTCATCGAAAAGCATAAAGCCAATCGACTACGAGTGATTAAAGATAGAGACTTGTACCCTATATCACTCGATTTGAATGACTCTCGTAATCCAATGGTATTTAGACGGATCCACAAACCATAGATCTTGAGTAAGGGGTGAGGGTACGTGTTGGGAAGCCCATAAGGACACCCAACCCCGCCCGTCAATAACGGCCTCTACTAAGTCAAGTGTCGGATTTCAAACAAGGTCATAGCTACTACGATGTATGAAATGCAAACGTTGTTTTAAACCCTAACATGTGAAGTTTCTATGTTGATTTAGATGCAACTATACTAACTTTGTCAAAGTTGTAATTTAGCATGTGGGTTGATTGATCTAACAACATACAAATAAAGCAAACAAGGCTTAAGGGGGAATGGGGGAGCCGTTGGGATCTACCTATTACAACCCGGGCATTTCATGCCGACACAACAACAAATTAAAGATACAACTCGATCTAAATACAATTGCTACATACAACTCAAAACACGACACAAAACACACGGCCATTGGGCCTTGAAAACCGTGCACATGGGGGAGGTGACTCACGGCCTACATGACACACGGCCGTGGGTCCCTCCTCGTATTGCGTGCTCTCACTTAATCCCATCGAATTAGACATTGGGCTACGCACCAAAGCATGCATTAGCATAAACCGGGCCATGTTGCTTTAAACAACATGCGGTTTACTACGCTCCTACAAGCATTGGGAACAACCGTCTAACCAAATAAAACTAAGGTTTTTTAAAAGGTTTTGACTCAAAAAGGAGAACTAATTACAAATAGATTACAAAACGTGACTCAAAGAAACATAAATTAATTACAAGTGATAAAACAAATAAAGAACGAACGATGCAAAAACAAACGAAATAGGAAAGGCCAAACACACGGCCAAACACACGGCCAACCACGGCCCAACCAAAGCCAACCTAGTTCCTAAGTTAGAGTTATTGATTAGATCGAATGATTGCGAAAAGGAATCGAAAACAAGTTAGAAAACGAGTTAAAAACGATGTTGATTGATTGTCGCGCAAGGGTGCATTCTACACGGCCTAAAGGGTCCAATTAGGTCAAATTCGCTAATTAATTTAACTCATCGAGTGTCAATAAGAAGGTGCTAATCACGCACTCTTATACTAGCGAGAAATTAGGTGAAAGAGATAGATGCATTCAATTATTTACAAAAATCGTCGATTGATTTTATAACTTACGTCGAAGCCACCTAAAGTGTCTAATTAGATTATTAAATTGATTTAAAGTCATCTAATTACGTCATAGGTTAACAATCAGAAGTTAAACTAACATGCAACGGGTCCTAAGGTCCATCGATTTGGCGAAAAGAAAGAAGAGGGTCGGCGAAGATCGAAGTTAGATAACTTGTTTTATTTATGCCCTACCTTGAACACGAGGATATGTAAATGAGACGGGGGTGTACGACCGACCGAAGGAGCGGTTTCTTTTCCCATCTCAAGTCAACGCGGGTGTTCATGGTGGTACTTTAACTCATACTCGGACTAACTAGTTTCGTAGTTAATTTAAAACAAACGATAATTAAAACGAAAAACAAACAAAAAAGACAATAAAAAAGGCATAAAAAAACGAAATAAAAGAGAGAAGAGAAGGGGATTTGATGCACCCTCAACCTACATGTATCGTTGACACCGTCTTGGGTCGTAATCGATGGTAGATTTTATCTCGAGAGGCCGTCGTCGACGAAGTAACAAAGCAACACGCGTTTTGGAAAGTTTCTGGACAGCAGTTTTAAAACAGTGATATCTCCCTCGTTTCACGACGAAAATTCGATCCGAAAGATGTTTTGGAAACTAGAAAGAGAGGAGAACAAGGATCTTAAAGCGACCCCTGCTCGATTTGGGTTATTGGGCACGAAAAACGAGCACAAACAGAACTGGACAGACAAGAGTAAACCGCGAAAACAGAGTGTTATTTCACTCTGTTTTTCGAGGGATCTCGTGTGCTCTCAAGGTCAATTCGGCTCGTAAATCTTTGTCTAATGTGTAGATGGATGTTATGTGGTTAATTAGGAACAAGAAACTCGAATTTTTATGGTGATTTGATGGAGGAACGAAAGGGTTTTCGAAGGAGACACACAAACAGTTTCAGTTTGTGTGTCGGTTTTGTTTAGGGTTTTTGGAGGATGTTTAGGGTTTGTTTCTGAGGTTTAAAGCTTGTGGGTGATGCTTGGATGTATGGAGGACTTAGAGGAATGAATGTATGGTGAAGGGGTGGTATTTATAAGGAGTTAAAATAGGTTAAAAGAGAGGGAGAGGCAATCGGGCTTCATCCCGTATGGCTGCTGTCCAGCAGCTTTTGTGAGGGTTTGAGGGGGGTTTTCTTGGTGATTAAGCTAGGATAATATGGGTAGGATACTAGGGTATGGGTTAGGGTTAATGGGTACGGGTCTTGGTAGTGTTTGGAGCGGGTTTTGGGCTCGGGAATGAGCTGCCAAAACAGGGGGCTGCATTGGTTATGCGCGGGCTGTTGGGGGGTGTTTGGGGATGGAATTTGGGCCGTGGATAGGGGTTCGAACAAGGGTGGATGGGTAGAGGCTTAGGTTGGTTAGTGTACTCGAGATTCGTGCCAATTCGCAAAGAAAACGGGCTCAAAAACCGAGCTAAAATCGAGCTCAAAAACAAGTGTTCAAAACGAGTTCTTTTCGATTTTCAAAACGATTTTTCAAATCAATTAACCCATTAAAATAAATGACTTTTCAAATCAAATATACTCATAAAATGATTTTCAAATCAATTATTTATTTTATTTTCAATAAAATAAACTTGGGAAAATAAAATTCAAATTAAATTAAATTGAAATCACTTTAAAAAAAGCTTTAATTTAAATATCATTTAAATTAATAAAATGAACTCACTAAGAAAACATTAATTTAAATATCATTTAAATTAATAAAATGAATTCACTTAAAAAAACATTAATTTAAATATCATTTAAATTAATAGAATACTTCATCGACGACGCCCATTCTACCTCGTAAACGAGCTCCAAATAATGACAATGACAACTAAAGAATACATGTGTCCTATCATCATCGGGTGTTTGTCGGGTTCTCTATAAATTCCAATATCGACGGATACGGGTATCTACACACGCCGTCAAGGCGGTCACATCAACGCTCCACCAAAAGATCAGGGTCCCCTTCAACGGGAAAACGATCACGATCCCCGCTTCCCCAATCAAAGCAGTTATGAGAAGAGGGGTAGCCTCCCAAGCCATTGAGGACGACGACAATGAAATGTGGGGTTTCCAAGCCGTGAACGCCATAACTGATGAATTGGCAACCTCTGAGGGTGACCCATTCACCAACCTCACGATCAACCGTATCATGATGCGTCAAGGATATTTCCCGGGTTTGCCGCTCAATCCACTAAAGGACCCATTGCCTCCCTTGAAACAGGCTAAGGTCCCCAACATTCCCTTTGGGCTGGGATACGAACCTACTGACGAATATATCCGGGAGATGAACCTCCTAATCCGAAGACGCAAGAAGCACGGAGTCATCCTCCGTCCCTACCACCTGACTCTCAACGGATACTTTGTCCCCGAGGGGGAGTCTGAACTCTACCACGGCTTTCCAGAGCCGATCTATGACTCGTGGCCAGGGCTAGATACCGGGAGTGGAAGTCTTCCAGATCATTACTTTATCCCCGACAACATCGAAGCCGCATCAATCGAGTCCAAGCCGTCACCATGCCTTGACGGACAAGTCATCACACTTCTATTTGGGGAAGATAACGTCAAGCACCTCGACTATGAGGACATTATCAACATCGCCCGAAAGACAACCGGTTTGATCCAACCGCCTTGATCTCCAATCTCGACCCGAGAAAGCTACCCGTGGTGGAGGAAAACCATCAAATGGACCGATCGTCAAGGCCGCATTCTCAAGATAACAAATCAAGAAGGCCCTATGTTCAAGAAGGGAAGTGAAGAAGGACTGAGTCCGAGTCCGAGTCGGAGTCGAGTCCATCATAGCTCCTAACACTCCTAATGTCCCGTCCAAGGTCCCCTTCCCACCGCTTTTATCACAAAGTCGTGGGCGATTCGGAGGTCCGAGTCTACTAAGGTCACCCCCACTCCAATGAAAGGTGACAACCTGGAGCCTGTTCCAGGGGCCACTTCCTCTGTTGTGTCGCCTCTAACTGACCACGAGATGTATGTCCTTTCCGAGCTATTCGCTCGTGTCAACTTAATGAACGCTAAGTTTGCTTATGACTCGTCTCAACTTAACTGCAATGCAATTCTGAATGATTATGAGGAATCTGACTTGAGTGACTACCCACCTCACCTAGCCAAAGAACTTGACAAGCGGGAAACCAGAACCCCCATTGAGGAAACCGAACCTATTAACGTAGGAACCGACAACACACCTCAAGAAATTAGGATAGGGACAACCCTGAACCCCTCGGAAAGACAATAGTTCATTGACCTCCTCCACGAATACAAGGACGTATTCGCCTGGTCTTACAGAGATATGCCTAGGATTGACAGAGAAATTGCAGAGCGCCGGATACCCATTAAACCCGGAGCTAAACCTGTGAAACAGAAGCTACGTCGGATGCGTCCTGAGTGGGCCCTAAAAATCAAGGAAGAGGTGGACAAACAGTTCAAGGCTGGGTTCATCAAAGTGTCTAAATACTCGGATTGGGTGGCCAACATTATGCTGGTACCAAAAAAAGACGGAAGAATTCGGGTTTGCGTCGACTTCAGGGATCTGAACAAGGCAAGCCCAAAGGACGACTTCCCTTTGCCACATGTTGAAATTCTGGTGGACAATACTGCCGAACATGCTCTCCTATCATTCATGGACGGGTATGCTGGGTACAACCAGATTAAAATGGCTGAGGAAGATATGCACAAAACTGCGTTCACTACACAGTGGGGTACATATAGCTATACGGTACCGCTACCACTCTCCTACATGATATGATGCACAAGGAGGTAGAGGTATATGTCGATGACATGATTGTCAAATCAAAAGAACGGGACGGACACATCAATGCCCTCCGGAAATTCTTCGCTCGTCTGCGGAAATATAACATGAGACTAAATCCTCAGAAGTGTGCATTCGGGGTCACCTCCGGAAAACTCTTGGGACATGTCGTTAGCAAAAGAGGCATTGAGATTGATCCAACCAAAATCAAAGCCCTTCAACAAATGCCTCGGCCTAGGAACGAGAAGGAGATTCGGGGATTTCTCGGTCAGGTCCAATACATCAGCCGGTTCATTGCCAAGCTCACTATGATCTGTGAACCGATATTCAAGAAGCTTCATGCCTCCGATCACACCGATTGGGACGACGACTGTCAAAAGGCGTTCGATAGGATAAAGGAAATCCTATCCAAACCTCCTGTCCTCATGCCACCTCAACCAAGGATTCCTCTATCCCCATACCTGACTGTTACCAACACAGCCATGGGAGCAATGCTAGCGCAAACAGTTGGCAACGAGGAGCGAGCCATCTACTACATCAGCAAAAAGTTCATTGAGTACGAGACGAGGTATACCCAACTGGAAAAGACATGCTTTGCCCTAGTATGGTCAACAAAGAAGCTGCGGCATTACATGCTCAGCTACTCAGTCCACATCTACTCCAAGATGGACCCGGTTAAATACATCTTCGAAAAACCCGTACTAAACGGAAGGTCATCCGTATAGACACTCATGTCGTCTCGAATTTGATCTCAAGTTTGTACCCCTCAAGGTTATCAAGGGAAGAGCAGTTGCCGATTTCCTAGCAGAAAATCCCGTCAACGAAGACCCAACGACCGACACATGGTCACTTCCTGACGAAGACATCCTTTGTGCCGACTCCGACGCATGGGACCTCTAATTTGATGGTGCATCTAATCTGAGAGGCTTCGGGGTAGGAATCCAACAAGGCCGCTGAATATGAAGCATGTCTCATCGGCCTACAAGCAGCCATCACACTTGGCATCAAGAGACTGAGGGTCCATGGCGATTCCTCACTCATCATCAATCAGGTATCCGGATCATGGAAAATCCGATCTGACAGCTTAGCTCCCTACCGAGCAAAGATCAATCAAGAGGCCGAATTCTTCGACCAAGTCGACTACTTCCACTTGCCGCGAGAGGAAAATCAATTTGCTGATGCCCTGGCAAAACTTGCCGCGCTCGTCAACATACCTGACGACATGACATCGATGCCCCTATGTGTCGAAAGACGGAGCGAGCCAGCTCACATCTGTGCCATTATCGACGACGAGGAAAGCCATGATGAACCTTGGTACCAAGCCATCCTCAATTACAAAACCAAAAACGAATTTCCTCCCAACTCTGATCAAAGAGGACAAAGAGCCATCCGTTTACTTGCATCACAATTCGTGATAAACCAAAATCAACTCTACAAAAGAACACCCCAAGGAATTCTCCTCCTTTGCATTGACCATCACAAAGCCAAGAAGGTCATGAGAGAGGTTCACGACGGAGAATGTGGCCCTCACATGAGTGCAATGATGCTTACACGGAAAATCATGCGGCTAGGTTACTACTGGATAACCATGGAAGCCGATTGCCGTAACTACGTCAAGCATTGCCACAATTGCCAAATCTTCACCAACATACAAAACATACCACCATCCCTTTTATACACCATGACATCACCCTGGCCTTTCTCAACCTGGGGCATCGACATCATCGGGAAAGTCAACCCGATAGGCATCAAGGGGCATTACTTCGTCCTCGTCGCCATCGACTACTTCACCAAATGGGTGGAAGCGCAGTCATATGCAGTCTTGACCCCCAAACAAGTAGCCAAGTTCATTCAAAACAACATCATCTGCCGATACGGGGTACCCCATGAAATCATCAGCGATCAAGGCTCTCACTTTCGGGCGGAAACTCAAGCCTTGATGGACAAATACAAAATCAAACGACATCGATCATCCCCCTACCGTCCCCAAACCAACGGAGCGGTAGAGGCGGAGAACAAAACTCTTGTCACCATTATCAAGAAAATGTAAGACAACTATCGCGATTGGCCGAGAAAACTCCCATTCGCACTCTGGGGATACCGAACCTCCATCCGAACACCCACAGGCGCCACACCCTTCTACCTAGCATACGGTATGGAGGCGGTTCAACCGGTAGAGTTAGAGGTCCCTTCTATACGCATCCTACTGGAGAGTCAAGTCCCTGAGGCGGAATGGACCCGTCAAAGGTACGAACAACTCACTCTTCTAGACGAACGGCGACTCAACGCCTTGCACAACGTCCAGCTATACCAACGACGTATACAACGGGCATTCAACAAGAAGGTCAAACCCCGAAACATCCGGGAGGGCGACTTGGTCCTCAAGTCAGTCCGAGCACCATTACCCGTCAATCCGAGGGGAAAATTCAAACCCAACTGGGTCGGGCCATACCGGGTCAAGAAAATACTTTCAGGGGGCGCAGTGAGACTGAGTGACCTAGACGGGGAGGACTTTACAAACCCGACCAACCTATACCAACTCAAGAAATACTACCCTTGAACCCTATCAACCAACAACCTAGCCTAGTTTTACAACTAGCATCGACCTCAACCCTTTTCAAGTCAAGTTCCTCAATACGTTTTGATTTGAAATTGCATGTTTTATCGAGTCTAAGCTGCGGCACCTTGCCCGTTTCGAATGTCCTTTGATCCGTCAAAGGCAACATCCATTTGCACTACAAAAACAAACCCCCTGAACTACGAGCATGGTTTGATTTCACCTCTTCAGGTGGATACGTAGGCAGTCCCTCTTATGCCTGAGGGATACAACCACAAACCCCAATCAAATTCACAAAACATTTCGAACTACGATCATGGTTTGATTTCACCTCTTCAGGTGGATACGTAGGCACTCCTTTCTTACACAAGAAGGATACAACCATTCCCACAATCAAAAAAAATCCCCATCAAAAAAGAGAAAGGGAAAACCATTCCCTTTCCCACAAAAATGAGCCTTTCTCCCTTTCCACAAAATACCACTTTCTCAAGTGCAAATGTTTAGGACGATTCAAATCGAATTGCCTTTACCAATGGATAGAAGAAACAAGCGTTCACAACTTTTCGACACGAGTAATCCTCTTATTTAATTAATAATGGGAGGGATTACAATTTCAACAACAAATAAAGCTCGACGAGTCTACAACTTGTCAAAGCTAAGGTGTCCACTAACACGGCTCACATAATAAAACTAGCACAAAACACACAACAAGTAGCTAGTACAACATAATAAAAACTCACAACAATAATACAACATAATAATAAAAGGGGTAATGGAGGTCTTCACTCTTCCATTCTACCCTTACCTTTTCCCTCGGAGTACATCTTCCCCTTGTTCTTCTTGTTGGCCCGCCTAGCATGGACTTCTTCCTCGGATCGGATCCTAAACGGATCTAAGGTGGCGACGGCCTCCGGTCTAGCACAAGACCCCATGTTCGACCCAAAAAGAACCAATGCACGGCCCACCATATTCTTGGGGCCGGAACTCCTCCTCTTCGGTGGTCTCATCACATCGGGAGTAGCTCCATCAACATACTCCTTAAAGAAGGCGCGGTTAGCCTTGCCAACCTCTCGATACTTCAAGTCGACAACCTCGTCCTTACGAAATTTGGATCTCTCTTCCAAGGACGGAGCACGTGACCACTTGACATAAGCGGGAGTCACCCATGTCGTGGCAACGGGGTTTGGCACCTCCCAAAGCGGCCGAGTGGCCCACCACCTTTCAAAGAATTCCACGGGCTCGGAGTTCCGGAAAACGTTCTCTTGGACAAGAGTATCTTGAGGGGACACCTTTTGTTGACGCCCCATTTGCCTCATGAGCCTTTTGGGATAAATGAAGGAAACAACCTTCAAACCCACCACCATCAAAGAACGAGGACTAGCACCCGAAGCGGGCAACCCCGTGAAGGACCTCAAGTGCCACCACGGCACCACCCAACGGATATGAGGACCACCCTCCTCCGCCAACCTTGCGGCCCAATAGGCCTCGGTGGAAGCGAAACTATCCGGGTACAACTTCTTCCTCATGGTAAGATGACGGAAGGAATAAGAGGAAGGATTAACCGGAGGCTCTACATACCTTAGCCTCTCCAATAGCCACACTTGGAGGATCCTTGGCGATCCAAAAGAGGGAGCTTATCCACAAGAGCCTTCCTTATCCAAAGCTTGGATAATCTCTCCAAGCACCAACCATGATGGATCTCTACCATGCTCCATTTGCTCAATCACATGGATGAGGATCATGCTACCATGGCATCTTGGCCCCTCTTTCTTCAAGACATCAACAAAGAGGTACACATGGACAAGGCAAAATGCAAGAGCCCTTCTCCTAGCCACCTCCGAGACATTAGCATCTAATCGGTTTGAAAAGATGTTAATAAGAGCCAACATATCCACACCATGTGGAGAAAGAAGAAAGTTGATTTGGCTTGTTGACAAGCCCAACATGGAACGGAATTTCTCCTTGTAGCACAACCGAGTCGGAGGAAGCACCGGAACACAACCCGGCCACCCACCAATGGCTCTAATTTCTTCGGCAAGAGGACAAAGCTCGCCTTTCGGGAAAACGAAAACATGATATTTCGAATCCCAAAACCGAGAACATGCTTCAAGAAACGAAGGTTGCACCTTGACTTGGTGAAGCATCAACAATTGACCAACTCCCATGCAATCGAGTTGATACTTCTCGGGAGGCGACAAATCCCGACACCATTGTCGCAATGCATTCTCAAAAGCATCCATGAAATATTTATGTGGAAGAAGAGGAGGTTTTGTGGAGATGTTTTTGTGTTTCGGATGATGAAACAATGAAGCGCAAACGTCCCTATTTATACAAAATGATCAGCGCATTTTTCAGAAAAAGGGGAGAGTTGGCTTCCATCGCCAAGCTGCTCGCGCCTCTTTGAGGCTCCTCCAGGATTCCCGCTGTTGACTTGTCTCTTTCAACATGTGTTTTCTCCTGACACCTCAAACCTCCCGCCGGGAACCTCGCGCCTCTTCGGGATGATTCAGGAAATTTTGTGCTTCCTCACACTCACATTTCCTTGTTTTCGCGTTTTACGAAATCCGACACGGTTTCCATGACGCAGCTTTAAACATACGGATTTTTCTTTCTTTTTTTTTTTAAGGGGGGAAGGGCTAGTCGCCCCGATCCGCGATGGATCGTTTCCGTGTCAGTCGAGTTCCGAAAATTTTTCGCTTTTCAAAAATCATTTCAAAATCATTTCAAAAATTTTCAAAAATCACTTGTCACGGAATTTTCAAAAATCATTTCAAAATTTCAAATTTTAACTTCAAGTTATCTTGGTTAATTTTGATTTTCAAACAAATGCTTTACGTATTTTCAACCAATTGCTTCTACGTGTTTACGTTTTTGCGTATGTGCTATCTGTTGCTTGTTTTCTACACTAACGATGCAGGAACTGGTGCAAAGCAAAAGGAGAAACAACACAAAAAAAGCCAAAAATCACAAAATAAACCACAATCCAAAAACACATATATACAAACCGCCTTACGCAAAAAAACAAACGTCTATCATACAGAAACGGGCCTAAAACAAACGTCTATCATACAGACACTGGCCTAAAACAAACGTCTATCATACAGACACTGGCCTAAAACAAACGTCTATCATACAGACACTGGCCTAAAACAAACGTCTATCATACGTATTATCGGCCTAAGACAACGAATGGGGGCTATCTGCCACCTACCGAACTAAACACTCTTTATCCTCTCAAACGGAAAAGAAAGAGAGCAACAGGGGAAACAGAGGAGCAACAACGAAAGCAGAGGAGGTTACCATGACGATAACCCTTCGCTCCTGCTCTATGACAAAAAAGAAGACAGTGTCTTGCAGACTTCGGATGATGAGGAGGCCAAGAACCACGATGCAATGCACCATTCCGATACTGAACCCCACTCATCGGACGTCCAGACCTCCGCAGGCAACGACCAACGATCGATACCCGATCATTGGTCGGACAAAGGCCGCCAGGCAGAAACACAACCAAGCCTGTAACAAAAAAACAGTCGTCTTTCCCCCTCCAGGATCGACTTCCTCCTCCAAAGCCTCAATGGCGGACCCCATAGGTCCCAGGCGATACCCTGCGATCAAAAAACAAACAAAAAAACGTCAGCCGAAATTTCGGCATTACGACGGCATGAAATGGATAAATCCAAAAACAAAAAAACACAACCTGCAATACAAAAAACAAGGGGCAATCCCGCCCCAAACCATTCACAAAAAAAAACACAAAAACGACTCGCCCCTCTTTTCAAGCAAAAGACGAGTCAAAACCACAAAAACGGCATTTCAAGACCCATACGAGGTCTGCCAACAACCCAAAATACATTCCCGACACAATGGGGATTTTACATTCCCGACACAATGGGGATTTTTCTATGGTTCAAAAAGGCATATCATACGCTAATTTGAGCCTAAACCGGTCAAAAATCCAAAAACGACCGCAAAAAGGCAAACGTGATTCTATCACACCTCAAGGTGACCTAAGATACCAATAAGGTCCATTTCAAGGCAAACTGACTCAATTCAAGCCCAAACAGGCGCTTATTTTGTCAGACGTAAGACCGTCGTAAAAGGCAAAAGTCCAATTTTGCCCACAAACATCCAACGAAGGTCCTTAGATGGCAAATACGGGTTTTCCCAACTACAATGCAACCTAGTGGGACCCACTACCCAAGAAAATAAACTTGGCATTGTGAAATGAGACGGTTTCTCGCCTCATTCACGTTTTTCGAGCATAGGGAGCGGGAACGGGGACCAAAATGCAAACTAAAAGAACCCCTATACTCCTAAACAGGTCTCTAACCTAATTCAAACATCAATTTCACTCGAAATCGGCTCAATCAAAAACGCCCAATTCGATTTTTAGGGCAAAATTCGCCCTAATTCAATCAAGCTAACAATCAACAAATTTGAAAGGATTCAAGAGGAAATACATACCTTGAGATGACATTTGTTGGCGATGGCACAAGTGAAAGCACGTAAGAAGGTCCTTCAATGGCGATTTTTCGAGATTTTTTGAGGTTGAAGATGAATAATCATTCGCAGCTCAACCTCGCGTCTTTTTAACAGAAAAAAGGGAAGCCGGCTTCCATCGCCAGATGGCTCGCGCCTAAACCAGGCCTCCCCTTTGCTTTTTCAGCGAAATTTGGGCTTTGGCCCAATTTCCCATAACAAACTCCAAAGTTTTCGTTGACGACATTGAATGTCGTCATTTTCTCGAAAACAAACAAAACCAAATAGAGAAAATCTAAATTCGCTATTTTCAAAAATTTCAAGCAAACGGCGATCAAAACCGCCAACTTCAAAAATAATAGCGAAAATTCAAAATCGCTATTTTCCTCCAATTTCAAAAATAATGGCGAAAATTCAAAAACCGCTATTTCTCCAAATTTTAGACGACGGCAATTAAAACCGTCATTTTCAAAATAGTAGTTGGGATTTGAATTCCACTATTTCTTTCACATGTCAATGGCGGCACATAAACCGTCACTTCAATCAATAGTGAAAATTCCAAATTCACTTTTTCTTTCACATGTCAACGGCGGCACATAAACCGTCACTTCAATCAATGGTGAAGATTCCAAATTCACTATTTCTTTCAAATGTCAACGGCGGCACATAAACCTTCACTTCAATCAATAGTGAAGATTCTAAATTCACTATCTCTTTCAAATGTCAACGGCGGCACATAAACCGTCACTTCAATCAATAGTGAAGATTCCAAATTCACTATTTCTTTCAAACGTCAACGGCGGCACATAAACCGTCACTTCAAACGCTATAGCAAACTCAAAATTAGAACAAACGGTGATCAAAACCGCCACTGCAAATTCAAGCCGGCGAATGGTGAAAATTCCAAATTCACTATTCCTTCAAATACCAACAGGGGGCTTCCTCACAGAACCACTCATTCCAAAAACGGTGATAGCGAAAATCCAAATTCACTATTTTCCCAGTGACATCACGAGTTCGCTACTTTCGAAACAAGCCCATTTGACGCGGCTACTCCCATGGTCCATTAACCGACCGCACCATGGATGGCGAGCCTTTGTCCGCAACCTTTCAAGGACACATCCCGAAGATGCCTCGGGTACATTTCCTTGTCTCGGCTGGCGAGCCTTACAACGCATCGCAACTGGCGAGCCCTCCTCACATACGCACCATGGTTGGCGAGCCTTTGTCCGCAACCTTTCAAGGACACATCCCGAAGATGCCTCGGGTACATTTCCTTGTCTCGGCTGGTGAGCCTTACAACGCATCGCGGCTGGCGAGCCCTCCTCACATACGCACCATGGCTGGTGAGCCTTTGTCCGCAACCTTTCAAGGACACATCCCGAAGATGCCTCGGGTACATTTCATTGTCTCGGCTGGTGAGCCTTACAACGCATCCGGCTGGCGAGCCCTCCTCACATACGCACCATGGCTGGCGAGCCTTTGTCCGCAACCTTTCAAGGACACATCCCGAAGATGCCTCGAGTACATTTACTTGTCTCGGCTGGCGAGCCTTACAACGCATCGCGGCTGGCGAGCCCTCCTCACATACGCACCATGGCTGGCAAACCTTTGTCTGCAACCTTTCAAGGACACATCCCGAAGATGTCTCGGGTACATTTCCTTGTCTCGGCTGGCGAGCCTTACAACGCATCGCGGCTGGCGAGCCCTCCTCACATACGCACCATGGCTGGCGAGCCTTTGTCCGCAACCTTTCAAGGACACATCCCGAAGATGCCTCGGGTATATTTCCTTATCTCGGCTGGCGAGCCTTACAACGCATCATGGCTGGCGAGCCCTCCTCACATACGCACCATGGCTGGCTAGCCTTTGTCCGCAACCTTTCAAGGACACATCCCGAAGATGCCTCGGGTACATTTCCTTGTCTCGGCTGGCGAGCCTAACAACGCATCGCAGCTGGCGAGCCCTCCTCACATACGCACCATAGCTGGCGAGCCTTTGTCCGCAAACATGCAAGGACATATCCGAAGATGCCTCAGGTATGACTCCTTCTTGTGGCTGACGAGCCTTCGTACGTAGTCTAACGGACTTTAAATGGCCCGCACGGATAGTCGACAGACTCTAAACTGTTCCCGACGACAGGTCCTTGACTCGTACCATCGAGTCTCCTTGGCGTCGCCCTTCCCGACGTCAGGTCCTTGGCCTGAATTCTTTCGAGCCGCCTCGACGTCGCTTGGGTCTCCAGGTTGTAATCTTCGATTGACCTGGGGACTCTACTTTGACTTTCGCCTAGTCCAAGCCTCAGTCAAAGTGGGGGCTCTGTAGATACCCGGTATCTGCTGAGACTCCAACAAACACCCGATGATTATCGGACTACAACATGCTTTGGAATCGCGGCGTTTGATCGACAGTTTGTGTACAACGTTACGTCGGAAAACTTAAAACGATTTCGAAAATAAAACATTTTAAAACATTTCAAAAATACCTGGAGTGTTTAATGCACGGCGACGGGGTCTCAATGACACTAACTAGAGTCAAAACCGACACCGGACCAAAAACCGACTCGAAAATTTAAATCCCGACTCCAACAACGAGTCAAACCGAGTCAACCACAAAAACAAAATATCTCAAAGCCTTCTATGCTAAGTTTTTCCGGATTCATGTTGGTCAAGTACCAAACATGTGACTACAAAACCTAGGATAGAACAAATCATGATTGTGTTTGTTGTGAAAGCGACAACACAGCTCGAAGACCCGCGACGTGGCTCGCGCCTCTTTGAGCAGCCCCAGTGGGCCACGTCGCTCAAAACTCACACAACCACTCATTCTCCTATAAATACCCCTCAAATGCCACCCATTTGAGACTTACGTGAGTGTCCGCCCCCTCTTTTCTCCCTTAAAATTCTCGACTCGACTTCTAAAGTCACAATCCGACGCGTATTTACGACCTACCGATCGTAAACACGAGCCTTACACATTGTTTGGTACCGTCATCGTGCATTAAACCACTTGACCTACCACTTCGACCACTACACCATCACTAAACTTTTAAAACACTCTTTTTACTTACCAAAACGGTTTTAAACCGAGTTTTTTCCGATCAAACAAGTTGTTACACTTACGTCGGTCACTCGCCATAACCAAACATGTAAGTATGAGGGTGTAAAAATCCTCTTTTATTGTGTTTTCATTTGTTTCATGACTCTAACATGCTAAAACATGCATAACATGAACCAAAGTATGGAATAAACGAGCCAAAACTGATTTTTGGTCCGAGGCGTAAAGCCCTTTAGGTCGCCAATCGCTCGCGCCTAAATGGGGTACTCGGACTGCAGATCAACCGTGTTTGTTCTCGTCATTTCCCTTAATCCATTTTTCATATTTGTAATCGGTTTTTACCATTTCAAGTATTTTCGAAACCTTTTTGTTTCATTTCACATGTTTTAACCATAAAACATTTTTCACCCTTGGTTCCTCATACCATGACGGTTAAATCCGTGTTTCGGTGATAATATTTGGTTAATGACATTTAGAAGGTATTTTAAAGCCTTTTATTTCATTTCCTCACATTTTCAAGCAAGCTTATTAGTCACCAACACAAAATCATCCTTGGTTCTACATACCATGCCGGATTTTAACCCGGGTACGATGACGAAAATCAACTAATTACATTCAAAATGAGCTTAAAACAATTAGTCCATAATCATTTTTCAAAACTATTCATGTCAAGTTTGTCAAATCGAACCCGACACCGAATATTATCAAATAATGATGATTATTCGAGTCTAGTTCTTCAAATCAAAAAATGCGGTCTAAACGACCCTTTCAAAATCAAACCGGGTTCAAACACCCATGTTCAACACGTTTTATAACGTTTTCTAAACAGTCAGAACATGGCATACATCCGTTGGCTAACCCGCGCCTCAAGCAGGCCTTTTCTTTCTCATTTTCAAAACCAGAGGGAGGCCCCTTACACCGCCGGCTGGCTTGCGCCTCTTATAGCCATCTGGTAAAGGGCCTGTTTCTTTCCAACATTAGTCTAGGACGATCCCGACTCCGGTTAACCCGGATATAGGACGGATCAGATGACTATTCAAACCATATTTGCAAAATGCCTTACTAAGACAAATGGATCATGTTATGCACCCTAAATCTAATACGGTAAATGGATGTTTAATTTCCGTCTTGCATGCAAATCAATCATTAATCCAACTCGACATCTTATACTTGATACTTGGATTAAATCAACCGACTTAGAAAGCTCTCACATGTTAGGTTTAAATCATTGGATGCGCATTCATGCATTTAAACCGTTTTATCAACTTTTGCATTCAACCAACCAAGATCGATCGGTAGAGAGGGCGCTAAACGCGGGCGGGATTGGGTGTCTGATTAAAGGGCTTCCCAATACGTACCTTCACCTCTTACTCAGAAACTTTGGATAGTGGACGACCTTATCCAGGGCGTACGAGAGTCATTCTAGAGATAGGATGCTAAAGGGGGACGATTTCCTTATCTTTAGTACCTATGTCAAACGCTGCTTTGTGCTTCGATTTGACCGAGGTATAAAGTGGAATTCGAACGGGTTCCAGGCATCCCACAAATGCTTGGTGGCGACTCTGAACATCTCTAATCGTTTCGAGACCCTTACCGAGACGAAACCGACCGATCTAAAACGATACGGTCGAAAGCACCTTTATGCCGCCGAGCGTGGCTTTCAAAAGACCGCTGCATGTCCACGGATTGGCTTGGCGTGCAGGTGGCCCGCGACTGTGGACCGGTAGGTGGCCCCAAATCCACAGACCGAGACGTGGCCCATGTCCATAGTTGTATCCTTCTTGCGTAAGAAAGGACTGGCTACGTATCCACCTGAAGAGGTGAAATCAAACCATGATCGTAATTCGAAATGTTTTGTGAATTTGAATTGGGTTTTGTGGTTGTATCCCTCAGGCATAAGAGGGACTGCCTACGTATCCACCTGAAGAGGTGAAATCAAACCATGCTCGTAGTTCAGGGGGTTTGTTTTTGTAGTGCAAATGGACGTTGCCTTTTGACGGATCAAAGAACATTCGAAACGGGCAAGGTGTCGCAGCTTAGACTCGATAAAACATGCAATTTCAAATCAGAACATATTGAGGAACTTGACTTGAAAAGGGTTGAGGCCGTTGCTAGTTGCAAAACTAGGCTAGGTTGTTGGTTGATGAGATTCAAGGGTAGTATTTCTTGAGTTGGTCTAGGTTGGTCGGGTTTGTAAAGTCGTCCCCGTCTAGGTCACTCAATCTCACTGCGCCCCCCGAAAGTATTTTCTTGACCAGGTACGGCCTGGCCCAGATGGGTTTGAATTTTCCCCTCGGATCGACGGGTAATGGTGCTCGAACTGACTTGAGGACCAAGTCGCCCTCCTGGATGTTTCTGGGTTTAACCTTCTTGTTGAATACCCGTTGTATACATCGTTAGTATAGTTGGACATTGTGCAAGGCATTGAGTTGCTGCTCGTCTAGAAGAGTGAGTTGTTCGTACCTTCGACGGGTCCATTCCGCCTCAGGGACTTGACTCTCTAGTAGGATGCGTAGAGATGGGACCTCTAACTCTACCGGTTGAACCGCCTCCATACCGTATGCTAGGTAGAAGGGTGTGGTGCATGTCGTTGTTCGAATAGAGGTTCGGTATCCCCAGAGTGCGAATGGGAGTTTGCTCGGCCAATCGCGGTAGTTGTCTTGCATTTTCTTGATGATGGTAACAAGAGTTTTGTTCGCTGCCTCCACCGCTCCGTTGGTTTGGGGACGGTAGGGGGATGATCGATGTCGTTTGATCTTGTATTTGTCCAGCAAGGCTTGAGTTTCCGCCCGGAAGTGAGAGCCTTGATCGCTGATGATTTCGTGGGGTACCCCGTATCGGCAGATGATGTTGTTTTGGATGAATTTAGCCACTTGTTTGGCGGTCAAGACTGCATATGACTGTGCTTCCACCCATTTGGTGTAGTAGTCGATGGCGACGAGGACTAAGCAATGCCCCTTGGTGCCTATCGGGTTGACTTTCCCGATGATGTCGATGCCCCAGGTTGAGAATGGTCAGGGTGATGTCATGGTGTATAAAAGGGATGGTGGTATGTGTTGTATGTTGGCGAAGATTTGGCAATTATGGCAATGTTTGACGTAGTTACGGCAATCGGCTTCCATGGTGGTCCAGTAGTAACCTAGCCGCATGATTTTCCATGTAAGCATCATTGCGCTCATGTGAGGGCCACATTCTCCGTCGTGAACCTCTCCCATGACTTTCTTGGCTTTGTGATGGTCAATGCAAAGGAGGAGAATTCCTTGGGGTGTTCTTTTGTAGAGTTGATTTTGGTTTATCACGAATTGTGATGCAAGTAAACGGATGGCTCTTTGTCCTCTTTGATCAGAGTTGGGAGGAAATTCGTTTTTGGTTTTGTAATTGAGGATGGCTTGGTACCAAGGTTCATCATGGCTTTCCTCGTCATCGATAATGGCACAAATGTGACCTGGCTCGCTCCTTCTTTCGACACATAGAGGCATCGATGTCATGTCGTCAGGTATGTTGACGAGCGCGGCAAGTTTTGACAGGGCATCAGCAAATTGATTTTCCTCTCGTGGCAAGTGGAAGTAGTCGACTTGGTCGAAGAACTCGGCCTCTTGATTGATCTTTGCTCGGTAGGGAGCTAAGCTGTCAGATCGGATTTTCCATGATCCGGATACCTGATTGATGATGAGTGAGGAATCGCCATGGACCCTCAATCTCTTGATGCCAAGTGTGATGGCTGCTTGTAGGCCGATGAGACATGCTTCATATTCAGCAGCATTGTTGGTGACGTCGAAGTCCAGCTTGACCGAGATCGGAACATGTTCTCCCTCTGGTGATATTAGAAGGATTCCTACCCCGAAGCCTCTCAGATTAGATGCGCCATCAAAGTATAGGTCCCATGCGTCTGAGTCGGCACAAAGGATGTCTTCGTCAGGAAGTGACCATGTGTCGGTCGTTGGATCCTCGTTGACGGGATTTTCTGCTAGGAAATCAGCGAACGCTTCTTCCTTGATAACCTTGAGGGGTACAAACTTGAGGTCAAATTCGGACAGCATGAGTGTCCATCTAGACAGCCTTTCGTTTAGTACGGGTTTTTCGAAGATGTATTTAACCGGGTCCATCTTGGAGTAGATATGGACCGAGTAGCTGAGCATGTAATGCCGCAGCTTCTTTGTTGACCATACTACGGCAAGGCATGTCTTTTCCAGTTGGGTATACCTCGTCTCGTACTCAATGAACTTTTTGCTGATGTAGTAGATGGCTCGCTCCTCGTTGCCAACTGTTTGTGCTAGCATTGCTCCCATGGCTGTCTTGGTAACAGTCAGGTATAGGGATAGAGGAATCCCTGGTTGAGGTGGCATGAGGACAGGAGGTTTGGATAGGATTTCCTTTATCCTGTCGAATGCCTTCTGACAGTCGTCGTCCCAATCGGTGTGATCGGAGGCACGAAGCTTCTTGAATATCGGTTCACAGATTATAGTGAGCTTGGCAATGAACCGGCTGATGTATTGAACCTGACCGAGAAATCCCCGAATCTCCTTCTCGTTCTTAGGCCGAGGCATTTGTTGAAGGGCTTTGATTTTGGTTGGATCAATCGCAATGCCTCTTTTGCTAACGACATGTCCCAAGAGTTTTTCGGAGGTGACCCTAAATGCACACTTCTGAGGATTTAGTCTCATGTTATATTTCCGCAGACGAGCGAAGAATTTCCGGAGGGCATTGATGTGGCCGTCCCGTTCTTTTGATTTGACGATCATGTCATCGACATATACCTCTACCTCCTTGTGCATCATATCATGTAGGAGAGTGGTAGCGGTTCTTTGATAGGTTGCTCCGGCGTTGATGAGGCCGAAAGGCATGACCGTGTAGCAATATGTACCCCACTGTGTAGTGAACGCAGTTTTGTGCATGTCTTCCTCAACCATTTTAATCTGGTTATACCCGGCATACCCGTCCATGAATGATAGGAGAGCATGTTCGGCGGTGTTGTCCACCAGAATGTCAACATGGAGCAAAGAAAAGTCGTCTTTTGGACTCGCCTTGCTCAGGTCCCTGAAGTCGATGCAAACCCGAATTCTTCCGTCTTTCTTTGGTACCGGCACAATGTTGGCCACCCAATCCGAGTATTCAGACACTTTGATGAACCCAGCCTTGAACTGTTTGTCCACCTTTTCCTTAATTTTTAGGGCCCATTCAGGACGCATCCGGCGTAGCTTCTGCTTCACGGGTTTAGCCCCGGGTTTAATGGGTATCCGGTGCTCTTCAATTTCTCTCAAATCCCAGCATATCTCTCGTAAGACCAGGCGAACACGTTCTTGTATTCGTGGAGGAGTTCAATGAACTGTTGTCTTTCCGAGGGGTCCAGGGTTGTCCCTATCCTAAGTTCTTGAGGTGTATTGTCGGTTCCTACGTTAATAGGTTCAGTTTCCTCAATAATGGGGTTTCTGGTTTCCCGTTTGTCAAGTTCTTTGGCTAAGTGAGGCGGGTAGTCGCTTAAGTCAAATTCCTCATAATCATTCAGAATTGCATTGCAGTTAAATTGAGACGAGTCATAAGCAAACTTAGCGTTCATTAAGTTGACTCGAGCGAAAAGCTCGGAAAGGACAGACATCTCGTGGTCAGTCAGAGGCGACACGATAGAGGAAGTGTCCCCTGGAACAGCTCCGTTGTCACCTTTCATGGGAGTGGGGGTGACCTTAGTAGACTCGGCCTCCGAATCGGCCACGACTTTGTGATAAAACAAAGTGGGAAGGGGACCTTGACCGGGACATCCGGAGTGACGGACTCGACTCCGACTCGGACTCGACTCGGATCCTTCTTCACCTCCCTCCTTGAACATAGGGCCTTCTCCGGTTGTTATCTTGAGAATGCGGCCTTGGCGATCGATCCACTTGACGGTTTTCCTCCCGGCCACAGGTAGCCTTCTCCGGTCGAGATCGGAGATCAAGGCGGTTGGATCAAATTGGTTGTCTTTCAGGGCGATGTTGATAATGCCCTCATAGTCGAGGTGTTTGACGTTATCTTTCCCAAATAGGAGTGTGACAGCTTGTCCGTCAGGCATGGTGACGGTTTGGACTCAGTTGATGCAGCTTCGATGTTGTCGGGGATAAAGTAGCAGTCCTGGAAGACTTCCACTCCCGGGTATCTAGCCCTGGCTACAGAGTCATAGATTGGCTCCAGAAAGCCGTGGTATAGCTCGGACTCTCCCTCGGGGACAAAGTATCCGTTGAGAGTCAGGTGGTATGGACGGAGGGTGACTCCGTGCTTTTTGCGTTTTCGGACTAAGAGGTTCATCTCCTGGATGTCTTCATTGGTAGGTTCGTATCCCAGCCCAAAGGGAATGTTGGGGACCTTAGCCTGTTTCAAGGGAGGCAATGGGTCCTTTAGTGAATTGAGCGGCAAACCCGGGAAATAACCCTGACGCATCATGATACGGTTGATCGTGAGGTTGGTGAACGGGTCACACTCAGAGGTTGCCGATTCATCAGTTATGGCATTCACGGCTTGGAAACCCCACATTTCATTGTCGTCCTCCTCAATGGCTTGGGAGGCTATCCCCCTTCTCATAACTGCTTTGATTGGGGAAGCGGGAATCGTGATCGTTTTCCCGTTGAAGGGGACCCTGATCTTCTAGTGGAGAGTTGATGTGACCACCTTGACGGCGTGAATCTAGGGACGTCCCAGGAGCATGTTGAAGGACGCGTCGATGTCGACCACTTGAAAACTGGTTTGTCTTTCTAGTGGCCCGGTTGTGACGGCCAAAGTGACTAGCCCAGCGACCTTGCGATGAGTGCCGTCGTAGGTGCGTACTCTTTGATTCGTTGGGATTAAATCAGATTCCTTGATACCCAGCCTGTGGGCAGTTTTGAGAGGAATGACATTCACGGCGGAACCGTCATCCACGAGGACCATTGGTATATTCTTTTGGAGGCATTGTACGGTGATGTACAGGGCCAGGTTATGATTGGCTCCGAACAGGGGGATATCCTTGTCGGAGAAGATGACCGGGTTACTCAGATCAGGGGCGTCTCTCGTCATGTGTGCCACTATTTCTTCTGGGGAAGAGGTGGAGGGCACGATTAATTTTCCCAAGGCCTTCAGCAAGGCCTTTCGATGCTCAAAAGACGTTGCGATCAGCTGCCAAATCGAGATTTCGGCTTTTGCTTTCAGGAGCTGTTTTAGGATTGAGTTCTCGGGAGCCTTTGGTTGAGTGTCCACTTCCGGGACGACTTGGTCATTCGTTGTTGGAACGACCGTTGGGTTGCTCGGATTCTGATAGGGACGTCCGGACCGGGTGAGATGTCCGATTTCCTTCGTCAGCTTCTCCTTCCCTGGGAGGATATAGACATCCTCAACATCATCCCTCCATATGCCGTTAATTTCAGGGTCTCGAGGATACCTTGGAGGGGTATTCCTCGGTGGGTAGTTCTTGTGAGGGATATTTTTGTGAGGGCGATTTTTATGGGGGTAGTTATTTTGAGGGTAGTTATTTTGAGGGTGATTTTCGTGGGGTCTATGCCAGAATGGTCGCGGGAGCAATCCATCCTGGGGCGGGTAGTTTTGAATGCTTGGCGAATTCTCCCTCGGACGCGGTGTTGGCGGATTGAAGAAGAGTCGACGGTAGGCGTCGTCGAGTCGGGTGATTCTCTCAGAGAGGCTGGCTATGGCCTCTTCAACTTACTGAAATATAGTGAGCATGGTGGCAGCACTAAACACAAACACTCCGTCTGAAGGATCCTTTTCCAAAACATTCACCTCGTCGTCAATCGGCAAGATGAGATGAGAGCAGTCTTGGGTCGGCTCATCGTCATAGATAGCGTGAATTCCCAGGGGGTTTGTCTTGTTGTTCGGCTTAGTTGGTGGGGGTATAGGCAAATCTCCCTTCTCAATCATGCCTTGAATGAGGTGCTTGAGTTTGAAGCAATTTTTGGTATCATGCCCTTTCCCTCGATGATACTGGCAGTAGGCGTTGGGGTTCCAAAATCGGGACTTCTTGGCGTCGGCCGAGTCCGGGGTGGGCCCGATCAGTTGTAAGTTCCCTTGGTCCATGAGCCTTTTCAAGGCACTTGCATAAGTCGACCCTATGTTGGTGAACACTCTTTGGGGGCGTTCAGTTTTCTTGGCAGATGGTTCGACGAGGTTGACCTCATCAATCTTGTTTGTCTGACCATAAGGGCGAGATCCGGTTGAGGTGGATCCTTGATAACCCCTGCCAGTGGTCTTTGCTAAGACACCCTTTCAGAGGTCGTCCTCAATACGTATCCCCAGAATCTGCAGATCTTGAAAAGTTTTGATATTTTGATACCTCAGTAGGTTGGCATAAACCGGGCGGAGGTTGTTGACAAATTTTTCCACTAGAGTTGATTCACTCGGCTTACTGACCAAATGAGTACTCACCCTCCTCTAACGGGTCAGAAACTCAGTGAATCCTTCCTTGTCGTTTTGGGTTTGCACCTCGAGAGTACGGGTGTTGTCCTGGATCTCGACATTGTCGGCATACTGTTTGGCAAACTCAACTGCGATCTCATCCCAAGTGGTAAGGTTTTTCGGGTCCAAGGAGTAGTACCATTGGCGAGGAATCGGCTCCAAAGAAGATGGGAAGATCCTGGTAAAAAGCTCCTGTTTGACCCCCTTAATGGCCATGTAGTCTTTGAAAGCATGGATGTGGTTGAGTGGGTGCTCCACTCCCTTGAACTTAGGCACATCAGTTAGGGTGAAGTTGTCAGGTAACTGGTCCCCAACAGGTTCGAACCTTATTTTCAAGGTGGATATTGTTACCCCAGGCTAGGAGCTGTTCTTCCAAGAGTTTCAGCCTATTCTCGGTTTCAGTCAGAGGTGGGGTATTATGTTCCCCAATTTCCTTGTTCTTGAGGGCGTCGATACGGGTCTCGACGCGATCCAGGGTGACCTTAAGAGCGGTAAATAGGCTGGCTAGCTGATCAGTTGTGACATCTCTGTTGTTATCATTGTTGTTGTGGTTGACAGACGAAGTTGAAGACGGGGCCATGGCTCTAAGGTAGAAAAACGGCTCACATTACAACTCAATCTGACACGGTTCCAAGACTGAACGCAGACAACACAGAGGACGAGACAAAGATCGACTCAACATGACGGGGTGATCGTGTGTGGTCCCTCGGTGCTGATTCGATTTATGACGTGACGGTGTTTGACCGAACCTATGACACGAGTCCAATCATGACGGCGTGACGTCATTGGATGGGTCTCGTGGTGAGACGACTCATAAGTAAAGACCCATAAGTACGTTTGCTTTGACTCGATAGACACGAGGCGGAATTGGAATGGTGGACTGAAGTTTTCGAAAATAGAAATTTTCAAAAAGATTCATTTGTCGCTTTAATGGGCGGCTTCCGAAGATAAAGATCTCCGCAAGTCGATCAGTTGAAAAGGGTTGTCTTAAGTTTATTTGCAAAAGACGGTTTGAGTTTGAGTCGGCTCGGAAAACAGTGCATTGTTTCCCAAGACGGTTTTGAAATTCAAAATTGTATGTTTTGAAAATCGAGTTTGAAATGTTTGAAAAGGTCTCGGGGACGGTGTATGGTCCTCGGGATCCGAAAGTGTCTCGAGAAAAGGGTGTGTGCTTTTCCCGGGTTTTGAAAGAAAGCCATTGTCGGCGCGAAACGGGTTAAAATTCGTGTCTAGATGCGGCGATTATAATGGCGTAAAAAGGTGATTTTGAAATGGTTATACAAAACCGGGTTTGAAAATCGTCATTACGACGACCTAGAAAGGCGTGTTGAAATGGTTATAAAAATCGGATTTGAAAATCATCATTACGACGGCCTAGAAAAGCGTGTTGAAATGGTTATACAAAACCGGGTTTGAAAATCGTCATTACGACGGCCTAGAAAGGCGTGCATCGGTCGGCGAAAGACCGAGGTTTGAAATGGCCATTATAACGGCGCGAAAAGGGTGTTTTTGAAAGTTTGAAAATGACACGGAAGGACTTATGATCAGATAGCACATAAGCACTCACAGTTCATTATATTATGCATAATGCTGACACGGGTTTTGGCTTAAAAGGGTGGGTTACACACCAAGCAATCAAACCCCAATTTGCGAGAGGGATACCAATCCAGACAAAATGTGTAAGGAGGGTGCCCTAGCCTCGTGCTCGAAAGTGATGAAAGCTCTTTGACGAAACAGAAATGTGTAATGTCAATGGTATGCTTGACTCAATCGGGATTCGAAAAGCGGGGATGAGAAAACTCACGCCGACGAGACGAGCCAATTGGTCGAAAAAGGTTAGGTTGTGGGCCCGGACAAGGAACCCGACCGTGACCGTAATATCAATTAATGCATTCCAACCAAGACCTCGTTTGAGTCTCACCATCTAGGGATCACAAAGACGTAAGTGTCCTAGTTTTCCCCAGCGGAGTCGCCAATCTGTGGACATGGCCCACATGCGTATGCCCAGCCGATCTGTGGACAATGGCAGCGGTCTTTTTTGAAAGCCACGCTCGGCGGCGTAAAGGTGCTTTCGACCGGATCGTTTTAGATCGGTCGGTTTCGTCTCGGTAAGGGTCTCGAAACGATTAGAGATGTTCGGAGTCGCCACCAATCATTTGCGGGATGCCTGGAACCCGTTCGAATTCCACTTTATACCTCGGTCAAATCGAAGCACAAAGCAGCGTTTGACATAGGTACTAAAGATAAGGAAATCGTCCCTATTTAGCATCCTATCTCTAGAATGACTCTCGTACGCCCTGGATAAGGTCGTCCACTATCCAAAGTTTCTGAGTAAGAGGTGAAGGTACATATTGGGAAGCTCTTTAATCAGACACCCAATCCCGCCCGCGTTTAGCGGCCTCTACTGATCGATCTTGGTTGGTTGAATGCAAAAGTTGATAAAACGGTTTAAATGCATGAATGCGCATCCAATGATTTAAACCTAACATGTGAGAGCTTTCTAAGTCGGTTGATTTAATCTAAGTATCAAGTATAAGATGTTGAGTTGGATTAATGGTTGATTTGCATGCAAGACGGAATTTAAACATCCATTTACCGTATTAGGTTTAGGTTGCATAACGTGATCCATTTGTCTTAGTAAGGCATTTTGCAAATATGGTTTTGAATAATCGAATAGTCATCTGATCCGTCCTATATTCGGGCTAACCGGAGTCGGGATCGTCCTAGACTAATGCTGGAAGGGAACAGGCCCTGTACCAGACGGCTATAAGAGGCGCGAGCCAGCCGGCGGTGTAAGGGGCCTCCCTCTGGTTTTGAAAATGAGAAATGGGGAGCTTGTTTAGGCGCGGGTTAGCCCACGGTTTATGTGTCGTGTTCTGGCCTTTTAGAAAACGTTATAAAACGTGTTGAAAATGGGTATTTGAACCCGGTTTGATTTTGAAAGGGTCGTTTAGACCGCATTTGTTGATTTGAGGAACTAGACTCGAATGATCATCATTATTTGATAATATTCGGTGTCGGGTTCGATTTGACAAACTTGACATGAATAGTTTTGAAAAATGATTATGGACTAATTGTTTTAAGTCCATTTTGAATATAATTAGTCGATACTCGTCATCGTACCCGGGTTAAAATCCGGCATGGTATGTAGAACCAAGGATGATTTTGTGTTGGTGACTAATATGTTTTTTTGGGAATGTAAAGAAATGAAATAAAAGGCTTTAAAATACCTTCTAAATTTCATTAACCAAATATTATCACCGAAACACGGATTTAACCGTCATGGTATGAAGAACCAAGGGTGAAAAATGCTTTATGGTTAAAACATGTGAAATGAAATAAAAATGGTTCGAAAATACTTGAAACGGTGAAAACCGATTACAAATATGAAAAATGGATTAAAGGAAATGACGAGAACAAACACGGTTGATTTCTGGTCTGAATACCCCATTTAGGCGCGAGCCAGTTGGTGACCTAAGGGGCTTCTGCCTCAGACCAAAAATCAGTTTTGGCTCGTTTATTCCATGTTTTGGTTCATGTTATGCATGTTTTAGCATGTTAGAGTCATGAAACAAATGAAAACATAATAAAAGAGGATTTTTACACCCTCATACTTACATGTTTGGTTATGGCGAGTGACCGACGTAAGTGTAACAACTCGTTTGATCGGAAAAAACTCGGTTTAAAACCGTTTTGGTAAGTAAAAGAGTGTTTTAAAAGTTTAATGATGGTGTAGTGGTCGAAGTGGTCAGTCAAGTGATTTAATGCACGATGACGGTACCAAACAATGTGTAAGGCTCGTGTTTACGATCGGTGGGTCATAAATACGCGTCGGATTGTGACTTAAGAAGTCGAGTCGAGAATTTTAAGGGAGAAAAGAGGGGCGGACACTCACGTAAGTCTCAAATGGGTGGCATTTGAGGGGTATTTATAGGAGAATGAGTGGTTGTGTGAGTTTTGAGCGACGTGGCCACCTGGGCTGCTCAAAGAGGCGCGAGCCACGTCGCGGGTCTTCGAGCTGTGTTGTCGCTTTCACAACAAACGCAATCATGATTTGTTCTATCCTAGGATTTGTAGTCATATGTTTGGTACTTGACCATTCATAAATCCGGGAAATCTTAGCATAGAAGGTTTGAAATGTTTGTTTTTTGTGGTTGACTCGGTTTGACTCGTTGTTGGAGTCGGGATTTGAATTTTTGAGTCGGTTTTTGGTCCGGTGTCGGTTTTGACTCTAGTTAGTGTCATTACGACCCCGTCGTCGTGCATTAAACACTCCAGGTATTTTTGAAATGTTTTATTTTCGAAATCGTTTTAAGTTTTCCGACGTAAAGTTGTACACAAACTGTCGATCAAACGATGCGATTCCAAAACATGTTGTAGTCCGATAATCATCGGGTGTTTGTTGGAGTCTCAGCGGATACTGGGTATCTACAACCTCGCATCTCGATTTGACACTATATCTGTAGGCACACCATGTAACCGAACCACATGTTTCCTGTAACCCAAAGCTAGCCGTATCTTAGTCCAAGTGTCCTTCATCGGAATGAAGTGAGCTGACTTTGTTAACCGATCGACAATCACCCAAATCATATTGTTACCTTTCTGTGTCCTTGGTTACCCCACGATAAAGTCCATAGAGATCGACTCCCACTTCCACTCAGGTACCTCAAGCGACTGAATCTTACCTTGTGGTCTGCACTGCTTACCCTTAACTCTCTGGCATGTCAGACACCTAGCCACGAACTTGGCCATATTCCTCTTCATGTTAGGCCACCAAAAAGTTTTCTTGAGGTCCTTATAGAGCTTGTCACCTCCTGAGTGAACTGAATAAGGAGTGCAATGAGCCTCTGTCATGATTACTCTCCTCAAATCTGCATCATCAGGAACACACCATCTCCTATCAAAGCGAACACTCCCATCTGTGTGGATAAAAAACCTGGAAACTATGCCACTCTCCACTCTTGTCTTCCATTCTTGGATCTTAGGATCAAGTTCCTGTTTTCTCTTGATATCCTCATACAAATCTGGCTCGATTGTCAAATCCCCGATGGTATCCCCTTTGCTAATCATATGGATCCCCATCTTGGACATCTCATCCCTCAGCTTTAGCAAAGACATAGTTGTACACAACGAATGAACACTCTTCCTACTTAAAGCATCTGCAACAACATTAGCCTTACCCTCGTGGTAGATGATCTCCATATCATAGTCCCCAATCAGCTTCATCCATCGTCTTTGTCGCATGTTAAGCTCCCTCTGAGTGTAGATATATTTCAGACTCTTATGATCTGAAAACACCTTAAAGGTTGCCCCATATAGGTAATGTCTCCAAATCTTAAGAGCAAAAACAACTGCACCCAGTTCCAAATCATGAGTAGGATAGTTCTTCTCATACGGCTTCTGTTGCCTCGACGCATAAGCTATGACCTTCCCATTATGCATCAAAACACATCCCAACCTATTCTTTGAAGCATCGGTGTATACTTCAAAGTTCTCACAATCCTCGGGTAAAGCTAGGATAGGAGTTGTGGTCAAATGCTCCTTTAAGGTCTGGAACGCCGTCTCACAACTCTCATCCCATCGAAAGCTAGTCTCTTTTCTCATCAAAGCTGTCATAGGCCGTACTATCGTAGAAAAGTCCTTCACGAACCTCCTGTAGTAACCAGCTAAACCTAAGAAACTTCGAATCTCAGCAACATTCTTCGGTGATTCCCACTTGGTCACTGCTTCAATCTTGCTAGGATCCACCGACACACCCTTTTTAGATATCACATGGCCCAAAAAAAGCCACTTCCTCTAACCAAAACTCGTACTTGGATAACTTGGCATAGAGTTGATTATCTCGTAAAGTCTGCAAGACTAACCTCGGATGTTCCTCATGCTTCTTCTTAGTCTTAGAGTAGACCAAGATGTCATCAATGAAGATAACTATAAACCTATCCAAGAACGGCCTTAAAATCCAGTTTATAAGATCCATGAAAGTTGTTGGTGCATTCATCAAACCAAAAGGCATCACTACATACTCATAGTGACCATAACGAGACCGGAAGGCTGTCTTAGGAATATCCTCATCTGCTATCCTCAAATGGTGATAACCCGACCTCAAATCGATCTTAGAGAACACCCCTGCACCACTCAGCTGGTAAAAAAGTTCATCAATCCTTAGCAAAGGGTACTTATTCTTCACCGTGACACGATTCAGCTCCCTATAGTCAATGCATAGCCTCATGCTCCCATCTTTCTTTTTCACAAACAACACCGATGCTCCCCATTGTGACACACTAGGCTGGATATATCCCTTGTCTAACAGATCATCTAACTGTTTCTTCAACTCTTCCAGTTCTTTAGGTGTCATACGATATAGTGCTTTAGATATAGGACATGTCCCTGGTTTAAGCTCCACATTGAAGTCGGTATCTCTCTTAGGTGGTAACCCTGGTATCTCATCTGGAAAGACATTATTAAACTCTCCCACCATATGTAAATCAGATGCTGTCATCTGTTCCGCGCGCCGATCTCTCACTTGGCAAAGAATCAAGGGACACTTCTTCCTCAAACATGACTTTAAGGTCATAACCGCGATGAACTTACACTTAGGTCTCACAACAAACCCCTTATATGACACCCTAATACCCTTGGGTCCCTTTAAAGACACTTTCTTTTATCGGCAGTCTATCTTAGCATCATACTTACCCAACCGATATATCCCGACGATGACCTCAAACCCATCCATAGGAAACTCTAGCAAGTTGACCGGTAAGTCTACCCCTCCAACCAACATGGACACATCCCTAAATAACTTGACACAAGACACCGACTTCCCGGAAGGTATGAACACACTATCCTTTACAAGCTTAAACTCCTCCAAACCCATAGACAAAGCATGGCCTCTAGACACAAAAGAGTGTGTTGCCCCAGAGTCAAACAAAATAAAAGACGGTGTATTATGAACAAGAAAGGTACCGGTAACTACATGAGCATCGTTCTCAACTTCCTGTTTGTCCATCATAAAGAGCTTCCCGCTGCTTTTCTGGCCTCCACCTTGGACCGAGGTGTTAGAAGTAGTCGGCTTAGCTGCCGAGTTCTGAGTCACACTGTTGTTCGGGCGCTGATAGGATCCTCCACTATTGCGGTTGAATCCGCCATTATTGTTCTTCTGTCCTCCACGGTTACCCCAAGACCAGGATGGCCTGTTGCTGGTAAAGCTCTTGATCATAGCCTAAGAAAAACTCCCCTGATAAGGTCCTGAGGCTCCTCCAACTCTTGCACTGGTACATTCGTACCTCTTGTGACCCACTCCTCCACAGTTGAAGCAAGTAAGGTTGGAGTTGTCACTAACACTCCGACCACCACCCCTTCCTCATGCTCGAGATTGTAACATTCCGTTTGATGTTTATGAGTGTCTTGATATTGGATTTTCTAGTGGATGATATGTCACGGAGCTAGAAGCGTTTGTGGATGGTAGTTGGTAGTGTATGGAGTTAGTGTCGAGAGAGACTATAATGTAGTTGATACGATATCGTGAGCCGTGTTGTGGAGGTAGGCATAGTTAGTGGAGTTGGTGTTAAGAGTTCATGTTTTATAGGTTGAGGTTTTGTTTTGAGTTCTTAGTTGTGTTGTTGTGTCTTAATCGAGTTAGTATGTTTGTCGTTTTGAGTATGGGTTGAACTTCGAGGACGAAATTCTTTTTAAGGAGGGAAGACTTTAATACTACGGTCTTCTATGTCTATGGGTACTCTATCGAGTGGGGCTTACTCTGTCGAGTAAGTATGTTCGGTTTTCGAAACAGTGTTCTGCTGACGGGTACTCGATCGAGTAAGTGGGTTAATCGATCGAGTAAGATGCACTCGATCGAGTAGGTGGCGTACTAGATCGAGTAAGTTAGTTTTTACGAGTATTTGGTCGGGTTTTGATAGCAACGCGAGATTTGAATATAAATGATTTCTACCAGTTTCTTTTTACTTTTACATCATTCTAAGTTTCACAAAAGAGAAAACAAGGTTATGTGGCTCCCCTCTCTCACATTGTTATCAAATCCCAAAGGCTTAAGTTGTCGGATCGTCGTGTTCTTTACGCCGTTGAGTTCATCGTGTCGTGGGTAAGCTTCTTGTATAATTTTTATAGCATTTCGTTGAGTTTGGTTAAAACCCTAATTGTGTAGTTTTGAGGGTTTTGGGTGTATTGTGTGGTTTTGGTGGTAATTGTATGTATATGTGTTATAGGAGGAGGATTCGTAGAGGAACGTTATTGATTAGCTGTTGTGACGGTCTTGTGGTTGCTATTTCAGGTAGGGTTTTCCTACTCAGTATTGATTACATGGTATTGTTGGTAGTTGATTGACTGTTGTAGTTGTATATCGTATTGGTATTGGATTCTGAATTGGTGATTGTTGGTAGTATAATGTGATTATCGTATAACTGTCTGTGGTTTGCGAGGCGCGTCCTCGGCTGAGTGGAGTCACTTGCGGGAGAGGCTTCACGCCCTTGATTCGCCTTCTATGGAACCCACCACAGAAGGGATGTGCACATTAAGGAACATGGGTTTATCGCTCGGATGAGATGAGCGGGGCTTAGGTGGGAACGGCTGCGGTCCCTCACTGGCGGTGTGGAATACTTGTTACGATGAGTATTCTGGCAGGGGTACACACTCTAGTGTGTAGTCAGGTGTGTGGTGATGTGATGGAGTTTGGGTTGATTGAATTGGTTGTGGTATTTTTTTGTTGCAGCTGTTTGTTTTGTGTAATCAGTATTGACCCCGTTTAAATGTTTTAAAAAGTGTGGTGATCCATTCGGGGGTGGTGAGTAGTTGTCTAGCAGGTATACTATGGATGCGCGCGGGATTAGCTGAGGATGGAGTTGCGTTGTTATCATTAGTGGTTAAGGGTGGTGATAGATAAGAAAGATAACAATTCTAAAGAGGTTGATTTTGTAGAGGCCGGATTGATATGTACGGTTGTGAGGAAGTAAAAGACGTGGTCTTAGAAGGCGGTTGCTAGTAGTTGAGTATTAGTTGTATGGTTATATTTGGCAGAGGGTGATGGTTATGCGAATTGGAGCATATGTTATGAGGGGCATACGAGTTAATCTCGGGCGAGATGTAACCTTTATCAAGTGGTAACTTACGTGATCAGGATTGACTAGTTGGATGTGATTACGGGTCTATGATGTGTATAAACGTTTGTGTGAGGTTCTGACCTCACGATAAGTGATGTGGTATGATAGTTATAAAGTTGTTATTGGAATGTTCTGTAATATATGTTGGGTACAGTAACCTAATGGAATGATATTCAAAAGTGATAGTTTGGGTGATCTAGCATGGCTAGTTATACTTGTATGTGTATTTATGATACATGTTTATTCCGTGAAATGGTATGGATGACATTCATGAGGTTCTTATCTGTTTATTCCGTGTAATATGTTGCGTTGTGATATAGTAAATCAGTTTTGAGTAAGTTTTCTTGTCCGGGAAGTTGTCCTGAGTCATGTTTATGGAAATTGTGTAAGTTGTGATGTATATCGATGTGGTTTTTGTGCCTCGGGTGGTGCTCCGGGCAGGGTACTTCGTGTTGTGATGCCGGTATTTTCGCGCTGCGGTGCGGCTGTTGGTGGCGGTGTTGCGATGCCATCACCGGTTGTGGTGGAGTAGGCGGGATGGTTACGAGACGAGTTTTCGAAAGTACATACCAGTTATACATAGATTGTTGTTTTGTTTGATGCTACTTCCTGTGAGTTTCGGTTTGTACATATAGATGGTTGTTTTGTTTATTGATGTTTCTTCCCAGTTTCAGCTTGGGAGTGAGGGTGGAGTATGATATGAAAGAGAGTTGGGTATGTTTCCGTTGTTGTTATGATATAGTAATATTCTGTTGATGGGACACAGTTGCGAGAGGTTGTTGGAGTACTTGTGATCTTCTTTTAGAGGAGGCATTGGTTGACATAGTAATGGCAAGTGATTTGTGGAACATGTGTTGTACTGATCTGGAAGCTGCAAGTGGTTCATAATCTTTTATTAGGACAGTGAGTATAGGGTTTTGGAAATTAGTATCATGTTAAGTTATGAATGAGTGTGGGTAATAAGTGTGGATCGTGAGTTATGAGTATAGAGATAAGTGCATGTATAGAGGACTGTCGTTTCGGCGGTAATATGGAACAATTGGAGTTTTGGTTATGCTAAGGATTTTGTGGTATAAGTTAGGTGGTGTGCCGAATGAATTGAGGTATGAGAACTGTTTAAGTAAGAGAGCCTTGGAAATAGAAATGGTTATAGGTGTTGAGGTCATAGGCGGTTATCTTTGACATGCGGTGGTGATGAGGATAATGAGAAGATATAGCTCAAGATCTAGTATTAGTGAGTTACGAGGACGTAACATTTATCTTAAGAGGAGTAAGATGCGATAAAAGAGAGTTTGATGGTTGTGCATGTTGTAGTATAATTGGAAGTAGAGTGTTGGTGTAGCATAAAGGATGGATCTTTGTTGCGATTAATTTTATTAAAGGTCATGGTCGTGCTTGTAGTAGTGTGATGTCTAGGAGTGTGATGTCTAGGAGTGTCAGAATACTTCGATTGTGTTGACAGTTGGATGATGATGTTATGAGTGGGAGTAAACTTCGAGGACGAAGTTCCTTTTAAGGGTGGTAGAATGTAACATTCCATTTGATGTTTATGAGTGTCTTGATATTGGATTTTCTAGTGGATGATATGTTACGGAGCTAGCAGCGTTTGTGGATGGTAGTTGGTAGTGTATGGAGTTAGTGTCGAGAGAGACTATAATGTAGTTGATACGATATCGTGAGCCGTGTTGTGGAGGTTGGCATAGTTAGTGGAGTTGGTGTTAAGAGTTCATGTTTTATAGGTTGAGGCTTTTTTTTTTGAGTTCTTAGTTGCGTTGTTGTGTCTTAATCGAGTTAGTATGTTTGTTTGTTTTGAGTATGGGTTGAACTTTGGGTACGAAGTTCTTTTTAAGGAGGGAAGACTGTAATACTACGGTTTTCTATGTCTATGGGTACTCTATCGAGTGGGGCTTACTCTGTCGAGTAAGTATGTTTGGTTTTCGAAACAGTGTTCTGCTGACGGGTACTCGATCGAGTAAGTGGGTTACTCGATCGAGTAAGAGGCACTCAATCGAGTAGGTGGCGTACTCGATCGAGTAAGTTAGTTTTTACGAGTATTTGGTCGGGTTTTGATAGCAACGCGAGATTTGTATATAAAGGATTTCTATCAGTTTCTTTTTACTTTTACATCATTCTAAGTTTCACAAAAGAGAAAACAAGGTTACGTGGCTCTCCTCTCTCACATTGCTATCAAATCCCAAAGGCTTAAGGTGTCGGATCGTCGTGTTCTTTACGTCGCTGAGTTCATCGTGTCGTGGGTAAGCTTCTTGTATAATTTTTATAGCATTTCGTTGAGTTTGGTTAAAACCCTAATTGTGTAGTTTTGGGGGTTTTGGGTGTATTGTGTGGTTTTGGTGGTAATTGTATGTATATGTGTTATAGGAGGAGGATTCGTAGAGAAACGTTATTGATTAGCTGCTGTGACGGTCTTGTGGTTGCTATTCCAGGTAGGGTTTTCTTACTCAGTATTGATTACATGGTATTGTTGGTAGTTGATTGACTGTTGTTGTTGTATATCGTATTGGTATTGGATTCTGAATTGGTGATTGTTGGTAGTATAATGTGATTATCGTATAACTGTCTGTGGTTTGCGAGGTGCGTCCTCGGCTGAGTGGAGTCACTTGCGGGAGTGGCTTCACGCCCTTGATTCGCCTTCTGTGGAACCCACCACATAAGGGATGTGCACATTAAGGAACATGGGTTTATCGCTCGGATGAGATGAGCGGGGCTTAGGTGAGAACGGCTGCGGTCCCCCACTGGCGGTGTGGAATACTTGTTGCGATGAGTATTCTGGCAGGGCTACACACTCTAGTGTGTAGTCAGGTGTGTGGTGATGTGATGGAGTTTGGGTTGATTGAATTGGTTGTGGTATTTTTTTTGTTGCAGCTGTTTGTTTTGTGTAATCAGTATTGACCCCGTTTAAATGTTTTAAAAATTGTGGTGATCCATTCGGGGGTGGTGAGTAGTTGTCTAGCAGGTATACTATGGATGCGCGCGGGATTAGCTGGGGATGGAGTTGCCATGAGTCTGATAGTAGTAGTCTTCCGCTGTGTTGTCTTTATACTTTTGTTACTTCAGTTGTAGTTTGGTTGAAGAATAGTTGTACTTTACTTTACGGTTGGTTTTGTTATGTAATCACTTAAACTTATTTATTAAAGTACGTTCTTTTATGGTCTATTTGATATACATTGCCTCGGGTAACCCAGATGGTAGCATTCTCATGCTTTAAGTGGTTCTGGTAAGGCACTTGGAGTATCGGGTGTTACAGAGATCCTCCAGAAAACCCAGATCCTCCCAAAAAAGCTCTAGACTGACCATAGCTGCCCTTCTTGTGGCTCGACTGATTACCACTCTCACTTTCTGCTTTCCTCTTTTCAGTGGTGGTTCTCTCCGTAGCCTCTTTGGACAAGTCCACCAACCTCTCAGCTTGCCCAGCTCTCAAGTAGACATCCTTCAGATCGGTGATAACCCCAGCTGGTAACTTATTCATGATCTTGGGTGCCAACCCCCTCTTGAAACGAAGAGCTAAACCCCGCTGCTCCAGCTGCATGTCTTCCGCATAGCGTGACAACTCAAGGAACCGGTGATAGTACTATGTAACCGTCATGTCGTTAGTCATGGTGAAAGAATCAAACTCGAAACTCAACTTGTGACGGATGTGCTCCGGCACGAATTGCTCCCTCATGGCACTCTTCAGACCTGCCCAAGGTATAGCACCGAGCCCCTCATCCCTTTAGTGTGCCCTGGCATCTTCCTTCACGTTTTGCCACCAAACTGCAGCCTCACCCCTCAGGTAGTACACTACCTGCTCAACAGCTAACTCCGGCGGACACTTCACAACCTCAAGGAGACTCTCCATCTCACGGTGCCAGTTATCAAGCAGCTTAGGTTCTCCGGTGCCCTCGTAAGTAGATGGGTTGAAGCGGGCGATGATAGTGCTCAGGTGGGTAGCATCCACCGGTTTCCCAGCCCCCATACCCACATTCTTAATAGCCTCAAGGAGTGCATCCTGCTGCTCGATCATACGGGCTACCTCTTTTGTGGTCATCTCAGTTGCTTTGATATACGCTGCTGACCTCTTTGGCGCCATTTTGAGATGATCAAAGCAAGGAAATGTAAGCACATAGCCTACGGCTCAAAATAAACATGACCCTCCGCCAAAGAAGTACTCAGCCAAGTATGGTGAGATACTCGGTCGAGTATGGACTACTCGGTCGAGTGTTCCACTCCAGTAGCCAACGTCAAAAACACAATAAACATACTCGATCGAGTATGGGTGATACTCGGTCGAGTATGCTCCACTCGGTCGAGTATGCTCTAATACTCGGTTGAGTGGTCACAGCCAGTAGCTACTGCTACGCACACCCCAAACAACACTCGGTATAGTGCCTGGTTACTCAGCCGAGTACCCCCTACTCGGTCGAGTACCCGCCCTGCTCGGCCAAGTCATGCCAAAAACGAGCTGCAACTATTGTAAATATACTTAAACATGCTTTTCTATCACGATATATACATATGTACTACTACCCTTTTGAAAGCCACGTATTAAACAGGTAACATGCTCAACATATTTCATGCTCAAGATCTATCATATACGAATTCGCAATTCACCTTTCATATATTACCTATTCCAACACTTTCACCATTTCAGCCAACAACTTCACATGATTCAAGTTATAGATATCCCACACACATGACTCAAACATACAACAGTTTCCCCCCATGTGACCGGCTTGAGATCTTAAGGGCCTTAATGCGACTTCGGGACGTCTTCCAAGTCTTTGCGGTAGCTCCAAACAACTCTCCCCGGGTTCATTTTATTTAGACTCCCTAAGTTCATTGGGTTCATTAGTTTTAGGTGCCAGAATCGTCGCTTTGATACCACTTTGTGATACCCCCACATACCAAGGTGCCTTACCATAACCACCCCAGCATGAGAGACTGTCACCATCTCGGTTGCCCGAGCTTAGTATATCAAAGTTACCAATCCAAAACACAATTATTAAAGTATAAATGATTAAAGTTTACATGATCCAAAACCAAAACCAAAGTACTACTACAAAAGTTCAACAACTAAGACTGAATGCTAAATCTCTTAACAGCGGAAGCTAGACTCAAGTGATGACTCCCCACGACGGCCCCATAGCTAGTGAACATCATCACCTGTCACAATCTTCTCACCATCCTCGAATGGATCACCACAGATTTTACAAAATAACAACGGGGTCAGTTACTGTATAATCAAAATAAGACAAGTACAAAAAGGCAAACTGTTGATCATCATCCATCCCCAACTCCCGACCTCACATCGTAACTGACTACACACTAAAGTGTGTAGCCCTGCCAGATTACCCATCGCAACAGATAATCCTCACCGCCATTGGGGGGACCGCAGCCAATCCCCACCTAAGCCCCCGCTCATCAAGGAGCGATAACCCTATTCATTAATGTGCACATCCCCTTCTGTGGCGGGTTCCACAAAGGGCGAAGATAGGGCGTGAAGCCACTCCCGCAAGTGACTCCACTCAGCCGAGGACGCACCTCGCGAATATTACCTTCAATCATCACAACACCAACACCAACTCCAAAACACCAACAACGATCAGCAGATAATCAATCGTACAACCATACAAACACAATTTTATAACAATTAAACAGTAAACCGAGTAGGGAAACCCTACCTTAGCACAACTGCAATGAGACACAAGCAAAGCAATCTAGAACGGCTCTTCTACGAAGTCCTCACCTAACAACAATCACATAAACTCCAATTACCATATGCAAAACCCCTTTTTTCCCCCAATTCACAAATTAAGGCAACTGATAAGCCAAATACTAGGTCGCTAAATACTAGAATTAACTATCAAATTAACAATTTCTAAAACCAAACTCAACTCTACACTATGCAATTAAGAATAGTAGTATAGCATAAGTATGGGTCGAACCCAAGAGAAGGTCTAGCAACCAAAACTTGACTAGTGAACTAGTTGGGATACTAATGAAGACTCTACTACTAATTAAGATCCTAATGACAATTTAAACTTAACAAAAGGAACTAATCACAAACAATGGGTATTAACAATGCTCAACTAGTAGGAAACATAGAAGGGAAAGGCATTTGATTGGAAACAACATGAAAATGAGTAAAAGTGGAGACTTTGCTATTGTGACAATACAACAAACACTTAATAGGCACAAAGTAATAATGAGAAAGAACTTGATGTAATCTCTTCTTAGTCACCAACAAATGGCAAAACTTAACTCTTTTTACTCTCCTAAGGTTATCCACCCAATACAACAATATCAAGATATTAGCATACACAAATTAAATCATCCATGTATCCTCTTTAAGCTTAGTCAACCATTCATTAAACCATGAATAAAGACAACTACACATGAGCATTAAGAGCCTTTACCAAGATATTCAAGCTAGGATCAATTTTCACAAGATTAAACCATACAAATGAGAAAAAGACATAAACTTTCCTACTTGTTATATGAATCCTTTAAATCAAATCAACACACAACAAGGTTGCTTCAAACAATTCTAGATAAATTAAATCATTTCTCTAGAATTTGCAATAGTCAAGTAAATAAGATGCAAGGATGATCAAACCACACAATTATTCACTCAACATAAGAATTAAACCCAAGGAAAGAGTATTAGATAACTTTAAAAGAGATTAGAGAGTCTTACAATACCAAAGTTGATGACTTTGAAAGAAATTACACCAAGTAAAAAAAGATTAGTCTTCCATAGTTTGCTTACAACCCCTAAAATGAAGAAAGATTAACATGAACTAAGGAAATATTAAGTTTTAATTATTACAAGATTAAAGCCAAGCATGAGATATTAATGGTAAGGAGGTTCCCCTTAGATCTCCAAACATGTGGGTATTTATACCCTTGAGCCTCCTTTTTAGGCCACAAACAAATGGGCTTTCGGAAATAGGAAAAAAGGAAAACCCGTCGTAATGATCAGGGGAAAACCGCAGGCTCCGGTGGGGGCCGGAGGCTCTGGTGTGGGCCGCAGGCTCCGGTTTCAGCCTGCACCACAATCTTGCGAAAGCCATATCTCTCTCGTTTCTTGGTCAAATAAGGCATGCGACCTACCATTGGAAAGCTAAAATCACAAGCTTTAACCTCCACTTGGCCTTGCATCGATACGAAGTCTAGAACTCGAGATATGCTCGTTTGAAGTTGACCCTTGTGAAACCGAGTTTTCAATTCTTCATTTTGGCTCTTGTTTGCGCATTCCAAGGCTTCATCTTCCTTTTGTTTGCTTCTCTTGACTTTGCACTTATTCTCTTGGCTTACTCTTGGCCCTCCCTTCTTCACTTTGGTTGACCGTAACTCGGGTTTGACCCTTAATTCGGCTTGTACAAAAACGATTCCTTCACCTCAACTTATCATCATGAAACACTTCAACTACCCTTGAGATGCAAATGCCAAAAACAAGTTCAATTGACCCAAGTTACAACTAAAGTGGATTTGCCGGTAAATAGAACGATTAACACTCAAAACCGGCTTTGTGACAAGTTTATTCACTTTAAATTACCTAATTAGACGGACACTATTTGACTCTATCAGCAACCCTAAAAGATCACAATGGAACTAATGAAATCAAGGACTTACCGACACCAACGATACAATGAAAGATGAAGAAGACTTGCTAACAATCCACGCACTTGAGAGAGATTTGGAGAGGACTAGAGTTACGTTGAAATGTTTAGGTTTTGAGAAAATGATTAGAAACTGTTAATCCACGATTATATAACTCTAATCCTTTCTGAATCAAACCGCGGAAATAACACCCGTCAGACCGGATACTCGGTCGAGTATAGAGTATACTCGGCCGAGTATCCTCTACTCGGTCGAGTATTCCCATACTCGGGCGAGTATTCCTGGGTAGTGAACTATCCAGAAACACACGACACCCTTACTCGGCCGACTAAGCCATATCCGGCCGAGTACAGACTTAGGAAAAACTGTAGTATTACAAATACTCCCAAAACCCTCCAATTAGGGTTTAACCAAAACTAATGAATAAATATCAAAATTGTACTAGGATCTTACCCACAATACGACGGTCTGAAAGGTGTAAAGAACTATGCAATCCGACGACCCAAGCCCTTGGATTTGATAGCAATGCGAGAGAAGGATCTTACGTTGTTTTGTTTTCTCTTGTAAAAGGTTTAGAATACGTAAAAAGGTAAATGAATACTGACGGAAAGGTTTATATAATCTTTTCACGCGTAGTTATCAAACCCGGCAGAAACCCGTAAAAACCCACGTACTCGACCGAGTAACTGAGGTACTCGATCGAGTACCCATCAGGCAGAACACTGTCCAGAACGCAAAACTAACTTACTCGATAGAGTAAGCCTTACTTGATAGAGTACCAAATAGCTCATAAATCCGTAGTATTACAGGTTTGGGTTGAGCTCTCTAAACAAGAATGACTTGTTTACTAAATTAATCCTAATTTTTATTGATCGTCCATCACATAAATATATTTAAACTTTCCAAATATCGACATGACACAAAAACACAACACGAACCCGACACGGAATTAACGGGTTAGGTTTGAGGCTTCATACCCATTTATGTAAGTGAGTCGACACGAACACGATACGAGATATAATTGGGTTGGGTTTGGGTTAAAGGGTTTGTGACCCGTTTATATGGGACATGAACACGAACCCGACACGACCCGATCTGTTTACCAGGTCTAGTTTTAACACAAGTTTTTGAACTCGTAGCCGTAATCATAACTCGTAATTTTTGGTGAGCCAATTCAAAAAAAAATTGCACGATGGTAACTTAACAACTATTAGACACATTAAAATACAACGATTTTCTTTTCTCAAATCAAAAATCTCAAAAAAATTATTCTCTCTATCCTGTCATTTGTTTAACTATTTCTTTTCGGTTTTTATTCATCTGTTTACCTTTTGAGATTGATTTCGAAGGTAATTTGATCATTGACTTACCCTATTATCCACCTACCACTCAATAATAATACCCACAAATAATCTCCACGTCTTTAGTCATTCTTTGTGCCTAACTAAAGATAAATCGACACAATAGGTCTCACTTGTGACAGATATATCCGTTACAAGCTTGTGACGGGGTAAGTATCACCCACATAGGTAGATAAGACAAAAAATAGAATGCATTTAAAATCATAAATGACTAGTCTTTATCCTCCCATGTGGGTTTTTTTGACCCGTCATAAATTTGTGACGGATATTGACCTTCACAAATGAGAATTTGTGAAACAGATAACCGAAGAATAATTTTTGGGTTATTCTATGTGGTACCCATGTGTTTTCTCGAATTCTACGTGGTACCCTTGCGTATGTGAAACCATCAGTAGTACCCCTAAACTTTTTAAAATGCTCTAAAAACACCCAAACTACTAAAAATCACATTTTTAAACTGTTAAATTTTGTAAAGAGAATTTGTTTACAATTAACTAAACGATGTTTATGTTAATGGCGTGACAAATTATTGCCAAAAAATCAATCCAAAATGTATAAACTAAACATTTAAAAGAGATGTATTAGAGTATTTTGGACATTTAAAAATATTTTCATTAAACTAGATGTAGAGGTACCACTAATATTTTAAAAAGGCCAATGGTATCATGTCAAATTCGAAAAAGTAGAAGTGAACCAGAAAAACCCATAATTTTTTAAAGAATACAAGTCATTCATTGTGCTATGTAATTTGAACATCATCACACTCCGCAATCAACAACGATGACGGAGGAGAAGACAGTGAGGTATGGGATTATAGGAGTAGGAATGATGGGTAGAGAACACCTGATTAACCTTTACCACCTCCGTCACCTCCGCGTCTCCGTCGTATGCATCGCTGATCCTCATCTCCCTTCTCAACGTGCCGCCGTTGAGCTGGCTAACTCCTTCAATTGGCCCCTTCAGGTACCTCTTTACATTCTTTTTGCTTATTTGATTCAAGTCGTTGCTAATAAAGGGTAAGACTGCGTGCATTCGACCCCATCACCTCGTCCTTGAGGGCTTGAGGCACTCGGGTCATTTTATTTTTTGTTGATGAAAAAAGTACTTCCTCTCTCCCGTACTCTCGTTCATTTGTTTATCTTTGGTTTTGGCATAAAGACCAAGTAAAGGGTGAGAGAATCATTTGTGGTGGTTGTTAGTGGATGACAAGTGGACATAATGGATGTGTAATTGTGTATGATCAAATAATCCATAAAAAACATATCTAATATAGAAAGGTAAACAAATGGTTGAAACACCCTAAAATAGGTAAATAAATGACCAGGACAGATGGAGTGCATTTTTATTTCCAATGGAGACAAAGACTTATTAGTTATTACTCTTTGGTTATGTATTACGATGGAATAAACTTACTTCGCTTCTTTCTAGTGTGAAGTACCAGTCATTTGATGCACTTCTCGACACAATTTTCATCTTAGGGAGTAATTTGGAAACAACCTCCTAACCCCGCAATTTGTGGGAGCTAATGAGGCACCGGGTAATGTTGTTGTTGTATTGATGGAAAATAGTAGTTGATGGGGTGTTTTCATTGAGAAGGTGTTTTCAGGGCACAAGGAGCTGTTGGACAGTGGGTTGTGTGATGTGTTGATTGTGTCATCGCCAAATATGACCCATTTTGAGATTCTTATGGACATTATTGCGCATCCTAAGCCTCATCATGTCCTTGTGGAGAAACCTCTTTGCACCACTGTTTCTCATTGCAAGCAGGTATACTACTAAGCTTTTGTGTATTTTGACAATTTGAGATTCTGCTTCTGAGATGAGGGTCAAATATTTGAGATATATGTACATTTTGGAAAGCGAAAAAATTGTTGGCAGGCATTGTTTTGGGATGTTTAATCCAAATGATGGGCTTACTTTATGATCTGTTGAGTCTCTTAGGTGGTAGATGCAGCGAAGAAACGGGAAGATATGATGGTGCAAGTAGGTTTGGAGTACAGATATATGCCACCAGTTGCCAAGCTAATACAATTAGTCAGGGGTGGGGATGTAGGTCCAGTCCGTATGGTCTCAATCCGAGAGCATAGGTTTCCATTCTTGGTCAAGGTAAGTAGTACAGGTGCTTTCATGTATAGCATGTATAGCTATAATCCTTTTTGGCTCTTGGTCCCTTTTCTTTAGCAAGTTACGATATTATAAGTTAGCTTGAGAGTTGAGATCATTTCACAATTAAATGTAAAATGAAGACTAAAGATCATAAAATAGTCAATACGTGAGGATAGCTTCCCTTTCTTGGTTAGGTAAGTAGTACAAGATTTCTCATGGAACTATGGAAGAAGCCGAGGGTCAAAGACTCTTAACTCCATTGAGACACCTTCTCCTTCTACCCACAAGCTTGAAAAGGAATATGAACCGGAGGTACCATTTCCTAGTGCCCTCACAAATCCCAAGAAGTTTGATAAAGACACCGATCTTTATGAAACTTTTAGGAAATGTGAGGGCACTAGGGATCAATGCCCCTTGAGTGTTTTTGACTACCGTCACCCCTCCCTTCTTTGGCACAACTTGAGTAGGACTTACCCATTGGGAGTCACTAATTGGAAAGATAATACCCATTTGAAGAAGTTTGATAACTTCTTCCTTGACAACTTCCATCATAGGTGGATTAAGCCTCCGTTGTGGTTGCCGGACGGGTTTTGCATCCTTTTCCAATCGAATTTTGTGCATGCAAGTGCTCGGGCTTATCCCCTTGATATCCGCGATGCTCCATCCAAATGCTTCTTTATACTTTTGCAAAACATCCACCAACCTCCTCTCTTGATCACCCTCAAGTTGGTTTGAAATTATGAGGGGTAGAGTGTCATTTGCCCCAAGAAAGATGTATTTCAAATTGTCGGGGAGTGGTTTGAGATTGGGGGTGGGTGGTTTAATGATGGATGGAAGGGGTCTCTCAAGGGAAGCCTCTAAAGGAAGAAATGTGGATGGATTGTCATAGGAATAGGAAGAAAAACACGATTTAGTGGGGCTGAAATTGCGCAGTCGCGCATAGGGGTCACAGATTGCGCAGGCTGCGCATTGGGCATGCGCAGGCTGCGCCTCTGCTCGACATTTCGGCCTCAATTTCTTGCACTTCTTTTTCTTCCTTTGATTCTTCTAATGGTTCTTCCTTTTCCAATGCTTCTATACTTTCCTGCACATCATGAGACAACAAAAACCGCAACCCTTCCTTCTCGACATTGTTAGTGAGGGCCACCTCAAGTGGGTCCCTATGACCAATTTGGTAAACCCGATTTGCCAAACTTTCAATCTTGTCAAGAAAGTAGCAACAACTCAAATCATCGGTCTTTTTCATCGTCTCATACACATTATATTTCAAAACTTTCCCTTCAAATTCCATGGTCAAAGTTCCATCATACATGTCAAGCTTGGTTTTAGAGGTTCTCATGAAAGGCCTCCCTAGCAAGAGGGGTGTAGCCTTAGAGTCCGGTTCTATATCCAAAACATAAAAATCGGCCGGAAATATGAATTTATCAACTTCTACCAACACATCCTCTACAAGACCCTTGGGGTGAATTGTGGAACGGTCCGCCAATTGGATCACAACATTGGTCCTAGACAAAGGAGGCAATTCTAAGGTCTCATAAATGGAATAAGGCATGACATTAATAGAGGACCCCGAGTCTAGCATAGCTCTAGCAAAATCTTTGCCTCCAATTGAGCACGGTATAGTTAGCATGCCCGAGTCATCACACTTTTTGGGAAGATTTTGTTTGAAAATGGCCGAGACATGCCTACTAACCGTGACCCTTTCTACTCCTTTCCTTGGCTTCCGTTTAGGGGTGCAAAGTTCTTTGAGAAACTTTGCATACCTAGGAACGGTTTTGATGATAGTAAAAAGAGGGATGTTGACCTCACATTTCCTAAAAGTTTCATAAAGATCGGTGTCTTTATCAAACTTCTTGGGATTTGTGAGGGCACTAGAAAATGGTACCTCCGGTTCATATTCCTTTTCAATCTCTTGGAGTGAATCCTTTGTGTTGGTGCTTCCTTCCTTTCCTTTGTCAATGCTCAAAGGACTCCTCTCTTTTTCCTCATTAGCTTTTGAAGATGATCCTTTCCCTTGTTCAACCACAAGTTCCTCTTCAATTTGATCTTCAACCTCAATAACCCTTTCTTGTGACTTGCCCCTTCTCTTCTTCTTGGGAGGGGATTCTAAAGTTCTCCCCTTTCTCAATGTCATGGCACTAGCATTCTCTCTAGGAGGAAATGTAGTGGAGGGAATAGAAGTTGAGGTCCTTTGATTTTTCTTGGCAAGTTCTTGGGCAATTTGGCCAAGTTGGACTTCTAGGTTGGCAACCTTGGCATCACTAACATTCTTATCGGCATCAATCTTGTCAAGCCTCTTGTTTGTTTTGACTTGCTCTTGCAAAATGTTTTTAAGCAAGTCTTGAACACTTGGTTCCTTTTGAGAATTGTTGTTACCTTGATTGCCAAATTGGGATGATTGACCTTGGTTTTGGTTTCTACCTTGGTTGTTGAAATTCCCATTCCTATTCCCTTGAGAGTTTGAACCTTGACCTTGTCGGGAATTTTGGTCCCTCAAGTGGTTGAATTGACCATTCACAAAACTCTTTGAGGTGTCACCACCCCAACCAAGTCTAGGATTGTCTCTACTCCCAACATTGTAAGTATTGCCACTAGGGTCATAATTGTAGTATCCTCCCCCTTGAGGATTTCTAGCATTGTAATTCCCATACCCCATTGCACTTACATTCTCCTTGCTTATTCCTTGCTCTTCCATGATGGGACAAGTTTCCATTGGGTGTGGCCCTTGACAAAAATTACACTCCACATTAGATCCTTGTGCTCCTCCTTGATTGTTCCCCACTAGTTGAGCAACCATTTTTGTGAGATCATCCACGGTTTTCTCAAGCTTGTGGGTAGAAGGAGAAGGTGTCTCAATGGAGTTAAGAGTCTTTGACCCTCGGCTTCTTCCATAGTTCCTTGTGCTAGCGGCCAACCTTTCTATGATCTCATTTGCCTCCGCCACGGAATAGTTGTCAACTCCACCACCCGTAGCGGAATTAACCATGATTTGGTATTGTTGTGTAAGACCATCACAAAAGTTGACCAAAAGGTCATCACCACTAAGGCCATGGTAAGGACATTGAGCAACTAACTTCTTGAATCTCTCCCAATACTCATATAAGCTCTCACTTGCATCTTGCTCCGGAGAAGTGATGGCTTTCTTTGCATGGTTATGTCTTGAGTCGGGGTAGTATTTCTCAAGAAAAGCCGCTTTCATGTCCTTCCAAGTACGGATTGTACCCGGTTGAAGGTAAAACAACCAATCTTTTGCCCCATCTTGAAGTGAAAATGGGAAAGCTCTCAACTTAAATTGATCTTCCGTGACACCATTTGGAATGGCACCCTCACACATCATATGGAATTCGGAAAGATGGCGATTTGGGTCATCTCCCGCATGTCCATGAAACTTTGGGAGGTTGTGAATGAAATAGCCCTTCAATTCAAAGTTGGCATTAGCCCCCATGGGTGGGTAGGCTATGCAAAGAGGTTGAGTGTCATAATTCCTTGCCCGGAGCTCCCTAATAGTTCTAGTATCATTCGCCATTGAAGGGTATTCCACTTCAATTGGCTCTACGTCAATAGGATCTTCTTCAATAGGGGCTTCTAAAGGTGGTTCTTCTACTCTATGTTCTCGTTGTGCTCTTTGGTACCAAGGGTTAGTAAATAACCACGAGTAGGCTCCAAAAGCGTCTTCTTCCACGGGAGTTGATTCACCGTGTTGTGGGGAACCAAACATAAACCTTCGCACTAAGCAAACAAGTTAGAACTTCCTATTACTTCTAACAACAAGAGGAGTAATAAAACAACTAAACATAAATTCACAAACTCAAGTTCTAGCTATGTTGCCCTTCCCCGGCAACGGCGCCAAAATTTGATAAGCAATAAACTAGGTCGTTAAAATACTATAATTAGCGTACCAAATTAACAATTTATAAGCCAAACTATACTCTAGACTACTCTAAATGATAAAGTAATATAGTGCAAGTAAGGGTCGAACCCAAGAGAAGGTCTTTTAAGCTAAATACTTGAATTGTAAACTATTGACTACTAAGGCCAAGATTATAAACAAACAATGGTTATTCACAATGGCAAACAATAGAGAGACATAAAAAGGGGGTTTTAGAGTTGATTTGTGACATGAAACAAAGTGAAATTTGCAATCCTATTCTAACAAGCAATATAACAAACACTTGGTGAGTAAGATGATTCAATAATTAAGAGAACTTGGTGCAATCCTACAAGTTCCAACTTTTCTCAAAGCAAGACTCTTTTCTCTCTAGTTTTCATTTACCCAACAACAATCCTCAAGCAAGTGATTACCACTATCTAAGCCAACAATGATAATCCTACTTCAACTACAAATTCTAACATTAAACCATGTAAGAATTGTAACCAAGAGCATGAAGAACAAAACCAAGAGGAAAGTAAATGGGATATCACAAAGATATGTTTAAACCAACAAATCCTATGATACAATCAATTTCTACTCACAAAGGTTGATACTTTAAACCAAGATAACAACAATTATGAGATGCTTCAATAAGTTATTACAAAAGCAAGCAACTTTGCAACAACAAGCAATAGATGAATGTAAAAGAGGCAAGGGTAATTACTTCTCACAACAAAACATTCATCATGTCATTAAAACTTAGAAATTGAAATAAATGAAAGAGTAGAGATTAAGGAGTCAATACAATGATAAAGATGGAAACTTGCAATGGATTACACGAAGTAGGGAAGGATTTAGCCTTCCATAGTCTTCAAAACCCAAAGAAATAGAGAAAGATTACAACTTTGCATCCAAAAAGTCTTCTAAATTATTACAAGATTAAACCCTAAGAATGAGATTAGAAGAGATGATATGATGGTAGGTGATAATCCCAGGTCTTCAAACTTCTCGGGTATATATAGGGCTTCACGAAAACCTAGAAAGATTTCCACTTAAGAAGCCCACAAACGAGATTAGAAAAACCCGCAAAGCAGAGCTGCGCAGGCTGCGCAAGTACTGTTCCAGCCTGCGCAATAGTGCGCACCTGCGCACTGCAAGACTCTGTTTGCTTGCGCAGTGCGCACCGCTCGCATTTTGGGATTTCTATTTGCCACGAGCTAGACCTCTTCAATTGCCTTCATTTCTTCTAGTCTTCATTCCTACTTCTCCCAACTTGTTTCCGGGTTACAAGTGATCTTCTTGTGCCTTATCTTGACCTTTGAAAGGTGCTCTATTGCCGCTCGGGTTCCATGCATAAGGATTATGTGCTCAACCGAGTAAAAATGCACAAGTTACCACCATATAACCGATTGCCAATTGTTAGGAAAAGTGAACCAAAAGACCCATATTAAAAGACACGAGGGTGATAAAATCACCCTCTTAGACCGACACAAAACAATGCTATCAAACTCCCCCACACTTAGACTTTTGCTAGTCCCGAGCAAAACCCGGAACAAGCAACCGTAAAGTCTACAAGAGGGTGTGGGAGGGAATGATCTCTCTTCCCTTTCCTCTTCCTTCTTATGCCTCCCTCAAAACACAACCACCGATTAAAAAGAAAAAAAACATGACTCAAAGTTTTTGCACACACTCTTCACTCACTCACCCTCCTTATTTCTCCCTCGAACAAGACACTACACACCACCAACGCCGACTCATCACGCAACTCCACCCTTCTTATATCACCTACAAGAGATGACCACTCTCACCTTATCCCAAGGTGGAAGCAAAGTGGCCTAAACAACTCCTAAAACATCCTAATTTACCACTTATATCACCCCCTTATCACTCCAAGCTAAATAAGATCATGCTACTTGGTTGGCCACACTCCGAAGCAAATCAACAACCAAAGTAGCCAAAACAAAAATCCACCGATTTGGGACAAGTGTTGTGACTCAAAATGAAATTAAATCCTAATCTAGCCTCCTTCCAAGACCCTCCTTATCACTCCCTTCTTATCCCTCCATCTTTTTGGTGTTACAATTTTCAATTTTTCAATTTTTTTGGTGAAAATCCCTCATTTTGCCTAAGGTGCCCTTTCGGGTTTTCACCTTAGCTTTTCCTTTCCTCTCATGGTGGCTCGCAACTCATTTCTTCATTTTGCCCGGAATGCCCTTTCGGGTTTTCATTCCGTCCTCGGCCACCTTTCCCAATCTTGCCTAGGCGCCCACCCTTGTGAGTTTTCACCTAGCCGGGATTTTCGTTTTTTTTTTTTTTTTTTTTTTTTTTTTTTGCATTTGCATTTGCATTGACTTGAAAGACAATTTACATAAGTTACAATTCTCACTCCCCCACACTTAAACTTCACATTGTCCTCAATGTGAGGGAGTGCTAACTTCTTCAAAAATTTAGTTGGAGGGGCCCGAGCCTTCGCCTTGCTCATATGCCCCCCGGTTCTTTCTTCTTCTTTCTCTTTCTTGTTGGGCCCTTGTGTAGGCCGCATTGACTTGAGCTTCATTGATGGGGGGTTGGTAGGTTGGGTCATTGGGGTGAAGAGTCATGCCGAAAAGGCCTTTAATAAGGCCAAAGGAGTCTTCATGGGCTTTGGCGTCGTAGTAGGAGTCGTCAAGGTATTGGTGGTGCCTTTCGTTTTGCACCCCAAATTGTTGACTCACTTCTTCCCGCCACTTGTTTTGTTCTTGCCACATGGCTTGATTTTCCGCCCAAGCTTTGGCACATTGTTGTTGCCATGCAAGAGACTCCTCTTGCCTCTTGGCAATGTCTTCAAGGATTTTCTTTTGGGCCAATTCGGCCTCATCTCCTAACCGTTTATGCTCTTCAAATGATTTTCGAAATTGATCAAAACTCTCCAATCTTGGCGCTTGTTGTTGTTGCCAAGAATGGGAGCTCTCAACCCTCCCACTAATCGCTTCCAACGTCCCCCGGGTGTCCTCAAAGTACTTAAACATTCGGTGTTGCCAAGGTGGTAAAGGTGGACTTGAGGAACCTCCGGCCTCAAACATAGGAGTGTCTTGAGGCGGATGGGAGGATGAAGGAATGTGTGGGGTCTCATGGAAGCCCCTCTCAATAATCTCAACTTCTCTTTCTTCTTCTTGTTGGGGATCATGGGAAAATTCAACGGCTCTCCTCTTCCGAATTTTTGGTGGGGGTGGGTTGGGGAGATTGCCCTCGGGGGGACAAAAGAAATCCCGGGAACGTGGTCCACTCGGGAGGGGGCCATTCAAAGGGAGTTTCATGTATTGTACTTTCCCCTCCCCTAACCAATGACAACTCCATGGAACCGTATCCATTGGAAGAATCATGTGAGTCTTTATCAACCCCGCTTCATTGTATAGGTGATTCCCCCACACTTGAGGTTGCTCTTCCGGAATATCCCCAACCAAACTAGCCACAAAAAGAGTGACCAAACCTCCACAATTAATACTTCCTTTCTTCTCACGTTGCTTGGCCGCACCAACCACAAAAAGCCTTGCCCAATCCGGCACTCCCTCCCCCTCGGGCAACATTGCCCACAAACACTCACGGACTCCATCATTGAGTTTGGTAGGTTCCCCCATCGTAAAGAAAAAACATGAAATCATCCGAGTAAGAATCCGGATGGGGGGATTTGTGATTGAGGAGATTTTGTCATTGTTTGTCCGGGGAGTTTTTCTTGTGAGCCCAAACCAAGTATCGTCCAAGGCCGTACCCGGTAAGTTTGAGGAGGGTGGTTTGGTGATTCTCAAAATTTCCCTTACCCGCTCAAAGGTTAAGGTATGCCAAGTTCGGTTCAACCTAAAGTTCACCCGTTCATTCCCTCTTTCCCCCGTGATTTCGATGGTTGAGAGGAATTCTAAGGTGTAGGCGGGGTAGGTACGAAGTTGAAGGTTAATGTACCTCTCTAACCCCACCTTGGTGAGGAAGGCAAGAGTGTGGTCGTAAATACCCAAATCCCTCAATGTTTCCGGGTGAAGAAATTTGGAGATCGGTAGGGGCTTACTCTCAAGGAACCTAAAGTGAGTCTTAAGGTTGTTTGGTAACCCTTCATCCCCCTTAAAAGGTTTGGGTGGTGCATTTGGTGGAGGTTGGTTGGATGAGTCACCCTTCTTCTTAGATTTTCCCTTGCCAATACCAAAAACCATCTTGTTCTCTTTTAAATTTGCAAAAACAACCACTTAAAAACAACCAAAAATCTGAAAAATTTTCTAAGGGGCAATTCAACAAACACCTTGTGAGTACTAGCACAAAATGGTGTAGCTAAGGTAATTTTGTTGAATATTTGCCTTCCCTAACAGAAAATGATTGCCAACAATCCCCAAACAAGTAATTACAAGCAAGAAATCAACTCAACTACTCAAAGGAAATCGAATTGAAAAAAATTAAGACAAGGATAGTGAAGAAAGTTGTTATACCTTCCCGAAAAAATCCTCAATCTTGCTTGAATACGGAAGAATGTTGCATAAAAACCCCTTTATAACCCAGAAATCCACTTGAACAAGCTTCAAATCAACCCGGAAAAATTCTAGGGTTTGGGAGATTGGGGGATTTTTGTCAGAAAATTGGAGATTTAAAGGTGTTTTTGATTCCAAGGATGAATTTGAGGAAGAAATTGGTGATGAGGAGGAGGTTTGTTGTTGATAAAAGGTGATTTGGTTGGATTTTGAGTGAATGAGAGGAAGGAGATGGGGTTTGTGTCGAAAAAGTGTTGGTAAAATAGAAGGGAAAACACGGGATAAGAGAAGATAAAGAATCCGGGATTACAGACCTGCGCAGGCTGCGCAATCACTGTTCCCGCCTGCGCAAAATTGCGCACCTGCGCAAGCCTTTTGCGCAGGCTGCTCATGGTGTCGCAGTTTTGATGTTGATTCTTTTAATTCCAATTTCGTTCCTTAGCCCTCATTTTTGCTCTTTTTCCTTTGTTTCTTCTTCAACACTTCTTCCGATGATCTTTTCTATTTAACCCGACTCTCATCTCCTCTTGGGCACGCCTTCCAAGAGGGTTCTTGCAAATCACTATATCATTAAACAAACCTCAAGTGCCTTTTTACATGTCAAATGCAAATGAAATTAATTCAACGAAAATTAACATGCGAGTAAATAAATTGCGGAATTAAATTGCGGAAATAAACTACTCTAAGAAAGCAATGAAATTGGGATAGAATATTTACAAATTTGCCGTTATTTAACGTCGATGGCTCGACTTAGTCAATGTTGGAGAATCAATCTTTATAAATTGGATCTTCTAAAAGAAGATCCTCTTCACCTTGTAGTTCGATTCCTTTGTAGTACTTCTTCAACCTTTGCCCATTTACCTTTATCACTTTCCCCGAGGTCGGGTCTTCCACCTCCACCGCTCCGTGGGGAAAAACCTTCTTGACTTTGTAAGGTCCATACCACTTTGACCTTAACTTGCCGGGAAAATTCTTGAGGCGACTTTGAAAAACCAACACATCTTCTCCCTCTTTGAAAACTCTTCTTGTGACCATCTTGTCATGCCAAGACCGAGCCTTTTCCTTGTAGATGCTAGCATTGTCATAGGCATTGTGCCTAAGCTCTTCCAATTCTTGTATTTGAAGCTTCCGGTGCAATCCCGCCTCATCGACATTTTGATTAAAAGCTTTGATTGCCCAATAGGCTTTGTGCTCCACTTCTACGGGAAGGTGGCATCCCTTCCCATAAATGAGCCTATATGGGGACATGTCGATTGGGGTCTTATAAGCCGTTCTATAAGCCCAAAGAGCATCTTCAAGCCTCTTGCTCCAATCCTTTCGGTCGGGATTGACCGTTCTTTCCAAGATGTGTTTAACCTCCCGGTTAGAGACTTCCGCTTGGCCATTTGTTTGGGGGTGATATGCCGTAGAAACTTTGTGAAGCACACCATATTTTTGAAGCAAGGTTGAGATCACCTTGTTGCAAAAATGAGTCCCCCTATCACTCACAATGGCTTTTGGGAAGCCGAATCTTGAAAATATATTGCTTTTGACAAATGCTTGCACCGTCTTTGCATCATCACATTTTGTGGGGATGGCTTCCACCCACTTAGACACGTAGTCGACCGCCAAGAGGATGTAGATGTATCCATAGGAGTTAGGGAATGGCCCCATGAAGTCTATTCCCCAAACATCAAAAATTTCCAAGTAGAGCATCGGTTGTTGGGGCATTTCGTTCCTACGTGATATGTTGCCAAAACGTTGGCATCTATCACAAGTAGTAACGAAAATATGAGCATCTTTAAATAACTTGGGCCAATAGAAACCGCACTCAAGGATTTTACGTGCCGTTCTATGAGGCCCAAAGTGACCCCCACAAGCGTACTCATGACAATGCTTTAGGATGGATGGAATTTCTACATCCGGCACACAACGTCGGATGACTTGGTCTTGACACATTTTCCATAAGTATGGCTCATCCCATATATAGAATCTAGAATCGGACTTGATCTTGTTCCTTTGACTATATGAAAGTGAGGTGGGAAACTTCTTGGTGACCATGTAATTGACAAGGTTGGCATACCAAGGATCAACGACCTTCATGGAGTAAAGGGATTCATGTGGTAAGCTACCGTCAACTACCCCCATAGTCTTCACGAGATCTTCATTGATGTGAAGCCTACTCAAATGGTCGGCCACCACATTAGCACTCCCTTGCTTGTCCTTGATCTCTATGTCAAACTCGCTCAACAAAAGCACCCATCTCATGAGCCTTGCCTTGGTGTCTTTCTTGTCTACAAGTTGCCTTATAGACTTGTGATCGGTATAGATGATGACCTTTGCACCCAAGAGATAAGCCCGGAATTTTTCAATGGCATACACCACCGCTAAAAATTCCTTTTCCGTGACGGTGTAGTTCCGTTGAGCGTCATTCAAGAGTGAAGAAGCATATTGGATCACATATGAAGCTTTGTCATCTTTTTGTCCCAACACGGCTCCAATGGCAAAATCGCTTGCATCGGTCATGATCTCAAAAGGCCGATCCCACTTGGGTGCTTGAATGATTGGGGCCGATACAAGTCTTTCCTTCAACAAGTCAAATGCTTCCCTACAATGATCATCAAACACGAACTCCACATCCTTGTGCAAAAGTTTGCACAAGGGGTTAGCTATTTTGGAGAAATCCTTAATAAACCTTCGATAAAAACCCGCGTGTCCCAAGAACGACCTCACGTCTCGAGTATTAGATGGATACGGTAAGGTTTTAATCACATCCACCTTTGCCATATCCACCTCAATCCCTCTTTTCGACACTATGTGTCCTAGCACGATTCCACTACTCACCATTAAATGACACTTTTCAGAATTTAAAACAAGGTGAGAGTCTATGCACCGTGATAGGACCATAGCGAGATGGTCTAGACACGAGTCAAATGAGTCTCCATGAATGGTGAAGTCATCCATGAAGACTTCCAAAATACGCTCCACATAGTCCGAGAAAATGCTCATCATGCACCGTTGGAAAGTGCCGGGGGCATTGCACAATCCAAAGGGCATGCGGCGGTAAGCATAAGTACCGAATGGGCAAGTAAAGGTTGTTTTGGATTGATCCTCCGGGTGAATGGGGATTTGAAAATACCCGGAATATCCATCCAAAAAACAATAGTACTCTTTCCCACCTAACCTCTCTAGCATTTGATCTAGAAAGGGTAGGGGAAATGGTCCTTCCAAGTGACTTGGTTGAGGCGGCGATAATCAATACACACCCTCCATCCCGTTTGAAAACGGGTGGGGATCAATGCCCCTTGAGTGTTTTTGACTACCGTCACCCCTCCCTTCTTTGGCACAACTTGAGTAGGACTTACCCATTGGGAGTCACTAATTGGAAAGATAATACCCATTTGAAGAAGTTTGATAACTTCTTCCTTGACAACTTCCATCATAGGTGGATTAAGCCTCCGTTGTGGTTGCCGGACGGGTTTTGCATCCTTTTCCAATCGAATTTTGTGCATGCAAGTGCTCGGGCTTATCCCCTTGATATCCGCGATGCTCCATCCAAATGCTTCTTTATACTTTTGCAAAACATCCACCAACCTCCTCTCTTGATCACCCTCAAGTTGGTTTGAAATTATGAGGGGTAGAGTGTCATTTGCCCCAAGAAAGATGTATTTCAAATTGTCGGGGAGTGGTTTGAGATTGGGGGTGGGTGGTTTAATGATGGATGGAAGGGGTCTCTCAAGGGAAGCCTCTAAAGGAAGAAATGTGGATGGATTGTCATAGGAATAGGAAGAAAAACACGATTTAGTGGGGCTGGAAATTGCGCAGGCTGCGCATAGGGGTTGCGCAGGCTGCGCAGGATTGCGCAGGCTGCGCATGGGGCATGCGCAGGCTGCGCCTCTGCTCGACATTTCGGCCTCAATTTCTTGCACTTCTTTTTCTTCCTTTGATTCTTCTAATGGTTCTTCCTTTTTCCAATGCTTCTATACTTTCCTGCACATCATGAGACAACAAAAACCGCAACCCTTCCTTCTCGACATTGTTAGTGAGGGCCACCTCAAGTGGGTCCCTATGACCAATTTGGTAAACCCGATTTGCCAAACTTTCAATCTTGTCAAGAAAGTAGCAACAACTCAAATCATCGGTCTTTTTCATCGTCTCATACACATTATATTTCAAAACTTTCCCTTCAAATTCCATGGTCAAAGTTCCATCATACATGTCAAGCTTGGTTTTAGAGGTTCTCATGAAAGGCCTCCCTAGCAAGAGGGGTGTAGCCTTAGAGTCCGGTTCTATATCCAAAACATAAAAATCGGCCGGAAATATGAATTTATCAACTTCTACCAACACATCCTCTACAAGACCCTTGGGGTGAATTGTGGAACGGTCCGCCAATTGGATCACAACATTGGTCCTAGACAAAGGAGGCAATTCTAAGGTCTCATAAATGGAATAAGGCATGACATTAATAGAGGACCCCGAGTCTAGCATAGCTCTAGCAAAATCTTTGCCTCCAATTGAGCACGGTATAGTTAGCATGCCCGAGTCATCACACTTTTTGGGAAGATTTTGTTTGAAAATGGCCGAGACATGCCTACTAACCGTGACCCTTTCTACTCCTTTCCTTGGCTTCCGTTTAGGGGTGCAAAGTTCTTTGAGAAACTTTGCATACCTAGGAACGGTTTTGATGATAGTAAAAAGAGGGATGTTGACCTCACATTTCCTAAAAGTTTCATAAAGATCGGTGTCTTTATCAAACTTCTTGGGATTTGTGAGGGCACTAGGAAATGGTACCTCCGGTTCATATTCCTTTTCAATCTCTTGGAGTGAATCCTTTGTGTTGGTGCTTCCTTCCTTTCCTTTGTCAATGCTCAAAGGACTCCTCTCTTTTTCCTCATTAGCTTTTGAAGATGATCCTTTCCCTTGTTCAACCACAAGTTCCTCTTCAATTTGATCTTCAACCTCAATAACCCTTTCTTGTGACTTGCCCCTTCTCTTCTTCTTGGGAGGGGATTCTAAAGTTCTCCCCTTTCTCAATGTCATGGCACTAGCATTCTCTCTAGGAGGAAATGTAGTGGAGGGAATAGAAGTTGAGGTCCTTTGATTTTTCTTGGCAAGTTCTTGGGCAATTTGGCCAAGTTGGACTTCTAGGTTGGCAACCTTGGCATCACTAACATTCTTATCGGCATCAATCTTGTCAAGCCTCTTGTTTGTTTTGACTTGCTCTTGCAAAATGTTTTTAAGCAAGTCTTGAACACTTGGTTCCTTTTGAGAATTGTTGTTACCTTGATTGCCAAATTGGGATGATTGACCTTGGTTTTGGTTTCTACCTTGGTTGTTGAAATTCCCATTCCTATTCCCTTGAGAGTTTGAACCTTGACCTTGTCGGGAATTTTGGTCCCTCAAGTGGTTGAATTGACCATTCACAAAACTCTTTGAGGTGTCACCACCCCAACCAAGTCTAGGATTGTCTCTACTCCCAACATTGTAAGTATTGCCACTAGGGTCATAATTGTAGTATCCTCCCCCTTGAGGATTTCTAGCATTGTAATTCCCATACCCCATTGCACTTACATTCTCCTTGCTTATTCCTTGCTCTTCCATGATGGGACAAGTTTCCATTGGGTGTGGCCCTTGACAAAAATTACACTCCACATTAGATCCTTGTGCTCCTCCTTGATTGTTCCCCACTAGTTGAGCAACCATTTTTGTGAGATCATCCACGGTTTTCTCAAGCTTGTGGGTAGAAGGAGAAGGTGTCTCAATGGAGTTAAGAGTCTTTGACCCTCGGCTTCTTCCATAGTTCCTTGTGCTAGCGGCCAACCTTTCTATGATCTCATTTGCCTCCGCCACGGAATAGTTGTCAACTCCACCACCCGTAGCGGAATTAACCATGATTTGGTATTGTTGTGTAAGACCATCACAAAAGTTGACCAAAAGGTCATCACCACTAAGGCCATGGTAAGGACATTGAGCAACTAACTTCTTGAATCTCTCCCAATACTCATATAAGCTCTCACTTGCATCTTGCTCCGGAGAAGTGATGGCTTTCTTTGCATGGTTATGTCTTGAGTCGGGGTAGTATTTCTCAAGAAAAGCCGCTTTCATGTCCTTCCAAGTACGGATTGTACCCGGTTGAAGGTAAAACAACCAATCTTTTGCCCCATCTTGAAGTGAAAATGGGAAAGCTCTCAACTTAAATTGATCTTCCGTGACACCATTTGGAATGGCACCCTCACACATCATATGGAATTCGGAAAGATGGCGATTTGGGTCATCTCCCGCATGTCCATGAAACTTTGGGAGGTTGTGAATGAAATAGCCCTTCAATTCAAAGTTGGCATTAGCCCCCATGGGTGGGTAGGCTATGCAAAGAGGTTGAGTGTCATAATTCCTTGCCCGGAGCTCCCTAATAGTTCTAGTATCATTCGCCATTGAAGGGTATTCCACTTCAATTGGCTCTACGTCAATAGGATCTTCTTCAATAGGGGCTTCTAAAGGTGGTTCTTCTACTCTATGTTCTCGTTGTGCTCTTTGGTACCAAGGGTTAGTAAATAACCACGAGTAGGCTCCAAAAGCGTCTTCTTCCACGGGAGTTGATTCACCGTGTTGTGGGGAACCAAACATAAACCTTCGCACTAAGCAAACAAGTTAGAACTTCCTATTACTTCTAACAACAAGAGGAGTAATAAAACAACTAAACATAAATTCACAAACTCAAGTTCTAGCAATGTTGCCCTTCCCCGGCAACGGCGCCAAAATTTGATAAGCAATAAACTAGGTCGTTAAAATACTAGAATTAGCGTACCAAATTAACAATTTATAAGCCAAACTATACTCTAGACTACTCTAAATGATAAAGTAATATAGTGCAAGTAAGGGTCGAACCCAAGAGAAGGTCTTTTAAGCTAAATACTTGAATTGTAAACTATTGACTACTAAGGCCAAGATTATAAACAAACAATGGTTATTCACAATGGCAAACAATAGAGAGACATAAAAAGGGGGTTTTAGAGTTGATTTGTGACATGAAACAAAGTGAAATTTGCAATCCTATTCTAACAAGCAATATAACAAACACTTGGTGAGTAAGATGATTCAATAATTAAGAGAACTTGGTGCAATCCTACAAGTTCCAACTTTTCTCAAAGCAAGACTCTTTTCTCTCTAGTTTTCATTTACCCAACAACAATCCTCAAGCAAGTGATTACCACTATCTAAGCCAACAATGATAATCCTACTTCAACTACAAATTCTAACATTAAACCATGTAAGAATTGTAACCAAGAGCATGAAGAACAAAACCAAGAGGAAAGTAAATGGGATATCACAAAGATATGTTTAAACCAACAAATCCTATGATACAATCAATTTCTACTCACAAAGGTTGATACTTTAAACCAAGATAACAACAATTATGAGATGCTTCAACAAGTTATTACAAAAGCAAGCAACTTTGCAACAAGCAGCAATAGATGAATGTAAAAGAGGCAAGGGTAATTACTTCTCACAACAAAACATTCATCATGTCATTAAAACTTAGAAATTGAAATAAATGAAAGAGTAGAGATTAAGGAGTCAATACAATGATAAAGATGGAAACTTGCAATGGATTACACGAAGTAGGGAAGGATTTAGCCTTCCATAGTCTTCAAAACCCAAAGAAATAGAGAAAGATTACAACTTTGCATCCAAAAAGTCTTCTAAATTATTACAAGATTAAACCCTAAGAATGAGATTAGAAGAGATGATATGATGGTAGGTGATAATCCCAGGTCTTCAAACTTCTCGGGTATATATAGGGCTTCACGAAAACCTAGAAAGATTTCCACTTAAGAAGCCCACAAACGAGATTAGAAAAACCCGCAGCGGAGCTGCGCAGTCGCTGCAAGCAATCTTGTTCCAGCCTGCGCAATAGTGCGCACTGCGCACTGTTTGCTTGCAGGCTGCGCACTGGCTCGCATTTTGGGATTTCTATTTGCCACGAGCTAGACCTCTTCAATTGCCTTCATTTCTTCTAGTCTTCATTCCTACTTCTCCCAACTTGTTTCCGGGTTACAAGTGATCTTCTTGTGCCTTATCTTGACCTTTGAAAGGTGCTCTATTGCCGCTCGGGTTCCATGCATAAGGATTATGTGCTCAACCGAGTAAAAATGCACAAGTTACCACCATATAACCGATTGCCAATTGTTAGGAAAAGTGAACCAAAAGACCCATATTAAAAGACACGAGGGTGATAAAATCACCCTCTTAGACCGACACAAAACAATGCTATCAAACTCCCCCACACTTAGACTTTTGCTAGTCCCGAGCAAAACCCGGAACAAGCAACCGTAAAGTCTACAAGAGGGTGTGGGAGGGAATGATCTCTCTTCCCTTTCCTCTTCCTTCTTATGCCTCCCTCAAAACACAACCACCGATTAAAAAGAAAAAAAACATGACTCAAAGTTTTTGCACACACTCTTCACTCACTCACCCTCCTTATTTCTCCCTCGAACAAGACACTACACACCACCAACGCCGACTCATCACGCAACTCCACCCTTCTTATATCACCTACAAGAGATGACCACTCTCACCTTATCCCAAGGTGGAAGCAAAGTGGCCTAAACAACTCCTAAAACATCCTAATTTACCACTTATATCACCCCCTTATCACTCCAAGCTAAATAAGATCATGCTACTTGGTTGGCCACACTCCGAAGCAAATCAACAACCAAAGTAGCCAAAACAAAAATCCACCGATTTGGGACAAGTGTTGTGACTCAAAATGAAATTAAATCCTAATCTAGCCTCCTTCCAAGACCCTCCTTATCACTCCCTTCTTATCCCTCCATCTTTTGGTGTTACAATTTTCAATTTTCAATTTTTTGGTGAAAATCCCTCATTTTGCCTAAGGTGCCCTTTCGGGTTTTCACCTTAGCTTTTCCTTTCCTCTCATGGTGGCTCGCAACTCATTTCTTCATTTTGCCCGGAATGCCCTTTCGGGTTTTCATTCCGTCCTCGGCCACCTTTCCCAATCTTGCCTAGGCGCCCACCCTTGTGAGTTTTCACCTAGCCGGGATTTTCGTTTTTTTTTTTTTTTTTTTTTTTTTTTTTTTTTTTTTTTTGCATTTGCATTTGCATTGACTTGAAAGACAATTTACATAAGTTACAATTCTCACTCCCCCACACTTAAACTTCACATTGTCCTCAATGTGAGGGAGTGCTAACTTCTTCAAAAATTTAGTTGGAGGGGCCCGAGCCTTCGCCTTGCTCATATGCCCCCCGGTTCTTTCTTCTTCTTTCTCTTTCTTGTTGGGCCCTTGTGTAGGCCGCATTGACTTGAGCTTCATTGATGGGGGGTTGGTAGGTTGGGTCATTGGGGTGAAGAGTCATGCCGAAAAGGCCTTTAATAAGGCCAAAGGAGTCTTCATGGGCTTTGGCGTCGTAGTAGGAGTCGTCAAGGTATTGGTGGTGCCTTTCGTTTTGCACCCCAAATTGTTGACTCACTTCTTCCCGCCACTTGTTTTGTTCTTGCCACATGGCTTGATTTTCCGCCCAAGCTTTGGCACATTGTTGTTGCCATGCAAGAGACTCCTCTTGCCTCTTGGCAATGTCTTCAAGGATTTTCTTTTGGGCCAATTCGGCCTCATCTCCTAACCGTTTATGCTCTTCAAATGATTTTCGAAATTGATCAAAACTCTCCAATCTTGGCGCTTGTTGTTGTTGCCAAGAATGGGAGCTCTCAACCCTCCCACTAATCGCTTCCAACGTCCCCCGGGTGTCCTCAAAGTACTTAAACATTCGGTGTTGCCAAGGTGGTAAAGGTGGACTTGAGGAACCTCCGGCCTCAAACATAGGAGTGTCTTGAGGCGGATGGGAGGATGAAGGAATGTGTGGGGTCTCATGGAAGCCCCTCTCAATAATCTCAACTTCTCTTTCTTCTTCTTGTTGGGGATCATGGGAAAATTCAACGGCTCTCCTCTTCCGAATTTTTGGTGGGGGTGGGTTGGGGAGATTGCCCTCGGGGGGACAAAAGAAATCCCGGGAACGTGGTCCACTCGGGAGGGGGCCATTCAAAGGGAGTTTCATGTATTGTACTTTCCCCTCCCCTAACCAATGACAACTCCATGGAACCGTATCCATTGGAAGAATCATGTGAGTCTTTATCAACCCCGCTTCATTGTATAGGTGATTCCCCCACACTTGAGGTTGCTCTTCCGGAATATCCCCAACCAAACTAGCCACAAAAAGAGTGACCAAACCTCCACAATTAATACTTCCTTTCTTCTCACGTTGCTTGGCCGCACCAACCACAAAAAGCCTTGCCCAATCCGGCACTCCCTCCCCCTCGGGCAACATTGCCCACAAACACTCACGGACTCCATCATTGAGTTTGGTAGGTTCCCCCATCGTAAAGAAAAAACATGAAATCATCCGAGTAAGAATCCGGATGGGGGGATTTGTGATTGAGGAGATTTTGTCATTGTTTGTCCGGGGAGTTTTTCTTGTGAGCCCAAACCAAGTATCGTCCAAGGCCGTACCCGGTAAGTTTGAGGAGGGTGGTTTGGTGATTCTCAAAATTTCCCTTACCCGCTCAAAGGTTAAGGTATGCCAAGTTCGGTTCAACCTAAAGTTCACCCGTTCATTCCCTCTTTCCCCCGTGATTTCGATGGTTGAGAGGAATTCTAAGGTGTAGGCGGGGTAGGTACGAAGTTGAAGGTTAATGTACCTCTCTAACCCCACCTTGGTGAGGAAGGCAAGAGTGTGGTCGTAAATACCCAAATCCCTCAATGTTTCCGGGTGAAGAAATTTGGAGATCGGTAGGGGCTTACTCTCAAGGAACCTAAAGTGAGTCTTAAGGTTGTTTGGTAACCCTTCATCCCCCTTAAAAGGTTTGGGTGGTGCATTTGGTGGAGGTTGGTTGGATGAGTCACCCTTCTTCTTAGATTTTCCCTTGCCAATACCAAAAACCATCTTGTTCTCTTTTAAATTTGCAAAAACAACCACTTAAAAACAACCAAAAATCTGAAAAATTTTCTAAGGGGCAATTCAACAAACACCTTGTGAGTACTAGCACAAAATGGTGTAGCTAAGGTAATTTTGTTGAATATTTGCCTTCCCTAACAGAAAATGATTGCCAACAATCCCCAAACAAGTAATTACAAGCAAGAAATCAACTCAACTACTCAAAGGAAATCGAATTGAAAAAAATTAAGACAAGGATAGTGAAGAAAGTTGTTATACCTTCCCGAAAAAATCCTCAATCTTGCTTGAATACGGAAGAATGTTGCATAAAAACCCCTTTATAACCCAGAAATCCACTTGAACAAGCTTCAAATCAACCCGGAAAAATTCTAGGGTTTGGGAGATTGGGGGATTTTTGTCAGAAAATTGGAGATTTAAAGGTGTTTTTGATTCCAAGGATGAATTTGAGGAAGAAATTGGTGATGAGGAGGAGGTTTGTTGTTGATAAAAGGTGATTTGGTTGGATTTTGAGTGAATGAGAGGAAGGAGATGGGGTTTGTGTCGAAAAAGTGTTGGTAAAATAGAAGGGAAAACACGGGATAAGAGAAGATAAAGAATCCGGGATTACAGACCTGCGCAGGCTGCGCAATCACTGTTCCCGCCTGCGCAAAATTGCTCACCTGCGCAAGCCTTTTGCGCAGGCTGCTCATGGTGTCGCAGTTTTGATGTTGATTCTTTTAATTCCAATTTCGTTCCTTAGCCCTCATTTTTGCTCTTTTTCCTTTGTTTCTTCTTCAACACTTCTTCCGATGATCTTTTCTATTTAACCCGACTCTCATCTCCTCTTGGGCACGCCTTCCAAGAGGGTTCTTGCAAATCACTATATCATTAAACAAACCTCAAGTGCCTTTTTACATGTCAAATGCAAATGAAATTAATTCAACGAAAATTAACATGCGAGTAAATAAATTGCGGAATTAAATTGCGGAAATAAACTACTCTAAGAAAGCAATGAAATTGGGATAGAATATTTACAAATTTGCCGTTATTTAACGTCGATGGCTCGACTTAGTCAATGTTGGAGAATCAATCTTTATAAATTGGATCTTCTAAAAGAAGATCCTCTTCACCTTGTAGTTCGATTCCTTTGTAGTACTTCTTCAACCTTTGCCCATTTACCTTTATCACTTTCCCCGAGGTCGGGTCTTCCACCTCCACCGCTCCGTGGGGAAAAACCTTCTTGACTTTGTAAGGTCCATACCACTTTGACCTTAACTTGCCGGGAAAATTCTTGAGGCGACTTTGAAAAACCAACACATCTTCTCCCTCTTTGAAAACTCTTCTTGTGACCATCTTGTCATGCCAAGACCGAGCCTTTTCCTTGTAGATGCTAGCATTGTCATAGGCATTGTGCCTAAGCTCTTCCAATTCTTGTATTTGAAGCTTCCGGTGCAATCCCGCCTCATCGACATTTTGATTAAAAGCTTTGATTGCCCAATAGGCTTTGTGCTCCACTTCTACAGGAAGGTGGCATCCCTTCCCATAAATGAGCCTATATGGGGACATGTCGATTGGGGTCTTATAAGCCGTTCTATAAGCCCAAAGAGCATCTTCAAGCCTCTTGCTCCAATCCTTTCGGTCGGGATTGACCGTTCTTTCCAAGATGTGTTTAACCTCCCGGTTAGAGACTTCCGCTTGGCCATTTGTTTGGGGGTGATATGCCGTAGAAACTTTGTGAAGCACACCATATTTTTGAAGCAAGGTTGAGATCACCTTGTTGCAAAAATGAGTCCCCCTATCACTCACAATGGCTTTTGGGAAGCCGAATCTTGAAAATATATTGCTTTTGACAAATGCTTGCACCGTCTTTGCATCATCACATTTTGTGGGGATGGCTTCCACCCACTTAGACACGTAGTCGACCGCCAAGAGGATGTAGATGTATCCATAGGAGTTAGGGAATGGCCCCATGAAGTCTATTCCCCAAACATCAAAAATTTCCAAGTAGAGCATCGGTTGTTGGGGCATTTCGTTCCTACGTGATATGTTGCCAAAACGTTGGCATCTATCACAAGTAGTAACGAAAATATGAGCATCTTTAAATAACTTGGGCCAATAGAAACCGCACTCAAGGATTTTACGTGCCGTTCTATGAGGCCCAAAGTGACCCCCACAAGCGTACTCATGACAATGCTTTAGGGTGGATGGAATTTCTACATCCGGCACACAACGTCGGATGACTTGGTCTTGACACATTTTCCATAAGTATGGCTCATCCCATATATAGAATCTAGAATCGGACTTGATCTTGTTCCTTTGACTATATGAAAGTGAGGTGGGAAACTTCTTGGTGACCATGTAATTGACAAGGTTGGCATACCAAGGATCAACGACCTTCATGGAGTAAAGGGATTCATGTGGTAAGCTACCGTCAACTACCCCCATAGTCTTCACGAGATCTTCATTGATGTGAAGCCTACTCAAATGGTCGGCCACCACATTAGCACTCCCTTGCTTGTCCTTGATCTCTATGTCAAACTCGCTCAACAAAAGCACCCATCTCATGAGCCTTGCCTTGGTGTCTTTCTTGTCTACAAGTTGCCTTATAGACTTGTGATCGGTATAGATGATGACCTTTGCACCCAAGAGATAAGCCCGGAATTTTTCAATGGCATACACCACCGCTAAAAATTCCTTTTCCGTGACGGTGTAGTTCCGTTGAGCGTCATTCAAGAGTGAAGAAGCATATTGGATCACATATGAAGCTTTGTCATCTTTTTGTCCCAACACGGCTCCAATGGCAAAATCGCTTGCATCGGTCATGATCTCAAAAGGCCGATCCCACTTGGGTGCTTGAATGATTGGGGCCGATACAAGTCTTTCCTTCAACAAGTCAAATGCTTCCCTACAATGATCATCAAACACGAACTCCACATCCTTGTGCAAAAGTTTGCACAAGGGGTTAGCTATTTTGGAGAAATCCTTAATAAACCTTCGATAAAAACCCGCGTGTCCCAAGAACGACCTCACGTCTCGAGTATTAGATGGATACGGTAAGGTTTTAATCACATCCACCTTTGCCATATCCACCTCAATCCCTCTTTTCGACACTATGTGTCCTAGCACGATTCCACTACTCACCATTAAATGACACTTTTCAGAATTTAAAACAAGGTGAGAGTCTATGCACCGTGATAGGACCATAGCGAGATGGTCTAGACACGAGTCAAATGAGTCTCCGTGAATGGTGAAGTCATCCATGAAGACTTCCAAAATACGCTCCACATAGTCCGAGAAAATGCTCATCATGCACCGTTGGAAAGTGCCGGGGGCATTGCACAATCCAAAGGGCATGCGGCGGTAAGCATAAGTACCGAATGGGCAAGTAAAGGTTGTTTTGGATTGATCCTCCGGGTGAATGGGGATTTGAAAATACCCGGAATATCCATCCAAAAAACAATAGTACTCTTTACCACCTAACCTCTCTAGCATTTGATCTAGAAAGGGTAGGGGGAAATGGTCCTTCCAAGTGACTTGGTTGAGGCGGCGATAATCAATACACACCCTCCATCCCGTTTGAAAACGGGTGGGGATCAATGCCCCTTGAGTGTTTTTGACTACCGTCACCCCTCCCTTCTTTGGCACAACTTGAGTAGGACTTACCCATTGGGAGTCACTAATTGGAAAGATAATACCCATTTGAAGAAGTTTGATAACTTCTTCCTTGACAACTTCCATCATAGGTGGATTAAGCCTCCGTTGTGGTTGCCGGACGGGTTTTGCATCCTTTTCCAATCGAATTTTGTGCATGCAAGTGCTCGGGCTTATCCCCTTGATATCCGCGATGCTCCATCCAAATGCTTCTTTATACTTTTGCAAAACATCCACCAACCTCCTCTCTTGATCACCCTCAAGTTGGTTTGAAATTATGAGGGGTAGAGTGTCATTTGCCCCAAGAAAGATGTATTTCAAATTGTCGGGGAGTGGTTTGAGATTGGGGGTGGGTGGTTTAATGATGGATGGAAGGGGTCTCTCAAGGGAAGCCTCTAAAGGAAGAAATGTGGATGGATTGTCATAGGAATAGGAAGAAAAACACGATTTAGTGGGGCGAAATTGCGCAGTCGCGCATAGGGTTGCGCAGTCGCGCAGATTACGCAGCGCGCATGGGGCATGCGCAGGCTGCGCCTCTGCTCGACATTTCGGCCTCAATTTCTTGCACTTCTTTTTCTTCCTTTGATTCTTCTAATGGTTCTTCCTTTTTCCAATGCTTCTATACTTTCCTGCACATCATGAGACAACAAAAACCGCAACCCTTCCTTCTCGACATTGTTAGTGAGGGCCACCTCAAGTGGGTCCCTATGACCAATTTGGTAAACCCGATTTGCCAAACTTTGAATCTTGTCAAGAAAGTAGCAACAACTCAAATCATCGGTCTTTTTCATCGTCTCATACACATTATATTTCAAAACTTTCCCTTCAAATTCCATGGTCAAAGTTCCATCATACATGTCAAGCTTGGTTTTAGAGGTTCTCATGAAAGGCCTCCCTAGCAAGAGGGGTGTAGCCTTAGAGTCCTGGTTCCATATCCAAAACATAAAAATCGGCCTAAATATGAATTTATCAACTTCTACCAACACATCCTCTACAAGACCCTTGGGGTGAATTGTGGAACGGTCCGCCAATTGGATCACAACATTGGTCCTAGACAAAGGAGGCAATTCTAAGGTCTCATAAATGGAATAAGGCATGACATTAATAGAGGACCCCGAGTCTAGCATAGCTCTAGCAAAATCTTTGCCTCCAATTGAGCACGGTATAGTTAGCATGCCCGAGTCATCACACTTTTTGGGAAGATTTTGTTTGAAAATGGCCGAGACATGCCTACTAACCGTGACCCTTTCTACTCCTTTCCTTGGCTTCCGTTTAGGGGTGCAAAGTTCTTTGAGAAACTTTGCATACCTAGGAACGGTTTTGATGATAGTAAAAAGAGGGATGTTGACCTCACATTTCCTAAAAGTTTCATAAAGATCGGTGTCTTTATCAAACTTCTTGGGATTTGTGAGGGCACTAGGAAATGGTACCTCCGGTTCATATTCCTTTTCAATCTCTTGGAGTGAATCCTTTGTGTTGGTGCTTCCTTCCTTTCCTTTGTCAATGCTCAAAGGACTCCTCTCTTTTTCCTCATTAGCTTTTGAAGATGATCCTTTCCCTTGTTCAACCACAAGTTCCTCTTCAATTTGATCTTCAACCTCAATAACCCTTTCTTGTGACTTGCCCCTTCTCTTCTTCTTGGGAGGGGATTCTAAAGTTCTCCCCTTTCTCAATGTCATGGCACTAGCATTCTCTCTAGGAGGAAATGTAGTGGAGGGAATAGAAGTTGAGGTCCTTTGATTTTTCTTGGCAAGTTCTTGGGCAATTTGGCCAAGTTGGACTTCTAGGTTGGCAACCTTGGCATCACTAACATTCTTATCGGCATCAATCTTGTCAAGCCTCTTGTTTGTTTTGACTTGCTCTTGCAAAATGTTTTTAAGCAAGTCTTGAACACTTGGTTCCTTTTGAGAATTGTTGTTACCTTGATTGCCAAATTGGGATGATTGACCTTGGTTTTGGTTTCTACCTTGGTTGTTGAAATTCCCATTCCTATTCCCTTGAGAGTTTGAACCTTGACCTTGTCGGGAATTTTGGTCCCTCAAGTGGTTGAATTGACCATTCACAAAACTCTTTGAGGTGTCACCACCCCAACCAAGTCTAGGATTGTCTCTACTCCCAACATTGTAAGTATTGCCACTAGGGTCATAATTGTAGTATCCTCCCCCTTGAGGATTTCTAGCATTGTAATTCCCATACCCCATTGCACTTACATTCTCCTTGCTTATTCCTTGCTCTTCCATGATGGGACAAGTTTCCATTGGGTGTGGCCCTTGACAAAAATTACACTCCACATTAGATCCTTGTGCTCCTCCTTGATTGTTCCCCACTAGTTGAGCAACCATTTTTGTGAGATCATCCACGGTTTTCTCAAGCTTGTGGGTAGAAGGAGAAGGTGTCTCAATGGAGTTAAGAGTCTTTGACCCTCGGCTTCTTCCATAGTTCCTTGTGCTAGCGGCCAACCTTTCTATGATCTCATTTGCCTCCGCCACGGAATAGTTGTCAACTCCACCACCCGTAGCGGAATTAACCATGATTTGGTATTGTTGTGTAAGACCATCACAAAAGTTGACCAAAAGGTCATCACCACTAAGGCCATGGTAAGGACATTGAGCAACTAACTTCTTGAATCTCTCCCAATACTCATATAAGCTCTCACTTGCATCTTGCTCCGGAGAAGTGATGGCTTTCTTTGCATGGTTATGTCTTGAGTCGGGGTAGTATTTCTCAAGAAAAGCCGCTTTCATGTCCTTCCAAGTACGGATTGTACCCGGTTGAAGGTAAAACAACCAATCTTTTGCCCCATCTTGAAGTGAAAATGGGAAAGCTCTCAACTTAAATTGATCTTCCGTGACACCATTTGGAATGGCACCCTCACACATCATATGGAATTCGGAAAGATGGCGATTTGGGTCATCTCCCGCATGTCCATGAAACTTTGGGAGGTTGTGAATGAAATAGCCCTTCAATTCAAAGTTGGCATTAGCCCCCATGGGTGGGTAGGCTATGCAAAGAGGTTGAGTGTCATAATTCCTTGCCCGGAGCTCCCTAATAGTTCTAGTATCATTCGCCATTGAAGGGTATTCCACTTCAATTGGCTCTACGTCAATAGGATCTTCTTCAATAGGGGCTTCTAAAGGTGGTTCTTCTACTCTATGTTCTCGTTGTGCTCTTTGGTACCAAGGGTTAGTAAATAACCACGAGTAGGCTCCAAAAGCGTCTTCTTCCACGGGAGTTGATTCACCGTGTTGTGGGGAACCAAACATAGACCTTCGCACTAAGCAAACAAGTTAGAACTTCCTATTACTTCTAACAACAAGAGGAGTAATAAAACAACTAAACATAAATTCACAAACTCAAGTTCTAGCTATGTTGCCCTTCCCCGGCAACGGCGCCAAAATTTGATAAGCAATAAACTAGGTCGTTAAAATACTAGAATTAGCGTACCAAATTAACAATTTATAAGCCAAACTATACTCTAGACTACTCTAAATGATAAAGTAATATAGTGCAAGTAAGGGTCGAACCCAAGAGAAGGTCTTTTAAGCTAAATACTTGAATTGTAAACTATTGACTACTAAGGCCAAGATTATAAACAAACAATGGTTATTCACAATGGCAAACAATAGAGAGACATAAAAAGGGGGGTTTTAGAGTTGATTTGTGACATGAAACAAAGTGAAATTTGCAATCCTATTCTAACAAGCAATATAACAAACACTTGGTGAGTAAGATGATTCAATAATTAAGAGAACTTGGTGCAATCCTACAAGTTCCAACTTTTCTCAAAGCAAGACTCTTTTCTCTCTAGTTTTCATTTACCCAACAACAATCCTCAAGCAAGTGATTACCACTATCTAAGCCAACAATGATAATCCTACTTCAACTACAAATTCTAACATTAAACCATGTAAGAATTGTAACCAAGAGCATGAAGAACAAAACCAAGAGGAAAGTAAATGGGATATCACAAAGATATGTTTAAACCAACAAATCCTATGATACAATCAATTTCTACTCACAAAGGTTGATACTTTAAACCAAGATAACAACAATTATGAGATGCTTCAACAAGTTATTACAAAAGCAAGCAACTTTGCAACAACAAGCAATAGATGAATGTAAAAGAGGCAAGGGTAATTACTTCTCACAACAAAACATTCATCATGTCATTAAAACTTAGAAATTGAAATAAATGAAAGAGTAGAGATTAAGGAGTCAATACAATGATAAAGATGGAAACTTGCAATGGATTACACGAAGTAGGGAAGGATTTAGCCTTCCATAGTCTTCAAAACCCAAAGAAATAGAGAAAGATTACAACTTTGCATCCAAAAAGTCTTCTAAATTATTACAAGATTAAACCCTAAGAATGAGATTAGAAGAGATGATATGATGGTAGGTGATAATCCCAGGTCTTCAAACTTCTCGGGTATATATAGGGCTTCACGAAAACCTAGAAAGATTTCCACTTAAGAAGCCCACAAACGAGATTAGAAAAACCCGCAAAGCGGAGCCGCAGCAGTCGCGCAATCTTTGTTCCACCTGCGCAATAGTGCGCACTGCACAAGACTGTTTCTTGCGCAGTCGCGCACTGGCTCGCATTTTGGGATTTCTATTTGCCACGAGCTAGACCTCTTCAATTGCCTTCATTTCTTCTAGTCTTCATTCCTACTTCTCCCAACTTGTTTCCGGGTTACAAGTGATCTTCTTGTGCCTTATCTTGACCTTTGAAAGGTGCTCTATTGCCGCTCGGGTTCCATGCATAAGGATTATGTGCTCAACCGAGTAAAAATGCACAAGTTACCACCATATAACCGATTGCCAATTGTTAGGAAAAGTGAACCAAAAGACCCATATTAAAAGACACGAGGGTGATAAAATCACCCTCTTAGACCGACACAAAACAATGCTATCAATGGCAATAATACTTGTCTGTTTGTCATCTTTTTTTATCTCTTTAGGTAAACAACTGGAACCGATTCAATGTTAACTCAGGAGGGACTCTGGTGGAGAAGTGCTGTCATTTCTTTGATCTCATGAGATTGTTTGCGGGTGCAAATCCTGTTCGTGTAATGGCTTCTGGAGCCATGGATGTAAATCACAAGGATGAAGTATATGATGGGAAGGTATTCTCTTGCACTCAGAAGTTGTTTGGTGAACTTCACCTCTCTAAAACCCCTTTATCTCAGTCTGGAATTTAATCCCTTTTCTGTTCTGGCTGTGGTTTATCACAGTTGGGCAGGTCACTATGCTGCGCTTATTTTGTTTTCTAGAGTATTCTATTCTGAGGTGACTGAGAACTGATAGTAGTATTTTATGTTAATCAACAAATGCTACAAAATGTGAATTGTCAAGTGTCAACATCAGCCATACTAAAGGACTTAGATAATAAACATTTAGATTTATCTTTCTTCACGTTTAGATTTTATTTCATTTCTAAAGCGATAGAAGCGTGTCATCTAAGACTCTATGGAATTTCTCAGAGGAGAGGAGATCTACTCTGCTGAGAAAAATAGGTGATTTCTATGTGGTGCCTGAATTCATTCAGAGAAGAAAGTTTGAGGTTACTTTATGGCTTTAGGAACCTACCTTTTGGGCAAGAGAGACAAGGGAGTTGCGGTGACCAAAGAAATCTGAGGGCTGCGGTAACATCATAGGGCGAGTTGTATTCTTCTTAATATTGGTAGGAAGGGCTGTGAAAACTTTTTCATAACAGCTTGATGATGTTAGGGTTGGAAACCTTGGTAGATCATGGATGCAATTCCAAAACACGTATCATTCTCGGTTAATAAGAGCTGGTGATCGGATAGCAAAGATATTCTCTAATGGTGCCCGATTACCTTTGTACGGAGGAATTTTTTGTAATGTTTGCATCTGAGGACTCCTTGTCTTTCTTCCCCTTCATTGATTTAAAATATCATACTTCTCTACCAATCGTACTTCGCTAATCGCTACCAATGATCAAGTATTAGTCTAAAGTTATCTGGAGTCACTAAACATGATTCCTCGTATAAGATCGTCAATATGAATTGTGAAAACAACGAAAAAGGTGGAATATCTTAATTTTTATTGAACTTAAAAAAGTAATCATGAATGTCGTGTTAATGGTCAGTCTGAGCTTGGTCGGTAGTGTGTTTTGCCGTTAGTGTAGGATGACAACTTAGTTCTTGGGGTAGGTTCGGTGTGGTAGCTCTGAGGCTCTGAAGATAAAATTAGCAAGAATTCAATCTGTGTGTGTAAGAACTGTGTAAAATATGTTCTTTCTCTCTAGTTTTTGGCTTCATCTTCTTAATGTATACTTCAAGAAATATAATGACGTTGTATTGGTACACAGGTGCCTGATATTATTGACAACGCATATGTGATTGTGGAGTTTGACAATGGATGCCGAGGGGCTCTCGACTTGTGTATGTTTGCGGAAGGAAGTAAAAATGAGCAGGAAATATCCGTCATCGGTGATGAGGGAAAGGTGGTATTTGTATCAAGTTGAACTAATTTCATCTATAGTTGGTCGCTCAAGATACGTCCTCACACATTGAACACGTGAGACATACCCATTTACCCGTTAGTTAAAGCGATATTAATGTGTAACTAATGGGGAAGTAGAGCTTTCTCACTAAATTAATTGTGCGACCCCTGTTTCATCTAACCTTTAAACCACCAACTGACTATCAAATTACTCGCAACTTCATCTACTATACTTCTGACTGCATGCTAATTTCTTTCAGGGCGAGGCCTTTGTTCCTGAGGGTATCGTGAGGTTTGGAACTCGTGTGGCAGGCAGGGATGGTGTACAGACTATAAAAACAGTAGATGATCGAATAAAGTAAGTGGCTTTATTTCTAACGCCTTGTTTGGTTGGAGATAATCTCGGTTACAATGTAAATGAACCTCCATAAGTAGAGATAAGGGAAGATATTGATCATAGTTTCACTTAAACCCATGTTCACACCGTTAGATGTAATTAACCACATCATTCGCCCTTCATTTTCCACATTTCGTGTAAAGTGGATCCTATATTCCTATTGCAGCCTTACCCATGTGTTTTACAACACAAAGAGGTTGCTTATGGAGGACTCATAATGAGACCTGGGTTGAAAATTCCTGTCGGACAAGAAATTCTGTCACTTCAAAAGAAGCACAACTAGTTTGTCTATCTCGTCATAAACCAGAACCATAGAATAGCGAGTCTCTTTAGCTTCACTGAAATTGGAAACAGGATGAGCTCTGCCATCCTGTCATAGGTTCACTACCAGAATGCTTATGAAAATTTCAATCACCTTTCAGATATGACGGTTTGCATCATGGTTCAAGCTACTTGGAGCACCTGAACTTCTTGCATGCCATTAGGGCTAGAGGCGCGCAGGCACCTGAAGTCGATTTAACTGATGGATTGATATCTGTGGCTATAGGAGTTGCCGCTCAAGTTTCCATAGAACAGGGTCGATTTGTTACAATACAAGAGGTCTTAACATAAGTGTATAGTGCAGACGGAGACTGCTGCTATTCTTCAGATAACCAATAAGAAACTGGGAGTCTATGTTCTTGCTGCGAATTGTGATGCTTATGTTTGTTACTGAGGAGCGATATTGTAAATTTTATGAACATACTGATCTTCAGCAATTGCAGGCTTGAGTTATCTTACATCCTTGTTCAGTCTTTAAATTATTCCTTGAGTTAGCCGTCACTTTAGATAAACTATAAGCACATCAACATTGAACCCTTATGCGTTGGATTTGGTTATAAGTTACCTCTGACTCAAGTTGATTTTTTAGGTTTGATAAAAATATTCACAAAAGAATAAAAACGTAAATAACGTGTTGAGTTAGAGGCTAGGTAGCACGGACACTTCTCTTAATCAGCCGTCCCGTGTTTGACACCATATCGGACACCGACACTCCTCGGACACACGCCGAAATGTGTTGGACGCCTATAAAGCCGTGTCTAACTTTCAACATTTATTTGGGCACGTGTCCGACGCGTGTCCATGGTATTTGGGCCGTGTCCGACGCGTATCCATAACATTTGGACATCATTTGGGGTGAACAATGTTCTTTAGACGGGAAATGAGCTGTTGAAATAGCTTGATTAGAAGATGGGTTTTGATGGAAAATGAAAATGAGTTATAATCATGGACAAATTTTACCTTTACTTATTTAAATTTAATATCATACTTTTATAAAAATAAAATCGAATGTTTATATTTTATTAAATTCATATAACGTGTCTCGTGTCCTAAATTTCCTGGGATGCCGTATCACGTGTCCGTATCGTGTCCGTGTCCGTGTCCGTTTTGGTGCTACCTAGGTTAGAGGGAATATAAAGTGTAATCATAATCATAGGTTCTCAATTCACTCGTGCACTATATAGCTTCTTCCAGGGGGCTCTTTCTATAGCGCAAGGATTACATGGGTACAGCCGTACAGGTAATTACCACCAAAATTTTCTCAATTTCCTAAAAAGAAATAGAGAGGTCATTATCTATTAACGATCTAGATTGCCTGTCAACCTAAAGGGTTAATAGAGTATAGATGAAATAATATTATCCTATTATTAAATGGGTTTGTAAGAGAAAATGAAGAGAAAAGAAATTAAAAGGATCCTTGTTGAATTAACATGATGTACACTACTAACCGTGGAAGACGTGATATTATAGCGCGGTATATCATCGTCCGTTTTAAACATCACTACCCCAGTGATTCAATGGCTCCCGCAAATTACGAGGTAAAAAGGGGTCCATTTTAAACAAGATGGCAAATTAACTAATACCTATAATAAAACACAAATACACTTTACAGTGCGTCTTGCTTCAGACGGGCCTTTTTGGTCTGAAATAATAAAACGAGATTTTGTAACCATTTTACAGTTAAATGTGACCACTATTGAAAACCAGTTACCATAAACCGTAACATTGCCTATATCATTGTGGTTACATTTAACTATAAAATGGTCACATATGCACGTTTGAAAAAATAAAAGGAAAAATATCCGTCTGAAACAAGAATTTGTGTACGCTTTATGCTACAATGACAAAGTTATAGTAATAGGCTTTTTTACTTCCTCATGCATAGGAGGGACATAAAATTACCACTCCATCATTTTTGGTACAGCCATTTACCTCTTTGTGAAAGCACGCACGGCAAGGGGATTATACACTGTTGTCGACGGTGGACACCCAGTTTACACCAAAAAAATCATTTTTGGGTATCTCAATCAATTATTTACCTTTTTATTTGTTTTTAAAAGTGTTTTTGATGACCAACTAGTTTTGTTGCCCGTGAAAATTCACGGGACAACTATTTATGATTTTCCATTATTGTTTACTCTTTGATACCGTGTGTACAGTGTACCAGATCTTGACATTTTGTGATGAAATATGAATCATATGCTAGTCTATGACCTTGTTTTAGTTTTAATGACACACTTGACATCCTTGTCGAGTAACATTATATACATTGTATAGACTTTTCATACTTTTTTTTTGGCATACTCAAATTATGCTAGTCTTAATATTTCATCTCTATCAATTTGCCAAAAATCCTAAATGACAAATAAATAGTTGTCTACTACAAATCTCATTGTAATCTTATTATGTATTATAAGACATGTACATTTGATAATGTGACATGTACACATAAATATTAGATAACAATGTACATTTAGCCATTATCCATGTCAATAAGATTTTTTTGTCCAACTTCTTGTTAATAAGATTGAGATCCTCGCAACTCCAATTTCATTTTATTAGTGATTTTTCAAAGGAAAATTGATGATGCGTAAAAAACAACACATACCAAAATAAAACATACATTTGAAGTTTTTGAAGAACTAATTTTTTTATGAACTTAAAAATAATTAGCCATTCACATTCATGTTGTCAATCTTGTAGTTAGTTTACAATATAGTATTGAGTAAAATGAAGGGAGTACTTATTTAAGTAATTCTAGTATTTTTCTTTTCCATATAGTTTTGATTTCTCTAATGAAACATCCCTACAATAAAAAATCCACCGAGTAATTAATAACAAACAAAATGGTGGAATTTGATTTATGTAATATTAACCTTATCGTTATTAGTTTAAGTTTTTCCTTTAATAATGAAAGAAAAAGGGTATTGAGTCATAAAGATATAAGTATATTTACCTTTAAATAGCACAACCCCACAAATCTTGGTAGCCCCTAAATGAAGACAAAACAACACATATATGAAGATTAAAAATGTGATGAGCACTTTATAACCAATGGATTTTAAAAATAAATATATTAATTATTAATTTAACATCCTATTACACTTACCTTACCTTAATACATACACTTACCTTGATGTTGATATAATGATAAGAAAGATTATTGATACATACAATTCTGTTGACGATGGGCGTAATAAGCTTACATTTATTCTAAAATATCACCCGTGAAAATTAACTTCCATAATGTTTAGAATTTGATTACGTAGAAATTGAAAAAACTTTCAAAGAAATCGAAGATTGAATCTACTGATTGCGTAAAAATGAAATTTACCTGAGTTAGCTAAGCCTATGACTTTACCAAAACGCCTTCATTACCGCCTACACAATATAAGAAAAACAAAAAAGAACACAAATTAGTAATTGATCATACAAAATTCAAGGAAGTCAAATAAACTACTCAAATTTTTACCCCTCACATGACTATTTATAAGAAACAAAGAAACAATCTTAAATAGGAGAGGTTAAATAATGCTAATTTAGAAGTTGAATGATGTACATTTGAATTTTTTGACATCAATATTAAATAGGAAAAAAAACATTCACATTCAAAGGGTTGTGGATAGTGAATTGCTTTATACGGAGTATAATCTTTATGATAATAAAAATTATTGTAAATTAATATGAGAGTTGAATGGGGTGATGGTTCTGGCATTCAAAAGGTTGTAGATTATGAGTTGTTTTATATAATCTTCATGGTGAATTGCAAAGTTAATACGGGAGCTTAATGAGGTGATGTTTAATTATTGTATAGATAGGAAAGAGTTATTATACTAGAAGAAGAAAATTATTTTGTGACATCAAAATTAATATGAGGCTTTTATTTTGCCTCAACTATCCTTTTAATTATATTTATAGATGGCATTTAAGTTGTCTTTTTAATTATATTGTAAATTGTAAAAATTAATTATTCCATGATGGTTCAAAAAAGTAAATTGTGGAATTTTAAAAGGTTTTTCATTCAATTTTCTAAATTTATTTTACCATTAATTATGAGAGTAAGTTTTGATTGTGGAATTGAAAAAATAACCTACTTATTGAAGTTTTTTATGTTTGTTTGCAATGTCATATGTCGTAAAAATTACACTCAAGTTGTCTTTTTAATTATATTGTATAGATAGATAGATAAATTATGAAACTTATAGAGTTATGGGTGAATTTGTAGCATCACTTTTCTAATTTTTTAATTAATAATAATAATAATAATAATAATAACAATAATAATGTCATATGGAGTATTTAATAAACATATATAATTTAAGAATAATAATAATGTCACATGAATTTGCCATGTCACATGCCACGTCACAATTTAACTTGCCATGTCACATTTAATTTGCCATGTCACATTTGCCACGTCACAATTAATTTGCCATGTCACATTAGCCTTTTAATTATATTTTATAGATTTGATCCTCCACAGCCAATTCATTTGTCGTACTATCATGTCAACCACTGCACTAGGACGTCCTCGACAAACGACTTAGAAACTAACGTATTTCCAACCGGATTCGGTCTAGCAACAGTAAAGTAACAGTAACGGGTAACCTCGGGTACACAATTACAAATAAATACACGACACAAAGCATATACATTTTCGCGCGCATTTGTAAACTTGTGGAGCAGAGGAGTGATTTGCCGGAAAATGGAAGAAGATGCTGGAGATAAATCGAGCTTCGTCATCGGAATCATCGAGAATCGTGCTAAAGAGGTCTTTCCTTCCATCTTTTCTTCAAATTCATAATCCAGTTTCATGCAATTAGTTACCTATTAACCTAAATTTTACTCCTAATGTTGTTAATCAACTTCTAATTTAGCTTTCCGATGATTATGCATATTTTGTTGAAATTTAATTGATGTTGAAATTTTTCTCGATAATTTATTTATACTGGAACTGTTTAATTGCTTGAGAATTGTTAATTATGTAAGTATTTAATTGTGGAAATGATTCGACTGTTTTGTTTTTCGATGTATCGTGATTGATTTTTTTATTAGGTCAACAAATTGTTTATCAGTCACGAAACCTAAATTCATTTCGGTGAAATGCATTTCATTTTCGCTTAATTTCGCTAATTGTTAGAAACAGGCGATGCGGAAGGTGTTTTACGTGATAGTTAATTGGAGTAAGTTGATGAATATCTATAGGTAGTAACATGTGATCTAAACCAATTTAGTATACTTCAATTACGGATTTCTGAGTTTAGATTCTACAGGCGCGAAGTTTGCAGCTGATTATGCTGTTTTTCTAGAGAGGCTTGTTTTTAAGGTTCCTCGTATGGTTAACTGGTTTTGATATACTCATTTTTGTTAGTTGCGATCTTTTGATCTATGTAAACACGGCTTAGGTTGAATTTTTCTTTGAGGATTATGGTATGAGAAGTGGGAGGAGGGTGGTACACTGATACAGAAAGATTGAGAAGAAAAGGTAGAGCTCTTTGATTAGCGATACACTGGAAACTAACTATTGTTCCGTAGAAAGGCAAAATACAGAATAGAGAATATAGAACCTTATATTCGTTGAATGTTAGAAGAACTAGTCCAGAAATATGCAGAAACTAAAGAGTAAAATTGAGGTTATTTGTGCTTGTACAGGTTGGAGTTGCGGCTTTGGACTTGAGATCTGCTTCACTTCACCTTTCTCAGTACATTGAAACAAGTAGTTCGTACCAGAATACAAAAACTTTGTTGCATTTCTATGACCCAATGTCGATCATTGTTCCCCCTAGCAAGTTGGCTCCAGATGGTATGGTTGGAGTGTCAGTTCTGGTGGACAGATATTACTCAGCGAGCAAGAAGGTGCGTGCGTGTCAACTGTCAAACTGCTGTGCGCCTGTGCCCATAGCACTGTTTGTGTTGTTTACAATTTCTGCATCTCAGATACTATATGATATGGTCTTACATGTGAAACCAACTTATTAAGGCATTAACCCATTTATTGAAGAGGGCACGGCTTTGGGTATGTGAGACCGTCTCATGTAAGACTCGCTGTTCAAAATAATAAATTCCCATTCTTTCAGGTTATAATGGCCCGCGGTTGCTTTGACGATACCAAGGTTGGGCTTTGCCTCGTCCTCAGTTCAAATGTGATAATGATTTGATTGCTGGTAATTGGCTGATGATGCCTTTGCATCCCAGGGAGCTGTCTTGATTAAGAATTTGGCAGCAAAGAAGCCCTCGGCCCTTGGCCTTGATAGTTATTACAAGCAATATTATCTCTGTTTGGCTGCAGCAGCTGCTACTATCAAATGGTATTTTCGATTTCCTTATAAAATACGTTCCATGGAAGATCGATTGCCTTCTCATTGTAGGTTTTTGCTTAGGATAGGCTAAAATATGGTTCTTAATTGACTCTCTGCGAGACTTGTGATCAGTAAATGAGTTTTTGCTGCTTTTAACTCGTCATTGCTCATGATTCATGGAAATTAGACTCAAGCATACAACATGAATGCATCATGTAGGCAGACGTTATGGTCACCTTCCTACAAAAGATCGGGTAGAGTATAGTACTAACTAAATGTTAGAACTTTCTTTTTGAGGTGATTTATCACAAATGGCTGTCATTAATGTAACTAATATGGTCAGCACAGATTGGTGAATGATGAATTATACTTCTATAAAAAGGCCTCCCTTATTTATTGATGAATTATTATCTTTATGACATACAGGACAGAAGCAGAAAAAGGAGTTATTATCACAAATCATTCCTTATTGGTATCTTTTGTCTTCTTCCCCTATCTTCGTTTTCTCAATGCACCACTCTTATATACTGATTTTATGCTTTTTTCTGGCCATATGTATGGAAGTTAATTAATTCATCCTTCCAATAGAGTTCTTATTTAGGGATAGTAATTTCATGTGCTTGAAAACTAGAGAATGTAAAGAGAGACAGGTATAATTGTGATGATGACTGAATCAGTCCATCTCTTTCAGCAAAGATGTATTATTCTTTAACTTCGGGAACTAATTGGTCGTGAAACGCTAAACGCGCTGTGCTTTTGTTTACATGAAGTGGTGGATTATCATCTCGTTTTCGTTTATGGATCTCTTGGAAATAACCCTTCCATTACTGCAGGGGAGAGGCTGCATTGCTGCAACATCCAAACCCCTCTTACCCTCTTTGAGGGATAGCCTCTTTATAGCACTAGGGTTATTATACGACAATAAACTGTATCAGTATCTCATTCTTGATTTATCAATATCATTCTATAAGTTTATCAATATCTCTGTATTTAAAACAACAAAGCAGCAGTGGCGATTAAGTTGCGTTCAGTCAATCAACATAAGTTAACTGTTGCTATTATTGTACACTGAAATATTATTCACCTTTTGATTGTTGTCATTTTGCATCCAAGTTTTTGAATACTTTCTAACTTTTCAGGTTACTTTTAATGGATCATTTGATCACATGAATATTGATGCTACTAGGTAAGCAAGCACGTGCATTTTTACCCTTCTAAATTCGCTATAACTCTCAATGTGACATTTTACTGCTCATGTAGGACTTCGTAATATATGCTCACATCCCTTTAGTAATAGACAACTTCCTGAGATGATAGAAAAAATAATTGATGTAACTCAATCCCTCAAAATCTCTTAAATCATTTGTAATTGTCTCACAGCATTGATGCTGGAGAGTGCTGAACATTTGTTCCTAGCACTACTCTTTGTTCTGGATAAAAACTATGGAAGCTTCAGTAACTTAAAACTGCTGGTGACAGTGTACAAAATTTGGAACTCATTGAGCCATTGCATTCGAATCTTTTGGGTACAAGCAACAAGAAAAAGAGTCTCTTCCATATGCTTAAGACAACAAGAACTACAGGGGGGTATGTTTTCTTTCTACCTGCTCCATCTTACACTCTCCTAGTAATGCAAAATATTTTTTTCTCCTTTTGTTTCTGACTTAGCAACTCAAATTCTATAGAGGGTACTTTTAATTGGTGAAGTGGTCCAATATTTCATAAGATGAGCTTCACAACAGCAATGTGTAAAAAAGTAACAGTATACGATAAAAAGGGATACGCTCATCATGAAAATATGTACCAGATGAAAGAGTCACTTTGAACCACGATCAATAATAAACGGGTTAGGAAAAACACATAAAGGAGTATGGTAGAAGTGGTCTCTCAATAACTTAATGAGAGACCGTCTCTTACAAGTCTTTGTTAAAAAGTGAAGGGTTATTTTGGGGAAATTAAGGGGTCTCTGCTCTTACAAACTGCCAGCGTAATAACTAATAACACTGTTTATAGCTTTTATATTATCTTCAAAATGCTGGGATGAGAGTTCATTTTTTTCCCGCAACATAGAGTTAGCATTGCTGCATGGGTAGTAGTTTGGAACTGTTGCCTTACAGACAATATTTTGTAAAGGGTACAGCTTAAAGAAACTTTAGTTGAATTTTAAGTTACTATGACATGATCTTGGTACTGCAAAGGAAACTAATCAAAGTAATGTCAGGCTTATTTCTTATACTGTCTTCAGCAGATTTGTTGACTTTATTTTCTTGCAATCTTCTGATGTGCATTGGGTTTAATTTTAGGGGTTTATTTTTTCTCATTTTAGCTCTTATGTGGTAGTTCATTAAGACCCTTCACTTCTTGTACAGGACTAGATTGCTCCGTGCCAACCTTCTACAGCCTTTGAAAGATATTGAGACTATCAATGCTCGCCTGGATTGCCTGGTTAGTTGTTATGTTTCTTTTCTGATCATAGACCTCAAAACGGTTCTACCTTATTCTTCTTTAAATTTTCCTGTATATTTCACCGTGCCATTGTTGTAGACTTGTTGTTTCTTCTAGGATGTTCTCATTCGTGAACATGATTAGATGGAGCTGATTTTATCCTTTCACATTACTTTTTGCTGAACTTTTATATGAACACTCACATGTACGATTTTAGGCTGATTGGCTTATTTTTCTTTGAAAGAAGTTCATGATAATCATGCTCATGGCTTTTAGCCAGTTTCCCTTCTTCTACTTTATTGGACTTATTTTCTCAGATGTAATTGTTAAGTAAACATTTTGCATAATTTACATTTAGGATGAGTTGATGAGCAACGAGCAGCTCTTTTTTGGGCTCTCCCAGGTTCTGAGAAAGTTTCCAAAAGAAACTGGTAAGGGAGCAAATACATGAAGATAAAACAAAGAATTTCATAACTTTTGTCTGTGCATATTTTATTTTAAGGAGAATGTGTTAAAAGAAACACTTGCTTTGATACACTTCTTTCAGATAGAGTGCTATGTCACTTTTGCTTCAAGCCGAAGGTCACAAACAAAGTCTTGGCATCTGACAGTGCTAAAAAGAGCCAAATAATAATTTCAAGCATTATCCTTCTTAAAACCGCTTTGGATGCTCTTCCCCTCCTTTCAACGGTAAACTATGCTTCTAGATTGTGTTATGAATGCCGTACCATTAAAAATAGATGAACTGCTGATTGTCATTTTTTCATTCATTTTGTAAGGTGTTAAAAGAAGCTAAAAGTTTTCTTCTAGGAAACATCCATAAGTCCATATGTGAGAATGAAAAGTATGCCCTCATCAGACAAAGGTAGTGCAAGTTTCTGTCTCCTTAATAAAACATTTACTTTATTCTTTCAAGAGAAATTTTTTAAATCAGTGTTGTTACTCATTTGCATGGCCTATTAAGCAGAAAAACATGGGAAATAGTAATATGAGCGCAGAAAGGGAGGGTTCCCCACAGCATCCATGTTCATACATTGTCATATACATTGTAATGCGACTAAGTGCGCGCTTCGATTGACCAAAAAAAAATATATATATTTGATTCACTTTTCTTCTCACGTTTTGTAGCTTAACTCACAAACCTAGTAGAATTAATTCCAGCCATTGATGTTCAGCTTTTATTGGACTTTTATAGCTCCTTCAAAGAAGCCTAAGAAAGAGAGAAATGCTGATTCATTTTTCGTCAAGCTTCCAGTACACTTTTCTTTAAGTACTTCACGTTTAGATATATTCATGCTAACAGAAGCACTCTGTTTCAGAATAGGTGAAGTGATAGATGAGGATGTAGCTCATTCAAGGGTTCCTTTCATTGCTCGAACACAACAATGCTTTGCTATCAAGGCTGGAATAGATGGGCTGCTTGATGTTTCAAGGAGAACATTTTGTGATACTAGTGAAGGTATTAGACACGTTATTCAGGTAGAATAGCTTATTTAGCAGATCTGAATAATTTTTTCTCATTTCTGACAAATTAATGTATGTTCTGCATGGCAGCTATACATAAGCTTGCTAACAAGTATCGTGAAGATTATAAACTACCAAATTTGAAAATACCTTTCAATAATCGACAAGGGTTTTACTTTAGTGTTCCTCAAAAAGATATTCAAGAAAAGCTTCCTGGCAAGTTCATTCAGGTTGTGCATAGAAGCTCCGTAGTCTTTGTTTGTATATGTGCATGGAAGTCCAGTCCATTCTGACTTTCTTCAAACAGGTTGTGAAACATGGAAACAACATGCACTGCTCTACTCTAGAACTTGCATCGGTGAGTAATATCATATACAATCTCTTGTGAATGTTCCGTTCTTTGGGCAATTGAGCATGAAGCCTGGCAGTCAAATTATTCGTAATGCTCATTGAGTGTGTATTAGTTTCTGTCACACAGCTTTTCCCATCTGCACCTGTTAACTTACTGAAATTATTTTCATGAAAATATTTCATCTTGCCTTTACTTGAATTGTGCAGCTGAATGTGAGGAACAAGTCTGCAGCTGCAGAATGTTGTGTCAGAACAGAACTTTGCTTGGAAGGTTGTATAAAAACCAATGATGTGACATCTATTGAAGTTATATTTTATTGCTTGTTTTTATGTAATCTAACTGAGTATGCTACTCTTGTGCTTTTTTCATAGAAGCAAAAAACAAATCCTATCTTTGTGCGTAGTAATATAGAATATGAGAAATTGTAGGTCATTTGAACATTTGTTGGTAGTTTTATCACTAATTTGGAAGCCAAGTTCTATGTGAAGGTATAGAGAGGAATATCTGAGATGAATAGTTATATAACAGGGTATTACTCGTGGTATAAATGCTTGGCCAAACTGGAGAAATGCAGTTTCTTAAGGTTGTTTTTTTGTGCTTGTAACGGATGGAACCAAAAATGAGGTGATTCTAGGTACTTGGGATTAGAAGTACAAGGATTTCCTCTAGAAGCTTGACTTGTAAAGAAAAGATGTCAGTAGCGAAAGCCACACTGACAAGGTATGAGAATTAATGTCAGATATTCTGGTGGAGAAGAGCAATTGAGAACGTGACATTTGATAAAACTGTCACACAGTAGGATTAGTTAAAGAGACAGTAGATAGGTGTGAGAGGAATACTTTCAGCTATCATGAATGTACTTTCAATATTTATATTTATTTTCACTAGAAATACTTAACCACCTTTCTTGCTCTTCAAATCAGTATTACTAGCAACTACAGACAATTTCAGAAACTGTTGTTACATCTTCAATTTATTCTTAGTATGCATTCCTGATGTTTTTCATACATTTTCCTGCGTTTTTCTCTTCATACTTTTTTCTCCCTTTTGCATCTTCTTTAGCTTCCTTTCATGAGTTTCTCAATTTTATTGCATTTCTTTTCTCACTTTTTTCCTTTCTACTCCTTCCTTTTTTTTCTCTCCTCTTTTCTTTGTTTCACTTTGCCCACTTTCTTGGTTTAGTCTCTTTAACTACATACAAAAAATTTTAGTTTGTTTGGTTTCCTCCTCACATTGACTTACCATATGATGATTCATGTTAACCGACCCCGTAACTATACCAGTGTTTTATGTCGATCTAAGTGAGCATGTTTTGACCTGCCAAATCCCACCGCTAGCAACCAGCAGTTGTATTTTTGTTCATGTGTAATTTCATGTGATTTACGGTCAGGTTCAGATACACGCAGCATGCAAAGCAAGAATACAGGACTGTTATATGGCACAAGTCTTTTTCACATCTCTGCTTGTGTGTGTAGCTGTGTAGACTAATGACCAGTCCACCTCATAACTCTACCACTATTATTTTGCAGACTTAACTGGGTTGCTAAAGTTGTTTCACGCAGTTTATAGCTTTAAGTCCAACACTTTGCTGTAGTAACTAGTTCCTCACATACCAACCCACATTGCTTTTCTCAGAGTATTTCAGTCTTTTCAGTCATATGGAGTATAATTTACCTTAGTTAAATTGATAAAGTTAAATATTCCAGCATGCAAGCTTATGATGTGGTGTATATATTGCAGCTCTCAATGATGCCATCAGGGAAGATGTATCAGTGCTCACTATACTTGCAGAGGTCTTGTGCCTTTTAGATATGATAGTCAACTCGTTCGCTCACATGATATCAACCAAACCAGTTGATCGATATATTAGACCAGAGTTCACTGGTGGGTGCCTTTTATTTTTAGTGTTTGTTATTCTGTAAATCTTTGTATATGACAGCAATAGTTATTTCATCTTATCATTCGTCAGAAAGTGGCCCACTGGCGATTGATGCAGGAAGGCACCCTCTTCTAGAAAGCATTCACAGCGACTATGTTGTATGATGTACTTCTGATTGTCTCATCATTCATTTGGTCATGTGTAGAAAGACCCAACAAGTATTCTTCTTCCTTTTCCATGCAGCCAAACAGTATTTTTCTTTCAGAAGCTTCTAACATGGTGATTGTCATGGGTCCGAACATGTAAGAAGCACTTTCCTGATGTTTCTCTTGGCAAGTATTTTCTTTTGTTTTTTGGTCCTTTTAGTCAACCTGGTGCCTGAAAATGCAAATCCTATTAGCCATATAAGTGCACCATTATTTCCTGTCCTTGTGATTTGGACAGTAACTCAAATCAGGGTTAGATGCTCATACTTCATAGGAGCCCCTGTAGACTCTTAGAATCATAGACAGTGTTTTCGACTTGTTTAGGATCGAGGATTCCCACATCAACTTGGGTGAGATCAAACATTCTAGCTAATGTAATAAATAATGATGTTTCAAATGACTGTTCAATGATTAACTTGTCTTTTGCCAAGTACACAATCAGAAGGTTTTTCTTCCCTTAATATGGCTAATAGGATTTGCATTTTGTTGTACAGTAAAAGTTATCTGTTGGCTTGTGTATCCCTGTGGAAGATATAATCTCTATGTTCCCACAGGCAGTACATTCATGATGTGGAAATCGTGTTTTTTTCTCAGGAGTGGCAAGAGCACTTACCTACAACAAGTGTGTCTTATTGTCATCCTAGCTCAGATGGGTTGCTATGTACCTGCTCAATTTTCTACTATAAGAGTTGTTGATCGCATATTTACACGGATGGGTGCTGTGGATAATCTTGAATCAAATTCTAGCACGGTATGACTTTTTAATCTCACTGATCACTTCTGGATAAAATGCAACTCCAGTGAAGCAGATTTTAGTGTTGATACTTTGTAACTTCAGTGTTGACTTGGTAGCTTGCTGCGCTTCGTTTTACTGTGCAGTAGCAACATTCAATGCAATTCTCGCACAGTTTTTATTTTGGATCATTTGGAAACAGCATATCTTTGTTAAATAAATGGGTAAAACTGTGACATTTGACCCCCATACCTCGCAATTTGCAGGAACCCTTGAGGGACAGGGGGTAATATTATTGTTTTATTCTACTTCAGTGAGTAATTAACAAGTAAACATAACAAAATATGCTGTCTTAAGTTAAAATTAATTGTTCCCTGTGTTGGCTTGTTAACTACCAAAGTGGTACAGCCGTATAGCAGCAGTAGTAAATGAAGATACAAACAGTGTACTTCTTGTTTACCCTTGTTCTTGTTCCTAGTAAGAATTTCAATATGTGAATGATGCCAAATTTGGCAAACATTTTACCGAAATGTTCAGTAATAATTAACTATGTTTTGGAATGTGCTTGTCAAGCCTTCATGGGAAGGCCGCATATTGTACTAGAGTGTAAATAAAATTACGCACTTGAGATTACTCGATTTGTCCTGTGCTAAAATTGGGTGAAAACTAAGAAGTCTACTTCAGAAGCAATGTCAAGAGATGCTTTGGTTTAAACTTCAAATTATTATCGACGCATTCACCCTTAGAATCTTTTGGTTTTACAGTTCATGACAGAGATGAGAGAGACAGCTTTTATAATGCAGAATGTCTCTCCACGGTACAAACATGCATTCTGATTCCTGAGGCCCAACATTTTCAACAATTTTGTTGTTGCTTCAAATTTGACTAAAAGGCAACTTATAATGATTATGTTTTTGAATTTGCAGAAGTTTGATTGTCATGGATGAACTTGGGAGGGCCACTTCATCCTCAGATGGATTTGCTATTGCATGGAGCTGCTGCGAGTATCTGTTGTCTCTGAAAGCGTAAGCATCTACTGAGTATATAATTGTGTTAGCCATTCGGTTATTCGTTTCATCTGAAGCTTGAAGGTTATCTAATCTTTGTCTGTGCAACACCAATGGGCTTTATGATATGCTCCTATTTACTCTATATGATTGATACCGACCTCCTCCTATCTGTCTACTACTCTCGCCAGCTAGTCCCCTTAAAAGATAGAGCTGTAGTAACATTGAAATTCATATCAGACTTCGCGTCTTAGAGATTCGAAGTACTCGTTGAGTCTCTAATGATTTGGACTCCATGCATTCTTTGGAATTTTTGGACAGAGCCTCGTTTATAGAAACTCATGTCATTTTAACACTGCTATCCAAACATTATTATCCACTGTCTCTCCTAATTTTGATTCCATGATTCACTCTTAAGAAAGGCAAATGCTAATGACTATGCAGGGGCGGACCCACCTAGTAGCAAGGGGTGGCGTCCGCTACCCCAAACGTAAAAAAAATGGTTTACAAGACGGTTTTTTGCTACCCCAATCATTGTTAAACAGTAGATAAGTAGATATTATTCTATTAAATCACCAATAAACATCTTCTGGTTTAGTGGTAAATGCTTTGGTTTTTCACCAGTTGGCCCGGGTTCGAATCTCCTTACATGCATATAAAGAGTAATTTTTTTTTTTGCTACCCCATATATTAAATCCTGGGTCCGCCCCTGTGACTATGAATCATTATTCAAATGCTCTTATGCACCTGGAGAAGTGCTTGATGTATTCATTTTAATTAAATGAGATGTTCTGTGTACTTTTCTTCCAGAGCAAATATGTATATGAAAACTGACTTGTACATTGCTATCTATCCTTAGGTACACTATTTTCGCCACCCACATGGAAAACCTGTCAGATTTAGCAACTCTTTATCCTAACGTGAAAATTCTACATTTTCATGTTGACATAAGAAACAATCGCTTGGATTTCAAGGTAGCTCTCTGCAATTTTAAGAAGAAATAATTTCCAGGCTCTTTTCTTCCTTGTTTAGTAACTGGCTTATACTCCATGTCTTTACCAGTTTCAGCTGAAAGATGGACCTCGGCATATTCCTCACTATGGCCTTCTGCTTGCTGGTGTTGCTGGACTTCCAAGTCCTGTAATTGAGACAGCCTCTATCATCACTTCAAAAATCATAGAAAAGGTAATGGATTTTACTGGATCTGTGATTATAGCTATTTATTTATGCAGTGTACGCGTACCCCAGACATCGGGAAATCAAGTCCTGTACTGATACAGCTTGGGTATATTTTGTAATATTAACAATTTAACTTCATATCGAAATTCAACCTCCATTTACCTCTCCTCCTAATTATGTAAGATGTTAATTAGGTCTTTCTATCTCTATTATTCATCAATGCTTGTTACCGGAACTTAAAAGTGACCTCTTTGTTGGATGTCTAAATAATATTTATCACTTTGGATGCTTCCGCCCCAAAGTGATAATATTATACTGTTGCCTGTTGGAACGATGTGGTGGTCTAAAACATGTCGGTATTAATACATGTAGGAAGGTCAGAGGATGGAGGTGGATCAACTGCAATACTACCCAATTCAAATGGTGTACCGTGTTGCTCAAAGGCTAATATGTTTAAAGTACTCCAATCATGGCGAAGATTCCATCAGAGATGCACTTCAGACTCTCAAAGAGGCCTATCTGGGTGGTAAACTGTAGATATCTGTGTGAGGACCGTGAATTCTTGTAAATCGGTCGCACCTAGTGACTAGTGAGTGATTATATGTAGAGTCGTTGAGAGCATGAGACACCTTACATTACATAGTCGATGGTAAACTCAATGATTTGAGATACTCGCACCTGATTTGAAATCAGTAATTTCAACAATATGTGATGATTAGTGTTTAAAGACCATGCTCTTATAATGCCAATACTTCCACCTTCAATAGCTGGATTTTGTGTGCAAAAAATTGTTCGGATTTGTCGACTAGTACACTAGGTAGCACCAAAACGGACACGTGACACGGCATCCCATGAAATTTAGGACACGGGACCACGTTATTTAAATTTAATAAAATACGGAGTATATATTTTATAGTTATATATGTGATTTAATTTTTGAAAAGTATCTGATATTAAATTTAAATGAGTGAAGTTAAAATTTGAGGTTAATTATAACTCATTTTCATTTCCAGAATCAAAATCCAACTTATAATCAATCTATTTCGAAATCTCATTACTCGTCTAAAGAATATCATTTGCACCCAATTCAACTTATTTCCCCCACCAAATTCAACCATATAACACTATTTACCTTAAATTCAACTTGATTCCATTTAAAGGTATGTCCAAATATCATGGACACGGCTCAAAATACCATGGACACGTGCCCAAATAAAAAGATGAAAGTTAGACACGTCTTTAAAGGTGTCCGACACATTATGACGTGTGCCCGATGAGTGTCGTGTCCGACACGGGAAGGCCGATTAGGAGGAGTGTCCGTGCTACCTAGCTCGTACACCATACTCTGCCGTCTTAATAATTCCAGAGGGTGCCTGGTTGTATTATGCAGAATTGCAGAGCTTCTGTTTACGTTGTGTTCTTGGATTAGTCTAGCTTTTTATACAGTTTTGTGCTACTTGGTTGAAGGTTACTTTAAATACCACTGGGCATGACGAATCTAAATAAATGCTCACTCACGCCCAGAAAAGAGGCGATCGACAAGAGAAAAGAGTAGACAGTAATAAGTATCTCATCTAAACCTGAACAAGCATGGATTAATCCTCCAATTCACTGGAATTGAAACCAACACAGCACAGCACAAACACTGGTGCACATAATTTTTGATCAAAGATATAGAATTGCCAAGGTAAATTAAAACAAGAGTATTGATAGGAGGAACCACCAGATGCCTGAAGGTTTCTTAGAAAAGTCTACAAGTCGCAACAATCTCTCAGAAATTTCAATTACAAACCAAAATACTAATGCAAACAAAAAAGGAACCACTGTTGACACCAAAAGGCAAGGCAAATAACCCAGATTAACGGTATCGAGGCATAGACTTGGTTTGGTTTCTCTTCCAGGTTGCCCTGCGGGATGGTCTGGCTTTGTGGTGAAGATGTCCTCTGCCACGAAGTCCTCTGTATTTCTTTCCAGCTGAAGTAAGACCACGGAGCTCTCTGTGTTTGTGAACCGGGTTGCAGATCCAGTTGATTCTTGGGTTGTTTCTCACAGCATTGTGGGCTGGGTCAACTAGGATCACTTCAAAATACTTGTAGGTAGAATCCTACAAAAATTGGCAGACAGCAGGAATGAGAATTTAAACCACCTGAAATTGCGTATCACGGAATTTAACCTAAATACTTGAATAAGACCTTGCAAAAAAAAAGGTTTCTGGTTTAAGACTGTCCGGAGTCTAAAGGGTGGGCATCAGAGCAGTATGAAAGGGGATAATATGGATAAATGGTGGTGGTAGTGGTAATGGTGGTATAATCATAATCATCAACATCAACAACAAGAAGAGCAACAACAACAACATATGGAAAGCCATTTATAGCTACGCCTCATCTACAACTAAGGCAGGTGGCTGTAGCTATATTGGTTTAGGGGTAAATCATTGCCTACAATTATAGGCTCAATACAGTGCAAACTGCCGCCTGTAAGAAACACACACAGACACACACACACACAAAGTGCAGATGCCACAGCAGCAGAAAGCACATTATACATTCATCATTTGCCCACCACTAATGAAACTTGCATAGGCAGAAATGGTAAAAACAAATAGCAAAATAAGTTAATCAAGAACAAACCTCGTTGATCCAGTAAGAGTTGAGGACCCTGAGACCACCAAGCTTGCGTCCAGCACGCTCCTCAGCAACTGACCTCTTGCTACGTTGGAACTTGAGCTGGGTAACTCCCTGGTTTGTAGGCTTACCATACACAATACCCTTAGGCACTGGCCTCTTGCGACCACCTCTCCTTACACGTACACGGTAAACAACAAATCCCTGCCATTTTAGACAAAAATGTTCAGTTCCTAATCAAAAATTACAACCCCACATCCATCATCTTGTTTCACGTATGATTCTCATGTTCAGCAGTTAATACAAGCAAAAACAACCAGAATGTTACAAATACTACAGCACATTTCCCAGCTATGTCAGTCAGTTTTATCGCAAGATTACAAAAGAACATTCAATCCCAGACAACAAGTTTTTAACTTTTAAAAACCACCCATTCTCCCATGAAAAAATTCAAGCACATTTCCCAGCAAAGTGAGTTGGTTTTCTCGAAAGTTTACAAAACAACAATCAATCTCAAACCACAAGTTTACTTACAACTTTTCAGTTCTACCCATTCTCCCATGAAAAAATTGATACTTCCAAACAAACATCAACTCCATCCATATCTAAAATAATAAAACAATGAAATGACAAACAGAAGCATCACAAAAAAGCCCCGTAAGAAATTCTTTCGTACAGCGGGTCCGAAAATACGATAACATGATACACCGGGTATACCTTAGAATTTTCACATCCGATAATGATCCTAATCAAAGCAATCAATAAATCTAAAAGTAACACATTTCGAAACTAAGATCATGTGATTCCCAAGTTAAAACAAATCATAAAAGCAAGAAACTTCCATAGAACTAATTGTATTTAGTTAAACTGATCAACAAAAATGGTAAAAAAAGATGAAAAATTAATAGGAAAAGAGAAAGAAGACCTGCTTAGCCTTGTAACCGAGTCTTCTGGCCTTATCAGGACGAGTTGGACGAGTGACTCGGACAATGGAAGGAAGCTGACGATATTCCCAAGTACGAACCCTAAAAATGAACCTCATAACATCAGATTGCTTCTTGTTCCATAGCTCCTGCACATACTTGTACGCTCCTGTTACAAATATTCATCATCGTCAATTAGATTTACATTTACATTACTATCACAATCATAATCAAAAAATGTAAATTAATTAATGAAGAAGATGAATTGAGGAAGATGGAAGAATTGATTGATTTACCCATGGTTGGCTGCTGCTGGTGGTGTTGAGAGTGAGATGAATTAGGGTTTCAACCAAATTAATGGGAGGAAATGTGTGTGAGGGTTTTGTAGGGCAAACTAGAACCAGGGTTTTGTGTGTCTCTTCATGGGTCGTCTTTCTTTCCAGAGGCCCATTTTTTATTTCGTAGTCCACCAAGTTGGGGAGACACTCTTTTGTAGATCCAATTCCCTATTTGTCGTTAGAGTTGGCAAGTCTGACCCGATCCGAGTAATTCGACTTGACAGAACCTGAGAATATTGTAAGTTTGCAATCCGAAATCGACCCGACCCGACCTGATGACAACCCGTAACCTGACATCACTCAATGATCAGTGACCCAGACCCGACCCGATACTGAGTAGATTAAATTGATGACCCGACAATTATTAAGCTTAATATTGATCAAAATGAAAGTGATTTTGTGTTTAGATTGATACATTTGACTTAATCCTCTATTTACTAAATGAATAGGCTAAACTCTAACTTTTCCCACCTAAAACATATTTCCTAGAATAGTGCTTGGAATTTTTATCATATATACTATAGGTGTGGATGTGATAAGTTATAATTAGATATAATATTTTGTATTTAAATATTTATAACATGTAATATCTCAAATTTTGCATAAATTTATCTCCGATCTTCTTAGGGTAAGGAAATTCCTTTTTTAAAGAACTTATTGATAAAAATTTATTGACTTTTTATGATAAGAAGTTGCGGCTAAAAAATATGGTATTAATAAATATTTGATCAAATTCATTGACTTTTTATGATAAAAATTTGCAGCTAACAAATATGTTATTAGTAAATATTTGTAAATTAACATCATTAATTTCTCGGTAAAAAAAACAAAAAAAAAACACTCATTTTATTACTTCTTACAATTTAAAATTTTTACTTATTTCTCTAATCAAAATACATTAAGGAGAAAAATGAAAAATAAGTGAATTTTCAATTTAAATTCTATAAATAATACACTAAGGCGCTATTTGGTAAACGGCATATTGACCAATTTTTAGCATATTCAAAGGTTTTAGCATTTTTGACCAATCAATATGCTAATTTTAGTGTTTGATAAACAACATGTTGAAACAACATATTTGGGGTCAATATGCTGTTTTACAATATGCTGCTTACCCAACATATTGGTTAACAAATTGTAAAATAGGACATTTTTCTCTATTTTACAAAGAAAACTAACAATCTACTAATCGTAATCTGCCAATTACTAAACACTCAAATTAATTCTGCTAATTATAATATGTTAGTCAAACCTTCTGATAAAATCTGTCATTTATAATCTGTTTTTGCAATCTGCTTATGCTGAAATTAATCCGTTGTTTACCAAACAGGGCCTAAAAAGTAAAACTATATAAATACCGTGCATATATAATATATTGCACGAGGTTTATATTAGTAACTTTATAAATACCGCGCATTCATTGTGCGGGATTTAAACTAGTAATGAAGTAATTAAGCCAAAGAATGGATAAAAACTAAATTTAATGGTTAAAAATTGAAGTAATGTGATAAAGTAAGCGGACTAAGTAATGACGCAACCCAAACATGACCCGACCTGATACATCATTTGACCCGATAACGACCCAAACTCGACCCGATCTTACCCAAGAGGGTTGGCTGACCCGACATAACCCGAAACCGACTTGACCCGACCCGATTGCCACCTTTATTGACCATACCCTTGTCATTAAGATATAGTTAATGAACTTTCGATTTTGCCCCTCGTTTCTCTTTCCTTTTAATTAAATCGCAAAAAACACATTTCTCGCTAAAATCAAATAAAAAATGAAAATTCCCTTTCAAAACTTCAATTTTTTCTTGTCATCAATAAGGAATTGATTCATTTAAACTTGAATCCTCACCAACAACAACAAATCGATGAATAAGTGACCTAGTTTAGCACAATTTTCATTGATTTCGCTAATTTCCATAGATTAGAAAATAAATTTAGCAAATTAGAACAGATTAGAATACTAATCAAACCAAATTCACGCTCAAGCTTAGGATGGACGTGACTGTTGCACCTAGGAACCTAGGCTCAGACGCAAATTCCTCACGTCTGAGCCTCGATTCAAATGTGGAACAACCATATATGGACTCAAGTTTGGATACGATTGTTCCACGTCCAAACCTTTTCTTTAAAAAAAAAAGGTTATTTATTTTCCTTTTTAATCGTTATTAGTAGTTAAAATTAAATTTTAATTTTAATTTTCCGTTCCTAATACGATTTTTTTCCCCTGAGAAGACTAGCAAGAGAAGATGGTTGATAATGAGAGTCAAGTTCGAAGTCGAAGGGTTACGACAATCAGAATGAGAGAAAGTTCCTCACATATAGCTTCAACGCGAGGTTGCACTGCGGCTCAACTTTAAATTTCTTCGTGTCCTCGGGTTTTTTTAGAGGGCGGCTCTAAGCATTGACAACTATACGGGGAATATAGTTAATAGGATAAATATATTAGTTGGACCTCAATTATTACCTTAAGGTTTTGGTTGAGATGGTTCATCTAACATTGTATCGGAGCTAGGGGACCAAATGGTCATGGGAATATCTCACGAAGTGGAATTTCAGAACATGGTGCAGAGAGCCTGTATTAACCACTCTTCAAGCCAAATGGACATTCGAATGAGGGGTGTAATAGGATAAATATATTAATTGGCATCAACATCACCTTAAGGTTTGGGTAGACATGTACTCATGTCCTATTGACTTCCTGGTTCGACTCCTACCTACTGCAACTTTTTATTGTGCAAATTGATTTATGAGACTTTTTTGTGTATAGTACAAAAGGTTTTGAACCATTTTATAGTTTTTGAAAAAAAAAATCTCATGGTTATGAGCTTTTTGTAAATTTTAACTAAACAAATTTCAAATACAAAGAACTAAGTTCGGAGTTCATAAAACCCAATCCTTTTCTCCCCGCCATCGACCTCCCCTTAAACCACCCACTTCTGTTGAGTTCAACACTCTCACCTCATAAAACGCATGACCAACCATAGAAAAACCACCACTGCCCCTCGACCCCCTCCCCCCCCCCCTAAAACATCGGATCCAGTGTTTTAAGGGGTGGGGGAGGGGGTTTCGAAGGATGGTGGTAGTTTTTTAGAGTGAATGAGATGTTTGGGAGTCGGGATAGTGGTATTTGTTAAGGGCTTGAGGCGTGGTAAGGAAGGTCGTCGTGGGGCGCCATGAGGAAGGTCGCCAACGCCGTTACTTATGGTGGTGCAGGTGTAGGTAATGGTGGCAGGTGGTGGATAATGGTGGTGGATGTTGGACTTTAGGTTCTTTCCCTTTAATTTTCAACCTAACACCCAAGTATAATATGAGATAATCCTATTCATTTTCCCTTCTTTCTCTTTCTTGATTACACTCTTTTTCCTTTCTCGAACCAAACGCTCCCTAATAATGTCATTTGTCTTATTCATACAAATGAATTAATATTTAATCCGTTTTAAATTTAAGATGATTATTTTTTTTCAAACCCCTTTCCAACGTCCTAAAATCTGCCGCATATTCCCCTTGGTCACAAAAGAACCCGCCATCATTTACTCCCTCTTTCTCCATTCAAACTCGCAAGTCCCAACTCCTCCACTAAAATTCCAATTTTACCCCTATCCTTCACATCAAACCTAAACAAAAACCCTCCACCTCATTCCTCATTTCCCCACTACCCCTAGAAAAAAATGACCCCACACTCTTACTCCCTCGATTCCCAAACTAAATCCACCGACCTCGCCGCTAAAATCCTCGCCGCCGCAACACCACCGCAAATCGCCGCCGTCATATCTGCCGTCGACGCTCACCTCACCCGACATTCCGCCGACCAAAACCGCCATTTCTTCTCTCTCACCTTCCCTACCTTAATCTCCAAGCTCTTCGGCTTCTCCGACGACGTCGTTTCCTCCTCCTCGCCGAAACCTCCCTCTTGGATTGATACGGCGTCGTTTGATGCCGAACTCGCTGGTAAACTCTTTGATTTTCTTTCTCCGAATGGAACCCTAATTTCTTCAATTTTCGCGGTTGATAAGCTTTCGGTTGTTAAGTATGTGTTTCCTGTTGAGCGATTACCGGAGTGGTTTAGGTTTACGCTTAGTTGTGCGAAGGATTGTCGAATTTTGAATGATTTGTGTAGTTTGTTTAGAGGTAGGGTTGAGGAGGATGAGATTGTTAAAGGAAGTTATCAATTTCAGGTTCATTTGAATGTTTTCGAGTATTTCGTGTTCTGGTTTGCGTATTATCCTGTTTGTAAGGGAAATAATGAGAATTCAGGGATTGTTAGTGTTAGTAGTAGTCGGAAATTTAGGTTAGAGAATTGGACGTCGTCGATTCCGGTTCTTTCTAGTGGAATTAAGCGAAGTCCGGAGCAGAAGGGGGAGTGTAATTTGTATTTGAGACTGTTATATGCGTATCTACGCAATTTTGTCCCTATGGATGACCTGAGTGTACATCAGCCTTATCGTAGCTCGTTGTTGCATTACTCGCCGAGTTTTGATGATTCAGTGACTTTGCGTGCGGAGTTTCTGGTTGACGTGTTTGTGCATTATTGGTTGGTGGATAACGATGTCTCGCCGTTGGCTGTGAATGTGTGCAAGTCGTTTGGGGTGTCGTTTCCGTTTAAGTCGGTGCTGGGGGAGACACCGCCTCCCTCGGGGTTGGGTGAGGTGGTGAAGTTGTTTGTGAAGTATTTGAATTTGAGCTCAGTTCAGGTTGCTAGAGCAGATATGAGAGCGGATTATGGTGGAAGTTCAGGGAACAAGAAGTTGAATTCTGGTGATTTTGCGAAAACTCGGGAGGTTTTTTCGTGGAATGGACATATTCAAAGGCCGTTGTATAGATTCATACTGAGGACGCTTTTGTTTTGCCCAATTGGTTCTTCTATGAAGAACATTTCTGAAGTGTTTTCTGTGTGGATTGATTATATTGAGCCATGGAAGCTTAGCAAGGAAGATTTTTCTGAGCTTGATGGATCGAAAAATAGCACACCCAAGGAGAATGGTCAATTAAGTCAGCTGCAGTACTCACCTTTATGGGAAGGCTATGTGCTTTCCAACTATCTGTTCTACACTTCTTTGGTGATGCACTTTATTGGATTTGCTCACAAGTTCCTTCACACTGATGCTGAAGCAGTTGTGCGAATGGTATCAAAGGTATAAATAATCTTATTCTTGTATTTATTACGTTGCCTTTACTTCTTTTTTTCTGTTTGTAATGAGTTAGTAGATCTTGTGCGTGTATGTTTGTGTTTCATATGACTTAAGTAGTTAAGTATCATTAACATGAATATAAAGCAATAATGCTTATACATCTATGGCTTGTAGGTTTAGGCAATGCACATGTTTAGATTTTCTTATTATTTTGTCACCATTTTTTGGTAGCGTTTTACTCTACTCTAGTTTTTTCATCCATTGTAGAATTTTCATTGAAGCCAAAGATACTATGTTTTTGTTTTGGAATATGATATAATTAACGAAAATGACGAATTTGATTTGTCAAATACCAGTCATTAGGCACAACTAACGGACCATTTAGGAATAGCCTTCTATGTTTTTATGAATAAAGTCTAAAGGTTGCTGATATTCGACCCATTTCCCATCCATAGGCGTGAATCTTTGAGACACCGGGATAATATTGTTTATGTTATCTATTATATCATGTCCCAATAAAGTAACAATTGTGCCTTTGTCATCCATAATGTGCCATAGTGCGGAATACCATTGTGCCTTATTTAGGTTGGATATTGCATGTTTCCTTTCCTAAATGGCATGTTAGTTACTTCTATGTGAGTGATACCTTTTTTTTTTCTTCTGGTATATTTATTTATCTTTGCACTTAGTATTACCCACATTTATGGAAGATAATGCCATGTGTGGATCATGGTGGTTTAATGCTTAAAGCTAATAGGATCATGCAACAAAAGTGTGGTGTAGTATGATCATTTTGCAATAATGGTCACGAAATTGTGTTATTTAGTTAATTAGCTGTCTTGGATGCAACATAACCAATTGTGGATGTTGCAGTGCAGAGAGTACAGATGTAATTTCAAAAGGTTTACAAAATGTGTTAGCTCCTCACTTTTTGAAATCTGAGATATGAGTTGATTTTCCCACGTTTTTAGTCTAAGTTTCTCTTCAGTTTGTACTTTCCCACAAATACGTGTGGCATTCCTCAAAGGGGCATGCTTACGAAAATAATATGTACACAAAGTCGTAGAAATATTGGTGCTTTTTTTTTTCCTTCTTTTCTATGGGAGTTTTATAACAGGAAATAGTGCAGCAACAGCCTAAAGTTCTGTTCATTACGTTACTAGGCATTTTTATACCATGAATATGAGTGTGTATAGGTATTGATCTGAAAATGTTGAAGCTTGCGGATGTTGCCTCTTCTGTTAGGATATGGTTTCAAAATTTGTAAGCTTCAGATGTGACTGTGAGTCATAAAATAGTAAAGGATTTAGTACATCCTGTCTTAGTTTAAAAAAGTGCACCTGAGTCCTGCACTCCTGCCTAGGCGGAATGCGCACTGAATTGTCAGCCAAATCGCCTAGGAGGGCTAGAGATGCACAAGTTCCAAAAGGTGCACCTAAGGCACACGATGTTCATGAAGCACCAATTAGTGGGTCCCACCAAGGCGCACTCGAGTCGCATTACTGTGCAATTCCATATTTTCCCCCCCTCAAAATTCTTTTATTTACGGACTACGGTTCTCTTCTTCCCCTTGTCCTTAATTTTCATTTAGTTATTTACTTGTTAGCCCTTTTTAAAAACTAAATAGGGACTAATTGTACAAAAAAAAAAATCAGTGCAACTTTATCCTTAAGGCCCGTGCCATCGCCTCCCGCCTTGTTCTTCGTCACCTTGAGATCCCATCTCCTCAGTGCACTCACGCCTTCTCAAACTAACCATCCTGTAATGCAAGAATTATTCATTATTCCTTCACTTGATTGCCTGATGGGTGGTAAGCATATTGTAATGGAAGGTGCTACGAAGTAAATTTTTTGACAGATTATTTTAGATAGTTACGGATTACCTTTTCATTCGTTAAATAGGGATATTTTAATTGTCTTGCCTGTCAGCAAATACGTCGTGTGCCTTTTGTTGCATGATTAAGAAAGTTCGAGTTTCAGGTTAACTTTCCTAACCTTTCCCTGAAGGTCATATGTTTTAAATGCTTATGTAAAAATATCTGGTATCTTGTCTAAAACCACCTTTGATGGAAACTGAACTCAAACCTTTTTTTTCTTGTCATACACTCATACTTAATCTTGCTGCAAATGCAAAGCGTTTTTTAGCTACATACTCGTACGCGGTAGGAGTCTGATGTCTCTTGATGGATAGTGAGAGTATCTATAATGACCTATTTTCTAGGAAAGGTGGTTTTATTCTGATTTTTCTCACCAATCTTTTTGGTTAGTTCATCGATATCTTGTGATTTTATGCTTGTGATAGGTGATGGACATATTAACTTCTTCAAGAGAACTGCTGGACCTCATAAAGAATGTTGATGCTGCTTTTCACTCCAAGAGTTCTGTGGGTAGCAAAACAACAATCAGTAGGTTGCATAAATTCGTACCACAGATTCGTGAGCAGCTTCAGGTGATCTCTCTCGCTCAATTCGCCAAGGACTAGAGTTATATAAAAAAAAACTTAATTTATTTTAGGATGTGTTCGGATGTAGTTTTCATTTTGAAATAGCCTGCAGCAATCAATCTTTTGCATCTTGGTTATTCTATCATAGACGTGTGATTGTGATTGTTATTGTTATTGTTATAACATGTAGGACTGGGAGGATGGCTTAAGTGAGAGTGATGCTGATGGTTCCTTTTTACACGAGAACTGGAATAAGGACCTAAGGCTCTTTAGTGATGGTGAGGATGGTGGGCCACAGATACTTCAGGTAGCTTCATCTCTCACTCTTTTCCTATTCCTAAACCATGCTAAAAGTTTCAGTCAGGCTGCATATCCAAATTTCTGACTCGGCTATGTTAAGAAGAAAATAAACACTGTTTTTGACTTAATATGAACTTTACATAGTGACACCCATGCGTGAGTATTGGACATGGGTATGTGAGGGTATGTGAAGTATTGTAGGAATATTCAATATTTCTCTAACCATCCTTTACAAACTGCTTACAGCTATTCATATTACGAGCTGAGAATGAGCTGCAGGCCATGTCTGGTGATAATCTTGCAAACGACCTCCAGTGTGTACAGTCTTTGAAGTCACAGCTACGCTGTTTGTATGGCGACCATGTCATGAGTCAGTCTCCTCAATCTCCACGGACAATACAACAACACCACCAGTTTCGAGACGATCTATTTAAGCCTAGAAGGGCTCTGAATGGCTCTTCAATTGGCCATGTCAAATACACGGGTGATTGGTTGAGGCGGCCTATATCAGACGATGAGGTTGCTTGGCTAGCAAGGGTTCTGATCCAGCTGTCTATATGGTTGAACGAAAGCCTAGGGCTATATCAAGCAACAACCCAGGCAAATGGCACTTGTTCGTATGTGGAGGCTCCGACTGACGGGATAAGGGAATATGGTGGCCCTGATTCTCTGAGAGTTGTCATTGGCTCGATAACCTCATGGTTTTATGCAGTCCGCCTGGCCGTAACAAGGGTGATGATTAGGCATGGACTAAAAGTGAATCTCAGGGTGTTTGCCTCTAAGAAGTTTGTAATGGCGGTTCTTGTGTTTTTTCTGTTCAGACTTCTGAGAACTGCTTTCAGATCCATCTGGTAAAATTCGTGTTTCCATAAACTCGGCTTTTCCATGGCTTGGGTTTGGATGGAGAGTTTTGGTATGACACGTTTTTGAGCTTTGAATTCTCGTTTTACTGTAAATACGACGACCTGAAAAGAGCAAGTTTTGGTAGAATACACTGTTCCCCCTACGTGGATTCCCTGTTCAATATTGAATGACTCGTCCTACAGTCAGTATACAAGTTATGTTTTCTTGAGCTTGTTCTTGAGAAGTAACCAGATGTAAACTGAAGTTCCAGTTCAAAAATATATGAAGAGTAGTATGTTTTCTACAGAAACGTAAAGGGCACCGCACCATGGTCGTATCTCTTTTTTTTTTTTTGTTTTTTCAATTTGTTTTCTATACAGAAAAAGTCAGACCATAGCTGAAGGGAGGTCCTCGGCTAACGAGTCTGAGTAGCAGTGTTGGAGTTGGCTGTACTTACCGTATAAGGCAAGTATTGTAGGGGTTTTGCAGCTTATTGTATTGTGTTCCTGTGAAAACCAAGGCCTTTCCAAATGAAATTTCATTATTTTTTTCATCAAGATTGTTTTTCATCTACTATATATATATATATATATATATATATATATATATATATATATATATATATATATAGAGAGAGAGAGAGAGATTGAATCGTGTGAGACCCTTTCTTAGGGTGAGGCGGTGTAGACACCTTCTAAAACCATTGGATCTAAAAATTAGAGACACACCGGATGTTGCCGTGTCCCCTATATAATTCTAATTAACTAACGCACACATTTTAAGTTCATTTACTTCGTCCACTTTCTCTCTCTACAATTCATCATCTTCAACCGAGCTCCTCTCTACAATTCATCATCTTCAACCGAGCTCCTCCGGTGAACTCCGTTCTTCCCCAATTTCTAGGGTTTTCTCCGTCGATTCACGCCGATCATCTCCATTTTCACCTCATTTCCCAATTAGGTCAGCTAATTTCACATTTTCCTCTTTTCTTATCTGTTAATCATGTATTTATCCTGTCTAAATTCGATTTTATTCGTTGAATTTATTGAATCAATTGTTAGCTCGCTTATTGATTGATACTGAACATTCTAGGACTGTGCTGAATAGTTGTTCACTTGAATAATTTCCTAGTAGTGGTTTTGTTGATTCTGGTAGTCGTCTTATTCTGATGTGTAGTGTGTTTAACAATATCTCAATCCTCAACACACGAGGGATGTGTTAGCATATACACGCCGATTAGTTTGATGAGTCTTGATCTGGCTAAGGAAATAGGCTATCTAGTCTCCGTAGCACGATGGAATGTGGTCGTGGTTCAATTTTAAGTTTTAACCACGTGAGATTGAAGTTAATAGGTTGAAGCCTGGTTTAAATATGATTGTTTGCTTATCACTGTGTTTTTTCTGTTGTCGTAAGCGTAGGTTAACACAAAAGACTGATTTAGAAGTGTGTGCAATACTATGTTTTGAAGCTTGTGTTACAGACCTACTTAGTATATTTACTGAAATAGAGATGATTTGCGTCCATTACTGAGAGTTGAATGAGCAATTAGGTTCCACATTGATGGTTTGATTATGAATTGTGGGAGCAAGTTGAAACGAGGTTGTATATTATCTGGTAGACATCTATATGTGAATGAGCTTAAGAGTGGGTTTGGTTAGACTTGTGGAAGTGAATTGAATGTGATTCGGCGTCCATTTGTGATCCCGAGTATTCCAAATAAGTCCGAGTTTTGTATGTTATGAAGTTTCTAGTTCTTACGGTTTACTATCAAGACACTTGTTGCTTATTTTTATGTTGTCCGTGCGGTTTGTGTTGTTTCTTTGTGATTGTTTCCGTTATAGCTTCATCTTTCGAGTGTTACATATTCTCAGATCTGAATAGTCCGTTTCAATGCTATACCCAGGTTCTAGTTGAGTGGAAATCTAGGCTTCGTCGTTGGGGTTACATGCCCATCTTTTGCGATGTTCGATCCAAACGCGGCCTTGATTCTCTTGCATTCATCTTGAGAGACCGTACAACTGTCATAGTGATTGTTTCCGTTATAGCTTCATCTTTCGAGTGTTACACATTCTCAGATCGACTTTTCATTGTTGCATATCTAAAGGCTATTAGCTTAAGGTTCCCCTTATTTGATCTTTGTTACGTACTCGTATATCTTAACGGCTATTAGCTCAAATGGGAGAGCATGTGCAAATCTTGCTCACGATTTGCACAAAGGTATGAGTTCGAATCTCATATAGCCTAGTTAATTTAAGAATCTAGTGTATTAAACTTAAATACAATAACATTGAGGATGAGTTAGCCAAATCCGTCTTGAGATGTGCAAAATTGAGGATGAGTAGAAGAAGCTCAAACTTAGATGTGCACAAACGGCGTGCATAAGCCAAAACGTCGAGCCACTAAAGGAGCAAAGGATTACAATTTTGAGTCCTTTGTAAAGTCAATGTTAGAAATTATCTAAATTGGGTGCAATTGGACATGATGAAAAAGGCCAAAACCCAAAAGTCCACTAGAGAAATACCAATTAGGCTTTGAAAACAATGATGGCAGTCAATAACCAACATGGGAGTCGAACCCACACCTTGTGCATTGCACAACGCTCTGCCATTTGAGCTAATTGGTTTTAAAATAATTAAATCATTCAACTAGTTTTTATCATGTGATTTGTTCCCTTATCTTTGCTCTCCCCGCCATTAGAGGAACGATCAAGAAATTGATTCTCGAGGTGTGCTCTAGTCCTTACCTTGGAACTTTCCATTTTTTGGTTAATCACTCTAAAAGAAATAGTTGTCACTTTGTTATTTTGCTTTCTACTAGTATAGTTGTGTATATAGCTTCTGATCTTTTCCCACCTTCATGTTGAGGAACAAAACAAAGTCTAAGATTCACCGAATAAAGAAAAGAGCAAAATAGGTGATTTTAACCACTTATAATGATCAAGTTTCACAAAACAAGCCCTAAGATTCACCGAATAAGGTATGAGATTCACAAAATAAGGTCTGAGATTCACCAAATAAGGAAAAGAGCAAAAAAGGTGATTTTAACCACTTATGATGATCAAGTTTCACAAAACAAGTCCTAAGATTCACTGAATAAGGTACGAGATTCACAAAATAAGGTCTGAGATTCACCAAATAAGGAAAAGAGCAAAAAAGGTGATTTTATGACCAAGTTTCACAAAACAAGCTCTAAGATTCATCAACAAGGTCCGAGATTCACAAAACAAAGTTTGAGATTCACCTAATAAAGAAAAGAGCAAAATAGGTGATTTTAACCACTTATGATGATCAAGTTTCACCAAACAAGCCTTAAGATTCACTGAATAAGGTATGAGATTCACAAAATAAGGTTTGAGATTCACTAAATAAGGAAAAGAGCAAGAAACGTGATTTTAACCACTTATGATGACCAAATTTCACAAAACAATCTCTAAGATTCACTGAACAAGGTCTGAGATTCACAAAACAAAGTCTGAGATTCACCTAATAAAGAAACGAGCAAAATAGGTTATTTAAACCACTTATGATGATCAAGTTTCACAAAACAAGTCTTAAGATTCACTGAATAAGGTATGAGATTCACAAAATAAGGTTTGAGATTCACCAAACAAGGAAAAGAGCAAAAAATGTGATTTTAACCACTTATGATGACCAAGTTTCACAAAACAAGTTCTAAGATTCACTGAACAAGGTCTGAGATTCACAAAACAAAGTCTGAGATTCACCTAATAAACAAGCCCTAAGATTCACTGAATAAGGTATGAGATTCACAAAATAAGGTCTGAGATTCACCAAATAAGGAAAAAGGCAAAAAAGGTGATTTTAACCACTTATTATGACCAAGTTTCACAAAACAAGCTATAAGATTCATCGAACAAGGTCTCGAGATTCACAAAACAAAGTTTGAGATTCACCGAATAAAGAAAAGAGCAAAATAGGTGATTTTAACCACTTATGATGATCAAGTTTCACAAAACAAGCCCTAAGATTCACCGAATAAGGTATGAGATTCACAAAATAAGGTCTGAGATTCACCAAATAAGGAAAAGAGCAAAAAGGTGATTTTAACCACTTATGATGACCAAGTTTCACAAAACAAGCTCTCGATTCACCGAACAAGGTCCGAGATTCACAAAATAAGGTCTGAGATTCACCAAATAAGGAAAAAATATGCCCACAGGACACAATTGTGAGATCGAATTGAGACATTAATGCTCTCTAGATTGTAGACTAATTACATCACAAAATTTTCGCATCAAAATCAGGGCTTTCTCCCTACTAAAAGCCTCGTGTATTCTACCACAACACAAACGATTATCAACGACTCGACAACTATATAGAGCCCAAGCGGGGTTCACAAAGAATCGGTTTGGTTGCTCGATATAATCGTTTGGTGATTTCAAGACTAACCGTAAAGCAAGCAAGAAGACTAATTATGGACAAAATTTAACAACTCAAAATGCAAAATTAATCGCTAATCATACGTGTTAAGGACTTCACAAGCAACTCATGGCTGAAATAACCAAATGGGTAACTCCGAGTGTCGAGATCTTTGGAATGAAATTGATTGCCCGTTTGGGAGAGGGTGGCCACCATTGACAAGGCAATCGTTGTAATTGATACGCTTGAAGATGCGAGGGTCAATGAGACGAGCGAGCTAAACCAGCCACCAATGGATGTGTATGTTAGAAATGTCACAACCCGAGACACGAGGCATTGATGATTTCAACGGTGTAGGTGGGTATCTTGGGAGGAAGAGGGCTCCAGGACTTTGGGTGACAATGATATCGGATTCGATGCACTTGTTGGTATCTCCCCGAAACGAGTGGCTTGTCAACTGGTCTTTTTGGAGCTATTACACAAAAGAAGATAAAGGGGAAAAGGTTGTTTAGTGAAATGAGGAAAGGAAATCTTGGTCAATTAAAGGCATACGAAAAATATTAAACTAATTAAAAGAATGATGCAGCCAATGTCTTTTACACGGTCAAGAGAAGGATTCTTGATACACAATTAGCATTTTCGGAGAAAAACAGAAAAGCAAAGCCAATAGAAAGCAATGTCTTTGAAGTTAGATATCTTTATGAACATGTTCATCAAAGACACCAAATTCGACAAATTTCAATGTCGTTTCCCTCAATTATACAAATAAATATCATGATTAAACTAATAGTAACAATGAACATCAAACTAACAAGTACAAGAACAAATCTCAAACACGAATCACAAACAACGATGATCACATTTCAAATCATCGCTCTTTGAATCACGATTCTAAACTCGCGAATAAAACGATCATCAAACAAGCAAAAATCAACACAAAAGAATAAAAATCAATGCAAAATTAATCAACAAAATCAACAAAAACTTGGAGAATATTCGAATCAAACCTGTTGTTGAATCTTAGCTAATTCATCGGGAGACATACGACTCATCTGTTCTTGTGCAAGCTTAAATAATTCAGGATCCATCATACCGTTAAACATCTTCGCAAATAAAATCCCTAAATTTCAAAAATTTCGAGATTAAGAAGCTATAATTATAAGTGGTCATCTTCGCAAATAAAATCACGTTTTTTGCAATTTCATGAATGATATAGCTTGTCTATGAAGAATAGCTTATCCATGAAGAATAGTATAATTGATGCCAAATTTTCAGATTTATAAAATATTTGGGCCAAAATTTCAGCCCAATTTGGACTCCGCGCTAACAGTCCATTCTAAGTCTAATGAAGGAATTTGGTGAGTCCGGCCGCCTCGCCATAATGAGGTGCCTCACCGGATCCGGCCTCTATATATATATATACATATTTTTTTTCTAATTAAAAATGAGGTGATTTTTACTTTTTAGTACGAGTTTAGGTCAATATGTTATGGTTGGGTCAGCCGGTTAAGGTTCAAATATGGATAGGTTCTCATAAAAAAAAAAAAAAAAAAAGTGAGTACGCAACCGTACTCACCAAGCAATAAAAAAGAGTTGGGATATGTTCCATGTCAAATACAGTATTAGTCGCACTATCGTTTGATTATTTTCTTAAATTATTTTTTTGTGCTTTGGATACCCTTTTTCATACATTTATTATCTAACTTAGGCATAGAATTGGGTATAAATTGCAAGTTAATTCTAATTACTTGTCAAGATCTACAAGTTTATGACCATAAAAGACGTAGTCGAGACGAGCTAATTGGTTATGCCAGTTTTTTTGTCAAGTTTACAAGACGATCTTTTTGGTGATTATATAGTTATGTAGTGTGTACTTGTATTAACCTCAATCAAAAGGATTCATTACCTTTCCTTCTCTAGCAAGTATTGGGTAAATAATAGACCAATTTCACCCTGCCCAGAAATGCTAACAATTGAAGAAGGGTAGATGAGTGCATGAGAGGGGTGTGTGTTTGGCTGCTAATACATACACCAACTACTTTCTAAACTAACACCATGAATTAATTACACCACCCAACATGTGATGATCTCATATTTCATATATTTGTCCACTTTATTATATGCTTTTCACTTTACCTCTCTTCCTTTCTACATATGACTACGTGACATTAACAACTAGATTGTGAAAGCTTGCAAATAAAAGAGCACCTAAAGTAAGTAATAAGCTTCTTCATAACAATAACAACAAGGAGTCATCAATGGCTATCAAGGGGGCGTGGACGGCCGAGGAAGATAAGAAGTTAGCTGACTACGTCGAAAAACATGGTGCTAAGAAGTGGAAAACTATGGCATCTAAAGCTGGTATACCTCTACTTGTTTGATTATATTGAATCTCAGTATGTCAAATTTGTCGATGAAAAAAATGATAAATATCTCATTATTTTGTAGGATTGAATAGATGCGGGAAGAGTTGCAGGCTAAGATGGTTGAATTACCTTAGACCAAATATTAAGAGGGGTAACATTTCTAGTGAAGAACAAGACTTGATTCTTAGACTTCACAAGCTTCTTGGTAATAGGTACCTTTTTTGTCGATCTATTTTCTTCATGTCTTCCAATTTCCGGTTCCATTTTAATGAGTCGTAAGGTCAGTACAATTAAATGAATACGTTATGATCTCTTTTTCATTATACATAATAATCTTAAAGCAATGTAACAAATTTGTATCTGTTCTCTAAGTACATTTTAAGAATTTGATACTAAATATTTAAATCATGTATGTATACTTTGATAAAAACTTGAAACTTATTCAGTTAATAAATAGAAATGGCCATTCCTATGCGACTTAATTTACTTGAGTATTGTGGTTACATACATGTTAAGGTGGTCTTTGATAGCGGGAAGACTTCCAGGAAGAACAGATAACGAGATAAAAAATTACTGGAATTCTCATTTGAGCAAAAGAGTTGAGGAACAAGGGAGAAAGACAGAAAAAGGAGCTCCGTCTGCACCAATTATGGAGGAGGAGAGTAATAAGGTTGTAAAATCAAGTGCCATGGAAGAAAGTAGAGAAGAGACAGTAGAAAGTGAGGATACTGATGGACTTAGCGGCTTTGAAATAAATGGTTTAATTGATTTTTCGTCGCAAGGGAATTGTGGTATGGACTGGGTTGATGGTTTCTTTGCTTTAGATGAGCTTGAGTCTTGAATATAACCTCTTGTAATGCAATGTAGTCTTAAATTGCCGCGATTTGATGAAAAAACATCTTCAGTGAAGCCTAACTGTTTTGTTTATAGTGTCTTGGCGGCGCAAATTAAATTTAACTGTAATAATACTGATTAAAACAGCATAGCGAATGATCGAAACAGGTCAAGTACATCCGACTGATAGAAGAATGAATACAACATTATCCGACTGCCTCAAAGGCTTTTGCTTATGGCGGATACTTTACCTTTCAAAAAGGTGTTTCCTGATTTCAGTAGATTAACAGAATTTTTTTAGTTACAAGTAGACCAGTCTCTAACTCTCTATGAGGACTGTTTTTACCAAATTTCCGAAATGTCGTGTTTGACCACGGAAAGCAAAAACTCTGTTTCTTATTTGATCTGAACATCTTCTGAATCCTATCAACTCATTGCTCCTATGAGCCTTGCATTTGCACTTGAATGCCTAAATTCGTTTTCATGTTTGACTGTTTGAGTCCAAAATAGGTGCCTGTGTCGTCGTTTCCTTTTTCATTGAACTGATCGCAAACGGAAATACTAGCATGTATGTTGAAAGAAGAGAACATTTAACAAACTTAACAAGAGAGAAAATCATAAGTGTCTCTCAATCATGATCAGGTCGAAAACTTAAACTTACAGTAAAGATAGAAGTTGCGCACTTGCGAAATAAGTCTCAAGTCTAAAGAAAAACATCAAAGATAGAAACAAGTTCAGTGAAGAAAAACATCAAAGATATTTATTTCTCCACGGACTCGCGATGAACCCTGGCGGCATTATCAACCCTTCCCATGGTTGGGTCATCCCTCAACACACGCCCGAAGGCCACCTCTTCAAATTTGGATTTCAACTCTTCAAGACGAGTCTTCCTTTTGTTATACCTGCCCCAACGAGCGCGGTCTGAACGAGGTATGACTTTCTCCCCAATGAAATGTTCATATGCACCCTTGCAATCAGTCACTACTAGAAGCCTCTTCACAGCCGATTTGTATGATGAAAATGATTGTTTTGTGAAATCTTACCAAGGAAGGTTGCATTTTCATGACGATGATTGTTCACTTGAAATGCAAGGCTCCCTCGAGTCAAGTGAGCAATCATTGTTGTCATGAAAATGCAACCTTCCTTGGTAAGATTTCACAAAACAATCATTTTCATCATACAATCGTTTGAAGAGGCTTTTTAGTAGTGATCGATTGCAAGGGTGCATATGAACATTTCATTGGGAGAAAGTCATACCTGCGTTGAGGCAGCTCGTTGGGGTATAACAAAGGAAGACTGCGTCTTGAAGAGTTGAAATCAAATTTGAAGAGGTGGCCTTCGGCGTGTGAAGGCGACACCATGGCAAGGGTTGATCATGCCGCCAATGTTCATCGCGAGTCCGGGGAGAAATAAATATCGATATTTATTTCTCCCCGGACTCACGATGAACATTGGCGGCATGATCAACCCTTGCCATGGTTGGGTCGTCCCTCAACACACGCCCGAAGGCCACCTCTTCAAATTTGGATTTCAACTCTTCAAGACGAGTCTTCCTTTTGTTATACCTGCCCCAACGAGCGCGGTCTGAACGAGGTATGACTTTCTCCCCAATGAAATGTTCATATGCACCCTTGCAATCAGTCACTACTAAAAGCATCTTCACATCTTGGACTTCATCAGCGACAACTTGTGACATTGCCTTGCATTTCAAGTGAGCAATCATCGTCATGAAAATGCAACCTTCCTTGGTAAGATTCCACAAGACAATCATCTTCATCATACAAATCGGCTGCATAAGCGACATTTTTGCCCTTCTTTGACATATCGGTGTACAACTTGTGATGCTTTACATTCTGGAATTTTCTTTTTTGGCAGGCTCAATCACAACAGGTTGTCTACATGAATACATGATATCAGAACAAAAATAGTGTCATACAAGCAAAAGATAGACATGTCAGACTCCTAACAACGAAGTGGCAGCTAACTTACTTCACTTCATACCTTTAGTAATCTAATGAGCCTTACATAGTCCTTCAAATGAACTTAAATAACCTCAAACACTAGTATGAAAGAAAATCAATCTAAAGTTTCTAACCTACCCGAATTCTCATAAGCACACCTCATGTGATGCCAAACAAGATAGTATATTTAAAAAAGGAACACTTGCACTCAATTCATCTATAAACTTGTACATTTTCACCAAAAGTGCATTCTTACCTAAACATACACACTACATAAAGCAAAGCAAAGCAAATCAAAATAAAAGTAATTGTATGGGAAAAAAAGGTTAGTCAGAATAATGAATTGATGATAGGGCGTCACCAGCTTAGTCTATAGACGAATAATGAGGTAGTAAGAATGCAGTTTTGGTGAAAATGTACGTTTATAGATGAATTGAGTGCAAGTGTACCTTTTTTAAATATAATATCTTGTTTGGCATCACATGAGGTGTACTTATGGGAATTTCGGGGAGGCTAGAAACTTTAGATTAATTTTCTTTCATCGCAATAAAAATATTGCGATGAAATTTGCATCACAAAAAAAACGTAAATATTCGTGGAATTGAAATGACTACTATATGGTAGGAGTAGTAATTTGAGAGACCCAAATTTGAACTAGGTTGGAATTGATGAGCAATTCCAAATTCTAGGTGTTTCCAAACACGTGAAATGTGTCAATTACGGAATTCAATTCCAATTCCAAGTTTCCAAACATACCATAAAGGTATTTGGAAAAGTTGGTGTAAATTAAGGTAAAAATAATGAAGCATAAAAGAAAATGTCATTTGAAGGATTGAACCCTGGCAAGGTGGCAAAGGCGCACAACACAAATTTGCATATGAGCAAAAACCACTAGACTCAAGTGAATAGCCTGTGTAAAAGTGGAAGAATAGGTATATATTCTTTTCCCAGAAACTAGTTGGGCTTCAACCCAACTAGCCCACTAGCACACTACCTGTATCCGCCCATGTCCCTTTGTCTCCGTCAATTGTCATCCTCTAGTTTTGGCACAAAGACCAAGGAGAGGAGGCCAATTACTAAAACAATTGGACTACTACATTGTGTGTGAATGATCAAATTACTCATCAAGTTCATCCTTAAAATAGAAAAGACAACAATTGACTTAGGGTAAGATTATTGGTAGTCTTGAGATAAAGACTTTGGTAAGTCTTGAGACAAGACTCACTCAAGACTACCAATAATCTACCCTAGTCTTTACAAACTCTTAACAAAGTCTTAAGTTGAGTCTTAGAAATCCAAGACTCAACTTAAGACTTTGACTTTGGGTGAGTCTTGACCCCACCTTAAAGAAAAATTATCCAATGGGTGAACATGTGTCCTTTCTTTTTGTTAAAAAAATAAAGTGGAGTGAAAAAGTAGAGTCTAAGGTGAGTCTGAGATGAGTCTGAACAATAAAGAAATAATAAAAATTAGTGGAAAGCTGATGTGACAGAGTCTTAAACGGGTCTGACTGATAATCTCACCCTTAGACGCCCCCAAAATAAGATAGGAGAACAAATAACCGGGATGAAGGGAGTATACGTTAATATACGAGATTACAAAAAATTTCAGCTACTTTTGTGAGTTAAGCGTTAAAAGGATAACAAGATTTATCAGAAGAAAATAGAGTAGTGATGTAGGAGTTTAACTTATGTTAAGGACCTAAGCTATGCAAAATTTTTAATATAAGGACACATACAATTTCCATCAATTCCGTACCAAAAATCGTTTTTCCTACTCGGTACGCTTGCTTGAAAAATTCTTGTGTCCCTTCTATACTCCTTACACCTAATCCTTTATAATATTTCATTTGGTCGATTGTCTTCAGGTGTAAGGAAGACGGCCCTCCCGAAGAAAACAAGAATTTATCATGCTTGTTTAATGAAAATTTTCTGAACATAGAACAATTCCCATATTATTTTTCTCTGTCCATGATAGTCCTATACGAGTAGCTCTTAGTTTTGTTCATAAAATTCATCATCTGTAGCCACATAAAAGAAGCCAAAATAGTTGTACTGGATAACGAATCAAGTCGTTTGATGAGCTTATACGGGTTTTGAACTGGTCGTTCCCAATGTTTTACACATTTTGCGTCGGATTGAATTAAATCATTTAAAGAAATGGCCAATTCAAGTTGGGTCATTTCATGTATGATTTACATATTGAAAACAAGTACGGAGTATCATTAATTCTACCATTTACCATCTAACATTCAATGACCTCCATTAATTCTAGCACTTACTATCTACAATTATCATTATCTACCATCACCGTCTCTTGGCTCTCATATACCGGCTCTCTTCTACTACCATTTAACACCTAGCTATCATCGTCTACCGTCTACCATATTCCACAATCATCGATCTACATGATATATAAAGTTGTAAATTCAAAGAATCAACAAGAGAAAATAGTCTTTTATTGAAAATTTGGAACGCTTGATTTATTTCTTCTGCGCATCAAATTTTATGTTTGTTTAAACTTTAAACTAATTGATCTCCATATAGGATTGGATTTTCAGATATAAACTAGAAACACAAAAGCGACAAAGGTATACTTACAAGATGATTTGATGGCTCATCAAGCAACAACGAAAATGCGTGGCTTCTTAAAAAGTAATATTTGCAGATGCTACTCTACTTTTCTGATGACCACCACCTGTGACACAAGATTATTCAGCATACAGCAGCAGAACCATTGAGAACTCAAAAGATTATTCAGCATAAAGCACTAAAGAATAAACTTCAAGAATGTAAAAGAATCGAGGTGCAAGGGGAGTGGCGTGAGGCGTGGTGGTGCTAGTGTCGGATTGTGGTGGGTCGTCGTCGGGTTCAGGTCGTGGGTTGAGGTCGGGATGGCAGGGGAGGAGAGGAGGCTGTCAGGTTGAGGTCGTGGGTTTAGTGGCTTTATTGTGTCGGGGTTTCAGATCTCTTTTTTTTTTTTTTTGCGATGGCGGGATGGTGGTAGTTGGTGGCTGTGGATGTGGGGTCATGACGTACAGGAGGGAGGTGGTGGCCGTGGTGAGGTGGATCTGTTGGGTGGTGGTCAGAAAAGAGGAGGTGAGGTGGCTGGTGGGTCGTGCGGGTGGCTATGGTTGTGGTCGGAGGAAGGCAGGAGGAAGGACGGTGGTTGTGGTGTGTCAGGGGCGTGCTTGGTGGTGGTGGGGTGCATGGTTGCGGTGGCGTCGGTTGTGGTGTGTCGGGGGTAGGTGTATGGTGGTCGGGTGGGTGTAAGGTGGGTGAGTGAGGAAGAGAGAAGGGAAATATTTTTTGAGTTTTTTTATTTATTTGGTTTTTAGAGAGAGGAGAGGATTGATATTTGTGTGATAGGAGAGAAATGAGTGGAAAAAGAATGTTTTTATAGTGAAAATTAGTGTTTGATTAGTGATGGTAGAGAGGAAAGGGATTAATTAGTATCCATTCCTTTATTTTAGTCTTAATCCTCTCTTTTTCTCTTTCAATCTTAGCCCTCCATCCCATCTTTTTAAGGGTCCTAAAAAGGATTTATGGACTCAATTAAAAAGGGTGGACTCATTAGATCTCATTTATATATATATATATATATATATATATATATATATATATATATATATATATATATATATATATATTTAGGATCTATGAAACCATCTTCCCATGAAGCAACCATGAGAACTACATTCCACCGTTAAATCAAATAATCTAACGTCCCATATCTGACGCGCGTCATTGTTTTATGTAATGGCCATATTTCTCTTTTTACTGCTTTTAGCTCTTCCCCCTTTCTTTTCTATTCATCTTCTCAGATTTCTACAAATCACTTAATTTCCATGTTTGCACTATCATTTTATGAATTACCTTTTTGGTTTCTCTCCCTTTTTATCATTAAGGTACGAATCAATCAATTTATTGTTGATTTCTTTTTTATTTGCGATTCTTTGTCTTCTCCTCAAACTTTTACTAATTTTATATGTAATTCCTATGTTTCTCATATGATTTTCTACTGGTTTTGTAAATTTACCATGTTTATATCCTTGTTTTCTTAATGTAATTAGATCTGCCATGTGATTTTATAATTTTCGTTCTCAATTTTTTTTCATAATTTCATAGGTTTTTGTGATGTCTAATCGTCTTTATTAATTTTTTTCAATTATGATCTAGTTTTATAGTTATCATCATTTGTTGATCTATAGGCATAACTTTTTGAGTTGTTTATCTTAGAAACTTAGTTGAAGAATAAGGTGTCAGAGTATTTGTTGTTGGCATTTTTTCAGTTTCTATGTCAATACTTGAAACCATATCACTTTTATGTACATTTTCTAGCACGTCGTTTTAAAAACAGAATCTTTCGAAACAAGCAAGCAAAATCTTATTATATTAACAACAAGTCTTTTAACAAGAAAGCAAGAGAATCTAAATCATCATTTGCTAATAGAGGTTGCTTCAAGTGTGGAGAATCTGATCGCATGATCAAGGATTGTCCAATATGGGAGAAAATTAAAGACAAGGCAAAACGTGAGAAGACAAAGAAGGAGTTTAAACAACTAATGATGGCTTCATGTTGGGGAGATCTTGACTTAGAAGATGATAAAGGATCCAAAGATGACGAAGTTGCTAACCTTTGTCTCAGTAGCGTCAGTCTTGACCTAATCTCCAACAGCGACGACGATAGCACAAGTTCTCACTCAAATTATTGCTTTCTAGGAGAGTCAGATGAAGATGACGATGAAGAGGTTAGTTATATTGAACTCAAAAAACGTGTTAAGAAATTATCTAAAAATGCGCTAGTTGAATTTTTTGAGCAATTCCTCGATAAATGTCATGAACAGGATTTGGAACTAAAGGATTTGAAGGAACAAGTTCTCGATATTGCTGAGGAGAATCAAATTTTTAAGGCAAAGGCTAAGAAGTTGAAATCTAAAGTTACAGCTAATAAAGCTACAACATTAGATACTTCTAATGCTCAAAAGAAGGAATTAGAGTCCAAAGTTATAGCTAATGAAGCTATAACTTCAGACCTAAAGCTTAACATTAAGCACCTTCAAGCTAAAGTTATAGCTAGTGAAGCTATAACTTTAGAACTTAAAAAAGCCAAGGAAATTTTAGTAACTAAAATCACATCTGATGAAGCAGTAATTTTAGAATAAAAGAAAGAAATCGATTCTCTCACAAAGCAATTGAAAGAATCTAAGACTGAGATGATTAATGTTACGAAACAACATTCAGCTGTTGTATTTATACTTAACAAAAGGTTCCAAGACTTTAGTGACAATTATAAGAACAAAAATGACGTAGATCACACGAAATGTCTAGAAGAAATTAAGAACCTAAAAGACTTACTTCTTCACGTAAGAAAAGTCCATGATAAGTGGGAAGGTAGCACAAAAGTCCTAAACTTCCTAACCGAACAATCTGACAATAATATGAAGATGGGGTTAGGACATGAGTGCTACAGCCGTAGAGATCACTCTAAATGCAAATCAACACCTTTGGATTATGATTTTAGAAAAAGAAAATATGCTGATCTTCCTGAATATCTGATTTGCAATTACTGTGGTCATACGAATCACATCCAAGACAATTGTGTCAAACGTGTACATGATATACGAAAAAATACCAATTTTGTTAAAACGGTTGACACAACAGTCGAGGATGATGAATCCCCTATAGATGAACCTAACGAAGAAATGAATAATAACTTTCGTTGGTTCTATGACATGACTTTTGATTACACCAAGAAACCTAGCACTTCACAAACTCCTTGTCAATCTAAACAAAGTAATCCTAACCACAAGGAGAATAGTCATGTAAGACCTAGAGAAATCCCTAAACCTAGAACTCCTCCAAAACAAAACTACCCAAGGTTTAGAAATACAATCATTAGACAAGTTTGGGTACGAAAGGATTTAGTATATAGAGTAACTAACCGTAAAGGACCCAACCTAGCTTGGGTACCTAAAAACTGTATCTAATCCTTTTTGCAAGTAATAGTGAAAGAAAACAATCAATGGTATCTTGACAGTGGATGCTCAAGACACATGACCGGAGATAAGAATTTGTTTCTTTCACTCAAGCCTTTCAACGGAGGAAAGGTGGCATTTGGGGACAAAAATAAGGGTAAAGTGATTGGTGTGGGCAAAGTTGGAATTTATAAATCACACGCAATCAGTGATGTCTATCTAGTGGATGGTCTCAAGCAGAATCTGCTTAGCATATCTCAACTATGCGAAAGATTCTGTTTTTAATATAATAAAATTTAGAGGTGGTGTTGATATAGTCGCGGTATTGGACGTGAGTGGAAGTATGTGGGGGGATAAGTTGGACAAGCTGAAAACATCAATGAAGTTCTTGCTGAAGAAACTGGACCCGATTGATCGTTTGTCGATCGTCACATTCGAATCGGATGCGAAGAGATTGTGCCCATTGACTGGGATGAACAAAAATGGGCAAGACAAAATTGAGAAACTAATCGATGAGTTAGATGCTGATGGTGGCACAAATATCTCATCAGGCCTGGAGACAGCGTTAAGTGTGTTGGCCCAGCGTAGACACCGTGACGGTCGTACAACCGCTATCATGCTTATGTCCGATGGACAAGATTGCCCTTCTACTGTTGACGTCTCAAGCGTCCCTGTATACACTTTCGGTCTCGGTAGGGATCATGATAGCCAGGTAATATGTCAATTTTAGCATGTTTGACCAATCAATATGTCAATTTTAGTATTTGGTTAACAGCATATTAAAATCAATTTATAATATGGAATTGACATTGTATTTCTTCCTGTAAAGCTGCTTCAAAATATAGCAAGCAGAAGCGACAAGGGAACTTATTCGATTGCAGATGTGGAAGGATCAGAGTCAGCGAGTTTGAATATCGCCTTTTCATCTTGTCTGGCGGGGCTCCTCAGCGTGATGGTACAAGACTTGAAGCTGACCATCACCCAAAAGGAATCGAAATCCACGAAAGTGTCCGCAGGGAGTTATGATCGGGACCGTGTTAATGAATGCATTACGATTTCATTTGGGAATCTCTACAACCGAGAGAAACGGAGCACCACCGTGTTTCTTAGTCTTCCTGCTGTTGAAGATCGGACAGCAATGGATATCCTCAAAATCGCCTTCTCTTACACGTACCTTTTACTCCCTCTATTTTGAATTTTTTGGATAATTAGTGTTTATTAGTAAATTAATTACGTAATTAGTGTTCGTTTGAAACTATTTTGGTTCATAATGTCCACGTCATCATTTTTTAAAAAAAAAAAAAAAAAAATCTAACCATGAAAGCCGCCAAAGTTATAAGCGACTTCCCCCCAAAGTTTATTAGTCTTGTTTTGAAAAATAAGAACGACTAAAACCGCTAACTATCTTAGTGGCTTCATATAAAAACACGAAAAAAAAAAATACAAGTGATGACGTGGACAGTATGAACCAAAATAGTTTCAAACGAATGTTAATTACCTAATTAATTTACTAATAAACACTCATTATCCAAAAAATTCCTCTATTTTCCTATTAACAACTGTGTAACAATGCCTTAGATAAGTGGTATTGCGTGCAGGCCAAGCGGCGGAGGGCGTTTGTTTAGATCTCCTCCTATAGCAGCTACAGTGACCCGCACAAGGTCGCCAGTGACGGAAGACCCAGTGGAGGTGGTCAACGAGAAGGCGCGTGGAGATACTGCTGCTGCAATTGAAGAGGCTAGAAAAAAGGCCGATGCCAATGACTTACCTGGAGCTCGGAATACTATGAAGAATGCGGAGGAATCACTAAACAACCTTGGCCGTGAAGCGGATGAATTAATCAAGGCATTGAAATATGAAGTGCAAGAGTTCTTGAGGTTGCTCAAGGACAGCGACACGTATCTCAAAGAAGGCCGTGCATTCGCTCTTTCATCCGAATTGTCTCATAAACTGCAACGTTTTGCAGCGAGAGGGGACGCAACCCAACTAGTTGCACTCGGTATACCTCTCGTCATCGAGTTTGTCAACAAAGCCGTAAAATTTGACAAGGACCCTAACTACAAAGTGTCCTCGGCTAACGAAGATAAGAAAAGAGTTGCTCAAAAAACTGCGGAAGAGGATAGAATTGCCGCGGAAGCAAAGAAGAAACGTGATGAACAGATTCAGGAAGCGATAGACGAAATTGGTAAGGAAGAAAAGAAGAAAGACTTTATTAAAAATAATCCGCTTGTTACACAAGCTGATACTCTTAAAGAGCACCTTGATCAAGCCATTAAATCTTTAGAAGCCATCCAGAATTTGGTCGTTGCTCTTCAGAAGACCACTTAAAAATGCTTCCTATTCCAGCTCTGCACTGCTTTTATTCATTTATCAGTTTTTCGCTTTTAATTCGCTTTTTGTCTTTTACTTTCCGATAATTATATATATCCTGTAAGACCGTTGTACAACCTTATCATGTTTGTACGCCTCATTTACTGGTTTAATTGAGGTGTAGAACGCATTGTAAGGCTTTAAGACGTCTTAAACGATAATTTGTGTTTTCTTTTCCGTTCTTTTCATTATTTAGCTGCAATTAAACAAAACGATTACGTTAACAAGTCATCGCGAATAACTCTCCTAAGGTTGAAAACACCTCCCTCCCGGATTAGTGAATTTTTTAACTATCCCGCTCCCATTCCCGGGCTAAAAGTTCCAATCGATAGCTAAAGGCACCCTCATAGAATTTTCACTTCCGTGCTCAACTGGAAGCGATAGGTTAGTCCAAATAGGATAAGTCGGTTTCTAAGATCTAATCAATTTCCATTTCCATGATATTGATGGTCAAGGGTTAAGAAATCAACAAAAACCCGATCAGCCAGGGGCGAGGCCAACAAGGCCTTTGGTGTAGCAGCCACTACACCAAAAAGGAAAAACTCGGTTAGAATCTTGCGATTTGCTACACCAATATTTACTGTTTTCACACTAATTATCTATACACTTTACCTTTAGTATATATTTTGCTAATCCCCGAGGGCTTTAATGATGTGAGGATCAAAAGATAAAACTAGAGTGCAATAGCACCAAGCTTGATTATAATTGAGAGCTTTTAAAGCACAAGCTGCAAGATTAAGTATAAGAGAGAGGGCTAGGGAAGTGGCCGTAGGCTGTTCAAAAGAGGTTGGGGGTGCCAATTTGTAGTGAAATTATGCCGCATAGACCCATTACAACCCCAGCTGAGATGAGCATTGTCGTCGTTACAGATCTTATTGGTGTTTCCGTTGATCCCATTTCTTTGCCTCACTTTTTGCACTCAGTGAGGCATTACGGAGACATATTTGTAATCGATATTGATCCAACTGACATTCATAAGAACGAAAATATTCAAGCTTTCAAGCGTATAATGTTGGAAGATAAATCGTAACAATGAAAACAGACAGAAACTTGAACAGAAACGAGAGACAGAAAAAGACTTATCGGAACGGAAATTGCAGCGCCGTGGTATGGAGGCCACTGACTTGAAAACTATATCGGCACGACCGTGGTGGTAATCGTCTCTTGCCGGTAGTTCCCCAAGGTTAACACTGCGACACCCGTACACAACCACTCGTGTATGAGAGCCTTGGAACTAACAGTACCGAACCCAGAAATAAAACTCAGAAGCAGAATATTATCATATAGAGAGATGTAGAAGAAATTGTGTGAATCTGTGTGTCAAGTGATGAGAGAACAACTTTATTTATAGTCGAAAATAGAGCTGTTACAGGCAAACGGAAGGATCAAAAACGGAGGAAATAAAGGAGACAATAATTCTCCTTAATGACAGTCAAACGGGATTAATGGAGAATAAATCTCCTTAATCACAGAGATTTTGTTTGACTAAGATCCGTTACTGGACTCCAAATACACACACAAGCCAAGCCCAAAAAGAAAGATAAAAGGGGGCCTTTGGCCCGCACCGCAGGTGCTCTACCCAAACCCAAACCCGAGCCCGAGCTCGAGCCGGGCCGGGCCGGCGCGCGCGCACGTGTGTGTGTTTGGACCCAAACCCACAGGCCCAACAATCACCACAAAAGCCTCCTTGGTCCAATCTCTTACCCAACATTGGACCAAAGGCAATATAAACACATAACATACAACTCTCCCCACCGATGTGGGAGAGTGTATGAACCAAAAAACCAAAAAGAACTTTGGCTTTACTTTGGCATCACACCAACAATCCCCCACTGATGATAAGGAAAAGCTAAAGAGAAATTCTAGGTAAGGAAGGACTGGATACTTAAACGTTCAATGTCTTTCGACTTGAATTGACGTATTAGTGAAATGAGGCAACAACTTACTTTTAACAAGAGAATATCTTTCGATTTGAATTCCTTGTCGGTCTTCGGTCATTGATTCCCCCACAACACATATCATACCTTCAAAGACTGTTTTGTTCCGCGATTTCAAGTGTAACGCTTTTAAAGCCATGCGTTTACCCTGGTTTAGGTGAGTGCTCTAGTGAGAATTTTTATATTCTTACATAGATGGTGGCTAAACCATCACACCCCCAAAGGTAGCTCAAGTGCTTCTCAGTAGCACTTCTCATAAGAGCTATTAAGGACAAAGTCCAACCTCATATAAAAACACAATCCATCAAGTGCGTCTCAAAGCACCACCAAAATTGGCTATGGATATCAAATGCCATAGGAATAAGCTATAGAGTCCATCAAGTATCACACTCAAACTTGATTTAAGGACTTAAGCCCCATTCCCCTCGACATGTCAAGGACTACTCTCCTTGTTAACCCTTTAGTAAAGGGATCGGCAAGATTACGTTCGGACTTCACATAGTCCAAAGCAATTACTCCATTTTTCAGAAGTTGTTTTACCACACCGTGCCTGATTCGAATATGTCGTCTCTTACCATTATAGACATTATTCTTAGCAACACCGATAGTCGCTTTACTATCACGAGTAGGAGACTGGTGCTACTGTCCCCCACATGGGCACGTCTGCTAGTAAGTTCCTCAACCAATCTGCTTCTTGACCGCCAACTCAAGAGCAACGAACTCGTATTCCATGGTAGAGCTAGCTATACAAGTCCTGCTTTTGCAGACTTCCACGATATAGCTCCTCCACCCAAGGTGAACACATAACCACTAGTGGAATGAATTTCATCATTACCTCGCAACCCAATTTGCATCACAATATCCTTCTAACACAAAGAAATTTACTATAATGCAAACACAAATCAACTGTTCCTTTCGGGTATTTAAGCGGTGACGAAGTGCATTCCAATGCTCGGATCAAGGGGTTATGTGTATATCGACTCGACTCTACTAACAAAGATAAGTAATGTCCGTCGAGTACGGTTCATGAGGAACATCACACTTCCTATAATTCTAGCATATTCTTCTTGTGAGACACTATCACCCAAGTTCTTACACAAAGATATACTAGCATCATAAGGAGTTCTAGCAGGTGTAACATCAAAACTGTTAAACTTCTTCAACACTTTTTCAACATAATGTGATTGACTAAGGGATATACCACTTGGGGTTTTCACAACTCTAACTCCAAGGATAACATCAGCTTCTCCTAAGTCTTTCATCTCGAACCGTGATGACAAAAATTGTTTGGTTTTATTTACAACAGATAAATTATTACCAAGAATTAACATGTCATCAACATATAAGCATATAATCACACAATCTGATCCAAACATTTTAGAATAGACACACGAATCAGAATTGTTAGTTATATAGCCATCGTCAGTCAAAGTGTTGTGAAATTTCTCATACCACTGTTTAGGTGCTTGTTTAAGACCATATAGTGATTTTCTCAGTTTACACACCTTACTCTCTTGACCTTTTACCACAAACCCCTCAGGTTGCAACATATAGATCTCTTCATTTAGGTCACCATTCAAAAAGCGCTTTTTACATCCATCGATGTACTACGAGATCATGAATAGCAACCAAAGCAATAAGAGTTCTAATGGTGGAAATTTTAGTCACAGGTGAGTAGGTATCAAAATAGTCAATATCTTTCTTTTGTGTAAACCCCCTCACCACAAGTCCGGCCTTGAACCTTTCTATTGTTCCATCAGGTCTCATTTTCTTTTTAAAAATCCATTTGCTACTAATGGGTTTACTACCTTTAGGCAAATCAGTTAACTCCCAAGTCTGATTAGAAACAATAGAATCTAGTTCATTTTTAATAGCTTCTTTCCAAAAAACAACATCTATAGATCTCATAGCCTCATCATATGTTTTTGGATCATCTTCTATTAAAAAGGCAGAAACAAGCTCATCAAAAGCACAAATATCACCTGCGATTTCAGATAAGTGAAGTCTGATAGCATCGGTTCGATAAAATCACTCCCGTAGCTCTTTTCACCTCTGGGCCTTTTACTCCTTCTTGGTTCAACCGCATGATCCACGAAGTACTAGTACTCGCATGCATAGAACTGCGTCGGGGGTTAACAGCACAGAGAAACAACAGGGGCATCGGGTAGTGATACTGTTTCCTTCTTCAAAGGAAATACCTGCTCAAAAAACTCAAAGATCTCTAGCCTCGGATATAGACTGTCACTTAAAGACATGAACCTATAAGCAGAACTGTTTTGAGCATAACCAATGAAAACGCAGTCATAAGTCTTAGGTCCAATGGTTGGCCTCCTAAAGCTAGGTAAGCCTACTTTAGCCAAACACCCCCACACTTTAAGGTAACTTAAGTTAGGAGCATAACCTTTCCACATCTCATAGGGTGTCTTGTCTAGTTTCTTATGAGGTACCTGTTAAGAATATGACAAGTCGAAAGCACCGCTTCCCCCACATATCATCGAAAGGCCGAACTTAAAAGCATAGCATTCATCATTTCTTTCAAAGTTCTATTTTTACGTTCAGCTACTCCATTCGATTGAGGTAAGTATGGTGGGCTCTTTTCATGTATTAAACCATTTTTCTCACAAAAATCTACTAAATAACCAGAGCCATACTCTCCTCCTCGATCGGACCTGACTCTTTTAATCTTCCTATCAAGCTGATTTTCTACCTCAGTTTTGAACTTTATAAACATGTCCTCAGCTTCACTTTTATTTCTAAGCAAATATACTTTGGTATATCTAGAAAAATCATCAATAAAAGTGACATAATAATGTTTACCACCTCTGCTCATGGTGTTTTTGAAGTCAGCTAGGTCGGTGTGAATTAACTCAAGAAGACTCGTTTGTCTAGTTGTAACAGGTCTACTAGGTTTCTTAGCAAATTTGGCCTCGACACAACTAGGACACTTCTCATGAGTTTCTGAAGATAACGATGGAATAAGCGACATAGATTTGAGCTTTTTAACCGAATCAAAATTCACATGACCTAATCTACCATGCCAAACATCAATAGACTCAGCAATATAAGCAGAAGTAGAAGTATTATTATTAATGATAGGAGAATCAACATTCAAAATAAATAAACCCCCACAGAGATAACCCTTGCCCACAAAATCCCCATTGCGCGACATTACAACCTTGTCAGCCTCAAAAACAAGTTTCACACCAGCTTTGTTTAGCAAGGCACCAGACACGAGGTTTCGACGCAAAGTAGGAACATACAAAACATTATTTAAAGCAAGAGTTTTCCCTGAGGTTAGTTTGAGAAAGATCTTGCCTTTGCCGGTGATAACAGCAGAAGAAGAGTTACCCATGTAGACACATTCACCATCAAGCAACATGACTTCAAATTCAAAAAGAGATCCTTGTTAGCACAAAGATGCCTTGAAGCCCCTATATCCAGAATCTAATCACTAGCATTTGCAACCAGATTAGCCTCAACCACTACAAGAAGAATAATATCATCCTTTTCAAAGAACATTAGCTTCAAGAAAGAACTTTCTTTTGAGGACACTGATAAGCTTTGTGACCCGTTTTCCCACAAACATAGCAAACCGTTTGGTTTCGGATCTTTGAGGCGAGTTTGGTGAATTTCCCTTGACCAGCTTTCTTGGCATTCTGACCCTTGGATTGACCCTGACCAGCTTTAGCCTTTCCCTTACCCTTGAACCTATCTTCTTTTGAAGACCCACCAGTTTCAACAAGATTGGCTTTGACAGTAGTAAGAGACAATTGGACTGACTTATCTTTCAGGGATTAGCTTCTTCTTGTCCTCATGTGGCCTACTAGTTCTTGAAGGGATAAATCTTTTTTCTTATGTTTCAAATGGTTCCTATACTCATTCCAGGAAGGGGGGAATTTTTCTAGCAAAACATTGGCCAAGAAAATTTCATCTAGTTTCATTCCCTCATTAGTGACATCGGCACACAAGTTCTCATAAACATGAACTTGCTCCATAATTGGTTTGTCATCTACCATTTGAAACCCAAGCCACTGCCCGACAACATATTTTTTCTTACCCGCATCGTCAACCCCATATTTTTTCTCTAACAATTCCCATATAGTCTTAGCAGATTTATGGACCGAAAATAAATCAAAGAGAGTATTCGACATATGAGTAAGGAGATGGAACTTAGCAGTTTTGTTATCCTTATCATGTTTCTTAATAGTCTCCTCATTCGACTTAACTTGACATTAGACGAAGGTGGGGTAGATTCTACACTAGCAATGTAATAAAGGGGAGGGTCGAAAAATAAAACATAGTCGATTTCTAATTGTTCAAAATACATAAGCGATTTAGACCATCTTTTGTAGTTCATACCGTCTAAGGGTTCCAATTTCGACAATTCAGACAGGATTTTGTTTGAGACGGCAGCCATTGTTACGACAGAAATAATATAGTTTTCAAATTGTTGGAAGATAAATCGTAACAATGAAAACAGACAGAAACTTGAACAGAAACGAGAGACAGAAAAAGACTTATCGGAACGGAAATTGCAGCGCCGTGGTATGGAGGCCAGTGATGAGAGAACAGCTTTATTTATAGTCGAAAATAGAGCTGTTACAGGCAAACGGAAGGATAAAAAACGGAGGAAATAAAGGAGACAATAATTCTCCTTAATGAGAATAAATCTCCTTAATCACAGAGATTTTGTTTGACTAATTTTCCGCAGGTGCTCTACCCGGGCCCTAGCCGGGCCGGGCCGGCGTGCGCGCGTGTGTGTTTGGACCCAAACCCACAGGCCCAACAATCACCACAAAAGCCTCCTTGGTCCAATCTCTCCTTAATGAGAATAAATCTCCTTAATCACAGAGATTTTGTTTGACTAAGATCCGCAGGTGCTCTACCCGGGCCCTAGCCGGGCCGAGCCGGCGTGCGCGCGTGTGTGTTTGGACCCAAACCCACAGGCCCAACAATCACCACAAAAGCCTCCTTGGTCCAATCTCTTACCCAACATTGGACCAAAGGCAATATAAACACATAACATACAACTCTCCCCACCGATGTGGGAGAGTGTATGAACCAAAAAACCAAAAAGAACTTTGGCTTTACTTTGGCATCACACCAACATATAACACACAGTAGGTACGAGAACTCAACTGGTACGTGGACCATGTTCTCAACCCGAGATCCAAATGCTGTGTGGAATCAACACATCAAAAAGGCCAATGCCGCTACTTCTTGTCCGTATCAAAATCAAAATATCAATCGGCGCAATTTAGGTGTCGTATGTTAGATGAATAAAGACGCATTCTTTTTTCTAACTTTTGTTAAATACAGTACTCCGTATGTAATATGATTATAGGGGATGGGGATATGTAGAACATCATCAAAAGAAAAATCAGCATCTCTCAACATCAACCAAACAATAGTTATAATCCGTACAATGCAAGAAGATCAATCCAAAAGAGCTTTAAAAGTCCTTTTAATTTTCCCGGAACACAAAACTAGTTTATAATGAAAAGACGAGTAGGCAGTTTCATGAACCATTTTACTTTAATTCCAAACAAAAAAAATATGAGCAATAAGTAGAAATAATGGAAGTTGTCTATGAGTTGAGAAAACATTTAGGCAAATAATTCAAAGGAAGCAAGAGTGAGGTTATTTGAATGGGGTATTATATTGTGGACTTTTCATCGGAATCATCATCGAAATCATAATCCTCTCCCATAATATACTTTCTCCATTTCTTACCTTCTTTAATCTGCTCGTGTGTTGGTGGCGGAATCCATAATGACTGAAATCGTGTCATCGAGAGATCCCCCGTGTCTAGAATAGGTGTTATGGATCCGTCTTTCAAATCAAACACCCTTAAATCATCTGCTATATAAACCGAATCTGACTTTAACCCGCCAGGACCACATTGCTCTACTGGTACGGAAAACGAGTCACTTCCTTGCCCTATGAAAAACGCGTGATCTTCAAGATTTTTCGTATAACTCATCTTCCCCCCCCACCAAATCAAACCTAAACACGTCCGCAACACGCGTCTGAGAAACGCCTAGCTCCCTATTATGATGCCTTACAACTAGGTACAAAACCGGATCCCCTCGCCCACCCTCGTCTCCAGTCAACACCAAGTACCTATCCTGATGACACAGCGCTCTCAACTCCCTCTCAAAGGTCCCAATCTCATAACTAGAATCGAACACTACATTAATTCGAGAAGTGACGTTGATACGTTCTTCAGACATACACATATCCCATAGTTCAACAACCCATGGACCATGTTCATTACCATAACAGGAAAGCTTATAAACCGTTTTAGTCTTCTGACAATATACGATAGGTGGATCGTCCTTGTGGAATAGGTTAGGGTATCTAGTCCATTCTCCAGGGCAACTATATGGCCATTGAACATAAAAATCATGGTAGTTCTTAGGGGTTGGATTTTCAGGGTGATACCTCGGATAGCAAAGAACTGTTTCAAGACCGTAGCGTTTACTGTCGAGTTTAATGTAGAATCGGGTCAACGAGTGAAGACCATGATTAGATTTGTCGATGTGGTACTTGTCATCGTCAAACTCTCGGTCACCATAGATATCGCCCTTCATTCCTCCGCCTGCATGAGGATACCCACTATACATCCTTCCACTTTGACAGACAAATGCGAGTGACCCGCGACTTGATCCAACGCATAATATGTTACAATCGATACTGTATGCATTCATTCTATCAAGTTTGACAAGTCTCTTGTCTACGATGTTGTAGAAATTCTCAAAGTCAACAAACAATGACTCACTCGTATCGATCGGTACCCGTAGCCATGGTGTCTCCGTGGTGGTAATAATATCGAGTACCGTCTCGTGGCAGATTTCATGGTGGTACGGGTCATTGGGGTAATATGATTTAGTGCTCTTCGCGCAAAAGCAATGCCTGCCATTGTACGACGTTTGCGCCGGCTGTATTCTAAATTTTTTCAATGAGAGATTTTTTTGAGAAGATTTAGAAATTTTGAGATATTGCTAGAAAATATATATTCTAAATTATATTATCTCGTTCCATATCTAAAGCAAAAGGCCAAAATAACCTAGACTCGACCCTATTAACCTATTTATCGCTTGCCCTAAAACTGTAACAAAAAAAAAATCTACTTCATCATGGCTCTACGCAAGATTATCAATTATTCTCTACACAAATTAAAACCGTATCGACAATTTTCATCATCATCAATAATTTCAAAGAACTTGTACAAGTCATCATTGCCAATTTTATCAACACCATGGCTAATGCTTCCCCCTGATGTTAAAGACTGTTGGGTTCCTTATGTTGATGATAACATGCCCATTTGATTTGTATTATCTTAGTTTACCTTTTCAGGATTAATGATGTAATCAAGCTTGGATTAAGAAGTGTTGAAGTTGTTAATCATTCCATTGTAATTAGTCGTGTGTCATCTAATGTACAAGTGAGAAAGTTAAGTATAGTAGAGTAATAGAAATATCCAGGATGACGTTGCTTTAACAAGCAAACAAAATGAGTGGACTTTGCCATGACTCGTAAAAACTTGAAGATCTTTTTTATCTTTCAAATGCTTTCTCGTGTCTCTTATTTTCAAAGATAAAAATCTGATTTTATTAAGGAGGTAGTATCCAATGAAGAGTGGTTTGAATTATTCAAAATGTTTCCTCTTTGTGCAAATTCAATCCCTTGGTTTGTAAGAAAACAAAAGTTGCTTTTTGCCATTTTGGTGATAACTTGTCTCTTGTGACTTGTCTTTCATTCTTTGTTTTCTGATTTTGCATGAGCATTTAAGGTTATTCTTCAATCCTTCTTTCTCTATTCTTACCTATGCAAAAGACTCCCTTTTGGTGCAAGCTTTTGAATGGTTACTATTGCTCCTCACATGCAAAACCTTTGACCCTTCAAAACCCTAGCAACCCCCTTCACTACCTCCTCTATAAATACCGTGTCCTATCTTCATAAATCCCCAAGACTTTTCTGATTTAATTTTTCCAAACTTTGCAAATTGTTTTAAGAGTTTAAAACCGTGTCTTTGCAAAACCGTTCAAAAGTCTTCAAGTGTCTTTCAGTTTCTACAGTCGTGGCTACTGTTGCTTTTATATACTAAACTCTCTTGCTTAAAAGTGTTGATCTTGTAAAAGTTGTCCACCTCTATTCTTTGTTAAGAATGTGTTAGTGGAAACTTGATCCTTTACATTTTAAGTGTGTTAGAAGAGTTTAGGACGGAGTAGTCTTTTACTCTTGACAACCTAGTAGGTTGTGAGTTGGCAATCGGAGTAGATTGCGAGTTAGCTTGTCATAGAACGGAGTAGTTCTTGTACTAGCTTTGCAACCGGAGTAGGTTGGCGTCTTTTATTACAAGGGTCTTTTAGTTGTCGGAGTAGATCACTAAAGGAAAGTAATAAAAAGGTAGATTGGACGTAGGCACTTTAGTATTTGCCGAACCAATTCAAAAATCTCGTGTTCATTGCTTATCACTTTATTTCCGCTGTTTATTTACTTTGTTTGTCTGTTTTGTTTCGCTCAAACTCGGAAATAAGCAGTTCATCATACTGTCGTTTTGGTCCGTGAATACTCCACAAACCGAGACAAATAGATACAGTCAGAACGATTGTTGCTTTCATACCTCAGCAAACATTCATTGTGATACTTGTTCAATCTTTCAATATTATTCAAAGTATCTTCAAGTCCCCTTTGTTCACTTAACTTACTTTAATCCAATAAAGTTGAAGTTAAAATTTTAAAAAGGGTACCTAATTCACCCCCTCCCCCTCTTAGGTACTTGAATCCATAAACTCAACAATTGGTATCAGAGCCTCGTGCTCTTGATAGAGGCTAATCCCCTTAGAGTTTGATTCGTGGGTAATGGATTCCGAGAAACACTCCAAGATCCCGGTCTTTACCGGTTCGAATTTTGGTTGGTGGAAACTCAAAATGGAACATTACATCAAAAGTATCGATTATCAATGTTGGAACATCATCCAAAATGGACCTCTTGCCATTGAGGAAACCGATATTCTTAACGGTTTCACCAAGACAAAAGAGGAAAGAAATTACAATGAGAACGACTTCAAGCTTGCCGAAAAGAATTCCAAAGCAATGTCGATTCTTCAACGTTGTGTTGGTGAGGGGGAAGTTAGTCGAATCTCCGGGTGTCCTACGGCAAAATCTATTTGGGATTCCCTTGTACTTGCTTATGAAGGGACGTCCCAAGTAAGAAAACACCGTATTGATCTTCTCATGCAACAATATGAAATGTTTAGGATGTCAAAGGACGAGTCTTTAAATAATTTTTCTTCTCGTTTTTCTTGTATTATTAATGAGCTTCAAAGTCTAGGAAGGAATTTCGAGTCCGAGGACATCATTCAAAAAATCCTTCGTAGTCTAACCCCTAAATGGCAACCTAAAGTCACCGCCATAGAGGAAGCTAAAGACTTGTCAACCCTATCTCTTCATGAACTAATGGGATCACTAATGGCTCACGAGTTCAATCTCGATAAGCATTCTAGTGAGTCATCAAAAGGAAAGAGTCTCGCCCTCACATCTTCTCCAAGTGATGAAGAAGATGAGGAGGAAGACGAGTTTGCTATGTTCACAAGAAACTTAGCCGGGTTGGTCAATGGCCAAGGTAACAAAAAGTTCACTAATAATTACTCTAAAAAACGCTTTCCTAAGAGACGACCTACTTCCACCATGGGATGCTTTAAATGTGGTGATAAAACTCATCAAATTAAAGAATGTCCCAAGTGGGAGGAAATCAAATCTAAGGAAAGAAGAGAAAAGGTTAAAAAAGACTATAAACATAGAGTCATGAGTGCTATATGGGGAATGTCCGACTACGAGGAAGATGAGGAACTCATCGAGGAGGAACTTGAGGCTAAAATGTGTCTTGCAAATCATGGTAAAGAAAAAGTCTCAAAAACCTCAAAACTTGAACACTTAAGATGCCTCATGGCTAACCCCGACGATTCCGACTCCGATTCCGACAACGAGGTAAACAATCTAAAGGCCAAGGCTAGAACTTACTCCAAAGAGAAAGTATGTAAGCTTCTTGATCAACTTCTTGATAAGTGTCGGTCTCAAACTAATAAGCTTGATATAATGCAAAATGAGATTGAGGAAATTGCTCAAGAGAATTTTAATCAAAAATGAACTAAAAGCAACAGATCACATTCTTGTCACTTCGAGGCATATAATGAAGTCAAAAGAGTCAACAAGTTAAACAAGCATTTGACTAAAGAACTAGAGCGTCTTAGGTCGACACCCACGGACGTCTCCGACCTTGAAAATGTCAACACTACCTTGGTGATGCAAGTTTCCTCTCTAACCAAGGAACGTGATGATCTTTTGAAGGACAAAGACGATCTTGAAAATGAGATCTATGACCTTGTTGTTGAAGTTGTAGACTTAAGAGAAACAGTCTCTAAGACTGTGTTTCCTTCACCACGATTTAGACAAGTTTAAAAGAAAAGGTGAATGGTTGGAAAATGAAAATGAGTGTCTTAAGAGTGAGGTTGTTTGTCTCAAGAATGAAATAGAAGACCTCCATGAAAGGCTTACCTTCTTTCAAAAGGGTATGCCCGAATGTAGCTCTTCTAGCTCTTCTCCTCATCTTAGATCCGATGAAATCGTTGATCTAAACCAAAGACTCGACAAGATGACATCTAAGTATGAAGAGTCCAAAGAAAGAATCATTTATCTCGTGTCTAAACTCAACAATCACACCCATGACTTCATTGTTGAGAAAAGATTGTCCATTGAAAGTGTCAACAATGATGAACTCAAAAGAGAAAAAGAAAAGAATTTGCATCTTCTTTCACGTGTCCATGACTTGACCAATGAGCTTGTTAATGCTAAGAACATCACTGAAAAATGGGAAGGAAGTCAAACCGTGTTAAACTTCCTCACGAATCAAACCGAGAAATGCGATAAAACTCTGGCGGTTTGGGGTTCAAATGGAACAGATCGATCGTTGCATCCGAAGCCTAAAAACGATTTTAGAGGAAGGAAGTATGTAGGTCTTCCCGAATACATCATTTGCAATTATTGTGGTGACAATGGTCATGTTTTTAATGGATGTTCAAAACGATTTGATGACATTGACAAGAACACCAAAGCATTAAATGAAATGAACATTAAGAAAGACACCACAAGTTATGTTGATCACAAAAAGGGACCCAAATTCATTTGGGTTCCTAAACTCAAAAACTAATCTTGTGTAGGGCTTGGTGAGAGGCGGCCGCAATTGGTACTTGGATAGTGGATGTTCTCGTCACATGACGGGTGATAGAAGCCCATTCCTCTCACTTAAAGCGTATGATGGTGGCACGGTAAGGTTTGGTGACAACAAGAAAGGTGAAGTAATTGGTATTGGAAAAGTTGGTAAGTCATCCTTACTTTGTGTCGACAATGTGCGGCTTGTCAAAGGTTTGAAACATAATCTCCTTAGTATATCTCAACTTTGTGATAAGGGTAATGTTGTTGAATTTCATGCTAATATGTGTCGAATTTTTGATGCCACTACTAATGAACTAATACTCGAAGGAAGACGTGTCAAAGATGTTTACTTAACTAATTTGAACTCTCTATCCGGTCACACCATGTCTTGCATGAGTGTAATGAACAATGATCCTTGGTTATGGCATAAAAGGTTTGGTCATGTTAGTACAAAAACTCTTAATACCCTTAAAAGACTTGATTTGGTTGAAGGCATTCCAAATATAAAATTTGAAATTGATAAAGTATGTGATGAATGTGCTAGGGGTAAACATGTTAAAAGTTCCTTCAAATCCAAAAGAATTATGAGTACATCTCAACCTTTGCAACTTTTACATATCGACTTGTGTGGACCAATGAGAACTAGAAGTAGAGGTGGTAGTCGTTATGTGTGTGTCATTGTTGATGATTACTCTAGGTTTGTTTGGGCACTCTTCCTAAGCTCTAAGGATGAGACATTTGATGAGTTTCTAATTTGGCTAAGAAAAATTCAAAATAAACTTGGTTTAAAACTTGTTTCAATGAGAACCGATCATGGAACCGAATTCGAAAACTCATCATTTGGTGCTTATTGTGATGACAATGGTGTAGACCATAACTTCTCGGCTCCTAGAACCCCACAACAAAATGGTGTGGTTGAAAGGATGAATAGAACCCTTGAAGGAATGGCTAGAACAATGTTATTAACTAGTAAGTTGCCTAAGAACTTTTGGGCCGAAGCGGTAAATACCGCTTGCTACATTTATAATCGTGTCATGATAAGAAGTATTTTAAATAAAACTCCCTATGAATCATTACGTGGAAGAAAACCCAATATTTCATATTTTAGATGTTTTGGAAGCAAATGTTTTGTTCACAACAATGGTAAAAACAATTTGGGTAAGTTCGATCCACGAAGTGATGAAGGAGTATTTATTGGGTACTCCGATCATAGCAAGGCCTATAAAGTTTACAATAAACGAACCTTGTTAATTGAAGAAAGCATCCATGTCATTTTTGATGAATCTAGTGTGCTTGGACAGGTACAAAACATGGATGATGATGATGAGGATGAGGATGATGAATTTGAGATTGGTCTTGTTCAAAAAGACTTCGTGTTCACGGATGAAGAAGCTCCCAAAGACTGAATTGCAATGATACGTAGACAGACTGTCGCCATCAAAGGAGAGCAGAACTCGGGGGAACACGTAGTACTTCGATTCCTCTCTGGAAGCAACGGACCCAACGATCGTTGCTTCTACCTCCGAATCAAGAAAACCAAAACAGTGAGGATGAAGAACCTTCCAGGCCAATGGAAACAGTCACTGTGACTGATGCAGCTGAGGGGGAACAAGAAACCTTTGTTCCAAAGAAGTGGAAACATCAAAGCTCTCATCCACTCACTAATCTCACAAGTGATCTCAACTCGGGAATTCGAACAAGATCATCCGTCAACCATCTCGCTCACCTCAATGAGTATTGTGCCCATAATGCCTTCCTATCTCAAATTGAGCCTTCAAATGTAACAGTCGCCTTGACTGATGCAGATTGGGTGCTTGCCATGCAAGATGAGCTCAATCAATTCAAAAGAAATGAGGTATGGCACCTAGTCCCTAGACCGCCTAATCGCACTGGCCATTGGTACTAGGTGGGTCTTTCGCAACAAGCTTGATGACTCAGGTGAAATCGTAAGGAACAAGGCTAGACTAGTGGTGCAAGGCTATAACCAACAAGAGGGTATTGATTACGATGAAACCTATGCACCGGTAGCTAGACTTGAGGCCATACGATTGCTTATAGCTTTTGCGGCTCACAAAGGTATTAAACTCTTCCAAATGGATGTCAAAACCGCTTTCTTAAATGGATATTTGGAAGAAGATGTCTTTGTAGAGCAACCACCGGGTTTTGAGAACAATGATTTGCCTAACCATGTTTTTAAATTAGACAAAGCTCTTTATGGTTTAAAACAAGCACCAAGATGTTGGTATGATAGATTGTCTAAATTCCTTATTGAAAATGGTTTTAAAAGAGGCTCCGTTGACAAAACATTGTTCTTGAAGCAACAGTCAGACGAACTGTTGGTTGTACAAGTATATGTTGATGACATTATATTTGGTGCAACAAATGAACTCCTTTACTTATATTTTTCGAACTAATGAAATCGGAGTTTGAAATGAGCATGATGGGTGAGCTAGGATTCTTCCTTGGGCTCCAAATTAAGCAATCAAAGGATGGAATCATGATCCATCAACAAAAGTATATCAAAGAAATGCTTAAGAAATTTGGGATGACTAATGGTAAGCCTCATGATACACCTATGGTAGCCGGGTCCAAATTGGACAAAGATGAACTCGGTAAGAATGTTAGTGATAAGGTGTATAGAGGTATGATAGGCTCACTTCTTTACTTGACCGCAAGTCGTCCCGACATTCTCTTTAGTGTATGCTTATGTGCTAGGTTCCAAGCAAATCCGAAAGAATCACATTTCAAAGCCGTTAAACGAATTCTTCGGTATTTGATTGGAACACAAAATCTTTACCTATGGTACTTATATTGTCCTTTTGATCTTATAGGCTTTTCGGATGCGGACTATGCGGGGTGCACGGTGGATAGAAAGAGTACCTCCGGAATTGCAACGTTCTTGGGTCCTTGCTTGACTTCTTGGGCCTCAAAGAAACAAAACACGGTAGCTCTTTCTACGGCCGAAAGTGAGTACGTTAGCGCGGCACATTGTTGTTCTCAACTCCTTTGGGTAAAACAACAACTCTTGGATTTTGGTATTATTTTTGACTCCATTCCTTTAATGTGTGATAATACGAGTGCAATAAATATTTCCAAAAATCCTATTCAACACTCTAAAACCAAGCATATTGATATTCGTCACCATTTTATTCGTGATCATGTGGAAAAAGGACATATTAAACTTATCTTTTGCAAAACCGAAAATCAAATTGCCGATATTTTTACTAAGCCACTTGCAAGAGAACATTTTGAGAAATTTAGACTTGAAATTGGGTTAATTAATAGCTTGTGATTTTTAGTATGAGTTTTACAAAATTCCTTAATTGATTAAATTAAAATTGGATATATGTTATTAAGTGTTCTAAGTGCATTGACATCATGTTTGGACCAAAAATTGACACCGTATTTGTGAGTCGGTAATCACTCAACCTCATATCTAAATTTACGTTTATTATATGCTACCTTGCGTTTTTATTTCGAGTGATTGAATTTGTCTAGATGGGCCAACTACCTCACTTACCTCATTAAATGGGCCATTAACTACCCCAACACTCCTACCTATCCCTACCCGTCCAAACTACCTAAACCCATTAACCCTTCATCTCCCAAATCCACAACTTCCTCATATCACCTATCCTAACCCACCATGGTAAAAACATCATTTAACACACCCTTTAAACCCACAAAAATTACCTCCCTACCTGTCACATCCAACCCACCGACATCACCAACTCCAACCATGCCTCCCCGTCAAAACTTCTTACGCCTTTCCTCCACAAACCTCAAACCCGACTTCAACAAACCCAGATCCACCTAGCCCTCAACCATCACCAAAACCCACTGATCCACCATCATCCGACAACACTCCCATCGCCTCAATGGTAGGAAGACGCACTCGTGGTGGTCGGAAGAAAAGCTCCACTACTCCGAGCTCCTCCTCTGAACCGGTTACTGTTATGGTTGAAGATGTTGAAGATGAAACCGAATTTGACTTGAATGATAATCCATCGAAATCCGTGAGCCCGATTCGACTCCGTCGAAAAAGAACAACAAGAGAAAAGAAAAAGCCTCCTCCTCTCAATTACCCCCAATCTCAGAAAATGTTGAACAAAGTAACATTGACAATCCCATTGATGATATCCCAATTGAAAATCCGAATGAACCTACCCAGAAAAAATCGAAACCTTCAAAGAAAAAGCTTGTTTACCTTGCTCCTTCGGATCCGGTCTCCCTAACCTCGAAGTGGGATCTAGCCATGGTTTGGGCTCACCTTGAGAGTCTCGACCTCCCTACTTCCATTTACAAAAATTGTGAAAGGTTGATGAATATTAAAGCAATTCACTCTCCTCGGGTGTATAATCAAAACTGGTTCGAGCCACCGGCTTTCCACTCTGTCCGTGACATGGTTTTAGCTCAAGGTTGGGAGAAGTTGTTGGAAATGCGTGAGCCGGTATTTGTGAGCGAAGTGATTCAATTCTTTGCAACGGTGCGGGTTGATAAATCCGTGAATTTGTTACTGACTAAGGTGAACGGTAAGCCTCTAAGACCGACTCAACTCGATTTTGCCAATGCTCTTAATATTCCAAATCGGAGGTTATGACCAACTCCCCTCTGAAACTTGGGTAGCCTTACCATATGCCTCCCCTCTTAGCATTGCTCAAACCGTTTGTCCCAAAATTGTCTCCCCCGGACCCGTGAGCAACACCCAAATCCCACCTCCTCTTCGAATTATCTTCAATATGCTTTGTAGGTCAATTTACCCGTCGGGTGATAGAGGAAAACTAACCATTGCTTTACAATATTTAATCTATCACATAGCTACTCATAAGAAGGTGAACCTAGTCGGGTTAATGTTCAAACGTTTTCATCTTATTTCGACCAAGCTTCGTCGACCTTCTACTCATGTGATTTACCTACCCTATAGCATGTGGTTGTCGGTTGTGCTCAAAGCACAAGGGGTGTTGGTAAACACTAGCTTGGGTTCATTGGATATGTGTGATACTATGAGTGATGGGCAAATGGGGAAGATGTTGATCAAAATTGAGAATGATGAGTTAATTTCTGTGAAAATTAAGAAGGACCCGGAAGTTGGGTCATCGAGTCAAGGGAATACGGGTAATATGCGGGATGTACTCAATGCCGTGGCTGAGTTGGGTGCGTGGATTAGGGAAGATGCTCGTCAAAAGGACTTAGCAATCTCGACCCTTGCTTCCTCTTTGGACCTCATCCGTGGTGAGGTGGATATTATTTCCACCCTTGTGTCCACTAAAGAGGTTGGTGAAGATGCTATCGTGGATGATGATCCGTTGGGTAGTGGCTCGGATGGTGAACAAGCCTCCTCTCCTTAGCTTTTCCATATCCTCTCGGCCTATTTATCCTTACCCGTACCCCCTTATTTTGTTCCATCTTGGTTGTGCCTCTCTAAGACTTATTTTCTTGCTTGTTATTTTGAACATTTGGTGGTGTATGTTAAACTTTGTTTAGCTATGTTGAACTTTGGTTAGCTTATGCTTAATCCTTGTTTGTGTTGACTTTGTTACCTTGTCACACTTCCATGTGTCTTTTTGTGTTTTCTTATGACTATTTGCACTCTAATGCTTGTGACATCTCTATCCTGTTGATGATGTCAAGAGGGGGAAAAGGTAAACTCATGCTTTAAATCTCTTTGCTTATTGATTAAACTAATGGCTTGTTTAACCTTCTTAGCTTGATTCTTGTTTGGGGCAATGTAAAATTGTCATGATAGTTTGATTCTAGCTTTTGCCCTTGGTAAGGTAATATTGTCCCTTCTCTATCATTTGATCTTGCTTGCTAAAATCTTGAATTAAAGTGTTTACATTGCTCTTACATTCGTTTGGGGCTTGTCATCATCAAAGGGGGAATTTGTTGGGTTCCTTATGTTGATGATAACATGCCCATTTGATTTGTATTATCTTAGTTTACCTTTTCAGGATTAATGATGTAATCAAGCTTGGATTAAGAAGTGTTGAAGTTGTTAATCATTCCATTGTAATTAGTCGTGTGTCATCTAATGTACAAGTGAGAAAGTTAAGTATAGTAGAGTAATAGAAACAGTCCAGATGACTGTTGCTTTAACAAGCAAACAGCTGAGTGGACTTTGCCATGACTCGTAAAAACTTGAAGATCTTTTTTATCTTTCAAATGCTTTCTCGTGTCTCTTATTTTCAAAGATAAAAATCTGATTTTATTAAGGAGGTAGTATCCAATGAAGAGTGGTTTGAATTATTCAAAATGTTTCCTCTTTGTGCAAATTCAATCCCTTGGTTTGTAAGAAAACAAAAGTTGCTTTTTGCCATTTTGGTGATAACTTGTCTCTTGTGACTTGTCTTTCATTCTTTGTTTTCTGATTTTGCATGAGCATTTAAGGTTATTCTTCAATCCTTCTTTCTCTATTCTTACCTATGCAAAAGACTCCCTTTTGGTGCAAGCTTTTGAATGGTTACTATTGCTCCTCACATGCAAAACCTTTGACCCTTCAAAACCCTAGCAACCCCCTTCACTACCTCCTCTATAAATACCGTGTCCTATCTTCATAAATCCCCAAGACTTTTCTGATTTAATTTTTCCAAACTTTGCAAATTGTTTTAAGAGTTTAAAACCGTGTCTTTGCAAAACCGTTCAAAAGTCTTCAAGTGTCTTTCAGTTTCTACAGTCGTGGCTACTGTTGCTTTTATATACTAAACTCTCTTGCTTAAAAGTGTTGATCTTGTAAAAGTTGTCCACCTCTATTCTTTGTTAAGAATGTGTTAGTGGAAACTTGATCCTTTACATTTTAAGTGTGTTAGAAGAGTTTAGGACGGAGTAGTCTTTTACTCTTGACAACCGGAGTAGGTTGTGAGTTGGCAATCGGAGTAGATTGCGAGTTAGCTTGTCATAGAACGGAGTAGTTCTTGTACTAGCTTTGCAACCGGAGTAGGTTGGCGTCTTTTATTACAAGGGTCTTTTAGTTGTCGGAGTAGATCACTAAAGGAAAGTAATAAAAAGGTAGATTGGACGTAGGCACTTTAGTATTTGCCGAACCAATTCAAAAATCTCGTGTTCATTGCTTATCACTTTATTTCCGCTGTTTATTTACTTTGTTTGTCTGTTTTGTTTCGCTCAAACTCAGAAGCAACAGTTCATCATACTGTCGTATTTGGTCTGCAGTAATACTCCACAAACTGAGACAAATAGATACAGTCAGAACGATTGTTGCTTTCATACCTCAGCAAACATTCATTGTGATACTTGTTCAATCTTTCAATATTATTCAAAGTATCTTCAAGTCCCCTTTGTTCACTTAACTTACTTTAATCCAATAAAGTTGAAGTTAAAATTTTAAAAAGGGTACCTAATTCACCCCCTCCCCCTCTTAGGTACTTGAATCCATAAACTCAACAAAGACGGTCCGAATGGTCCATCTGATAACTACTTGAATATAATTGACAAATCAATTGTCAAGATTGACCGTCCGTTGGCACATGGGAGCGTTCCATTCAACACAAAGTGTGTGGGGTCGGCTAAAGGGTGGGTTGCATTCGAAACTGATTCGGATGGTAGTCTATTCCTGGCTAACCCCTACGCTACTGAAGCGAGTTGTCGCAATTTACCAGCACCTTCCACAATGTATAGAGAAGGGTTACATTTTACTTTGGCTGGTGATCCAATGTCAAACAACTTTGCACTTATAACGGAAGGTGATACTGGAAAAAGTTGGGGCCATGGTGTTCAAATTGGTAACGCCAACGGATGGCAGAAACAATTAGGCCGAGTAAATTCGATATCTCGGGTGGCGTACAACAGGAAGGTGAACACTGTGTACGAATTACACTTGGAGAACTCTGGAAATCTCCAAATTAAATTGTGGTATCCTTTAGAGGATGATAATAACGTGAAGAAAAGCTGTGAGTTGTCTTTGTTTATGGATCCGAAAGTTATCACAAAATATGATGAATTATTTGAGGATTCATGGAACCATAAAGTCGAGAAATTCCTGGTGGTTACCGAAGAACATAATTCAAATCTTTTCCTCGTCATTAGACATTTAGCCAAAGGCGATGATGTTCAATGCGAGACTAAAGACATTGAATTGTTTGAGATTGATTTAAAGGGCGACGGGAAGGTGAAACATGTAGAGTCCATAGGCGATAAGGCGCTCTTCTTAGGAAGAAATAGCGAGCCGTTTTTCATCTCAACTCGCGAATGCTCAGGGCTCAAGTCGAATTGTGTGTATGTTGCTGATGATTTCGGTTTCTATGACTTGGAGACAAAATGTATAACACCATTTCTTTCTTTTGGGGATCTTGCCAACATTCGTCCTCAAGCTTACTGGGTTGCTCCTCCGTCTTTTGCTTGACGTTTTTCAATTCAACTAGTTGTTTACGTTTGATTAAAATATTCCTCGCAAGAAAATAAAAAAGTCAGTATTGCCTTTAGATTTCATCCTTATTATTTCTAGCTAGTTATTGCATCAAGGTTGAATTGGTGTTTTTATGGTTTCATTTCTTATGTTCTACAGAGTTTTAATTTGTGATGGTGCCAATGTTTTCGAAAAATAAAACTATTTTGCCAATGTGCCTTGTACGAGAAACCATGGGATGTGTTAGAGAACAGATGTACACGGGGAAAATAATAATTGAATTACTACTTGAATATAATTGACAAATCAATTGTCAAGATCGACCGTCCTATAGCACATGGGAGCGTTCCATTCAACACAAAGTGTGTGGGGTCGGCGAAAGGGTGGGTTGCATTCGAAACTGATTCGGATGGTAGTCTATTCCTGGCTAACCCCTACGCTACTGAAGCGAGTTGTCGCAATTTACCAGCACCTTCCACAATGTATAGAGAAGGTTTACATTTTACTTTGGCTGGTGATCCAATGTCAAACAACTTCGCACTTATAACGGAAGATAGGCGAGATACAGGTTGTTCTTTCGAGAAGGGAGGTAGTGTTATAAAAAGTTGGGGCCATGGTCGCCTAATCGACCTCATTTTCTTAATAGAACAATTCGACCTTTATATTAGCGTCTGAGCGTGCACGGTCGCTTCATATCCCCGTCTTCTAGTTCATATGGACAATATCCCATGTGTGGAGTTTTTCCGAAGCGAGCAATTATTGAGTAATATAATCTTCGCTCGCTGGTTCAGAGATGCAAGGATTTGATAGCTCTGGACGGTTGGGTTGTGCATATTGATCACATATATAGAGAGGCTAATCGGGCTACAGATTGACTAGCTATAGTAAAACCCTCTTTATGATTGCAACTACGGAGTAATAAACAATTCAATATAATAATAAAGAAGAACCATGTTCGGGAATCGGGAATGTCTGCTCACTACAATTCCGCTACCAAAATTTCAACATATTTTATCAGAGTATATCTGGGAAGAGTCCCCTCTGGCCGCAAACCTTTGCGAGGTTATGAGACAGATTCAGTGACAGAGCGAATGCACGGCCCTGTCTGCGATAAGTCTCTGGGTCCGTAAGCAACTTCAAGAACTCTTGCACCTCATATTTTAATGACTTGATTAATTTATCGGCCTCACGGTTAAAAATTACGTGTCTAGTGATTTCCCCATGTTGTCAAGAGTTTTTTAGCTCCATCAAAGTCGTTGGCATCAGCCTGTTTTCTGGCGGTTTGCATTGCAGCAGCAGTATCTCCACGTGCAATCTCGTTGCCCACCTCGACTGGGTCATCTAGTGTCACCGGTGAACTCGTGCGGGTCTATGTAACCGTTATAGGTGTATATTTAATTAACAAAGCCCGCCCACCGGTTGGCCTGCAGGCAGTAGCAATTAGATAAGGCATTTTGCACAATTGACTCGAATTGTTTACAGTAAAATAGAGGAAGTAAAATTGAAGGTACATACCTATAGGACAAGGCAACTTTGAGGATATCAATTGCAGTTTGTTCTTTAACAGCGGGAAGACTAAGAAACACGGTCGTCCTAAATTTCTCATAGTTGTAGACGTTCCCAAATGAAATAGTAACAGATTCGTTATCACGAGTCTGATTATAATTTCCTGCACGCACATCTTGGATATCTGACCCGAGTTGGGTGATGGTTAACTGCAAGTCTTGTACAAACACATTAAGGAGCCCCTCTTGACATGACGAAAATGCTATATTCAAATTCCATTCTTCCATATCTGCAATCGAATAAGTTCCCTTGTAGCTCCTGGTTGCTATATCTTGAAGCAGCTTTATAGGAAGAAATACAATAATGTCAATTCCGTCATGTTGCCATATGTTTTTCAGTGAAAAATGGAATTTTTTGGTTAATTGGGATTAATTAGCGAAATAATTAGGGATTTGGGGTCGGTTTGAAACTATTTTGGCCCAATGGGTCCACGTCATCACTTTCTGTTTTTTTTTTTTTCAATTTTTATACAGAACTGCTAAGAAACCTAGCGGCTTTGGTAAAGTTTAAAGAACTTGGCGGGGTACTTTACCCCTTAACAATTATCAAAGAACACTGCAAGTCTTATAAAATGTCAAGATACAATGCAAAACCGCCAACTTTCTTGACGGCTTCCTACCTAACATTTTGAATCAATTTTTAAGCTTAATGACTGTTATGAAAAATAGTAAAGCCGCTAAGAAGATTAGCGGGTTTGAAGAAAAACTGGAAAAAAAAAATAATAAGTGATGACGTGCAACCATTGGGCCAAAATAGTTTCAAACCGACCCTAAATCCTTAATTATTTCGCTAATTAACCCCAATTAATAAAAAAAAAATCTGAAAAATGTGCAATAATTAAAAGACTAAATTGAATGGAAGATGAACAATGCCGGATGCTTAGACAATACGCACCTGGCTATCATGATCATTACCGAGACCAATAGTGTAAACAGGAACATCCGAGACGTCAACAGTAGAAGGGTGATCACATCCATTAGTTAGTTTCCCGTCGGACATAAGCAAGACAGCTGATGTACGTCCCGCCTTTTGTCTACGTTGGGCCAAGATATTTAAGGCTGTTTGTAGGCCTGCTGTGATATTTGTGTAACCATCGCCTTTTAACTTATTGATTAGCAACTCAACATTGTCTTTTCCATACTCGTTCATTCTAGTCAATGGGCACAACCTTCCCGCATTCTTTGAGAATGTGACTATTGACAAACGATCAATCGGGCTGAGTTTCTTCACAAAGAAGTTCGTCCATGTTTTCAACTTCTTCAATTTTTTGCCATGGATAAAACCACCCAAATCCAGTACCACGACTATATCAACTCCACATCTTTGCTCCTCCTTATCCAACACCATCAGTTTCACTACCAACCTATAGTCAGTCTTTTCTAACGGCGCATCTGCCTTATTGAATATATTTTGCACTATTTTTCCTGATCCTAGGCCAACCGATGTTGGTGCCCCTATACATATGTTTTGAGAAAGATGGTCAAAATTATTAGGGAAAAAAAAAGTGAATGTTGAATAAGTACTTAGTTGGTAATATAAGTGAATAACTCTCTTAACTTTTTTTATACTTCAAAATTTGAGAAAATAAAATTTAAAAAGTTAATGATAAAGCATTCAATTGAGTGAAAATACCTGATGGTACAGGGACTGGCTCGTCGTCATAGTTCGTCAACGTCCTCACCATTTTGTTTGATATCTATGAACAATAATGCTCTTATATTAATGGGATACCATGATGGATGAACCATCTCAGCCAACTTGGACTCGAAGCATAAGATGATCCGTGAATAAGTCTAGTTCTAAACTCCAACCCTTGGTTATGATCATGTTTCACACACAGCCGAGAGATCTAAGCTCCTAGGCTCCGACATCATATTTACTCCGGGAAAAATTACCTGAGTAAATGATTATTATCGGCCATTAGGATTTGTTCTTTTAGATTTAAAGTTACTTGGAATTAAGGAAAGCCGGAAAAAAATACAGAAAACAATAGACAATTTGAGCTTACTTTGATACTAATGCTCTGCTCAAGTTCTATGGCTTGGTTGACAAACAGGGCGACGAGAGGTATGGTGAGTGCGAATAGCTGGGATGCGTCCCCTCTCGCTGCAAACCTTTGCAGGTTATGAGACAGTTCAGAGGAAAGAGCGAATGCACGACCCTCTCTGAGATAACACTCGGGGTCCATGAGCAACCTCGAGAACTCTTGCACCTCATATTTCAATGTCTTGATTAATGTATCTGCCACACGGTTAACATTGTCCAGTGATTTCCTCACGTTTTCGAGAGTTTTCTTAGCTCCGTTGAAGTCGTTGGCATCAGCCTGATTTCTGGCCGTTTGCATTGCAGCAGCAATATCGCTACGTGCGATTTCACTGCTCACCTCAACTGGATCTACTGTCACCGGTGAACTCGTGCGGGTCATTGTAGCCGTTATAAGCGCTGATTTAATCAAAGCTCCCCCACCGCTTGGCCTGCACGCAATCGCACTTATGTAAGACATCTATATATATATATATATACTTCATCTCTTTAAGTGAAATTACATATCTTTTGTGTATATCTTGGTATTGACTTTTTTTTATGGTTTTTTTTAACATTTCTAATAGTAAATTAAGTCTAACCTCTTTATTTTGTTGTGTTTTATAGGATTCATTGTCATGATCTTCTTTGATGTGAACGCTTTATTGTTATGTTGTAAGTTACTACTTTCGCCTATTGTTTTTTTTTTTTTTCATTTTTTTATTTGTTTAACCCTTTAATTTTCATATATGTATAATTTCTATTTTTACCAGCTTTGAGTTCAACCTGACAAACAAAACCTTATATTTCACTCATTCATAAATTTAAAAAAAAAAATTAAAAAATATAAGTTGCAAACACAAAAAAATAAAAAAAAATTGATGCAAACCTTTTATCTCCCTCCCATAACTTTGGTTATCAATTTACTCTATTTATTTAACTTTATTATCTTCTTAATGATGATCTTTTTGCTTTCCCCTCCCCATTATATAACAATAATCATAATTTCCATGTTATTCAAAATATTGGTAAGTAAAGTACAATATTATAAAAAGGCAAGACTAAATATTTCACCAAGTCATCTCACTACGTCATGTGTCATAAAAAAAAATTATTTTTTTATTATCATGTGTCACATGCTTATTAGTAAAAAAAATTTAAAAATATAAAGTGTCAAACATACAAAATAAATTAAAAAAAATTGATTCAACCTTTTTATCTCCCTCTCATAACTTTAGTCATCAATCTACCCTATTTATTTAACTTTATTACTTTTATTTAATGACGATCTTTTTGCTTTCCCCTCACCATTATATTACAATCAAAATTTCCATTTTATTCCAAAAATTGGTACGTAAAGTTTACATAGATAACTAGAATATTTTTTTACTTTTTTTCTTTATTGTATATTGAATTAATTAGAATCTTATTTTTTTTATTATTTTTGTGTTTTCAAATTGCAGGAGGATGATGCATACTCACATAATTTAAAAATATTACCTTAAACAACTTTTTATTAGTTGAATATACAACACTTTTCACTATGAAGTTTCATGCGGCGGCCCTAAAACCCCTCTATAATCTATACAATCTAATTAAAGGGGTACTTAAAATGACAAATTTAATTAAATGTAACATGAAAATTTTAATGTGACGTGGATTATCAATTTATAGTTACATGACACTGATTTCATTCACTCATCTATAAATAAATCTATACAATTTAATTAAATGGTACCTAAAATGACAAATTTTAATGTGACAAAAGAATGTAAATGTAATAATCTTTTTAGTTTCCTCTCATCTTTATACCTATTAATAATTAATACATTCTACTAATTTAGCATATCACTTTTTTCTTAAATGATGAATTTTTGGCTTCCCTCCTCATTTATACTACCTATACACATTGCCATATTTTTGTCTACGATTATCATCTCTTGTGTTATCACAATATCTCTACTTGTCTACCTTAAACACCTTTGAGATTTATTTTTGTCGGTCTAAACACTCTAATTCATTCAATCAATAAAGAGAACTTAAAATAACGCCTAAATATTTGTTGGAAGATAATCATTCATAGTCCATAATCTTTAAGCTGATTAAAGCAATAAATTATTAACGATCCCGTGATTTTCACGGGCTCCAAAACTAGTTATTCTCTAATGATAATATTCCTAATATTCTCTAATAATTACATTATCATTTCGATATTTAATTTGACTTTAGCAAGTCATTGTAAAATATTTGCAGTATCGTTCGGCAATAAGTAAGCATTAATCAAGCACGAAGTTGTGTCTCGATGCTTAGTGACTTATCGCATAATCATTTTCTTATTTAATTTGACTTAAGGAAGTCATTAAAAAAAATATTAGTGTAACCTTTTTTTTACTTATTGAGAATAGATGATAACTTTACTTTCAATCATTCTTAAGACTTGTCAAGTTTCTATTTGTTTATGTTATATAAATGATGTATAATAGTTATCGGCACATAGATTAACTTATCTAGAGTTTTCAGTTCGACCCTTGAAAATGAAATAGTGTTAAAACTAATTAGGATGCTTTATCGTACAAATGGTCATATTCAGCTCGAATTATAGAACCAAATCGGATAGAGATAATGAAATACACTGCAAAAAATAACGAGGTATAATTAAACCTAGATAGTGGGTGGGGTCTAGGGGTGTTAATGAGACGAGACAGCTCGCGAACAACTCGAGATCGGCTCGGTTAAAGCTCGGTCAAAACTCGGTTCGTGCGAGCCCAGCTCAGGCTCGGGCTCGGCTCGAGAGCTTAACGAGTCAAGCCGAGCAAAGACTGGCTCGACTCGAAAAGCTCGTGAGCGGCTCGAACTTGTGTGATTACATAAGATACTGCTCATATTTTATCAAAATATTATATCATGATTATATCTTTGTATCATACATATCAAATGTCTCGCTGATTTACCAAATATTTTGTACATATAACCTTTGAGCCTTGTTATTTAAAATATCGGGAGAATAAAACAAAAAAATAAGCAATTTTATATAGGCTCGATTTGGGCTCGAGTTTGGCTCGAGCTCGTGTTAAAGCTCGCAAACTTTATAACGAGCACATTTTTTTCAAGCTCGAGTAAGCTTGAGATCGACTCGAGCTCGAGTTTTTGTTCTTGATCACAAGCCGAGCGTGATGATCCGCACACTTGGAACCCTTAGATTTATTCATGCTTATGTAATTTCATTTCCCTTGTATATTTTTAGTAAATACTTTCCTAGTTTAGCATAGCTAGCATAGCTTTTCTTTCCATAAATAGGTATATCGCTATTCTACACTAGTTTTGTAATTTTAATGTCTCCTGCTATCAGGATGTAAATATCAAATTTCCCTCTTTAGGGAGTACTGGTGAATGAAAATCTGCTTCCTACCTTGTGCCTTCGTGTTGCTTTTTGTTGCTTTGTTGTGAACGACTCTTTGCCTTCACTTTTCTAACAAGCCGTGTTTGTGGGATCGACAATAGGATCCCGACTCACACACCCGAGACCGATTACGAATGCCTAATGCTTGACAAACACTAGTGCTTGACGCTCTCGTTACAATCCTATCGAGTGTTGCCGAGACCCGAGTATCGTGCTAGTGAGCGATCCTTCACTAGTGCGAAAATCCTTGTCGCTTGCATCTTGCCTTGAGCCGGGCAAGGGTGCGCACCACGATCCGGCAAAAGTACCGGACCGTGATACCGAGCAAGGCCAAGCTCGGGCTTGGCTCGGCTCGTTAACACCCCTAGGTGGGGCAGGGTTGGTGGAGGTGGAGGTAGGCTGGAGTTGTGATGGCCTGAACAACGGGCTGAGGATGTGCGGGCTTGGACGGGGTTGTGATGGCCCTCAACCAGCCCAACTAGACATGGGAGTTTGTGGGTGAGCAGGCCAATTGCAGGCTAGGGGTATGGGCTAGGGTTTTTACGAATGGGCTATACATTTCAAAACCCAAGCCCAGCCCGAAGGGGATCACGGCTTGTGTGACCTTTGGGTCCGGGTTGGCACCTGGCAGGCTAGGGTGGGATAAGGCTCGACAGGCGGGTTGGGTCAGTGTGGACCGAGGTGGCCCACACTATTATCCAGGTCTGGGTACAATACAATCATTTCTACTAGTCCACAGCGACATAATAATTACTCCTTCAATTATCTTTTCATTATTTGTTTATTTTTTTTATTTTTTTTAATAAAAGGTATTTTAGCCAAAACTAAATATATAGAGTTCAACGTCATATATACTCCGTAGCTTGCGAAGTTTGATTCTCGCTTTACTGCTATTAACAAAAAATCATTTTGTTATTATACCGTATTAGGATAAATCTCAGTTTCTCTGAAAATTAAAATTAAAAATCACTTTTGTTTAAATACAAATATACAATGTAAATGAAATAACAACTGAGTTTTCTCATTAGTTGTAATTAAGTAATAATAAGTATAAGGTGATATTGTAGATTGCAAATTCGACCCAATTCAATTTACTCATTTACTAGTATAAATCTCACGCATGCATGCGCGGTATTTCTAGATCATTTAATTTACAATGTATTATTTATATATAGATTTGAAACTGACACATTATGAATTTTTCATATTTTAGTCAGGATAAAAAACTGAAATGAAAAACTAATCAAAAGGATTAAGTCATAAAATGTGTATTTTAATTAATTTTTTGCCACAAAACAAATGATTTCAACTTATAAATTTTCTCAAATAGTTTTAAAGAATAGTTTTTGTCATGAATTTAATAATGTCAGTTCATAATTTTTTTTATTCGAATTAAGTACGTGGCAAGTTTGTTTTACACGAATCTAATAATTTCAATTTATATTTTTATATACAAATTTTTTGATTTATCCCGTTTTGTTTTATTTTAATTAAAAGATTATAAATTACTCTAAAAAAATTAATGATTAAAAGATTATAGGTTAATTAAAGGATAATAATTTAATAAAAATAAAGTCTCGTTTCCTTATTTAAGCGGATTTCTTTTTGAGGGAAAACTATGGAGAATTATTTTTATTCTATTAATAGTAAAAGGGGGATTAATAGAGAGGGGATTCATACACTCCATTTGTCTGAGTCATTTATTTACCTCTTTTATTTTTGGGTGTCTCAATTAATTGTTTGTCTTTTTATTATAGGAATGCCTGTGATATGCAATTGGATCCTCCACAATTAATTTAGTCTACTTGTCATCTAATAATTGGTCATCTCCTCTTTCTTTGGTCTTTGTGCCAAAATTAAAGGCAAACAAATGATCGGAATGGAGGAGTAAGATAGTGGTTTTATATATTGTTTGATTATGGAGTTTGAATTTCTTAGGTGTTGTTTGGTTGCCTCTATAATACGTGGGAATGAAAATTGAAAAATTTCATGAATTGCAAATGAGAAGTTGTTTAGTTGTCATTTTTTTTGTTAAAAGGTAGGGACTCAATATTCATAAGAATTTTCTATGCTTACATAATGAGGGGAATTGGATTATCCACTTCTTAGGAATTCTCTATGCTTACATAATGAGGGGAATTGGATTATCGACTTCTTTGGATTCAACTTATACATTCGCAATTAAATATGGGGTAGATAAGATCCGTCACAAATTTGCGACGGGTCAAATAATATCCATGTGGATAAATAAGACAAAATAAATTGCTACTCCTTAGGCATTCTGCTTTTGTCTTATCTACCCCTCAGGAGTATAACTTGACCCGTTAGAAGCATGCGACGGATATGCCCGTCACAAATAAGAATTTGTGTTCTAAAGAGAGTTGATAATGCACTAGAAGGCCGCCGGTAAAGAAGTAAAATTGCAAAAAAATAACTACACAATATGTATGAAGTCCTGCGATAAATTTATAATTTAAGACGTAAAAACCATTCTCGAAAGATGAATCGAAAGTTAAATAGATGACTATGAGAACTATTTACAAAATGTCAAACTATTGACTATTAAGTAACATGAAAATATTCCTTGTAGACATGTAGTCATTAGTCATTACTCTTGTAGTATAAATTAATCGGACTTCCATGACCAACAAAAACAAAGTGTACAAGTAGTACTCCGTGGTATAAATACATATCCACGGCATTGACCAAAAACCCAACAACTCCACTATTTCTTAAGATCATCAAAATGGGGACGAACTACAATGACGACGAGCCAGTCCCATTGCCGGCAGGTATTTTACAATGTTTTTGTTATTGCAAATGTTAACTAGTTAATTGATAAAGTTATAGGTCGTTGCATTTATAATATGAATTTAAACCTCGTCAACATAAAAATCGCCCTTTATTTACATGTCTAATTAAGTTCTAATAATAATAATAATAATAATAATAATAATAATAATCTATATATATATATATATATATATATATATAGTGATAAGTTCTTCTAAGTCCTTAATATCTTTTGAGTCCCTAAGTCTTTATTAGGGCCCTTGGATTAGAAGAATGGAGAGTGGAGATTTGCCTAGTTTAAGCCCATTATAGGCGTGAAAAAAAAAAAAAGGAAATAGGGTGAGCGAAAGAGAATGGTCGTGTCGATAACTTGCTATTACCCACTGTGCACACACAAACACATGCATAATCACTCAACAACCTTCCTCAACACATTTCTTAGACATACTCCACCAAAACACAATTTGAAAAAAAAAAATACTCATCGATCGGCGAAAATTGAGAGCGAATCCTACTTTCTTCATTTCCCATCTTCCTTTATCAGCTTCCTTGATCATCTTCCATTATTATCCTTGAGCATCTTCCATTATTATCCTCGAAGCTGAGAGACAAACAACAAGACCAACGTCCAACGTAAAAAATGACGGATTTGCAAATGGTTCCATTTGGCCATGGTAATGATTGGATTGTTTATTTTTTATTTTCTTCATGTTAGTTTATATATAATATTGTTTTTAGTCCTTAATATCTAATATTGTTATGAAAACATTAGGTTAGATATTAACAGTTCTTTAAATATGACGAGGAAGTGTTTTTGAAGCTTGTTTTTTATGATGTAAAATCTGTTAAACTCTGTGAATAATAAGTTCAACATCATAGTGTCAGGCTTGAAATTTATAACAGTGAATTCGATGAAATTGTAATCTTAACTGCAAAAGGTGTGAATGTAAGCCACCAAAGTATTATTGTAATTAGTATGGTAGAATTGAATTTCAAAAGTGTAATATTTGTATCTTAAATTAAAATTGTCAATATCGTAAGTATAACTTATAAAACGTAATTGTATGTGATAAAAGTATAATTTTAACAGTAAAAGTGTTATTGTAAGAGACGAAATATGTCGGTGTTCAAATCGTAATTGTAATAATTACAAGTATAATTGTAACATACAAAAGTGTAATTATAACAACCAAATGGTTTATTGTAATGAAAAAGGTGCAACTTTATAAACTATAATTGTAATAATAAAAAGTATATTTCTAACAGATTGGACTGTAATTTTAACAGGCAAAAGTGTGATTGCAAAAGACAATTTCTATAAGTTTTCAAACTGTAATTCTAATAGAAACAAGTATAATTGTAAGAAAGAAAAGTGTAATTTTAACAACCAAAGGGTTGATTATAATGAAAAGTCGCAACTTTATAAACTATAATTGTAATAATAAAAAGTATAATTCTAAGTTATTGGACCGTAATTTTAACAGAGCAAAAGTGTGATTGCGAAAGACAATTTAAAATGAGTTTTCAAAATGTAATTCTAATAGAAACAAGTATAATTGTAAGAAAGAAAAGTGTAATTTTAACAACCAAAGGGTTGATTGTAATGAAAAAAGCTGGAACTTTATAAACTATAATTGTAATAGTAGAAAGTATAATTCTAACAGGCAAAAGTGTAATTATAACTACGAAAAGTCTAATTTTAAGAAATATATAATTTGAACAAATATATGGGTTACTTTAAGTTGTTATGAAAACAATTGATAATTATTACGCTATTGTCAGATAATATTGAGCACAATGGAAAACAAAAGCCGAACGAAGAAGAATTTTGCAAAGATGTTGAAGCTAAGTTCACCCCGTATGTTGGTCGGAATTCCTGAAATAGAGGAAGCAATGACATTTTATAGAATTTATGTTGTTGCTTGTGGTTTTGATGTGCGTAAGTACACAACTAAGAGATGGCGTGGAGGCGAGATCAAATCTAAACTGTTGGTTTGCAACCGGGAGGGGTTCAAACAGAAGGGACAATTGGAGTGTAGTGGCGGCCGGGACTCGGGTAGGAGACACAAAGTCGGGCGTGTTGGTTGCAAAGCGAGGATTAGGCATTCTTGATGAAGGGGAATTACGAATTGACAGATTCCACGGTGGGCACAACCATGAACTCGTATCGACCCGAGAGATAGAGAGTTCCAAAAGTTGGCATGCAACATAACAGACTATCACAAAATGATAATCCTTTATAATTCAAGGGTGAGTTCATTAAAATTACACTTGTCTTGATTGAAATTACACTTGTTTATGTTATAATTTCACGAATTTGTTAGAATTACACTTTTGTCAACTAAAATGACACTTCTTGCGTCTACAATTACATTTTTTCTTGTTAAAAGAACACTTTTTTTTTTTGAACTTATACATTTGTATCTGTTTTCTCTATCAAAAAGAGATAGAGAGTTTCAAAAGTTGTCATGCAACATAACAGACTATCACAAAATGATAATCCTTTATAATTCAAGGCCGAGTTGATTGGAATTACACTTTTCTTGATTAAAATTACACTTTATTTTGTTAGAATTACACTTTTGTCATCTAAAATTACACTTTTTGCGTCTACAATTACATTTTCTATTGTTAAAACAACAATTTTCTTTTTTTGAACTGATATATTTGTATCTCTGTTTTAATTATGTTTTGATGAATGATATCTCGTAAATCTAAAAGATTGTCATTAATCAACAAATGAAGATAGGAGCTACGAAGACGTACAAAATTCTGAAGGAACATGTTAATGGGTTTGAAAACATCGGTGCTAGTTTGAATTCTTTTAAGAACTTTCACAGGGATGTGAAATGCTACATTCATGAACGGGACGGTCGGATGTTCGTGGACCACTTTAAGGAATTGGTCACATTTACTAGACCAGGGTTCTTCTTTGACTATGATGTTGATTCTGACGGTAGCCTTAGTAAAGCTATATGGGCGGACGGGATCGCTGGAAGGAACTACTCGGTTTTGGGGATGCGGTGTCATTCGATCCGACGTATTCCACCAATAAGTATGACATGTCCTTCACACCTTTCATCGGGGTTGATAATCATAAACGGTCAGTCACTTTCTGTGGAGCGCTTGTTGCTCATGAAGATGCAGACTCGTTTAAATGGGTGTTCACCCGTTTCCTGGGTGCGATGGGTGGCAAAGAGCCTAAGTACATTATCACCGATCGGGATCTTTGGTATTCTTAAAGCGGTGCCATTGGTGTTCAAGACAGCGCGCCACCGCTATTGTATGTGGCATATCATGAACAAGGTTCCAAGCAAGTATGGAATGGCGAGAGATGATTATTCAGTGTTTCTAAAGAAATTGAATGCCATAATCTGGGATGAAGACATTGAACCGCCTAGAGTTCGATGCAAAATGGGAAGAAATTGGCAGGGAACACAATGTTAATAACATTGACTGTTCCAAGAAATGTTCGCTAAAAGGAGGCGATGGGTTATGGCTCATTGTAGGGACCTAGATATGGGAGGTGTTATGAGGACAACCCAAAGATCAGAGAGCGAAAATAGTTTTTTTAAGAGATTTGAGAGTAAGTCGGGAACATTAGTTGAGTTTACGATGCGTTTTGACAGCGATGGACCAAAAAGACACACACAAAACAGTTGACAACCGTAATGATTACGTTTCCACAAATATCAACGCATCTAGCTATTGAAGTGCACGGGGCGGAAGTGTACAGTCATAAAGTATTCGAGGAATTTAAAGAAGAGGCCAAGTGGTCAATTGGTACTTGTAAAAGTAGAGGATTCACCGAGTGTGGCTCTTTAGAAGTGACCACTTTGTAAGAGATGCAAGCGGGGAGAGAAATTATGAGGTCACATACGCCCAGGTATCATTCTCAGCATTTGTTTACTAAAATTATACTTTTATCCGTTAAAATTATACTTTTGTTGATTAGATTTACACCTAGGGTTGTTAGAATTATACGTTGGGTTGTTAAAATAATACGTTGGGTTGCTACGATTATACTTTAATCAGTTAGAATAACACTTTTATTGATTAGTATTACACTTTGGGTAGTTAAAATTACAAATTGATTAAAGTTATACTTTTATCCGTTAGAATCACAATTTTATTGTTTAAAATGCTACTTTTTGTGTTTTACTACGGTCACACTTTCGTCCTCACTGATTTAACTAACCTATTACTTTATAATGTTGAACTAGATACACTGAAAGCCACTTGTAGCTGCAGAATGTTTGAGAGGAAAGGCATCATTTGCCGGCATGTCATATGGATTTACTCATCAAACGGAGTGAAGATTATTCCAGAAGAATGTATTGTTAAAAGATGGTGTAAAGATGCAAGGTTGTCTAAAATGTTCGATAGTAATGGTGAAGCAACTGAGGACATTGATATAATAGATGGAAAACAGATTGCGATGTCAGTAATGTGGTCGGAGATTCATCAGACAGTTGGGTTGCTCATGGGCAAATTGAAGAATGATGTCGAGAACTTCTCGTGTCTAATTAGACAGTTTAAGGAGAAACTCTCACCATTAGGATCACCATTGAATAAACGTCAACGGTTGGAGAAAATTCTTGGATGTTCTCCTGCGAGGAGATAACCATTTTGCCGCCCAAGAAATCCAAGAACAAAGGGAGCGGAAAGAGAATGTTGTCGAAGAAGGAAAAAGCAGTTGCTTTGGCAAGGAAGCCAAAACGTATGTGTAAAAACTGCAAGCGATTAGCTAACCATGACAAAAGGAACTGCCCTAACCCATTCGCAGAGCACCCGCCAGACTCGCAATCGTCAGAAACCTCGTCGGAAGAAGAAGAAGATGGAGAAGACGAAGAAGAAGGAGAAGAAGACGAAGAAGATGAAGAAGCAACCATCTTAGAATAATCAACTTAAGACGTAATAAGTAGTGCAATTTTTTGGGATGTCTACACAAAATACGAGGTACAACATGATGTTTCGTATTGTGTTTAGACATCAAACTGCCAGGAAGACAACTGGTCGCCGTTGGTATTACAATGTATTTTGATGAAGTTATTTAGTTAGAATTACATTTTTCTATTTTAAAGTTACACTTTTGTTATTTACTGATAACACTTTTTGCCTTAGAATGACACTTTTCTCTGCTTTGCATTAGACAATTTGTTAGTTAAAATCACACTTTATTCAGTTAGAATTACAATTTTCTCTACTAAAACTACACTTTTGTAAGTGTAAATATGTTCTTCAAAGTATGTAATTTTAAGTTAAAAAATGTAATTCTAACTAAATAATTGGTTATTTACAGTAACACTTTTTTTAAGTTAAAATATGTAACGCTTGACTATCATGACAAATTATGTTCTTCAAAGTACACGATTATTCTTTGCAACATCTTTCAGATAGGTAAAACAACATTACTATCTTTTCATAAATAAAACTACTAAAATGACACTTTTGTCTTTTAAAATTACATTTATATTTTATGTAATGTAAGGTAAATCATCACGATATGGCCTGTTAGAATTACACTTCTGAAGGTTACAATTACAATTTTGTGTATTACAGTCACACTTTCTTCATTGATTTAGCTAACATATTACTCTATATTGTTGAAGTAGATACATTTCAAGACAGTTGTGGCTGCGTCTTGCTTGAGAGGAAAAGACATTCTTTTATAGAATGTCGTAAGATTATTTACACAAAAAATAACTGTCTACATTAAGTTTGCTAACAGCTGCAAATAGTACAAAATATGAAATAAGTGTTTACATAGCCAAGGGAATATTCCAACAAAAACAGAACTACTAAATTAAGGTTGTTATTTTTCACATTGGGACGGGTCAGCTGTCTACGCTTCTTTGTAATACCTTCCACGGTTTGTCCTTCGTGCTAACAAAAGCTTTGACCTTCTCGAGCACACCTTCGCGCAAAATGTTCATGTCTGCCCGAACGAGGGTAGCTACCATTTGGATCACCAAATAGCGCCGTGATTTCTTCTTCTCAAGATCTTCATGCTGAAAAGGAAGACCCTCGTATAAGAGCATCGCCATCATGGTGAAACAGACCCGACTACGGTTGGTTGAGAGTTGGTGACATCCCGCCGAAAGGTATCCGCGCAACACATAATTAGGAATTTTCCGTGCCCTAGTGTTCTTCTTTTCCTTATCCCGTGATTCTAAATAATCACTCACTGCGCTAGACTGCAAATGTACATAATTACCCTATAAAAACTGATTGAACAAAAAAGATAGCATTCGGAAGAAAGCGATCGAAAATAACTTACAATTAAACGCTTTTGCTTTGCCAAAAATCTGCGACTTCTTCAAGTCGAGAATGCCTTTGCCCGTCCAAAAGTCGATTTGTATTTGATTTGTGATTGATACAAACGCATGCAAAATGGTCGTTAATGCGAACGGGACAAATAGCAAGTCTATTTTCAAGTTAACGTGCGGTCGGCCGACGATGAAGGTGTCCCACATCCGTACAGTCGTCATAGTTCTTTGTCGATTGTGTGCCTGGTTGATCAAACGTCCCGAGCATACGCAGCATAAATGCTTGAAAAGGCAATAGTGAACATGATTCTTGTGTTTACATTGTCACCCAAAATTACACTATTGTCCCTTAAAATTACACTTGAGGCGGTTAGAATGACACTTTTGTGGATTAAAAGAACTAAAGTGAAACATTCACATTAAAACAGCGTAACTAAGAAAAGTGACATTCTAAGCAACAAAGGTGTAATACAAGTGGACATAAATATTATGCAATGATAAATGGAATTACCATGTGACGTATACCAAAGAATGACATCCTCATTTGGTCGCCATATTCCTCCTTCTCCAAATGGTTCATCAAAATCGACCAAAGACTCGATCACATCTAACGACATCGGGTTTTCGGGCATCAAGGACATAATGTCTTTTCTCCGAAGCATTGCGTGACGGGTGTACCAGACCCGCTCATTCGCACTCCGTAATATTAAAGAAGTCGTTAATTAAAGTTAAATAAATGTCATCAACAATTTGAGTATCCTTGAATAAAGAAGGCGTTAATTAAGCCAGCGTGACAGACCGTTCATCATAAGTGTGGTCATCTAACAAGCAATAGTCGGCTACATGCTTCCTCCTGTTTTTAATATCCTTGATTAACGCCTGATTGCCCCGGAGCATCTTCGACACCACATTTGTGTTCGAGACCACCTCTACCACGATCGAGAGAGCGGCCTAACCCGTCCCCCTTTCCACGGGGATGGCTCTTGACGGCCGATAGCGCTTGACCGGATGGAATGCGCATGGCAACCGCGTCACCTCCGAACGGGCTTTTCAAATTCGATTCGCGAGCACGTTTTGTGGACTCGGCCCTATGTCATCATCTGTTTTCCTCTTAACACATTCAACTTTCTTGTCAACGGATGTCCAGCGATCGTTTTGAAAAAACCAACCCTGGTCGGGATATCTTCTCGATCTTTGTTAATGTCACGGAGGGCGAGTGTTGCGACAATCTCAAAGACGGTACAAACTCATAGCATCCTCTTTCCCGAGGTCACATTGAAAAGGGCTTCCGCGGTAGAACATCATATGTAGCATCATGAAAACACCACAGTCATTTCTCGAATACCCTTGACCTTGCCAGCTGAACTCAATGTTGACAATCTTGAACCCGCTGACCTTTGCCCCCTTAGACAGCCCTTTAGACACCAAATACTTCCCCATTATATTTGCCTGGACACAAAAAAACGTCATTGAGTTAACGTAGTACGACCCACTACAATTCGTTGACTTTTAAGATATCGAAAAAAAGAAAAGTGTGATTGTAGCAAAGACAAAGTGTTATTTTAACTAACATAAGTGTGATTGTAGCAGAGGAAAGTGTAATTCTAACAAAATAAAGGGTTATTTTAACAGAGCAATGACGATGACATTTTAACGAGAAAATAGTGTGATTTTATTAGACAAAAGTCTAATTGTAGCAGCATAAAGTGTTATTTTTGCAACAAAAGTGTGATTCTACCAAAGGGTCAAAAGTGGGATTTGTAGCAGAATAAAGTGTTATTTTAGCTTACAAAAGTGTAATTCTAACAAAATACAGTGTTATTTTAACAGACTACATTGTAATTTTAGCAAAGAAAAGTGTGATTTTAGCTGAGAAAAGTGTAATTCTAACAAGATAAAGTGTTATTTTAACATACTACATTGTAATTTTAGCAAAGAAAAGTGTAATTCTAACAAAAGGGTAATCAAAAGTGGGATTTCTCCAACCAAAAATGGATAAACTGTAATTTTAACAAAGAAAGAGTAATTGTAGATATCGGCCACTTACGGAAATACACGCTATCCCTCCGTAAGGGAGCGTTTCTATTGGGTCATCGTACTTGCGGTTGTCGAGGTAGTCAATCTGCTCGGTGAGAAAGTTGATGCACACGCAATTGTAGTGATCACCGTCACGGGGATAAAGCGGGGAGAAAGATCTGCACCATGTGTTGGCTAAGATCGAACAATTAAAACTTAAAAACCATTAGACAAGATTACATGTTTTGTTACCTACCATGTCCGTATCAAGCGGAATGGTGCACGACACATTTCAGCCCATGAATCCCGACCACCAAAAATGTCTTCGTCTTTGTTCAACACTTTCCCAAGCTTTTGAGCGTCCCAAATCATAATTGCGGGGGACCGTAATTTGAAAAGTGTTAAATGCGTGAATGATAATTAAAAGAACTATTTTATACAAATAAAGTGAACCTTTAACCAAAAAAAGTGTTAGAATTAACTCGAAGGAGATGTTAAATGTATAATTTAAACAATCAAAAGTGTAATTCTAACGGCAAAAAGTATCATTTTAACGGACAAATGTGCAATTTTAACATACAAAACCAACGTTTTAACTTTAAAAAGTATAATTCTAACGGACAAATGTGTAATTTTAACACACAAAGGTAACATTTTAACTTACAGTGTGACTTAGTCCAAAGAAAGAACGGGATATGTCCGAAGGTTTCATGATGTGGTTGAGTAGCAAGCACCAACCATCAATAACACTGGTCATGATTTGCTCCCCAGGGTTCAAAGTTGCAATATCTTCCCGGTAATGAAATACCACTCATTGAATTGGACCAATTGTTCCCTACAACGAAAAAATGAAATTAGCCAAAAAATATATATATAATTAGCAATGTTAAGAGGCTCTTGTAAAGAATAATACACTTACAACTCGTTAAACACGCCTCGATTTGAACGCATAGTCAATCACATATTTCCTCAATCCTTTGAACATTGGCACTAGGAGCTCCTGACTGAATGCTAGGTTTTTCGTCGCAAAGCACAAATCAGGATTAGGTGCCCCACAATCAAGAGAACACCCAAGGTTCTCATTGACGTGATCCATGCATGGTAAGGGCTCACTCGAGTGAAGTAAAAAAGGATGGTAGCTCAGATCACTGTGAGGGACGTACGGGACCGGGATAGGAATGTCAACGTTCTCTGCCTCTGGAAGAACGTCAGCTGATACCTCTCTTCTCTCGACAGTCCCTTCCGAAGACTTCCCGGCAACATCCTCAACTGCCGCATCTGTAATAAAAATAGTGTTATTTCATCATCAGTAAGTAAGTGTAACTGTGGCAGAGAAGAAAGTATAATTCAGTAGACAAAATTATAATTCAAACAAAATTGAGTGTTATTTTATCACAAATAAGTGTAATTTTAACTACAAATAGTCTAATTCTAGAAGACAAAAGTGTAATTGTAAGCTACAAAAGTATATTTTTAACTTAAAAAAGTGTAGTTTTTAGTAGAGAAAATTGTAATTCTAACTGAATAAAGTGTGATTTTAACTAACAAATTGTCTAATTGCAAATGAGAGAAAAGTGTCATTCTAAGGCAAAAAAGTGTTATTTGTAAATAACAAAAGTGTAACTTTAAGATAGAAAAATGTAATTCTAACTAAATAACTTCATCCACGGCATTACCTCCGTGATCCTTGATCTTGACCCCATCCACTACCTTCTCTACCGCTGTCTGAGAACTTATATCCAAATTTGGCTCATCATTATTCCAACCCTCCTCATTTACATCGGCACAGATATTGGGTGCTCCTCGAGCAACAGCGTTTTTACTTCCATGAGAAGAATATACAGTGCTTGTCCATTCTACGTCCATAAATTCCTTTGCCTGCAACGCATATACATATTCAGGCTGCTCGTTTTCCTTTAACACCCGCTCGTCAGTGGTTTCGCCTCCGCCGTTTCCTGCACCCTCTTGATAATGTTGTTCGGCTGCGCGCTCTGCATCGCATATCTCAGCAGTAGAGAACATCAACTGAGTGGCAGGGGGGGGAACTTCTGAGTTCTGAACTTCCGCCAAAGCATTATCCGCCTTCTCAGTCTCCCCGGCATCAGGCCCTCTAAATTCCAAAGATTTAGAGTCCACTTGTACAGCATCGTGTAGTGTTGCAGAAACCACAATTGAACTTGAACATTGGAGACTAGGTTCAGCATTACCCTTCCCAATCTTGTCATCATCCTTTTCCGCCTCGGCGTTCAGAGCTTCACTCACACACACACCCGCTCCCGTAGCGTCGGAGGCCACATTCACCAATTCTCTTGCGTCTTCAATTCCTTGGTCTTCTCTGGCCGACCTTTCAGCTCGGCGGTCTGCTTCAATAATCTCCGCAGCCGAAATCAGCAGTTGAGTGACGGGTGGAACAGCGTCGGTGGGCCCATCGTCCTCATTTTTTTGTCCGCTATCTCATTATCCCCGGCCACATGCCCGTCGAGATCCATCGTCTGCTCTTCTACGGCCTCATTTTTTTTGTCAGCTATCTCATTATCCCCGGCCACATGCACGTCCAGATCCATCGTCTGCTCTTCTTCCTTTGCAGCTGCAGCATTCGCATAGAACTTCTTCTCAGCCTCATCAAGCTCTTCTTTTGAATATATACCTTCCAGAACTTCCCGGTCAAATTTTGGTGGTTCTTTAACAGCCACCTGCTTTCCATCTGCCTTCCTCCTTCTGTATATAACGGAAATCTCACGAGTACTACCAACATCCACGTCGGTGTCCTTACTGTACTCGTCTCTGTGACCAGTGTCCGTAAATTCAGCGGAGCCGTAATATTGCACGGCCTCCATTATCATTGTGTAGACACCTCCAGTGCTTTGTCACTAGCTGCATCATCCGAAACAATTGACGCGGCCACCGGGCCTTCACGGTCTCTACCAAGATCTACAGTCACCTCTTTCTCATTATCGGATCCATCATCCTCCATATCATCACAGTCCTCCTCATCGCCAACATTATCAACATCCTCGTCATCTCCCTCGTCCTCATCGCCATTGTCCTCCTCTTCATCATCGTCACCAACATCTTTGCTCGTACCGTCGTCATCTACCTCATCATTCTGATACTGATCACCTGGACTTTGTTGCAGAACAGGTGCTGATTTCACGGAACGATTTATTCGTTCAGCCATCTCCTGCATTTCCACAGCATAATCCTTCATCCTTTGGCTTTGAAAGAATGATTGCGTGCATTGTGTAGCGACAGGGTCACTAGGATGGTTCATCCCTCCTGTTAACCTTTTGAGCGTCATGGCTGCATCTGCATACCATGAATAGAAGACAGTAGCATTCCTTTGCATCTTCAAGTAAAGCTCATGCACATCCTACATTAAAATACAGATAATTGGACAATTGTTCAGTCAAAAGTGTTCATTAAAAAGTATAATTTTAACCTTAACAACTGTAATTCTAAGGTCCAAAAGTATAATTCCAACGGACGAAAGTGTAATTGTATGCTACAACAGTAAAATATTAACTTTAAAAAGTATTATTTTAACGGACAAAAGTGTAATTGTAACATACAAAAGTATAATTTTAACTGTAAAAAGTATAATTTTAACTGACAACCTTGTATAATTTTAACTTTAAAAAGTATTTTTTTAACGGACAAAAGTGTAATTGTAACATACAAAAGTATAATATTAATTTTAAAAAGTATTATTTTAACGGACAAAAGTGTAATTGTAACATACTACACTATAATTTTAACTTTAAAAAGTATAATTTTTACTGACAACCTTGTAATTTAAGCAATTACTGATTAATATCGCAATTACAATTGTAGTGTAATTGTAGTGAAAGAAAAAGTATCTTTAAAACATTAAAATAGCACTTACATCTACAGCCCGAGCTTTCAACTCCTCGTCATCATCAACACCGGAAGGAGTTCAATCTCGATGAACTTCTTCTGTCGAAGTTGAAGTCACTTGTAATCTTTGTATCCCTAACCACATTTCCAATGGCCAACACTTGGTTGTTATCGGGCACCCCACCAATGCTTAACAATTCTTTTTGTAGGCACCGAGGATACTTAACCACGGACCAAGTTAGCCGACCCAAACGGCTCTTGTCAAGCTCACCATGTAGTCTGTCAGAAAGCGTCTGCCGGTCCCAGTGCTTAATGAGGGGCAGGGTGTGGCGACAACTCTCACCACGGAAATCGAAACGTTGAAAGTACGTAATCATTAAGAAGGATACACCCGGCGGCGTCATTTATTTTCACCGATGTCTGCATGACCTTCACCAAATTTTCCAGACATAAGAACACCAATCGTCTTTGCGTAATCGAGTCCACATCTTCAACTCTCAAAAGCTTGAAGTCAACCCCACCGTATGACGTTGGAGTTAGGAATGATGACATTGCGAGCGAACAAACGACTGCGAGAATGCGGACCTCCTTTTTGTATTTTTTTAAAAATATCTTGGAAGACAATTCCTAAATTAATGCCTTCATTAACCCCTTTTATGTTGTACGCTTTTCGCCATTTATCTTTCAATTGCTTGTTCTCCGGCGCTTGAGAATCCTTTTGGCGGCCCGTAGGTACTAGATCAAGAGTTTTAGGACCAAGTGGTAACATAAAACAGTCATACACGTCATGCTTGGTGACCATGAACTCCTTATCCTTGGCCCGAAAAATATACGATTCATCACTGAATGCTTTCAGAAAATCTTTAACGTACCCCATCGGATATGTTTTGAGCTTAAGCTCCAGAATACCACCGAAACCAATCCTCCGTACCGCATCTCGCTGTGCATCATTGAGCTTTTCAAGGAGCTCAACCAAATTTGCTCGGCCGGCACTTGACACCACCTTTGCTATTTTCTTCGTATCTGGTTTCACTTGGTTTGGCTGGTTTGGCAACAACAAGCTCCTTACTCGACTTAACAGGCACCTTTGCTTTTTTGGACTTGCCTGATTTACCCTCATTTCCACCTGACATCTGTTAACATTACTCAAAATTCATTGTTAAATACAAAAAAAATTTAAGACAAAAAGAAAATTTAAAATTGTAGCGGCATAAAGTGTAATTATAGCAGCCACAAGTGTAATTCTAATAAAATAAATGGTTATTTTAACAGGAGAACGAAAACTATCAGCAAAAGAAAAGTGTGATTGTAGCAAAGACAAAGTGTTATTTTAACTAACAAAAGTGTAATAGTAGCAGAGGAAAGTGTAATTCTAACAAAATAAAGGGTTATTTTAACGGTAACAAAGTGACATTTTAACGGAAAAAGTTTGATTTTAGTAGTCAAAAGTCTAATTGTAGCAGCATAAAGTGTAACTATAGCAGCCACAAGTGTAATTCTAATAAAATAAATGGTTATTTTAACAGGGAACAGAAAACTATCAGCAAAAGAAAAGTGTGATTGTAGCAGCACAAAGTGTTATTTTAACTAACAAAAGTGTAATAGTAGCAGAGGAAAGTGTAATTCTAACAAAATAAAGGGTTATTTTAACGAAATGATGACATTTTAACGGAAAAAGTTTGATTTTAGTTGTCAAAAGTCTAATTGTAGCACATAAAGTGTAACTATAGCGACCACAAGTGTAATTCTAATAAAATAAATGGTTATTTTAACGAGGGAAAAAAACTATCAAAAAAAAAAAAGTGTGATTGTAGCAGCACAAAGTGTTATTTTAACTAACATAAGTGTAATTGTAGCAGAGGAAAGTGTAATTCTAACAAAATAAAGGGTTATTTTAACGAGAAATGATGACATTTTAACGAAAAAAAGTGTGATTTTAGCTGACAAAAGTCTAATTGTAGCAGCATAAAGTGTTATTTTAGCAACAAAAGTGTGATTCTAACAAAGGGTCAAAAGTGGGATTTGTAGCAGAATAAAGTGTTATTTTAGCTTACAAAATTGTAATTCTAACAAAATACAGTGTTATTTTAACAGACTACATTGTAATTTTAGCAAAGAAAAGTGTGATTTGAGCTGAGAAAAGTGTAATTCTAACAAGATAAAGTGTTATTTTAACATACTACATTGTAATTTTAGCAAAGAAAAGTGTGATTGCAGCAGCAGAAAGTGTTATTTTAGCATCAAAAGTGTAATTCTAACAAAAGGGTAATCAAAAGTGGGATTTCTCCAACAAAAGTAGAATTTCTCCAAAAAATATGACTAATCTTAATGAATATGAACATATATACTCAAAACGTTGATCAAATAGAACAGTACATCAACAATGAAGAAACCAAAAACAGTGATCAAATAGAAGAAACCAAAAACAGTGATCAAATAGAACAGTACATCAACAATGGTGACAAAGTACTGTGATCAAATACAGTCCAATAGCATAACAATGTCCAATAAATTTAAAAAAACGTCTAAATAAATGAAGAGAACAAATAATACAACTGTAAAAACCCGAGAAAAAAAATCATAAAACTATAAAAACCCCAAAAAAATTACCTTAAGTGATTGAATGGACGACAATGGCGGTTTGCAAGTGAGCAAAGAAAATGGAGAAAAAAACGATAATAAGGTAGCAAAAAAAAACGATAAATTTGGGGGATTTTTAGAAGCGATTTAAATCTTGAAATGAATGTGGTTTAATTTGGGGCAAATGTTTTGGAGGAAAATTAATTTTGAATAATTAAGAGATGGAAAGTGGGGGGAAGTTTTTAGGACGTGTGTGTGTGTGATGTTTTGATTGACAACCTGCTGCATGCATGCTAATACCCACCCTATGAGTGGTAGGAGGAGAGAGGTAATTATTTTAGCCATTAGAATAATATTATTAGTTGCTTTTTTACTTTTAATCTAAGCCATTCAATAACATGATCTAAGGGATGACAATAGAACTCATGGACTCAAGTGTAAGACATGGACTTAGATGATCTTATTACTATATATATATATATATATATATATATATATATATATATATATATATATATATATATATATATATATATATATATATATATATATATATATATATATTATTAAAGGAAGCTTTTTTTCGAGTGATTATAGAGTCTCCAATTTTCGTAAACTACTCGAGTCTCCAACTTTATAAAACTACTTATATTTATTTTCTATGGATAATCAAATAGGTAAAACATTACCATAACTCCATAAGCATGTAAATTAAACGTTTACTTTGCCATACAATATCCCTAAAAGATAATGAAAAAAAAATAATCATCTGATCGTTTTGGAGTTTGTGCATGAGTAATACAGCAATATTGTTATACATGTATAAAAGGAAAGAATTGTTGAGTTCAACTTCAATTATTAGTGTAATCTTTGCATGCAATTTTTTCTGTTTCTTTTTTATTATCAAAGTTAATTGTTGTTAATACTTTCCCTTTCTTTTTTTCAGGTTTATGTAATCCAACTCATACAAATCTCAGGGAAAAAAATGATATCTGATGGGGCATATTCTGCACCGCTGACCAAGTCAACATATCGAGCAAGGTCAAAGATATCCACAGCAAGTCAACGACTCATGCAGCCTAGCCGATCGACCCATCGGCTGTCGGCTGGGTCTCGGCATGGCAACTTGCCGGTAGGGGCACATACCCGCGTACTCACATCCAAGACCCCTCGGCGGTGAGTCAACGGGGCCGCCGACTGCCATAGGTCCCTCGGCCAGGGGGTAGATCGATCTTTCCACCTGCTTAGCCACTTGGCCACTTGGCCACTACGTGACAAAAGGTGAAAGCCTATAAATACTCCTCAACCTTCATTGAGGAAAGGATCCCAACATATACACAACTAAGCCTAAATACACTATTCATCTGGTAATATCTTCCTTATCTCTCTACATTATACATTCAGCCAAGCAACAACTTATCCTTTAAGTTTACTGACTTGAGCGTCGGAGTGAGTACGCTTGGCACAAAGCCAAGCCCTCAGTTCGTTCATTGTTGCAGGAGAGACCGAGAGGAACGATTAAGACCAAAGGAGAATCCAACTCAAGACATCATTCAACAAGCCACGGGTGGTAACTATACCTGCTCTGGAATTACACCCGGAACAATTGGCGCCGTCTGTGGGGAAGACACTAGAAGCTAGTCACATTCATTCCCAAACACAAAAAAAAAAAAAAAAAACAACAACAAAAACCCACCCAAAAAGCTAAGATGTCCAAACAACAAGACGCAGTCGTGACCGACGAAACCGCGTTCTACCACGATGATACTTTCAACAGTGCAGGTCGTGCGGCCCTCCACCGGCGGAGTAATCCAACCGGAGTTCGGGATGCCGATAATGCCGGACACGTCGCTGCCCGACTAACCAGGTCACCATCATGGGACACGTGGTTGACATAGCAAAACGAAAATGGTCCTGGACCTAATTAGTAATACGCTGCTCACACTTTGTCATACCGACAAGAGCGGCGGAAAACGCCCAGAGACCGGGGCCCAAAACGTAATTCCGAGAAATTTGAACGAGCCTTTGGGAGAAGCGACCCGGCCAAGTCGCCGGGGGAGCCCAAAGTGGGCGTGGTAGACCTAAGTCCTTCCCGCACTCATGGGAGGACAGCGTCCCCGCAACACGAACGAGGCTTACCCCAAAGGAACCAGAGGAGTCCGACTCAGCAGAGTTGGAGAAGGAGTCCGAGTCGAAGAAGAAGTCCTTCCCGCTACGAGGAGAGGAGCCGGATTAGGAATGCAAGGAGCCGATCGCCGCGTGTCGTTCGACACGTGGTCGAGCCCCCTCAACGCCTACGTCCTAGAAGTCCAGGTGCCAACTAAGCTCAAGTTGCCACCCCTATCATACAAAGGAGATAGTGATCCGGCCGACCACGCCCGAGGCTTTCGAGTCTTACATGTCGGTATGGGAGCGGCCCGATGAGTCCTGTGTCGAGTCTTCCCAACAACTTTGCATGGGATGGCTCAAAGTTGGTACAAAGGGCTTCCCGACGGCTCGATATACTACTACGCCGACCTAAGGGACGCCTTTCTAGCCTAGTACTCTTGCAACAAGAGAAGGGCCGTGGAGACATCGGACCTCCTAACTATCAAACAGGAGGGGGGCGAGTCTCTACGAAGCTATGTGAAGAGGTTCGACGGAAGGTCCGCGATTCGAGAAATTAATCCCGAATTGGCGGCCTTCGCGCTGATGAAAGGCCTCCCAAGGGGAGACTTGAAAAATGAACTCATCAAGTGCGGGGGCCTGAACCTGGACGCCGCTAGGAAGATGGCCGACCAGGCCATCAAGGTAGAAGACTATCAAAGGACATGGGTAGGCCCCAGCGAAGCCGAGCCCTCCGAAAAGAAGAGTCGCCGGGAGGACAACCTGGATGAGAGGCGCCGTGACAACAACGGGTCACGGTCCGATGAAAGACGCCGTGAGAACAATAGGTCACGGTCGGACAAACCTGCCAGGAGACAGGACTCGACGGGCGCCGGGTGGAGTTCGGGAACGTACCACCAGAGGCGGTATAGTGATAAAACCCCTCTCGTCGTATCGCCGCCGAGGTCTTTGCCCGAGCAAAGCGAGGGCCGAAGCGGGAGAGACCCCCAAGCCAAAAAGTGACGATGACACGAGCCAAGATCTTTGTGAGTACCACGGCCACACCGGCCATTTAACCAACGATTGCACGCTAGGCATCTAAAGAATGCCATTGAAGAGGCGATCCGGAAGGGGAGCCTCGGCAAAGTACGTTGCCAAAGGCCAAAAGACCGACGCCGACGGCTCGGGTAAGAAATCCGTCTTGAACGGATATGAGTGATCCATGTTGTCATCTGGGGCAACGAGAACGGAGGGTCCGCTCATGGGCACAAACGGCACCTGAACGAGCTATATCAGGCCATCAACTTTGTGCCCAACACAACGATCCCCGCTTCCAACATCCCCGATATAACCATCGGAAGGAAGGACTACGAAGGAGTCATCGCTCCTCACAGTGACCCACTTGTAGTCAATTTGGACATATCCAACCACCTGGTCAAGAGGTGCCGATTGACACAGGCGCGTACACGAACATCATGTTCGGGGAGTGCTTCCTCGGCCTCGGCCGAAAGTCAAGGACTTGAGCCCTGCACCAACCCACTATACAGACTTCTCTCGGGGCCGGCCTGGTACCACTGGGATCAATCGGACTCCCGGTGACGTTCGGCGAAAAGAATGCGGCTAAAAATGTCCTAGCCGAGTTCGTGGTCATCGACGGCTCGTCCGCCTACAACGTTCTCATAGGCCGAGTCACCCCCGAGCGAGGCCGACGCGATGATGTCCATCCGGGCCTAACACCGATGTATGTCTCGGACCGGGGGAAGCGCATAAGCTCGTCTCCAAAGACGAGAATGACGAGGTGGTCAACGTCCGGATAGCCGCCGAGAGGATGCAACATGCAATCCCTCAAAGTGGCAAAGAAATCGAGAAAAAGGGAAAGGTCTATCCTTACAACGGAGGGCGACCCCATGGATGTAATCGGCGGGCGACTAGGACGTTGCGCCTTTGACAGGCCATTAGGACGCTGGTAATCTCGGGAATAACCTATGTAGCGGCGGAGGTGTCCAAAACAGTTGTGGGCACCCCGGCGCATGTTTTTACCTAAATGAAAAATCATCCAAGTCTTCCATCAAAATGTTCACTCTTCCCATAGTCACTAGGAAAAGAGACGCCGACTCACACTCGTCATACCGACAAGAGCGGCGATCTTTATCGATAGCGATGTCGGCTCACACTGTCATACCGACAAGAGCGGCAATCTCATGAAGAAATAGGCGCCGTCGCAGTCACCCCAAGTAGTAGACGCCACGGCAATCACCCCAAGAGGTTGGACGCCGTCGCAGTCACTCCAAGTGGTAGACGCCACGGCGATCTCCTTGAAGAAGCGAGCGCCGTCGCATCACCCAAGTAGTAGACGCCACGGCGATCACCCCAAGAGGTTGGACGCCGTCGCAGTCCTCCAAGTGGTAGACGCCACGGCGATCTTCATGAAGAAATAGCGCCGTCGCAGTCACCCCAAGTAGTAGACGCCACGGCGATCACCTCAAGAGGTTGGACGCCGTCGCATCACTCCAAGTGGTAGACGCCACGGCGATCTCCTTGAAGAAGTAGGCGCCGTCGCAGTCACCCCGAGTAGTAGACGCCACGCGATCACCCCAAGAGGTTGGACGCCGTCGCATCCTCCAAGTGGTAGACGCCACGGCGAGCTCATGAAGAAATAGGCGCCGTCGCAGTCACCCCAAGTAGTAGACGCCACGGCGATCACCCCAAGAGGTTGGGCGCCGTCGCATCACTCCAAGTGGTAGACGCCAGGCGAACTCATGAAGAAGCGAATCTTGCTGGCTCACACTGCTGTCACACCGACAAGAGCGGCAATCACGACCATCGCGATTGATACTCGCAAAGCAATCAAAATGCCTTAGAAGCGTTAACACGATTGAGATACGCGCTCTAGACCGCCTCGGCCAAGCCGAGGCGGAAACAAAAAGAGACACTCAATTAATAACGTAAGGAGACAACCCGGACGAAGACAAGAGACGCTAAAAGTACAGTTGAGGCTCAAATACTAGCGCAAGAAAAAGAGGTAAGGTAAAAACCTCGGCCAGGCGGAGAAGCGAAGAAACGAGCTCTTATTAAAAAAATGTTCAACGAATTACAAGAAATTACAAGGACAAACCAAAAGACAAAAGGCTACGGATATCATCTCCCTATGTCTGCCGTTGCTCGCCATCAGCAGCGGTGGCAGCACCTTCTTCAAGGGGCAACCCAGTAGCTCCCTTAGCAGCCTCAGCTTCAGCAGCCCCAGCCTTAGCCTCGGCAGCCTCAACTGCCCTTGCCCAATCGGCTTCCGCCTTGGCCGCTTTAGCCTTCTCAGCGATAGCTGCCGCCTCCTCGGCCGCTTTTTGCTCTATCTTCACTCTCGCCGCCTCCTTGACCCTCTCCTCCACGGCTTTCTCCTTAGCTTCGAGCTTATCGTCAAACAGCTCGTCATATCTCATCCCACGGAAAGGAACCTTCAAGAGGAAAAAGCTCCTCAATTACTTCCCGGCAGTGGTTCGCCGGATCCCTAAGTCGGAACACGGGTCGGGGAGCATTTTGGTTTGGAGCATCTCAATGTCGTCCTCCTTTTGCCTGATGATGGCCTCCTTGCTCCGGATCACCTTCCCCCAATCTGAAATTTGCCCCTAAATTCATTCCTTTCTTGGAGATAAAGGTCGGCATGCCTCGAACAAGGTCACACTTCTCCAGCAACTTTGCAACTTCGGCCGCAGCAGCCTCGGCCTTGGCTCTCTCGGCAAGGACCTCCTTTTCAGCGTCCTCCCTAAGCTTTCTCTCAGCCAAGAGCGCTTTCTCGACATCTCCCCTAAGCCTTTGCTCATTAAGGAGATCCAGCCTCGCCTTCGCGGCCACCTTCTTAGCGGCATCAAGCTCAAGAGCGGACTGAGCCACGACCTTCTTTTGCTCTATAATGCGAGCACCGGCCAGCTCGTTCCACCTCGCCAACTCCTCGACCAGCCTCGCACCTCCCGCCACGAGCCGAGAGGGGCAAACCTTCTGGGATGAGGAGTCAGCAGTGACGTTTCGATCGCTAGTCTGCGGTCGGGAAAGGGAAACCTTCGGGATGAGGAAACAGTGGTGACATTTTGATCACCGGCTTGTAGGCGGGAGAAGGAAGCCTTCGGGACAAAGGGTTCACGGTGACGTCTTGATCACCAGCCCTGCACAGAATTCCCCACCACCACTTGCCGCCCAACAAGAGCGGCGGACGACCGGAAAATCTACAAAATTTAAAGAAAGCATCGTATCAACATACATCGACATGCCGAAGAGCTGTCATCGGCGGCGCGATGAACCGGCTAAATCGAGCCACCGGATAGATCGATCGTGCTTAGCCTTCTTGGCCGAAGGGCGCATCTCCTCGTCGGCGGCGAAGCAACGGCGGCGGTAAAAGCTGTTTGCTTTCTCTTACGGACAAGGGGAGACCCCTCCTCCTCGTCAGAGTCATCTCCATTAGAGATGTAAACGATCTCCACCGTCTCCTTCTGAACAGGGGGGATGGATGGTGGAGCCGATGTCGACGCCATCACCGCCGGAGGCTTCGTTTCAGTATGGCGCGGTATGTTACTAACAACCTTCGCCGAGCCTCCACCGCATTCAAGCTTTTCACCCGTCCATAAGATCATTCGGCGACGTCCTACGGTCATGGGCCAGAGCCTTGGGGTGCAGGTTAGCAACGGTTTTGTCTTTGTGCAGCCCCATTCTCCGGAGGATATCCTCAGACAAGTCCCGTCCAAAGTGGTCTGCGAAGAAAATAAAAGCAAGAATTAAGTAGAAGAAATAAACCGAAGTTCGAAAAACAGGAACATTAAGAGCGGTGATGGGCCTCACACCGACCCCACTCACCCTGTGCTAGGGCCGGTATGAGGCCGACATGGCAAAGCGGCTCATCCTGAAGAATGATCTGCGTTGGGGGAATCCATTTTTTCGACACCCCACCCTTGTCCGCCTCAAAAGCCTCATCGCCCTTCTCATCCTCTGAAAGAAGGACCTTGCTGGCATCCATCTTAAGCTTCTTCCGGCTGACCCATCTGTCATGCTCCGCCTTAGTCTCACACCGCAAATTCACTTGGTGCTGAAAGGAGAGGGGCAGCGGATAGTCATCCGGCACCTTAACATACACCCACCGGTTTCTCCAGTCTTTGCAAGAAGTAAGTTTGTCAACAGAGACATAACCTTTCTCCGTGTGCACACTGTACCAACCAACGCGGCCAGAGATTGACGGCTGGAGATAATGAAGCCGGCGGAATAAATTTACCGTCGGGGCCTCCCCCTTGAAGAGACAAAGCCACACAAAGCCGACTATCGTCCTCATGGCCAACGGATGCAGTTGGGCCACAGCGACATTCATAGCTTTAATGATGGCAACGACGTACTCATTCAGCGGAAACCGGAGCCCGTACTCCAAATGTCGCATGTATACGCCGGTATGGCCCGGCGGAGGGCAACAGACGGCCTGGCCCTCCTCAGGGATAACAATCTTGTATCCCCTGCCAAAGAAGAAGTGACCCTCGAAAAATTCCTCACGGAACAACTGGCAAACTTATGTGTCCAAGCTCGGTCAACGCGTAACTTGCGGACCTCGCCGTGATCCATAACGTGCCGCCTCACCTCTTTGGGACGAGCCTCTTGACATCATCGCCAAAATCGTCTGCGTCATCACCGACATCAGAGTCATCCTCCCATTCCTCCAAAATTCGAGGATCGACTTCAGGAGAAGGAGACCTGGGGCCCCCAGGCCTTATCAGGAGGGCGTCCAACTTCTCCCCCTCATCAAGACGCGACGGGGAACCCCCCGGCGCCGGCCTACTCGGACCGGCATCAGCAGAAGACATGTTTACCATAAAGACTTACAAAATTAAGAAATGGGAAAGTTTGTTTGTTTACCTTAAAGAAAACACTCGGGAGTAACAACTACGAGAATTAGAAGACAAAGAAAACCCTTGAAAGTTTAGAGGAAAATTTTAGAGAATGAAATTGGTGGCCAATTTCACGGGATAACCGCCCTATTTATAGGGAAAAGCCCATGAAGAAGGACCAATCGAGAACACCCATGAAGCGTCAACCAATCAGCGTGCAGACACGTGTCGGACATGCAACCACGGGATGTCAATCGTTGCAACAGTTAGACGTCAATCAATGCAACAGTGACCAAGCGTCTTCAACACGCCTATTCATATCTCCTTGCCTATTCACCTTCCTCAACAAATTCCCAAGCATCTGCTCTCCGCCGGCCGGGGGCAATCAAAAACAACCGGCACACTTACTCCTGGTCTCGGCCAGCGTCACTTTCTTTTCCACATCGGATGCCCTTTACACATCCATGTGGAGGGGGGATATGGTACGGCCTAAGAAAGACCAGGCCGAGGTAAAAGAGGCCGACGCAGAAGAAGCCGATGCAGGAAATTTCCCGCAAATTATTTACGCAGAATATACGCTTAAACGAACATCGGAGCCCATACCACGGCATAGACTACGCTGGGGGCAAATTGATGGGGCATATTCTGCACCGCTGACCAAGTCAACATATCGAGCAAGGTCAAAGATATCCACAGCAAGTCAACGACTCATGCGGCCCTAGCCGATGCACCCATCGGCTGTCGGCTGGTCTCGGCATGGCAACTTGCCGGTAGGGGCACATACCCGCGTACTCACATCCAAGACCCCTCGGCGGTGAGTCAACAGGGCCCGCCGGCCTGCCATAGGTCCCTCGGCCGAGGGGTAGATCAGTCTTTCCACCTGCTAGCCACTTGGCCACTTGGCCACTACGTGACAAAAGGTGAAAGCCTATAAATACTCCTCAACCTTCATTGAGGAAAGGATCCCAACATATACACAACTAAGCCTAAATACACTATTCATCTGGTAATATCTTCCTTATCTCTCTACATTATACATTCAGCCAAGCAACAACTTATCCTTTAAGTTTACTGACTTGAGCGTCGGAGTGAGTACGCTTGGCACAAAGCCAAGCCCTCAGTTCGTTCATTGTTGCAGGAGAGACCGAGAGGAACGATTAAGACCAAAGGAGAATCCAACTCAAGACATCATTCAACAAGCCACGGGTGGTAACTATACCTGCTCTGGAATTACACCCGGAACAATATCAATTAGAGTTATTTCACGTAAGTATATATTGCCTAAATTTATGTCTGTTATTATATTTTTTGCTCGACTATATTGTCAATATGCCAAGATGAGACTTATGTTCTACACTTTAGAGAGGGGCAAATGGGCAATAATTTTGGGTTAAGCTTTAAAAAAAAGGGACAATAAAGTTGGAATGGAGGATTGGAGGGAGTACATTATCGATATCGGTTAAAAAATTATAATAACTTAATGATTGTAGAACAATGAGTGAAACACCTAGAATCCTATATACCTGTACAGAAACATGGAAGATCAAGATTCAAGAGGGACATTAGATATTAGATATATATTGGATATATTAAATTATAAAAGCATGAACTACGTCAGAGCTTTTTTTTTTCTATTCGTGCATTACCCATCGAGTACTCTTGGTGGGTTAATTCTATACCTAAGCCTTTTCTAATGATGTTTTATAGCTAGGTGTTTTTAATTCATTATATCATCTATGCAGAGCATCAAGTGTGTTATTGACACCATAGTTATGAGTTCTCTTGATGCAAAGGTTTAGTTGATTATAATTATGAAACTAATCATGTACAACGTTGTAATTTCATGTTAAAATATATCAATGTAAACTAAAAAACTGGGTGAAACAATACTACCTATTATGTGACAAATTTTATGAAATTATATACTATAGAGTGTCTCATAAGAAAATAGTGTTTTTAGGTTGCATGTCTATCTAATACTGTAGAACAATTAGTGATAGTAGTAGAATGCACCCAATCCATTCTACTTTATTCTAAAATAATCAACTAAAATTTTCTGCCTTTATCTTACTCATTAGTTATCAATTAAATACGACACAAATTAAAGACCAATAAAGGGTAAAAAAAATCACTTTAATAATAATATTAGATTTCAAATATCCCACTTGCACATGGACACTCAAGGTAATTTACTTTAAATATCAATGATAATTATTGACTGATACACTTAAAGATAGGTAATGATAATTATTGTCCGGGATAGAGGGAATAAGTTACAAATTGACTATACCTAAAGTTGAACTATTATAAATTCAGTTGAGAAAAGTTAACTTCCTATAAGTTTAGTTCACCTTCAATAAGTCCAGTTCAAAAAAGTTAACTTAAACTTAATTCATGCACACCCATTTTTTCATAAGCTGAGCTATTATAAGTCCAATTCGGCTTTTATTAGTTAAGTTCAGAAAATTTAAGCTTCTATAAGTTTAATTCAGCTTTTATATGTCCAGTTTAAAAAACATAAACTCTTATAAGTTTAGCAAAATTAAATCCCAAATAACAGGGTCGTAGTATTATTACATCAATAATCATAGGATATTACAAATTGGCCCGGGCATCGCCCGGGCATTAAATCTAGTATATATATAAAAGAGAGTTTTTTCGAGCGATATGAGAGCGTCCACATCATCAAAAATCAATTTAGGAAAGTATAATTTTTGATGTAAAAAATAAAGTGGAAAATCTTTTAATTATTGTAATATGTATATTTCCTAAATTATATTCAAGTGATATTTCCAATTTTTATATCAAACTTTTACATTTCATTTGGCAAAAAAATATCGCTAAAAAAATTATGAAAATAATATAATTAGCTTTGTGGTAAAAAATGCTATTATTAGAGTATAAATTTCATATTATTTGCACATATTAAAGATGGTGTACTTCTTAATATGTAAAATTGTGTAATTTTTAGTATGTTTTGTCCCACATTGGAAAATAACGTAGGTGTGGTGAATATACTACATATAAATAGTAGAATTGTCCCACATTGAAAGATTAGTATAAGGTGATGTGATCCTATGATTATAAATAGGAGGCATATTTGGAACTTATGTATCCACCCAAAATTTGTTGAGTCTCATAAATATTGTTTTAAAGAGCTCTTAAGATTTTCTATCATTATCTACGATATGATATAAAAAATAAAGTGGAAATCGTTGGGAAATACCCGGGAAAGAGTTAAGAACATGAACATGAAAATCAAAAAAATACAAAACTAAAGGTTTTACTAATGGTAGTCTCCTGACACAGTACAAAACTAAAGATTTTACTAATGATCGAGACTAAGTGGTTTTACCTTTAAAGAAAAATAATATGTATACAATAGTGGTTTTTTTAAGAAGAGACGTGTAATTCTTGGTATGTTATATCTTTCACATTGGAAAATAATGTAGGCATGATGAACATACTACGTCAAAATAATTAAATTATGTATCTCACATCGAAAGAATAGTATACGGTAGAGTGATTCTATAAATATAAATATGAGGAATCCTTGAAACTTAGATATTAACCCAAATTTTTTTGATATAAAAAATATGTACTTTTTAGTATGTTATATGTCCCACATTGAAAAATAATGTAGGTGTGGTGAATATATTATGTATAAATAATAGAACTGTCCCATATATATATATTTTCTATATTATATTAAAGTGATGTTTATAATTTTGATTTAAAAACTTTATATTTCATTTGAAAAAAAAGTATCGTATGAAAATTATATAATTAGATTGTGACAAAAAAATGTTATCATTAGATTGTAGATTTTATTGTAATTTCTCATTATTAAATCGGGTTGATGTCAAAGTAGGTGCAAAAAAAAATGGTGTATTTAGTATGTTATTATTCCTACATTGAAAAGTAATGTAAGTGTGCTGAATATACTATGTATAAATATTAGAATTGTCCCACATCGGAAGATTACCATAAGGCAGAGTGATCTTATGATTATAAATAGAAGTCATAACCCAAATTTTTTTGATTCTCTTAAGTATTGTCAGAGAGAGCTCTTAAAAGAGTTTGTATTACTGTCTCTAGAATAATGATCTCTAACCTAAGTTAATCTTTGGAAAATCTTTTAGTTATTATATATAATATATACTCCGTATTTCTTATTTTATATTCAAGTGGTATTCTGGGAAAGAAAAAGGTAAATACATGGGTACCATTTGTAGAAACTTAAAATTAGGGGTAACATGTGTAATCTATCAAAGTTCAAGGTTACCATGAGAAATTTCCAATATTATAATGATATAGTTAATTAAATTTTCATTTAAAAGAGAGAGAAATCTGTACCAATAAAACAATAAAGGGGGTATTATTTTTTAATTTTTATTTTATTGTCACGCTATCAAACTTAACGTCCATTTAACAGCCTTTATATTAAGGGGTTCCATGGGAAAAAAAATGGAACCTCAAGGGTACCATAGGCAGATTCTTAAAAGTAGGGGTAACATGTAAAATCTGACAAAATTAAGGGGTACCACGGGAAATTTCCGTATCTCAATTATGATAAAAAAAATTGAAGAAAAACAAAATACAAATATTAATGGAGAGTACTTGATCATATTATTAAATTTAAATATAACTATTAGATATAATGAGTAGCAATTGTCCGTATTCGGTATTCAGGATCTGTTGGATGTCGAACTAAGTGCCAAAAAAATAGTGTAATTCTGAGTATGATATTTGTCCCACATTGAAAAACAATGCAGATTTGATGAATATATACTATGTATAAATAGTAGAATTGTCCCACATCAGAAAAATAATCCAAGTTTGGTGAATAAATTACTTATAAATAGTAGAATTGTACCACACCAAAAGATTAGTATAAGGTGGAGTGATTATATGATTATAAATAAGTTAACCCACGTATATATTAATCCTTTATTTTTTTGAAAGAAACATTTTAATAATATCTAAACAAATCATTAGACATAGTCTCACATAGAATATAAATATTAAACCCTTATAACGTTTTTTTTTACATTATAAATAAGTTAATTACCCCGTTGCAACACACGGGCATTCAAACTAAGTTAATGTCGAACATTATTAATGGAGAGTACTTGATCATATTATTAAATTTAAATATAAATATTAGATATAATGAGTAGCAATTGTCCGTATTCGGTATTCGTGATCTGGTTGGATGTCGAACTAAGTGCAAAAAAAATGGTCTAATTCTGAGTATGATTTTTGTCCCACTCTGAAAAACAATGCAGGTTTGATGAATATATACTACGTATAAATAGTAAAATTGTCCCACATCAGAAAAATAATCCAAGTTTGGTGAATATATTACTTATAAATAGTAGAATTGTATCACACCAAAAGATTAGTATAAGGCGGAGTGATTATATGATTATAAATAAGTTAACCCACGTATATGTTAATCCTTTATTTTTTTTGAAAGAGATATTTTAATAATATGTAAACAAATCATTAGACATAAAATGTAAATATTATACCCTTATAACGTTTTTTTTTTGCATTATAAATAAGTTAATTACCCCGTTGCAACTCGCGGACATTCAAACTAAGTTAATGTCAGAACATTATTAATGAAAAGTACTTGATCATATTATTAAATTTAAATATAATTATTAGATATAATGAGTAGCAATTGTCCGTATTCGGTATTCGGGATCTGATTGGATGTCGAACTAAATGCAAAAAAGATGGTGTAATTATGAGTATGTTATTTGTCCCACATTGAAAAACAATGCAGGTTTGATAAATATATACTACGTATAAATAGTAGAATTATCCCACATCAAAAAAATAATCTAAGTTTGGTGAATATTACTTATAAATAGTATAATTGTCCCACATCGAAAGATTAATATAAGGTGGAGTGATTATAAATAAGAGTTAACCCACGTATATATTAATCTTTTATTTTTTGAAAGAATATTTTAATAATATGTAAGCAAATCATTAGACATAGAATCTAAACATTAAACCCTTATAACGTTTTTTTTTTTTTGCATTATAAATAAGTTAATTATCCCGTTGCAACGCACGGGCATTCAAACTAGTAATAATAATAATAACAACAACACATTCAAGATGTTTTATTATGCATTTACTCCACTTTTGTTTTTCCTCTTCTCTCATTCATTGTAAGTTCGTAACCTAATTTCAACCTTTCATCTTACTCTTGAATTCTTAATCTTAATGAATGTTATAGCATTTATATATATATATATATATATATATATATATATATATATATATATATATATATATATATATATATATATATATATATATATATATATATATATATATATATATATATATATATATATATATATATATATATATATATATATAGGCCGGATCCGGTGAGGCACCTCATTACTGGCGAGGCGGCTGGTCTCATCAAATTCATTCATGTTGGGGCGGACTGTGAATGTTGCGCGCTTCAAATTTGGGCTCAAAATTTGGCCCCGACTTTATTATATCCCAAATATTAAAAAACACGGTACTCAAATTTTCTTCATCATCAAGCTACGCTTCTTCCTATACTTGCAGCCATCTTTCCCAAATCTCCTCCATAACCTAATCAATAGCGGATTTGTTCGTAAATTCCAATTGCGGATTTTGCCGATCAACACAAACTACAACAATATCGTGTTTTGATCAACAATCTACAACAAGGAAACAGGTATTTTAGCAAATTGATCGACAATTGCGATTATGATGATATTGTGCGATAATTTGAAAGATTTGGTTCGAATTTCATCAAATTGAGCGATTTTGTAAATATAATGTTCGAAATTGATGCAGATTGCGCGATTTCCTTTACCTAGCGATTTTGTACTACTTATTACATAATTTTTGACGATTTTTGCAGCTCAAATTGCCATGGAGATTGTAGATAAAACAATGGTTGATGATAATTTTTGACGATTTGAGAATGGGTGCAATTTTCAAGAAGATATTTTTTTTAGAAATTTCATTCATAGCCACCTACTTACTCAAAGAATAATGATGGCGAAGCAATCATTCGCCAATTGCTAAATCCATTCTTGAAAACTTGCTTCTTTGGTGGTGAACCATCAGTGCCATTTGGGCCGATGCTGAGGCGAAGCAGTATGCTAGCGAGGCAATTCAAGTCTGGTTGAGAGACCTTAAAGGGTGTTGTTTATGATATAGATGACCCTTTTTGGATGAAGTTGCTTATGATGCTCTTCAATCTTCATACAAGTGTTAACAAATGAGATACTATTTCTCCTCCTCAAACCCCCTCATTTCCTAATTTGATTAACGCTCTACGTGAAAAGCTAGTCCACGTAGCTTTGTTTGGTGCCAAGATTAACGGGTTGCATTACAGTAAGAGACTTGTGGCTTGACTCCTCTAAGGAGCTAGTTTCGTAGTGGGATTCGACATCTCAAGTGTTTGCGGGCAGTCTTGATCAGTGCAAAGTCACTTCAGTATCTCCTGATACAAGTTTGTGAAGGTTTAATTGAGCTACCAGAATGGTTACAATCATTTATATGTAATGTCCTTAATCTATCCGCTCTGCCAAAGGGGATTCACATCTCAAGTGTTTGGCAGGAGATGGACATTAGGAAGTGCCCACATGTAACAAGAAGATGTCTTTGTCTCTTCCTAACCTCTAATACGACATGTTCCCGTTATTCAACTCGACGGTGAAGATATATCTTGGTCTTTTTGGGCTCTCTTTGTAAGTAACCATCACGTCACGAGCCAGTGAAGCTAGTGAAAAGTTCTGGCCTTCAAAATCTGGTAGTCTTAAGTGTGAAAGTTTTGTGTAATTTTTTGTACAATATTTACCTTTTTGATGGAAGTGTCCCATAGTTTGAAATATGTACATTGTTCCCAAATTAGTGTGACTAAATTGTATATAAGTGTGGTTGCGTCCATTTGTGTTGATGATAATCAAAGAATCAGAAGATGTAAAGTAGAGATAATAAGTGGTTAAAATCACCTATTTTGCTCTTTTCTTTATTAGGTGAATCTCGGACTTTGTTTTGTGAATCTCGGACCTTGTTCGATGAATCTTAGAGCTTGTTTTGTGAAACTTGGTCATCATAAGTGGTTAAAATCAAGTTTTTTGCTCTTTTCTTTATTAGGTGAATCTCAAACATTGTTTTGTGAATCTCAGGCCTTGTTCGATGAATCTCGAGGCCTTGTTTTGTGAAACTTGGTCATCATAAGTGTTTAAAATCACGTTTTTGCTCTTTTCCTTATTTGGTGAATCTCAGACCTTATTTTGTGAATCTCATACCTTAGTCAGTGAATCTCAAGACTTGTTTTGTGAAACTTGATCATCATAAGTGGTTAAAATCACCTATTTTGCCCTTTTCTTTATTAGGTGAATCTCACACTTTGTTTTGTGAATCTCAGACCTTGTTCGGTGAATCTTAGAGCTTATTTTGTGAAACTTGGTCATCATAAGTGGTTAAAATCACGTTTTTGCTCTTTTCCTTATTTGGTGAATCTCGGACCTTATTTTGTGAATCTCATGCCTTATTCAGGTGAATCTTAAGGCTTGTTTTGTGAAACTTGATCATCATAAGTGGTTAAAATCACCTATTTTGCTCTTTTCTTTATTAGGTGAATCTCAGACTTTGTTTTGTGAATCTCAGACCTTGTTCAGTGAATCTTAGAGCTTGTTTTGTGAAACTTGGTCATCATAAGTAGTTAAAATCACGTTTCTTGCTCTTTTCCTTATTTGGTGAATCTCAAGCCTTATTTTGTGAATCTCATACCTTATTCAGTGAATCTTAAGGCTTGTTTTGTGAAACTTGATCATCATAAGTGGTTAAAATCATCTATTTTGCTCTTTTCTTTATTAGGTGAATCTGAGACTTTGTTTTGTGAATCTCAGAGCTTGTTCAGTGAATCATACAGCTTGTTTTGTGAAACTTGGTCATCATAAGTGGTTAAAATCACGTTTTTTTTGCACATCTGAGTACGGATTTCGCCAACTCATCATCAATGTTATTGTATTTAAGTTTAATAAACTAGATTCTTAAATTAACTAGGCTATATGAGATTCGAACTCATACCTTTGTGCAAGATTTACACATTGCTCTCCCATTTGAGCTAATAGCCTTTAAGATATACGAGTACATAACAAAGATTAAATAAGGGGAACCAGGTTTAGGGTTCACATAATATACTCCAAGCTTCACAAAATCAAGTCGAGGTTTCACAAAATTAGGTTTATGTTTGAACCTTATTTTGTGAACCTTGGACCTAATCTTGTGAATTTCGGGCCTGATCTTGGGAACTCTTAACCCAATTTTGTGAATCTTGGACCTGATCTTGTGAATCTTTGACCTAATATTGTGAACCCTGGACCTAATCTTGCAAATCTTGGATTTGATCTTGTGACTTGGGGATTATCTTGTGAATGCTGGACTTAATTTTGTGAATCTAGGACCCAATTTTGTGAAACTGACTCTTTATTTTGTGAATTTAGGACATGATTTTGTGAATCTCATTAAAAATCAATGTTAAAGAATAGTCACACCAGCCACACTCATTTTTCACCATCATCGAAATGTAAGGACTAGGTGAAGATCAAACCAAGGATTCACCTAATAAAGAAAAGAGCAAAATAGGCATTTCCTTTCTTTGTGAAATATAGTAACTTCAAATTCCCTTGTCCGACCTTTATGGTATTATTGGCATTTCCTTCTACAGTAAATGTTGTTGAGACAGCTGACTTTGTCCCTTAAAGACAAATTTTTAAAGAAATTATACAACTAAAGCAGACACAAAGGTCGGTACTAAAGTAAATAGTGTAAATAGCAAACCTGCTTGAGAAGAGGAAACAATATAGGTACTGAATCCAAGCGGTGGTACAGATACCTGAAAAGCAAGCCAATGCTTGGTGGCACCATCTGGTTGTTTACCCAGATAAGCTTTCAAATGATCATTTCTTATGCTCAGTGAGGCGTTAGTTAGAGGCAGCAGCTGTGATTCGACTTCTTTTCCCTTGGAATCCTGTACTAGGACCTTGTCAACATCTACCTGTGAAACAATGGATCTGCTCTCAATTTGAATTACTTAAGACTATGCTCCTTCAACAATTCACGGGTTAGTATCCATAAAAATTTATCGACAATCTCAATGAAAAGACGGAAATCATTTCAGCACAACATATATATATGATACTGCATACTATAGGAAAAACCACAGACGGAGTCACAAGGTCATTTTGGACGCTCACGGGTTTCAAATGAGTATCAAATTAAGTGGCTAACAAAAACAGAAACATAAGAAATCTTGACAAAATCCAACTATTAATGCTCCTTCATTCCTGACAGGAAATAAAGGCGATACAGCACCAAGTTCACAGTCACTAAAGACTCAGATGTGCAAATAGAAAACCAAAATGATTTCTGTCAACTGAAACTAACATATACATCTGAAACTAACATAAACCTTATATAATTAGTTCCTCGGCAAATCTTCAATTGAATTCTACAAATGCCAAACAAATCCAGAATTACGCATCAGAAACATGAAAACTCACTCAATTACGCATAATTCAACCGTGAAAACCAGAATCATGCATCGCAAACACGAAAGCTCGCTAAATTACGCATAATACAGTAGAGCAAACCAGAATTGTGCATCGGAAACACCTGAAACCGCTAAATTATGCGTAATTCAGTGGAGAAATCCAGAATTACGCATTAATGTGATGGATGCAGAATGAAATCAGGATGAATTAAAATACAAATTAGGTGATCGAAATTACCTAGATCCGAAAAAATTAGGATGATGATGATGACGATCAAAATTTGGGAGATAAAATGGCGATCGAAATGCAAATGAACGGCGAAGATGAGCTACAACACGAGAATGATGATGATGACGATCAAAAGTTGAAGAACTACAGTAGAAGAGAGAGAAAGTGAAGAGAGTGCGAGTGAGTGAGTCGAGTAAAATGACTGAAATTGAATGGGAAATGTGTTTTAGATTGGGTTTTGTATGGGGACACGTGGCGTCATCTGGTGCATCTATAGTTTTTTAATCTGACGGTTTAGAAGGTGTCCAGCCGCCTCACCCTAAGAAGGGTGCCTCACATGATTCAATCTCTCTCTCTCTCTCTCTCTCTATATATATATATATATATATATATATATATATATATATATATATATATATATATATATATATATATATATATATATATATATATATATATATATTTTTTGCAAAAAAAACTTTGACCTTAATAACTCTCGGTTACAAGTTCAGAATACGATAAAAACTTTTTTTTTTTCAAATTGACTGTCTTTAAGAGGTCTTCAATTTGAAAAAGAATTCACCGACGTCTCAACTCATAGTCGGGAATTATGGTCGGTCAAAGTTATTCGTTAAAAAAGTTTTGACCAACCATAACTAGATGCTACGAGTTCAAAAGGCAGTGAATTTTTTTTCAAATTCAAGGCCTTACGAGATAATTGGTTTGAAAAAAAAAAATTACCGTTTTCTGAACTCATAAGTCATAACATAGAATTATTGTCGGTTAAAGTTTTGTTGCGAAAAACGAGGAAAACACCTTAGAAAACGAAAAAGTCCAGGGGTATACGAGAGAATATCCCTTAATTATTTATAGAAAAAATAAATGTACCTATAGGAGAAGGCGAGTTTGAGGATATCCATTGCCATCCGTTCTTCAACAGCGGGAAGACTAAGAAACACGGTGGTGCTGCGTTTCTCACAGTTGTAGAGATTCCCAAATGAAATCGTAACAGAATCATTAACACGGGCCTGATTATAACTCCCTACGCGCACTTCCTGGAGTTCCGATTCATTTTATGTGATGGTCAGCACCAAGTCTTGTACAGCGACACTAAGGAGCCCCGCCAGACATGATGAAAATGCTATATTCAAACTCGATCCTTCCACATCTGCAATCGAATAAGTTCCCTTGTCGCTTCTGCTTGCTATCTCTTGAAGTAGCTTTATAGGAAGAAATACAATTCAATCATGTTGCCATATTTATTGAATGGAAGATATACAATAATGTGCGATGCTTAGACAAACACACACCTGGCTACCGTGATCCCTACCGAGGCCGAAAGTGTAAACAGGGACACCTGAGACGTCAACAGTAGAAGGGTGATCAAATCCATTAGTTAGTTCGCCATCCGCCATAAGCATGATAGCTGATGTACGTCCGTCCTGTTGTATACGTTGGGCCAACACATTTAAGGCTTCAGTTAGGCCTCGCGTGATATTTGTGCAACCATTAGCTTCTAACTTATTGATTAGCATCTCAATTTTGGCTTGTCCATTCTTGTTCATACCTGTCAATGGGCACAACCTGACTGCTGTTGACAAGAATGTGACGATTGATAAACGATCAGTTGGGCTTAGTTTCTTCACCAAAAATTTCATAGATGTTTTCAACTTCTCCAAATTATTGCCGTCCATACTTCCACTTACATCCAATACCGCGACTATATCAACTCCACATCTTTGGTCCCCTGCATCCAATCCCATCAGTTCCACTACCAGCCTATAGTCGGTTTTCTCCAACGCTGCATCTGCCTTATTGAATATACATAGCGCTATTTTTCCTGATCCGAGGTCACCTGATGCACATGTCGCTATACATATATTTTGAGAATAAATGTCAACATTGTTAAATAGGATCAAGTAATTGTCGTGAAACGTGTTCAAATGGTTTAACTTTACTTAGTTAAAACATGCTTGAGTAACTCAATAAACTCATAAGTCTCGGGTTCAAATCTTCACGAGACTCGGGTTCAAATATTAATGGGAGCAATTTGGTCTGATATTATGCTTTTTTAAGTCAGATTTTGTCTGATGTCCTCACCATCTCCCTTGCTCCGAAAAACAAATTTTCCCTTGGCTCCACCTATGCTTCTCTATTTGATCTTTCCACCCGCCCCCCTTCTTTCTCTGTTGACCTTCTGTGGTTGTGGGGTCTTCGCACTCAACCGAAGATCAAACTCTTCCTTTGGCTTGCTTGGTGGGACAAACTACCACATAATCTCACCCTTCATAAAAGATCTATCCTTCCTTCCCCTTGTTGCACTTTGTGCGATAGCCCTTCTCTTAATGAATCCTCCATTCACATCCTCCGCGATTGTAGCTTTGCAGGCGATGTCTGGTCCCATTTTAACGTTAGCCATGGTTTTTTCTCCCTTGATCTCCAACCGTGGCTTCATGAAAACTGTACTTCTGCTGACGCCTCTTGGAGTACCCTCTTCTCTTTCATTATTTGGCGTCTTTGGCTGAGGCGCTGTGATCTCATCTTTTCCCCTAAACCTTTCACCCCCTCTTCACTTCTTTGCAATGCAATTTCTGCCCAAGCCTCCGCCTGGATTTCTACCAACCACCCTGTCCCCTCCACACCTCCTAACTATGAGTCACGACCTTCTGCCTCTCGCTACCCGAGTAGCTGGGCCCCTCCTCCGCATGACTGGCTTAAAGTCAATGTCGACGCGGCTTTCTCCTCCTCCTCTCTGTTTGCTAGTATTGGGTGTGTTGCTAGGACAAGCGATGGTTCCTGGGTTCGTGGGTGGTCTACTAGGTTGTTTGGCCCTAGCCCATTCATTTGTGAAGTCCTCGCCATTAGGGAGGGCTTACGTTTTGCTTCTTGGTCCACGGAAAACTTTTTGATTGCTTCGGATTGTTCTAATGCCATTAATGTTATTTTGAGTCGTGATGCCCCTTGCGGACCATATACTAATATTATACTTGAGTGTAGGGAACAATTAAAAGCCTCGCCCCGGTTGAAGCTTGTTTTTGAGAAGATATCGGCTAACAAAGTGGCGGATGCAATTGCCAAGGCTTCAGGCAAAGACACTAGTTCATGTAACGGTTTTTTTGTGTGGGATTTTGCCCCACCCTTTGTCTTAGACTTTTGTAACATTAATTACATTTCGGCATGTGCGCCTCTTCCCCCCGACCCTCCGCCATGATGTACTTGAACTCTCTTTTTTAATGTTATTATGTCCATTTTAACCAAAAAAAAAAAGTCAGATTTTGTCACCCCGCTAAAAACTATGGTCGTCCAGGTACCGTGGTATTTTTCCATCACAAATTCTCATTACAGACGGGAGAATATCCCCTCACTCTAACATAAGACAAGCAACAAGTTGCATCAAGTTGCATGGTGAGGCAAAAAAATGTCACCACTTTTAAGCATATTTGACCTGTCTTTTAATTTAGACGATATACCCGTCTTTTAATTTTGACATGTCCCACTCCATGGTTCCGACCAAAAACATGATGTTTTAACCCATATTCGCTATTTTTTTCCGCCAAATTGGGGCCATGTTTCGGTCTCGGATAAAAATTTACCAGTTTATTTTAACAGAAAACAATACCGACACAAGAGGTTAATTACTTGGATGATGAGTTAATGATTAGCAAGAGATGTTTTACGGGAATGGATCCTCTCTATTTCCTTTCTCTCCATTTCCTCTCACAATCTCTTTAAATAATAATTTCCTCCTACATTCTCATTTTTCTTTATTTTTATGCGTAAATTTAGAGCCGTTAGATGTTATCAATATGTGATCCGAGTCATTAATAGGTATTTGCCTCTCCATTTCTTTTGAGGAAATGGAGAGAAAATTGACTCATGTTTTACTCCAATAATCATCACCCAGAGGGAGGGTGGGTAATGTATTACCCATTCATGAGGGGGGGAGTGTTAAAATATTCAACACCTACTCTCATTATGGCCGACAAGCAATTTTTGTGGACTAATATTCATAAATGTTCTACTGTTAAAATAGTAAGAAGGCAAATAGTAATAGCATTTTACACATGCTGTTTGACATTTACTATTTCATGTGGGAAAGCCACAATATCAATAGTCTTATTTGCTAGTATAAATAGCAAGCTCTTTGTTCGAGCAATGTACTCAGAACTCACAAGCAAAACAAACAATTAGAAAGTTTGTACGCAAGAGTTTAGTGAGTCAATAATATTAGTGAGTTAAGAGTGTGAGTGTTTATTTGTAATTGGTATATTTCCAATTTATTTGAGTGATAATAAAATTACTGTAAGAGTGCAATTTATTATTATCGTCTTACTCTTTTCACATAATATTTTTCATTACGCTTCCGTATAAAATACACTCTAATTCGCTACAATTGGTATCAGAGCCAGTAAGGCGGAGTGTTATTTATCTTGTCCAAATATTGATCCGGGATCAATATTATCTTAATGTGCATAGTCCGGGACTGTGAAGCAAATTGATCGGGGATCAAGCTTACTTGATTAAGCCAGGCGTTATCAAGTCACCATGGGAGATATCAACTTTTCAACTAGTGGTATTGAGAAGTTAAACTAGACCAGCAAAGAGGTCAAGTGCGACCAGATGTTGTTTGCTACAATTGTAATAAAAAGGGACATTATGCTCGAGATTGTTGGTCAAAATCGGCAGAAGGAAATGTCGCAACATCAAACGAGCACAAAAATAATGAAGTTGAATGGGATGTTCAAGCTTCATATTCAGTTGAACAAGAAGGTTCAAGCAAGAAGTCGACAGTGCACGAATCAATGGCATTAGTCGCGGAAAGTGACAACTTAATCAATTATAAAGATGATTGGATAATTGATTCAGGTTGTTCGAATCACATGACGGGAGACAAAGAGAAGTTTCTTAGCATGTCAGAGTACAAGCGTGGACGAGTTGTTGTGACTGCAAATAACTCGGAGTTGCCAATCACTCATATTGGCAAGGCCATGGTTATCCCAAGATATAGTAACAAGCAAGTTCATCTCGATAATGTCTATCATGTATCAGGTATGACGAAGAATTTAATATCAGTGTCACAACTAGCAGCTTCGGGAAATCATGTAGTTTTTGGGCCTAATGATGTGAAAGTGTATCCAAGTTTGGAGAGAAATTCATCTTCTATCATGGAAGGGCGACGCTTGGAATCTGTCTACGTAATGTCCGCTCAAACGACATATCTAGACAAAGCTAGAAAAAATGAGACGGCTGATTTGTGGCATGCACGTCTAGGGCATGTAAGCTACACCAAGCTGAAAACCATGATGAGTAAATCAATGCTCAATGGTCTTCCTCAACTTGATGTGAAGGAAGATGTAGTTTGTGCTGGGTGTCAATTTGGCAAGGCACACCAGCTACCATACGAGGAGTCAAAGTTCAAGGCGGGGGCACCTCTGGAGTTAATTCACTCTGACCTATTTGGTCCGGTGAAGCAACCATTAGTTAGTGATTATCGTTACATGATCACTTTCATTGATGATTTCTCAAGATATGTGTGGGTTGATTTTTTAAAGGAAAAATCAGAAGCCTTTGACAAGTTCAAAACTTTCAAAGAAAAAGTGGAAAAAGAAGTTGACAGCAAGATTTAGTGTCTACGTACAGACAATGGGGGAGAGTTCACATCCACAGAATTCACACGATATCTACAAGATTGTAAGATCAAACGTCAGTTGACGTGTCCGAACACTCCACAACAGAATGGAGTGGCAGAGAGGAAGAATCGGCATCTGGCCGAGACATGCAGAAGTATGGTACATGCCAAAAACGTACCCCCACGTTACTGGGCTGAATGCATGAAGACAGCTACACATGTGACAAATAGGCTACCACAAGCGAGACTAGAATATGTCTCTCCATTTCAGAAGTTGTGGAAGCTAAAACCTGTTGTGAGTCATTTCCGAGTTTTCGGGTGTGTATGTTATGTCTTCGTTCCAGATCATCTTCGTACCAAGTTTGACAAGAAGGCAATTCGTTGTATCTTTCTTGGGTACGATGATCAAAGAAAAGGTTGGAAATGCTGTGATCCAACTACTGACAAGTATCATGTGTCAAGAAATGTGGTATTTGATGAAGCATCATCTTGGTGGTCACCACAAGCCGTGTTACTGCCAGACTCAAAGGAGATTGAGGAAAAACTCAAGGATAAGATAGATGAGGAAAATGATCAGTTAAGCGAGAGTGATGGTGAATCAGAAAGTGAAGAATCTCAACCTTCACCAGCAAAAGAGAAAAGTCCTTGGAGAATAGAAGTACATCATAGAACTCCTGAGGAAGTAAGACCGTGTCAGGTTGAAGATGACATTATCCAAGATAAGGATAGTCAGCAACAAGTGAGGAGAACTAGTCGGCCACACAAGCCAAATCCTAAATATGCAAATGCAGCAATGGTGGAGAACACCGTGAAAGAGCCAAGTACGTAGTTACGACGAGGCCGCTCGTAGCAAAGATTGGATGAAGGCTATGGAAGAGGAAATCCAAGCACTTCATCAAAATGAAACTTGTGAGTTAGTGCCAAAGCCAACCGATGTTAAACCCATTTCATGCAAATGGGTGTATAAAGTGAAGACCAAGCCAGATGATTCTATTGAAAGGTACAAGGCACGACTAGTAGCTCGAGGATTCTCTCAGCAATATGGGCTAGATTATGATGAAACATTTAGTCCAGTTGCAAAGATTACCACGGTACGTGTTTTACTAGCACTTGCAGCTAGTAATTTATGGAAATTGTGGCAGATGAACGTGAAGAATGCATTTCTTCATGGCGAGCTTAATAGAGACATATACATGGATCAACCAAAAGGGTTTGAGAGTTCTGATCAACATTATGTATGTAACTTGGTATGATTTCTCGAATAACTCTAATATGAGAGTAGTCGTTGAGGGGGAGTGTTAAAATATTCAACACCTACTCTCATTATGGTCGGCAAGCAATTTTTGTGGACTAATATTCATAAATGTTCTACTGTTAAAATAGTAAGAAGGCAAATAGTAATAGCATTTTACACATGCTGTATGACATTTACTACTTCATGTGGGAAAGCCACAATATCAATAGTCTTATTTGCTAGTATAAATAGCAAGCTCTTTGTTCGAGCAATGTACTCAGAACTCACAAGCAAAACAAACAATTAGAAAGTTTGTACGTAAGAGTTTAGTGAGTCAATAATATTAGTGAGTTAAGAGTGTGAGTGTTTATTTGTAATTGGTATATTTCCAATTTATTTGAGTGATAATAAAATTATTGTAAGAGTGCAATTTATTATTATCATCTTACTCTTTTCACATAATATTTTTCATTACACTTCCGTATAAAATACACTCTAATTCGCTACAAATAAATTCACCAAACATAAAAAAATGAACATTGCATATCACTCCCCTATTCATTTTCCCGTTTACCCTCAATTCAAGCAAGCCCTCGGAGAGAGAGTTTTACTGCCTTTGTAGTCCTACACGGCTCAAATCCGAATTAAATCGAATGAAGAGTAGGTCTCGTGACTCGTGGACGGTCTCACAATAAGTTTATTGAGAGATTATTTTACAATTTTAAGAAAAAATGGTACTAAAGGTAATAAAATAGGTACGAAATTATTATGTCACGAAATACAAGTATACGGAAAATTGGTTTCTCAACAACTTATTGAAAAACCGTCTCTCTCAAGTTTTAGTGCTGAATGATATACACAAAAGAAAAAATAAAGCATTTGATTGAGTAAAAATACCTGACTCTACAGTATCTGGCTCGTCGTCATTGTAGTTGCTCGCCATTTTGTTTGATGAATACGGAGTTTAAATTATCAACAATGCTCTAATATACACTGAAATCTGATTGAAAATAAGAATGTGGCATGAATGGCTTCCAGTTGTACCCAAACCCGACCCGATACATCAATTGACTCAAAATTATCCGACCCGGTAACAACCTGACTCAAACCCGGCTCTACTCGAGAAAGTATACAAACCCAATATGAACTGGTTCAACTTGATCAGACCCAAACCCAACCCAAATAAACCCAATTGCCACCTCTAAATTACCGTGGTATGGACTATGGAAGTATGGAGTTTTATAGCACTGTATTTGTATTGGATTATTTATTCAAACATTTTATGAGAATATGATTGTTCTGAATTCTGATACCCAGTACCAAGTACCAACCGGTGTCGGTGGTATTGTAAAAAAAAATCTATATATATATATATATATATATATATATATATATATAAGAGAGTTTTTTCGAGCGATCTGAGAGCGTCCACATCATCAAAAATCAATTTAGGAAAGTATAATTTTTGATGTAAAAAATAAAGTGGAAAATCTTTTAATTTTTATAATATGTATATTTCCTAAATTATATTCAAATGATATTTCCAATTTTTATATCACACTTTTACATTTCATTTGGCAAAAAAATATCGTTAAAAAAATTATGAAAATAATATAATTAGCTTTGTGTTAAAAAATGCTATCATTAGAGTATAAATTTCATATTATTTGCACATATTAAAGATGGTGTGCTTCTTAATATATTTTGTCCCACATTGGAAAATAAGTAGGTGTGGTGAATATACTACATATAAATAGTAGAATTGTCCCACATCGAAAGATTAGTATAAGGTGGTGTGATCCTATGATTATAAATAGGATGCATATTTGGAACTTATGTATCCACCAAAAAATTTTTGAGTCTCATAAATATTGTTTTAAAGAGCTCTTAAGATTTTCTATCGTTATCTACGATATGATATAAAAAATAAAGTGGAAATCGTTGGGAACTACTCGGGAAAGAGTTAAGAATATGAACAAGAAAATCAAAAAATAACTAAAGGTTGAACAAGAAAATCAAAAAATAAAAGGTTTTACTAATGGCAGTCTCCTGACACACTACAAAACTAAAGATTTTACTAATGGTTGTCTTCTGAATGACACACTACAAAACTAAAGATTTTACTAATGGTTGTCTTCTGAATGCAGTAATAGAGCTTTAATGAGTCGTTATATGTACGATGTAGAGATCCATATCTAATGATCGAGACTAAATGGTTTTACCTTCAAAGAAAAATAATATGTATACAATAGTGGTTTTTTAAGAAGAGACATGTATTTCTTGGTATGTTATATCTTTCACATTGAAAAATAATGTAGGCATTATGAACATACTACGTCTAAATAATTAAAATATGTATCTCACATTGAAATAATAGTATACGGTAGGGTGATTCTATAAATATAAATAGGAGGCATCCTTGAAACTTAGGTATTAATCCAAATTTTTTGGTATAAAAAATATAGACTTTTTAGTATGTTATATGTCTCACATTGAAAAATAATGTAGGTGTTGTGAATATATTATGTATAAATAATAGAAATGTCCCATATATATACATTTTATATATTATATTAAAGTGATGTTTATTATTTTGATATAAAAACTTTATATTTCATTTGAAAAAAAATATCATATAAAAATTATATAATTAGATTGTGACAAAAAAAAATGCTATCATTAGAGTGTATATTGCATTGTATTGTATTTTCTCATTATTAAATCGGGTTGATGTCAAAGTAGGTACAAAAAAAATTGTGTACTTAGTAGTTAGTATGTTATTTGTCCTACATTGAAAAGTAACGTAAGTGTGGTGAATATACTCTGTATAAATATTAAAATTGTCCCACATCAGAAGATTACAATAAGGCATGGTGATCTTATGATTATAAATAGAAGTCATAACCCAAAATCTTTTGATTCCCTTAAGTATTGTCAGAGATAACTCTTAAAATAGTTTATATTACTGTCTCTACAATAATGATTTCTAACCTAAGTTAATGTTTGGAAAATCTTTTAGTTATTATAATATATACTATGTATTTCTTATTTTATATTCAAGTGATGTTTTTAATTTTTATATAAAAACTTTTAAATTTCATTTGACAAAATAATGTAGGTAAAAAAATTATGAAAATAATATTATTAGATTCATGGTAAGAAATGTTATCATTAGAGTATAATATATACTATGTATTTCTTATTTTAGATTTCATATAATTTGCACATATTAAAGATGGTGTATTTCATAGTATATTATATCCCCCACATTGAAAAATAATATAGGTGTGATAAATATACTACATATAAAAAATAGAATTTTCCCACATCAAAATATAGTATAAGGTGGGTGATTCTATGAGCATCCTTGAAACTTAGGCATCAACCCAAAATCTTTTGAGTCGCTTAAGTATTGTCTTGGAGAGCTCTTAAAAGTTTATATCATTATATTTTCTACCTATAGATTTTATATGTCCCATATTGAAAAATAATGTAGGTGTGGTAAATCCATAAATCTATATATATATAAAAGAGAGTTTTTTCGAGCGATTCTAGAGCGTCCACATCATCAAAAATCAATTTAGGAAAGTATAATTTTTGATGTAAAAAATAAAGTGGAAAATCTTTAAATTATTATAATATGTATATTTCCTAAATTATATTCAAGTGATATTTCCAATTTTTATATCAAACATTTACATTTCATTTGGCAACAAAATATCATTAAAAAAATTATGAAAATAATATAATTAGCTTTGTGGTAAAAAAATGCTATCATTAGAGTATAGATTTCATATTATTTGCACATATTAAAGATGGTGTACTTCTTAATACGTAAAATTGTGTACTTTTTAGTATGTTTTGTCCCACATTGGAAAATAAGTAGGTGCGGTGAATATACTACATATAAATAGTAGAATTGTCCCACATCGAAAGATTAGTATAAGCTGATGTGATCCTATGATTATAAATAGGAGGCATATTTGGAACGTATGTATCCACCCAAAATTTTTTTGAGTCTTATTAATATTGTTTTAAAGAGCTCTTAAGATTTTCTATCATTATCTACGATATGATATAAAAAATAAAGTGGAAATCATTGGGAAATACCCGGGAAAGAGTTAAGAACATGAACAAGAAAATCAAAAAATACAAAACTAAAGGTTTTACTAATGGTAGTCTCATGACTAAAGATTTTAATGGTTGTCTTCTGAATGCAGTAATAGAGCGTTAATGAGTCGTTATATGTACGATGTAGAGATCCCTATCTAATGATCGAGACTAAGTGGTTTTACCTTCAAAGAAAAATAATATGTATACAATAGTGGTTTTTTTAAGAAGAGACATGTATTTCTTGGTATGTTATATCTTTCAAATTGAAAAATAATGTAGGCATGATGAACATACTACGTCTAAATAATTAAATTATGTATCTCACATTGAAATAATAGTATACGGTAGGGTGATTCTATAAATATAAATAGGAGGCATCTTTGAAACTTAGGTATTAACCCAAAATTTTTTGATATAAAAGATATATACTTTTTATTATGTTATATGTCCCACATTGAAAAATAATGTAGCTGTGGTGAATATATTATGTATAAATAATAGAACTGTCCCATATATATACATTTTCTATATTATATTAAAGTGATGTTTATAATTTTGATATAAAAACTTTATATTTCATTTGACAAAAAAGTATTGTATGAAAATTATATAATTAGATTGTGACAAAAAAAATGCTATCATTAGATTTAGATTGTATTGTATTGTATTTTCTCATTATTAAATCGGGTTGATGTCAAACTAGGTGCAAAAAAAATGGTGTACTTAGTATGTTATTTGTTCTACATTGAAAAGTAATGTAACTGTGGTGAATATACTATGTATAAATATTAGAATTGTCCCACATCGGAAGATTACCATAAGGCAGGGTGATCTTATGATTATAAATAGAAGTCATAACCCAAAATCTTTTGATTCTGTTAAGTATTGTCAAAGAGAGCTCTTAAAAGAGTTTGTATTACTGTCTCTACAATAATGATTTCTAACCTAAGTTAATCTTTGGAAAACATTTTAGTTATTATAATATATACTCTGTATTTCTTATTTTATATTCAAGTGATGTTTCTAAGTTTTATATAAAAACTTTTACATTTTATTTGGCAAAATAATGTCGGTAAAAAAATTATGAAAATAATATTATTAGATTCATGGTAAGAAATGCTATCATTAGAGTATATATAGATTTCATATAATTTGCACATATTAAAGATGGTGTGTTTCATAGTATGTTATATGTCCCACATTGAAAAATAATATAAATGTGATAAATATACTACATATAAAAAATAGAATTTTTCCACATCGAAAAATAGCATAAGGTGGGTGATTTTATGATTATAAATATGAGGCATCCTTGGAACTTAGGCATCAACCCAAAATCTTTTGAGTCTCTTAAGTATTGTCTTGGAGAGCTTTTAAAAGTTTATATCATTATATTTTCTGCCTATAGAGTTTAAATGTCCCATATTGAAAAATAATGTAGGTGTGGTAAATATACTACGTTTAAATAATATAATTAGAATCGTGTTAAAAAATATTCTATCATTAGAGTATAGGTTCCTATCATTTCCACATATTTTAATTATGATAAAAAAAAATAGAAAACAAAAGTCCATGGTAGCATGTGTAATGCAACACTCGCGAATTTCCCATTTTGACATTTAAAATTTATTAAACTGTTTAACCACTTTATTATATATTTTTGAATTATTCTATTTAATTAATCTTATGTCAAACACGATTTTTATAAACGTATTATATAAAAGCTCGTTTATATAAAAATACGTACGATTTAATTATATCTTTAAGGCATGATTTATATAATAATATATGTATACGTATTTTGGTCGGATAATAATAGTGACAGTAATAATATAAATTTCCGTCTCATATTTTATATAACGATAATTCGTTAATATCGTCCTTTCACATAATTATTTTAGGTGACTCATATGTGGTTGAAGATGAAGAGTAATTTTGGGTTTTAGAAGCTTTCTCAAGTTTATTGCTTGTCTCCTTGCTAGCTTAAGGTAACTATTTCGAGTTACTCGACGAATTATCGTCACAATCTTTGTTGTTTTTGTATGTTTTGTGATTTTTGTTTGAGTAATAATTTTCACATGATTAAATTTGATGCATGCATGTTTAATCCATGTATTTTTGTTAGTTTACTTAACAAGTTAGTATTGGGAACGATTAATTATGTTTCAGACGGTCTTATAATGAATAAAAATGGAAAAAAAAGAGGAGTAATGGTGGCGGCAGCGGGCCCGGCAGCAGCCCGGCAGGCCCACGGCTGGCCCGGGTCGGCCCGTTGTTTGTTTCGCGGCTTTCCATGCATTGTTCATTTTATTCTCGCCTTCTATTAGTTAGTTCAGTTGATTAAAATATTCCGAGTAGTGTTTAGGGGTTTAACTTTGTTGTATTGGATTATGGTGTTTATCACAAAATGAAGAATGAAACAAAAGTTTAAAATGGTGGAATCTTTTGTAAATGAGAGTGTCAACTAATATATTAAAGGATAATAAGTGGAATATGCATCTAATTTAGCTTTTGTCACAGTGATAAATAATTTTAGGATAGTTTATAAATTGAAATTGTAATTAATAGGCTCAGAATGAATTTTATAGCAATAATTGTAATGATTTGATGATTGTGCCGAAAACTGAGCCTTAATCCCTTTGACTGATTCGATGTCAGTCAATTGAGTGATTGGTCAGCCGCAATTTGACCCGTACCTGTCGCAGGGCTGGGGTTGCGGGTAAAAATTCGGTTGGATGAAATTTTAAATGAATTGGATAATCGGCCTTTTTCTTGTTTTAGGCCATTTATTATATCTTTATTCCACATGTGTAGTTAGTTGAATTTAAGTGGCTTCTTATATTGTAGAAACGGCCCTAGATTCCCTAAAGCCTTTAAAATGGTTAATATTGTTAGAATTGGTAATTAGTATTGAATACTTATTGAGGATACTGTTGGATTATCTGCTGAATAGACATTTATATAGCCTTTCACATGATAGGATGTTAGCATTTAGGTTGGTAAGTTGGACTTTTTGTCCTCTTATGGTTAAGTGGGTGTCTTACTTGACTTGTGTGGTGAGTCTTGTGTGGTGTGGGCTAAAGTATTCAAGCTGGGACTAGCTGGGACTAGGTCCTAGGTGAGTATTTCGGCCTTCATCATAGATAGGTCTTTATAGTCTCTGACGAGTATATGTTCACTGCTTGATAGCCTTTGTGTTCCTGACTAGTGGATTTATATCCAAGTTGGGGCATGACCTCGTTACTTATTTTGTTAGTAAGTGGTCAGCTTAAGTACTAGCCAACCCTTTGGTGGACTCCTTAGGGTACTCACTTTGTTTTAGAAAAATTGTGGGTCTTGGGTGCGGTGGTGTGTATCCGCATGTCTAGGTCTGCGCAGATTTTAGGCTAGGGTTGTGTTGTCTCTTGGCCATGTTTTATTAATATTAACCGCTGAGCCAAGATACCGGTTCGATTACCTTCCCTACCTCGTGGTATAGACTCGAGTTACAAAGTGACTATTGACGGTGCTAAGAACTTATGCCTGTCTTTGATATATTGCCCTTTCTTGTATGGTGATTTTATGAACTCGTAATAGGTGAGATGTAAGCCGATTCTGATTGATAAAGTTTGGATTACTATTTGAATTATATGATTCACATGATAGTTTAGTTTGGTCAGTTTAGGGGTCATAGGTTAGATTACATGATAATTACATTGTTTATCATATTGTTTACATGTTTTACTACATGTTACATTAATTTTGACGTTTCGTGGCTGGGAGAACTCGGAGTTACTCCCCACTGACTGTGGCTTTCGTATTTGTATAAAATGCGAATGACAGGTAGGTGATGCATATATGGGGTACATGGACGAGCTAGCGAGCAAAGTAACCTTGGGACCTAGACTGGTTTTATTTCATTGTGACCCTTAAACCCTTTTTATGTCACATACATTTTAGGGACATATGTCTCCCTTTCTCATATTTGGTTTGTATAACTTTGTTTCGCGACTTTAGCGATGTTTCATTCATGAGATTTATTTTGGACCTTGCATGTTTGACACCTTCCCTTTTGGATATCTTTATAACAGGTTCAGGTTTTAAAAATTACAGGTTTTTACCCATTTGAACCTATTACAAACATATCCTGTCAGTTTTTTCTGTAGAATTACGTGTTTACTTTTCCGCAATAAATGAGGGTGTCACAGTTGGTATCAGAGCTTCATTTTAAAAAGTTTTGGTTATTCATTGTAACACCCGCGAATTTCCCATTTTGACATTTAAAATTTATTAAACTGTTTAACCACTTTATTATATATTTTTGAATTATTCTATTTAATTAATCTTATGTCAAACACGATTTTTATAAACGTATTATATAAAAGCTCGTTTATATAAAAATACGTACGATTTAATTATATCTTTAAGGCATGATTTATATAATAATATATGTATACGTATTTTGGTCGGATAATAATAGTGATAAATAATATAAATTTCCGTCTCATATTTTATATAACGATAATTCGTTAATATCGTCCTTTCACATAATTATTTTAGGTGACTCATATGTGGTTGAAGATGAAGAGTAATTTTGGGTTTTAGAAGCTTTCTCAAGTTTATTGCTTGTCTCCTTGCTAGCTTAAGGTAACTATTTCGAGTTACTCGACGAATTATCGTCACAATCTTTGTTGTTTTTGTATGTTTTGTGATTTTTGTTTGAGTAATAATTTTCACATGATTAAATTTGATGCATGCATGTTTAATCCATGTATTTTTGTTAGTTTACTTAACAAGTTAGTATTGGGAACGATTAATTATGTTTAGACGGTCTTATAATGAATAAAAATGGAAAAAAAGAGGAGTAATGGTGGCGGCGGGCTCCCGGCAGCCCGGAGCCACGGCTGGCATCGGCCGGTCGGCCCGTTGTTTGTTTCGCGGCTTTCCATGCATTGTTCATTTTATTCTCGCCTTCTATTAGTTAGTTCATTGATTAAAATATTAGAGTAGTGTTTAGGGGTTTAACTTTGTTGTATTGGATTATGGTGTTTATCACAAAATGAAGAATGAAACAAAAGTTTAAAATGGTGGAATCTTTTGTAAATGAGAGTGTCAACTAATATATTAAAGGATAATAAGTGGAATATGCATCTAATTTAGCTTTTGTCACAGTGATAAATAATTTTAGGATAGTTTATAAATTGAAATTGTAATTAATAGGCTCGAAATGAATTTTATAGCAATAATTGTAATGATTTGATGATTGTGCAAAACTCGAGCCTTAATCCCTTTGACTGATTCGATGTCAGTCAATTGAGTGATTGGTCAGCCGCAATTTGACCCGTACCTGTCGCAGGGCTGGGGTTGCGGGTAAAAATTCGGTTGGATGAAATTTTAAATGAATTGGATAATCGGCCTTTTTCTTGTTTTAGGCCATTTATTATATCTTTATTCCACATGTGTAGTTAGTTGAATTTAAGTGGCTTCTTATATTGTAGAAACGGCCCTAGATTCCCTAAAGCCTTTAAAATGGTTAATATTGTTAGAATTGGTAATTAGTATTGAATACTTATTGAGGATACTGTTGGATTATCTGCTGAATAGACATTTATATAGCCTTTCACATGATAGGATGTTAGCATTTAGGTTGGTAAGTTGGACTTTTTGTCCTCTTATGGTTAAGTGGGTGTCTTACTTGACTTGTGTGGTGAGTCTTGTGTGGTGTGGGCTAAAGTATTCAAGGCTGGGACTAGTGGGACTAGGTCCTAGGTGAGTATTTCGGCCTTCATCATAGATAGGTCTTTATAGTCTCTGACGAGTATATGTTCACTGCTTGATAGCCTTTGTGTTCCTGACTAGTGGATTTATATCCAAGTTGGGGCATGACCTCGTTACTTATTTTGTTAGTAAGTGGTCAACTTAAGTACTAGCCAACCCTTTGGTGGACTCCTTAGGGTACTCACTTTGTTTTAGAAAAATTGTGGGTCTTGGGTGCGGTGGTGTGTATCCGCATGTCTAGGTCTCCAAGTGATTTTAGGCTAGGGTTGTGTTGTCTCTTGGCCATGTTTTATTAATATTAACCGCTGAGCCAAGATACCGGTTCGATTACCTTCCCTACCTCGTGGTATAGACTCGAGTTACAAAGTGACTATTGACGGTGCTAAGAACTTATGCCTGTCTTTGATATATTGCCCTTTCTTGTATGGTGATTTTATGAACTGTAATAGGTGAGATGTAAGCGATTCACGATTGATAAAGTTTGGATTACTATTTGAATTATATGATTCACATGATAGTTTAGTTTGGTCAGTTTAGGGGTCATAGGTTAGATTACATGATAATTACATTGTTTATCATATTGTTTACATGTTTTACTACATGTTACATTAATTTTGACGTTTCGTGGCTGGGAGAACTCGGAGTTACTCCCCACGACCGTGGCTTTCGTATTTGTATAAAATGCGAATGACAAGTAGGTGATGCATATATGGGGTACATGGACGAGCTAGCGAGCAAAGTAACCTTGGGACCTAGACTGGTTTTATTTCATTGTGACCCTTAAACCCTTTTTATGTCACATACATTTTAGGGACATATGTCTCCCTTTCTCATATTTGGTTTGTATAACTTTGTTTCGCGACTTTAGCGATGTTTCATTCATGAGATTTATTTTGGACCTTGCATGTTTGACACCTTCCCTTTTGGATATCTTTATAACAGGTTCAGGTTTTAAAAATTACAGGTTTTTACCCATTTGAACCTATTACAAACATATCCCGTCGTTTTTTCGAGAATTACGTGTTTACTTTTCCGAATAAATGAGGGTGTCACGGTTGGTATCAGAGCTTCATTTTAAAAAGTTTTGGTTATTCATTGTAACACCCGCGAATTTCCCATTTTGACATTTAAAATTTATTAAACTGTTTAACCACTTTATTATATATTTTTGAATTATTCTATTTAATTAATCTTATGTCAAACACGATTTTTATAAACGTATTATATAAAAGCTCGTTTATATAAAAATACGTACGATTTAATTATATCTTTAAGGCATGATTTATATAATAATATATGTATACGTATTTTGGTCGGATAATAATAGTGACAGTAATAATATAAATTTCCGTCTCATATTTTATATAACGATAATTCGTTAATATCGTCCTTTCACATAATTATTTTAGGTGACTCATATGTGGTTGAAGATGAAGAGTAATTTTGGGTTTTAGAAGCTTTCTCAAGTTTATTGCTTGTCTCCTTGCTAGCTTAAGGTAACTATTTCGAGTTACTCGACGAATTATCGTCACAATCTTTGTTGTTTTTGTATGTTTTGTGATTTTTGTTTGAGTAATAATTTTCACATGATTAAATTTGATGCATGCATGTTTAATCCATGTATTTTTGTTAGTTTACTTAACAAGTTAGTATTGGGAACGATTAATTATGTTTAGACGGTCTTATAATGAATAAAAATGGAAAAAAAAAGAGGAGTAATGGTGGCGGCAGGCGTGGCCCAGCAGCCCGAGCCACGGTGGCGGGTCGGCCCGTTGTTTGTTTCGCGGCTTTCCATGCATTGTTCATTTTATTCTCGCCTTCTATTAGTTAGTTCAGTTGATTAAAATATTCCGAGTAGTGTTTAGGGGTTTAACTTTGTTGTATTGGATTATGGTGTTTATCACAAAATGAAGAATGAAACAAAAGTTTAAAATGGTGGAATCTTTTGTAAATGAGAGTGTCAACTAATATATTAAAGGATAATAAGTGGAATATGCATCTAATTTAGCTTTTGTCACAGTGATAAATAATTTTAGGATAGTTTATAAATTGAAATTGTAATTAATAGGCTCAGAATGAATTTTATAGCAATAATTGTAATGATTTGATGATTGTGCCGAAAACTGAGCCTTAATCCCTTTGACTGATTCGATGTCAGTCAATTGAGTGATTGGTCAGCCGCAATTTGACCCGTACCTGTCGCAGGGCTGGGGTTGCGGGTAAAAATTGATTGGATGAAATTTTAAATGAATTGGATAATCGGCCTTTTTCTTGTTTTAGGCCATTTATTATATCTTTATTCCACATGTGTAGTTAGTTGAATTTAAGTGGCTTCTTATATTGTAGAAACGGCCCTAGATTCCCTAAAGCCTTTAAAATGGTTAATATTGTTAGAATTGGTAATTAGTATTGAATACTTATTGAGGATACTGTTGGATTATCTGCTGAATAGACATTTATATAGCCTTTCACATGATAGGATGTTAGCATTTAGGTTGGTAAGTTGGACTTTTTGTCCTCTTATGGTTAAGTGGGTGTCTTACTTGACTTGTGTGGTGAGTCTTGTGTGGTGTGGGCTAAAGTATTCAAGTTTGGGACTAGGCGGGACTAGGTCCTAGGTGAGTATTTCGGCCTTCATCATAGATAGGTCTTTATAGTCTCTGACGAGTATATGTTCACTGCTTGATAGCCTTTGTGTTCCTGACTAGTGGATTTATATCCAAGTTGGGGCATGACCTCGTTACTTATTTTGTTAGTAAGTGGTCAGCTTAAGTACTAGCCAACCCTTTGGTGGACTCCTTAGGGTACTCACTTTGTTTTAGAAAAATTGTGGGTCTTGGGTGCGGTGGTGTGTATCCGCATGTCTAGGTCTCTGCGATTTTAGGCTAGGGTTGTGTTGTCTCTTGGCCATGTTTTATTAATATTAACCGCTGAGCCAAGATACCGGTTCGATTACCTTCCCTACCTCGTGGTATAGACTCGAGTTACAAAGTGACTATTGACGGTGCTAAGAACTTATGCCTGTCTTTGATATATTGCCCTTTCTTGTATGGTGATTTTATGAACTATGTAATAGGTGAGATGTAAGCGGTTCTGATTGATAAAGTTTAGATTACTATTTGAATTATATGATTCACATGATAGTTTAGTTTGGTCAGTTTAGGGGTCATAGGTTAGATTACATGATAATTACATTGTTTATCATATTGTTTACATGTTTTACTACATGTTACATTAATTTTGACGTTTCGTGGCTGGGAGAACTCGGAGTTACTCCCCACGACCGTGGCTTTCGTATTTGTATAAAATGCGAATGACCGGTAGGTGATGCATATATGGGGTACATGGACGAGCTAGCGAGCAAAGTAACCTTGGGACCTAGACTGGTTTTATTTCATTGTGACCCTTAAACCCTTTTTATGTCACATACATTTTAGGGACATATGTCTCCCTTTCTCATATTTGGTTTGTATAACTTTGTTTCGCGACTTTAGCGATGTTTCATTCATGAGATTTATTTTGGACCTTGCATGTTTGACACCTTCCCTTTTGGATATCTTTATAACGAGTTCGGGTTTTAAAATTACAGGTTTTTACCCATTTGAACCTATTACAAACATATCCTGTCAGTTTTTTCTGTAGAATTACGTGTTTACTTTTCCGCAATAAATGAGGGTGTCACAGTTGGTATCAGAGCTTCATTTTAAAAAGTTTTGGTTATTCATTGTAACACCCGCGAATTTCCCATTTTGACATTTAAAATTTATTAAACTGTTTAACCACTTTATTATATATTTTTGAATTATTCTATTTAATTAATCTTATGTCAAACACGATTTTTATAAACGTATTATATAAAAGCTCGTTTATATAAAAATACGTACGATTTAATTATATCTTTAAGGCATGATTTATATAATAATATATGTATACGTATTTTGGTCGGATAATAATAGTGACAGTAATAATATAAATTTCCGTCTCATATTTTATATAACGATAATTCGTTAATATCGTCCTTTCACATAATTATTTTAGGTGACTCATATGTGGTTGAAGATGAAGAGTAATTTTGGGTTTTAGAAGCTTTCTCAAGTTTATTGCTTGTCTCCTTGCTAGCTTAAGGTAACTATTTCGAGTTACTCGACGAATTATCGTCACAATCTTTGTTGTTTTTGTATGTTTTGTGATTTTTGTTTGAGTAATAATTTTCACATGATTAAATTTGATGCATGCACTTGTCAAAAAAAAAAAAAAAAAAAAAAAAAAAAAAAAAATTTGATGCATGCATGTTTAATCCATGTATTTTTGTTAGTTTAGTTAACAAGTTAGTATTGGGAACGATTAATTATGTTTCAGACGGTCTTATAATGAATAAAAATGGAAAAAAAAGAGGAGTAATGGTGGCGGCGGGCCCGGCAGAGCAGCCGGCGGCAGCCCACGGTGGCCCGGGTCGGCCCGTTGTTTGTTTCGCGGCTTTCCATGCATTGTTCGTTTTATTCTCGCCTTCTATTAGTTAGTTCAGTTGATTAAAATATTCCGAGTAGTGTTTAGGGATTTAACTTTGTTGTATTGGATTATGGTGTTTATCACAAAATGAAGAATGAAACAAAAGTTAAAAATGGTGGAATCTTTTGTAAATGAGAGTGTCAACTAATATATTAAAGGATAATAAGTGGAATATGCATCTAATTTAGCTTTTGTCACAGTGATAAATAATGTTAGGATAGTTTATAAATTGAAATTGTAATTAATAGGCTCAGAATGAATTTTATAGCAATAATTGTAATGATTTGATGATTGTGCCGAAAACTGAGCCTTAATCCCTTTGACTGATTCGATGTCAGTCAATTGAGTGATTGGTCAGCCGCAATTTGACCCGTACACTGTCCGCAGGTTTGCGGGTAAAAATTCGGTTGGATGATATTTTAAATGAATTGGATAATCGGCCTTTTTCTTGTTTTAGGCCATTTATTATATCTTTATTCCACATGTGTAGTTAGTTGAATTTAAGTGGCTTCTTATATTGTAGAAACGGCCCTAGATTCCCTAAAGCCTTTAAAATGGTTAATATTGTTAGAATTGGTAATTAGTATTGAATACTTATTGAGGATACTGTTGGATTATCTGCTGAATAGACATTTATATAGCCTTTCACATGATAGGATGTTAGCATTTAGGTTGGTAAGTTGGACTTTTTGTCCTCTTATGGTTAAGTGGGTGTCTTACTTGACTTGTGTGGTGAGTCTTGTGTGGTGTGGGCTAAAGTATTCAAGTGGGACTAGTGGGACTAGGTCCTAGGTGAGTATTTCGGCCTTCATCATAGATAGGTCTTTATAGTCTCTGACGAGTATATGTTCACTGCTTGATAGCCTTTGTGTTCCTGACTAGTGGATTTATATCCAAGTTGGGGCATGACCTCGTTACTTATTTTGTTAGTAAGTGGTCAGCTTAAGTACTAGCCAACCCATTGGTGGACTCCTTAGGGTACTCACTTTGTTTTAGAAAAATTGTGGGTCTTGGGTGCGGTGGTGTGTATCCGCATGTCTAGGTCTCAAGGAGATTTTAGGCTAGGGTTGTGTTGTCTCTTGGCCATGTTTTATTAATATTAACCGCTGAGCCAAGATACCGGTTCGATTACCTTCCCTACCTCGTGGTATAGACTCGAGTTACAAAGTGACTATTGACGGTGCTAAGAACTTATGCCTGTCTTTGATATATTGCCCTTTCTTGTATGGTGATTTTATGAATCGTAATAGGTGAGATGTAAGCCGGTTCTGATTGATAAAGTTTGGATTATTATTTGAATTATATGATTCACATGATAGTTTAGTTTGGTCAGTTTAGGGGTCATAGGTTAGATTACATGATAATTACATTGTTTATCATATTGTTTACATGTTTTACTACATGTTACATTAATTTTGACGTTTCGTGGGTCGGGAGAACTCGGAGTTACTCCCACCGACCGTGGCTTTCGTATTTGTATAAAATGCGAATGACCGGTAGGTGATGCATATATGGGGTACATGGACGAGCTAGCGAGCAAAGTAACCTTGGGACCTAGACTGGTTTTATTTCATTGTGACCCTTAAACCCTTTTTATGTCACATACATTTTAGGGACATATGTCTCCCTTTCTCATATTTGGTTTGTATAACTTTGTTTCGCGACTTTAGCGATGTTTCATTCATGAGATTTATTTTGGACCTTGCATGTTTGACACCTTCCCTTTTGGATATCTTTATAACAGGTTCAGGTTTTAAAAATTACAGGTTTTTACCCATTTGAACCTATTACAAACATATCCTGTCAGTTTTTTCTGTAGAATTACGTGTTTACTTTTCCGCAATAAATGAGGGTGTCACAATTGGTATCAGAGCTTCATTTTAAAAAGTTTTGGTTATTCATTGTAACACCCGCGAATTTCCCATTTTGACATTTAAAATTTATTAAACTGTTTAACCACTTTATTATATATTTTTGAATTATTCTATTTAATTAATCTTATGTCAAACACGATTTTTATAAACGTATTATATAAAAGCTCGTTTATATAAAAATACGTACGATTTAATTATATCTTTAAGGCATGATTTATATAATAATATATGTATACGTATTTTGGTCGGATAATAATAGTGACAGTAATAATATAAATTTCCGTCTCATATTTTATATAACGATAATTCGTTAATATCGTCCTTTCACATAATTATTTTAGGTGACTCATATGTGGTTGAAGATGAAGAGTAATTTTGGGTTTTAGAAGCTTTCTCAAGTTTATTGCTTGTCTCCTTGCTAGCTTAAGGTAACTATTTCGAGTTACTCGACGAATTATCGTCACAATCTTTGTTGTTTTTGTATGTTTTGTGATTTTTGTTTGAGTAATAATTTTCACATGATTAAATTTGATGCATGCATGTTTAATCCATGTATTTTTGTTAGTTTAGTTAACAAGTTAGTATTGGGAACGATTAATTATGTTTCAGACGGTCTTATAATGAATAAAAATGGAAAAAAAAGAGGAGTAATGGTGGCGGCAATGAGGGCCGGCCCAGCAGCCCGGCAGGCCACGGCCGGCCCGGTCGGCCCGTTGTTTGTTTCGCGGCTTTCCATGCATTGTTCATTTTATTCTCGCCTTCTATTAGTTAGTTCAGTTGATTAAAATATTCCGAGTAGTGTTTAGGGGTTTAACTTTGTTGTATTGGATTATGGTGTTTATCACAAAATGAAGAATGAAACAAAAGTTTAAAATGGTGGAATCTTTTGTAAATGAGAGTGTCAACTAATATATTAAAGGATAATAAGTGGAATATGCATCTAATTTAGCTTTTGTCACAGTGATAAATAATTTTAGGATAGTTTATAAATTGAAATTGTAATTAATAGGCTCAGAATGAATTTTATAGCAATAATTGTAATGATTTGATGATTGTGCTTAAAACGAGCCTTAATCCCTTTGACCGATTCGATGTCACCAATTGAGTGATTGGTCAGCCGCAATTTGACCCGTACCTGTCGCAGGGCTGGGGTTGCGGGTAAAAATTCGGTTGGATGAAATTTTAAATGAATTGGATAATCGGCCTTTTTCTTGTTTTAGGCCATTTATTATATCTTTATTCCACATGTGTAGTTAGTTGAATTTAAGTGGCTTCTTATATTGTAGAAACGGCCCTAGATTCCCTAAAGCCTTTAAAATGGTTAATATTGTTAGAATTGGTAATTAGTATTGAATACTTATTGAGGATACTGTTGGATTATCTGCTGAATAGACATTTATATAGCCTTTCACATGATAGGATGTTAGCATTTAGGTTGGTAAGTTGGACTTTTTGTCCTCTTATGGTTAAGTGGGTGTCTTACTTGACTTGTGTGGTGAGTCTTGTGTGGTGTGGGCTAAAGTATTCAAGCTGGGACTAGCTGGGACTAGGTCCTAGGTGAGTATTTCGGCCTTCATCATAGATAGGTCTTTATAGTCTCTGACGAGTATATGTTCACTGCTTGATAGCCTTTGTGTTCCTGACTAGTGGATTTATATCCAAGTTGGGGCATGACCTCGTTACTTATTTTGTTAGTAAGTGGTCAGCTTAAGTACTAGCCAACCCTTTGGTGGACTCCTTAGGGTAGTCACTTTGTTTTAGAAAAATTGTGGGTCTTGGGTGCGGTGGTGTGTATCCGCATGTCTAGGTCTGCGCAGATTTTAGGCTAGGGTTGTGTTGTCTCTTGGCCATGTTTTATTAATATTAACCGCTGAGCCAAGATACCGGTTCGATTACCTTCCCTACCTCGTGGTATAGACTCGAGTTACAAAGTGACTATTGACGGTGCTAAGAACTTATGCCTGTCTTTGATATATTGCCCTTTCTTGTATGGTGATTTTATGAACTCGTAATAGGTGAGATGTAAGCCGGTTCTGATTGATAAAGTTTGGATTACTATTTGAATTATATGATTCACATGATAGTTTAGTTTGGTCAGTTTAGGGGTCATAGGTTAGATTTACATGATAATTACATTGTTTATCATATTGTTTACATGTTTTACTACATGTTACATTAATTTTGACGATTCGTGGCTGGGAGGACTCGAAGTTACTCCCCACTGACTGTGGCTTTCGTATTTGTATAAAATGCGAATGACAGGTAGGTGATGCATATATGGGGTACATGGACGAGCTAGCGAGCAAAGTAACCTTGGGACCTAGACTGGTTTTATTTCATTGTGACCCTTAAACCCTTTTTATGTCACATACATTTTAGGGACATATGTCTCCCTTTCTCATATTTGGTTTGTATAACTTTGTTTCGCGACTTTAGCGATGTTTCATTCATGAGATTTATTTTGGACCTTGCATGTTTGACACCTTCCCTTTTGGATATCTTTATAACGAGTTCGAGTTTTAAAAATTACAGTTTTTACCCATTTGAACCTATTACAAACATATCTGTCGCTTTTTTCGGTAGAATTACGTGTTTACTTTTCCGCAATAAAATGAGGGTGTCACAGGTTGGTATCGTAGCTTCATTTTAAAAAGTTTTGGTTATTCATTGTAACACCCGCGAATTTCCCATTTTGACATTTAAAATTTATTAAACTGTTTAACCACTTTATTATATATTTTTGAATTATTCTATTTAATTAATCTTATGTCAAACACGATTTTTATAAACGTATTATATAAAAGCTCGTTTATATAAAAATACGTACGATTTAATTATATCTTTAAGGCATGATTTATATAATAATATATGTATACGTATTTTGGTCGGATAATAATAGTGACAAATAATAATATAAATTTCCGTCTCATATTTTATATAACGATAATTCGTTAATATCGTCCTTTCACATAATTATTTTAGGTGACTCATATGTGGTTGAAGATGAAGAGTAATTTTGGGTTTTAGAAGCTTTCTCAAGTTTATTGCTTGTCTCCTTGCTAGCTTAAGGTAACTATTTCGAGTTGCTCGACGAATTATCGTCACAATCTTTGTTGTTTTTGTATGTTTTGTGATTTTTGTTTGAGTAATAATTTTCACATGATTAAATTTGATGCATGCATGTTTAATCCATGTATTTTTGTTAGTTTAGTTAACAAGTTAGTATTGGGAACGATTAATTATGTTTAGACGGTCTTATAATGAATAAAAATGGAAAAAAAGAGGAGTAATGGTGGCGGCGTGGGGTCCCGAAGAGTGGCCGGGCCCACGGCTGGCCACGGCTGGCCAGGGTCGGCCCGTTGTTTGTTTCATGACTTTCCATGCATTGTTCATTTTATTCTCGCCTTCTATTAGTTAGTTCGGTTGATTAAAATATTAGAGTAGTGTTTAGGGGTTTAACTTTGTTGTATTGGATTATGGTGTTTATCACAAAATGAAGAATGAAACAAAAGTTAAAAATGGTGGAATCTTTTGTAAATGAGAGTGTCAACTAATATATTAAAGGATAATAAGTGGAATATGCATCTAATTTAGCTTTTGTCACAGTGATAAATAATGTTAGGATAGTTTATAAATTGAAATTGTAATTAATAGGCTCAGAATGAATTTTATAGCAATAATTGTAATGATTTGATGATTGTGCTTAAAATCGAGCTTAATCCCTTTGACTGATTCGATGTCGATCAATTGAGTGATTGGTCACCGCAATTTGACCGTGCACTGTCGCAGGTGGGGTTGCGGTTAAAAATTCGGTTGGATGAAATTTTAAATGAATTGGATAATCGGCTTTTTTCTTGTTTTAGGCCATTTATTATATCTTTATTCCACATGTGTAGTTAGTTGAATTTAAGTGGCTTCTTATATTGTAGAAACGGCCCTAGATTCCCTAAAGCCTTTAAAATGGTTAATATTGTTAGAATTGGTAATTAGTATTGAATACTTATTGAGGATCTTTTGTTGGATTATCTCTTTGAATAGACATTTATATAGCCTTTCACATGATAGGATGTTAGCATTTAGGTTGGTAAGTTGGACTTTTTGTCCTCTTATGGTTAAGTGGGTGTCTTACTTGACTTGTGTGGTGAGTCTTGTGTGGTGTGGGCTAAAGTATTCAAGCTGGGACTAGCTGAGACTAGGTCCTAGGTGAGTATTTCGGCCTTCATCATAGATAGGTCTTTATAGTCTCTGACGAGTATATGTTCACTGCTTGATAGCCTTTGTGTTCCTGACTAGTGGATTTATATCCAAGTTGGGGCATGACCTCGTTACTTATTTTGTTAGTAAGTGGTCAGCTTAAGTACTAACCAACCCTTTGGTGGACTCCTTAGGGTACTCACTTTGTTTTAGAAAAATTGTGGGTCTTGGGTGCGGTGGTGTGTATCCGCATGTCTAGGTCTCAAGCAGATTTTAGGCTAGGGTTGTGTTGTCTCTTGGCCATGTTTTATTAATATTAACCGCTGAGCCAAGATACCGGTTCGATTACCTTCCCTACCTCGTGGTATAGACTCGAGTTACAAAGTGATTATTGACGGTGCTAAGAACTTATGCCTGTCTTTGATATATTGCCCTTTCTTGTATGGTGATTTTATGAACTGTAATAGGTGAGATGTAAGCCGGTTCTGATTGATAAAGTTTGGATTACTATTTGAATTATATGATTCACATGATAGTTTAGTTTGGTCAGTTTAGGGGTCATAGGTTAGATTACATGATAATTACATTGTTTATCATATTGTTTACATGTTTTACTACATGTTACATTAATTTTGACGTTTCGTGGCTGGGAGAACTCGGAGTTACTCCCCACTGACTGTGGCTTTCGTATTTGTATAAAATGCGAATGACAGGTAGGTGATGCATATATGGGGTACATGGACGAGCTAGCGAGCAAAGTAACCTTGGGACCTAGACTGGTTTTATTTCATTGTGACCCTTAAACCCTTTTTATGTCACATACATTTTAGGGACATATGTCTCCCTTTCTCATATTTGGTTTGTATAACTTTGTTTCGCGACTTTAGCGATGTTTCATTCATGAGATTTATTTTGGACCTTGCATGTTTGACACCTTCCCTTTTGGATATCTTTATAACAGGTTCAGGTTTTAAAAATTACAGGTTTTTACCCATTTGAACCTATTACAAACATATCCTGTCAGTTTTTTCTGTAGAATTACGTGTTTACTTTTCCGCAATAAATGAGGGTGTCACATGTAATCTATCAAAGTTCAAGGTTACCATGAGAAATTTCCAATATTATAATGATATAGTTAATTAAATTTTCATTTAAAAGAGAGAGATATATATCCGTACCAATAAAACAATAAAGGGGGTATTATTTTTTAATTCTTATTTTATTGCCACGCTATCAAACTTAACGTCCATTTAACAGCCTTTACATTAGGGGGTACCATGGGCAAAAAAAATAGAACCTCAAGGGTACCATAGGCAGATTCTTAAAACTAGGGATAACATGGAAAATCTGACAAAATTAAGGGGTACCACAGGAAATTTCCGTATCTCAATTATGTTAAATTTTTTTTGAAGAAAAACAACGTACAAATATTAATGGAGAGTACTTGATCATATTATTAAATTTAAATATAACTATTAGATATAATGAGTAACAATTGTTTGTATTCGGTATTCGGGATCTGGTTGGATGTCGAACTAAGTGCAAAAAAGATGGTGTAATTCTGAGTATGTTATTTGTCCACAATGAAAAACAATGCAGGTTTGATGAATATATACTACGTATAAATAGTAGAATTGTCCCACATCAGAAAAAAATCCAAGTTTGGTGAATATATTACTTATAAATAGTAGAATTGTCCCACATCGAAAGATTAGTATAAGGTGGGGTGATTATATGAAATCTTTTATTTTTTTAAAGAGATATTTTAATAATATGTAAACAAATCATAATATGTAAACAAATCATTAGACATAGAATGTAAACATTAAACCATTATAATGTTTTTTTTTTTGCATTATAAATAAGTTAATTACCCCGTTGCAATGCACGGGCATTCAAACTAGTATGGTAGTATTACCTGGAATCTTTTCATGTTATTTCTAAGGTCCGACAGTTTTTAAATATTTCTCATCTTTAATTTTTTTAATTTACTGATGGTCTTATTTTTTTCGGGTTATATACATTTGTTCATTTTTACTTTAGTTTAATGGTTTTAGGATTTCCTTGCAATTTCTTAAAATTGTAAGTTACTGACTAAACCATTGAAGATGGCCAAGTAGAATTGCTTAGGTTGAGCAACTAGTCTCATTAGAGCATCTACACTAGCTTATCTTTGTCACACCATCTTCTTAAGCTACAACCATTTTAAGTTAGAATTTATTTCAATGATTTAGCCAACTTATTATGGAGTACTAGCTTAATTGGACTCACTTAATATACTCATTTATTTATTTATTCAATTTCCAAATTTCAAAAAAAAAATTAAAACATTATTAATAAGATCACTATTTTTCTACAGGAAGTCTTGCTGAAGACGGGTCGGAGCAAATGACGGGTAATGTCACTCACAAAACGAATAGGGGACAAGGTGGGGGCACCCCCATGTGCTTTCCTCTCTCCTCTATTTGGGTCATTTGTGAGAGAAAATGGTATCCGTCACTCCAAAGTGACGGATACGTGCCGTCACAAATGAGATTTTGTGATTTTTCTATTGGTTAAATTACACTTGTGGGTCTATTTAAACAAGTAGCTCCATGAAACTATTAGCTTAAAAAATTTTGGGCAAAGCTAGTCTAGATGGCCAACTCCAATGGTTGAGCTACTAGCTTACAATTTTATGAAGTAGCAAGCAAGTCCCTAAGCCAAACCATTGGAGATGCTCTTCCAATGGACAGCTACAATACATTGTAGCTTGACTTACCAACTCGGTTATTTAAGCTACTCTGCTTTTAAGTTACAAACCGCTCCAATGAAAAGCTACAACACTTTGTAACTTATATGGGTCTCACTTTATTAATTGCATTCAATCATAAAATTTACTTTTTCTTCTTTTCATATCAAGCATGTAGCTTAGTAGTGCTACAATGCTCATAAGCTACACATAATTTTACTTACTCCAATGGTAAGCTACTTGCTTGCAGTTTTACAAATATTGCAAGCAATTCCTTAAAGCAAACCATTGAAAATCCTCTTAGGCTAGTAGCTTAAGTGGACCAACTAAAAAAACAATCAATAAGAATTAAGAAGTTAGTTGGGTTCAATTAAGCTAGTATAAATAAAGCTAAACCATTTTACAAGTTTGTTAGTTTAAGATTGTTGTAGCTTCACATTTAATGTGGCAAAGATAAGCTAGTTGCAACTAGCTTACCATTAACCTTGCTCTAAAATCAATATTAATAACATAGTATTTTAAATGAGTATTGGGCTAATGGAAAAGTAACATACATCGAATGTACTAGCTCAAACTTTATTTATTTTTGAGTATATATGTATTTTTTCTGAGCTTATACATGGCCTCAAACTTTATTTGTTTTTTAGTATTTGTTATTTTTTCCTGGTTTATTAAAGTATATATGTTAAATTTTATTTTATTTTTTTCCGTCAAAACTTATATTTGACTAGGCTTATATGTAATGTTTTTTAGTTTAATTGTAATTTTTTGAGTTTAATGCTTAAGTGAATGAACTCGGGACTTTATAGTAAAACTCAATTTTTTTAAAACAGAACTCGAAGGTTTTATCATAATGCTCAGAAACTATACAAGTGGTGGTAGTATATTGAATGTATAATCTACTTACTGTAACACAACACTGAATGTCAATATTACAAAACTCACATGTAATATTTTAATAATATAATTTTATATTTATAAAATAATTCAATATGAGTATAGTGATACCACCCGATATTAATATCTCATTCAGAGTCGTCTTCTTTGCAAAGTCACAAGGTTAACTCGTAAGGTTTCCGAAGGTCTAGATAGGTGTCTAAGGTCAGTCAACAACGGTCAACGAGTCTCTAAAAGGACGGGTATTACAGTCCCATATATCTGCTGCGGTGGCACCCAAAATGTTGTTAGGTATCGTCATAATAGTTCTATCTGACAAGCTGCCTGAGTCCGCCCAAGAATGATCCCAAAACAAAGTTTTGCGACTACCGTTTCCCACCGCAACTGTGCTTCCACTATTATTTATTTTTTCTTGCGAGGTAATACCAGCCCAAACATTGGACATGTTTGATTTAGATTGAAACATGTCGACATCACATCGACATACATTACAATACTTAGCATGGAGGACCCGATCCCATAATGTACTTGGTTCATTCAAAACTCGTCATCCTAGCTTGGTTAAGAACGCTGCATTTGACTGTAGAGAGGAGCGTATACCTAAGCCTCCCATCGATTTTGGCTTCTGAACCGTGACCCAAGAAATCAAATGAATTTTCTTATGTTCCTCAGTACCTCCCCATAAGAACCGTCCAGTCTTCCTGTCAAGTGCATCGCAAACCGATCGTGGTATCTTCGCGGTTTGCATACTGTAATTAGCCATAGTAGATAAGGTAGATTGAACCAAAGTATTCCGACCTGCAAACGATAAATGTTTGGTTTGCCATCCTGCCAACCGTTTATTGAAATTCTCTTCAAGGTGAGCGAAAGTAGCCTTTGTCACACGTCCATTGATAGTCGGCATACCCAAATATGTGCCCAAGTCGTTAGTCACTTCAAATTCAAGAATATTTTTGACATCGTCAATGTCTGAACTGGCGGTATTGGCGGAAAAGAAAAGTTTAAATTTTTCCATACTTACTTTTTCACCTGAAGAGCGGCAAAAATTATCGAGAACATATTTAATAACATGAGCTTGATCAGCTCTTGCTTCCGCAGATAAAACCATATCATCAGCGAAGAAAAGATTATAGATTTTGGGTCCGTTTTTACATATGGGAATTGGGAGCCAATCCTTGCCACGAACTCGAACATCAATAGACTGTTGCAATTTTTCGAGACACATAATGAAGAGGTAAGAAGACAATGGATCACCTTGTCTAACCCCTCGAGTAGGCTTGAAAGTTTCAGTCGGTTCACCATTCAACAGAATTTTCATAGTTGGAGTGGTCACACACTCCATCACTATATCTATGATAAGAATGGGAAGGCCCATATCCATCAAGGTACTCCTAATAAAACTCCATTTGAGACGGTCATAAGCTTTTTCCAAATCAATTTTGATAGCCATATAACCCGTTTTTCCTTTCTTTTTTCGCATAGTATGAATCGCTTCTTGAAAAACAACGGTATTATCTGTAATTTGACGTCCCGAGATAAAGCAACTTTGATTTTCAGATATGAGCCAAGGGGGAACTTTTCTAATTCGGTTGGCAATAGTCTTACTTATAATTTTATAAGCCACATTACAAAGGCTTATAGGGCGAAATTGAGATATATGCTCTGGGCCAGAGACTTTCGGAATCAAGACTATATATGCGTATCGTTTAGAGCATCTGGTAACTTTTAATGTTGTCCAGAGACCATTTTGCTTTCAAGCGGCGTGGATGACACATGAAAAATTTTCGGACTTCATAACTGATGAGTGGCATTTTAGTCGTATTTTACCCATACTTTTACTCTTATTCAACTCGATTTTGTGTGCGTTAAATGACTTCATAGCTCATTTATTTACTAATTTGTAATAATTAGTTGCATTATTTATATTTAATATTTAGTCGGATTTTAATAATATTAGCATTTAATAATTCGATTTTATTTATCGCGAATAAATATGTATATTTGTTAAGATTTGGCTTTATAACTCGTGTTATTTGTTAATTAGTAATTATTAGCTTTATTATAAATATTATATGAATAATGGTTTTTGTTGAGGTTATATTACCGCTTTGTTTTGTTTTATCTTTGTAGGAAACGGGTTCGTGAATAAAAGACGGAAGGGTGAGCAAGGCGAGTCAAATACGGGACAAAATATGTAAAATACACCAACTGGCAAACAAAAGTTGGGTCGTATGAAGAAAGTCAAGTTAATGGACATTGACCAAAATGAAGCCAAGTCCTCTGTCCTTGATCGCCATTATCAACCATTTCATCACCTCCATTGTCAACCTGCAACTCTGCTTCATCTCATCATTTCACCACAATTATAGCAGCACAATCCATCCTTCAATCACCATGTCAACCACTCCACTGTCGTCACCTTTACTCCTTCATCTTCCACATCACCATTTCTATTCACCATTTCACCATAACCAAACAACCACCATGGCTACCATCATCCATCACCATTCTCCACCACCATTTATGCGCTAATCAGCAACAACGATTCCGAGCTCGGAATTCAACCCAGAAATCCGACAACAATTCACCATGACATCACTGCACCTTCTCATCATCTCCACCATCATCGTCCTCAATTCAACCACTGCTCTCCGTCACCACCACCAATTCAACCAGCCTTCCTCCAAATAACATCACCACTTCCGTCTCCTGTAACGAGGCAGCAGCAAACCCGACACCAACCTGCAACAACAATACAATCACCAATCACCATCAACAACTTCATCACCTTCATCCTCGCCATTTACCCAAACACCAGCAGGCAGCAGCCCATCACCCATCCCCTGATCCGTTTCATATGCCCAACAACACCAACAATTCACCTGAAATCAAGCAACCATGGCTGCAATCGATTTTGCGAAATTCGAATCAAGACGGAACAATTTGAAATTAATCCCCTGCCGGCCAACCGGCATTCGACCCTATCTCGCAAGACGACCACACACCCATTTTTCCTCCTTTTTATGAAAGTCTCGCTACCAAGATAGCAACCGGCGGTGAAAAAAACCGCATAACGCACCAAATCAAAATCTCGCATCAACTTTTGTCTCTTCTACCGGTGCCCCGGCAGTCAGCCTACCGGCATAACGCACATCACATCAATTTCTGCCCCTTACTTCATTGGTCTCGCTACCGGTTCCCCTGCCGGCGGCCGGTTGACCGGCATGCCACCCCTATTCCGTCATTTTCCTTTTCTTCTCCTTTTTGTTTCCTTTTTGTTTTGATTATTAGACAAAGGTGTCGAGTAGTTGGGTTTAGCGTTAGGATTATTATTATTATTATTATTATTATTATTATTATTATTATTATTATTATTATTATTATTATTATTATTATTATTATTAGATTATTGTTTTAATATTATTATTAGTAGTAATTAGTATATTAGTAGAAGTAGTATAAAAAGACCATGAGATTACACATTAGACACTACCAATTTTTAGAATAGAAATTAGACTAGTTTATCATTCTCCTCTCAACATTTGTAGAACTCTAATATTTACTCTCTCATTTTCATTCAATAAGAAGTAATATTTCTTTAATTATTAGTTTAATTCTTCCTTTGTTTATGCAAGTTCTTCATTTCTCATTAGTATACAATTAGTCATTTGGGTTATATTGGAAGATTTGAAGAAATTCATTCTTCCATTATTGTCCAAGCTTGTTCCTTTCCTCCTAGTTGGTATAATTCTCATCTTTTATTTACATTTACTTCAATTGTTTACATTTCTTATGTTGTTTAATTATTGTTCATCCAAAGTTACAATCTTTATCATGTTTACAATGTTTGCTTGTGTATTGTTGGAAATTGTTGGTGATTTCTCATCCATGAACATGAGTGAGTAGTCTCATCTAGAGTTTAGGGGGATCTTTGGTCATTAATGGGTATAAAAATGGGTTATTAACATTTGGAATTGGGTGATTACTTGGTATTTACTTTCATGCATATGAAGTGCTCGATGAAATGTTTGAACGAAAGTTGAATCTTTCATTAGCATGTTTAACTTGTCTTGGTGCTTAAGCTATTGGATGGTCTTTATGCTATGATTAGTGGATCGATCGATCTTGTTCTCATGCATATTAAGTGTTCGTAGAATAGTTTGAAGGAAAGTTTGACTCTTTCTTTGACATGTTTGGCTTATCTTGATGCTTATGCTATTGGAAGGTCTATATGCCATGTTAGTATTGAGTTCATATTAATTAAGTGACAACTTGTTAATGAACTCGAGGTGATTAGGAAATTAGTCTTAATTCCTTGACCATTGTCATCACCCATGTCTTGTTTTGATCTTGTTTTATACCCTCCTACCCAAGTGAACCCGAAGACTCTAGTTCTTCCATCAATTGAATACAATTTCATTTAGTTTAAATTTGATACCTTATTGCATCTTAGTTTACAGTTTAATCAACCTCTTACTTTTGTTTGACTAAAATAGCACTTGAAACGGACTAAGTATACACCCCCGCCATCTTTGTGTTCGACACCCGAATAAATACTACTTTTAATTGGGTTTATAAATTATATTTTTGATTGGGAAGTGACGACAAATCCCTTACATCAAAATGGCGCCGTTGCCGGGGATGGCGTTAGGTTATGCTTAGTTAGTTAGAGTCTTAGGCTTAGTCTTAGTGTTATTGTTTGCTTGTTTGAGTAGTGATTTGTTTCTTGTAGAGTGATTGTGTTATTGCTTATCCCTAGTGCCTCAAAGCACTAGGAGACTAACGGTTTGTTGAAGTATATGCCTAGAGAAAACGGTAATATTTTGCTTAGTGACCCGGAACCAAAAAGGCTCTTTAGAGCTTTAAGAGGAAGGACCTTAGCAAGGATTGGGAATTCCGATTTGGCAACTTTAAACCAAGCCAGCATATCCACCCAATCGCACCAAGAAACCTTTACCAAAGAACAACCAAACAACACAATTGACCCATTTGAAAATCATTTTCCAACATACAAGTCCCTACAAAAATACCCACCACAAAGCCAAACATGAATCAACAAAGCTTCAACCAAGGTTACCAAGACTTTTACCAAGGAAACCAAGGGAACCAAGCCAATCAAGGCTTTAATCAAGGGTACCAAGATCAAAATTGCAATGGAAACTATCAAAGTTTTGACCAAGGGTACAACCAAGGGTACCAAGAGCAAGGGTACAACCAAGGTTATCAAGACCAAAATTTCAATCAAAACTATCAAGGATTCAACCAAGGCTTTGACCAAGGCCAAGGTTCAAATTTTCAAAACCGGTACAACCATGACTCTCCTTTCTCACTTGCCAACCAATCTTCCAATCAAGAGCCACCACCTCAAGCAAGCAATTTCTTGGGAGATGCTCAACATGACAACTTAGTGAAGTTGATAGGGGATTTGGCAAGTAATACCCAACAACAAATCAAGAGTCTTGAATCTAAGGTGGCTTCCCAAGCTCTCATGAGTTCTCAAAAACCACCGGGTGTATTTCTAAGACAAGGGCAAAATCCAAGGGACCCTATGAAGTCAAAGGAAGTTAATGCTATCATGGTTGGAGTTGAAGAGGAAAAGAAGAGTCATTTGATTTGCCAAGTCAAGAGGAGTTATCTTACACTACTCCCTTTTCAATGGCTATGAAAACATTCCAAGAAGTTGACCATGAGCCCGAAAAAGAGAGCATAGAAGACTACGTGCTTGAGCAAATAATGACAATTCATGGTACAAGCTTGGGTGTTGAAGTCGACCCGGATAAGGGAGGGATGATTATGACTTCACCAATCACTATGAGTGAAGAATTCGTGCTTGAAGAAATAGTGGAAGCACCAAATGTGAGGGTAGAAGTTGAGAGGAACCCGGAAAAAGAAGAGATGGTGATGGTAGAAGAAAACTCTTTAGCCAAGCAAGAAGACGTCATTTCTATAAGAGTGGACATTAGTGAGCATGAGCTTGATTTCTCAAGTGAAGAGTGCAATGTGGTCAAGTCTAAAGAAATCCCCGTCAAACTAGATGACCCCGGGAGTTTCTCAATTCCATGTACCGTTGGTGACCAAAAGTTGGATAGTGCTTTATGTGACTTAGGGGCAAGTGTGAGTGTCATACCACTTGCCCTTGTGAAGAGGTTGAATATTTCAAGCTTAGCCCACACTTCCATTATAATCAAACTTGCCGATGGAACAATCAAATCTCCAAATGGGATTCTCAAGGATATCATGGTTCAAATTGGTAAGCTTTCAATTCCTACCGACTTTGTTGTGTTGGATATCCCTATAGGAAAAAGCTCTCGTGTCATTCTTGGTAGGCCATTCTTGGCCACGGGAGGAGTCGTCATAGATGTCAAAGAGGGAAAATTGTCATTCAAAGTTGGGAAGGAAAAAGTTGAGTTCAAACTACCACATGCTTCAAAGAAAACCGTGGTTCAAAACACGTTTGCCGTGGAAACTTTAGAATTCCATGAGAATGAAGATGAGAACATGGAGCTCTTAATTTCTTGTGAGCCGAAAGTTGATTATGAGCCACCGGCTAAGTTCCTTGAAGAAGAAGTGAATGCTAAAGATAATTGTGGGGAAACGGGTAAGACTTGGGAAACCGAGTTCAATTCTAGCACCAATGCCCCTCCAAAATCAAAACCGGGAATTGAAAAGAAGAAGCCAAAAAGATGGAGGAAGATATCGAAAGGAAATAGGGTATGTGACCCTAATGTTGACAAAGAGACTAAGGAAAAGTTTGAAGAAGAAATGAACCGAAAATGGCAAGAGATTCAAGATGCCATGAGTAAGTTGCATGCTTTGATGATGAAGAACAAGGGTTCATGTGTTGTTGATCCTTGTATTGAAGGTAGAAGGTTGGTGGGATCTCGGGATATTGATCCCGGTTGAATGAAGTTTTTGAATGAAGAGGTTTGGTGGAGTTACTTAAGAACCACCGCATTGTATATACTTTCTCCTTCTCTTTAATTAAGGTTTTACCGCATTTTGTATTTAGTGACATGATCCGATTAGGAGCTAATCTAAATTAGTTCTCTTTGCATTCATATAGTATAACTTGCATCGTATTTCAATATTGCATATAGATTAGATCATGCATTGCATACTTATTTGAAAATCGATCACTAAAAATTTGAAAAATCAAAAATCACCAAAAACATGTATTTCATTTCCGAATTTCCTCCACACATTTATTTCCATTGGAAATATGTAAATAAATAAGTGTGGGGAGGAAATTCCATCATTTTAAAAATACAAAAACATGTTATTTATTTTCAAATATTCAAAAATCCAAAAACATGTTCTTTAATTTCAAAAAAAAAAAAAAAAAAAATCAAAAACCACCAAAAATATGTTGTTTATTTTTCCTTTTCTCTCCCTATACTTTGTTCCATTGAGGACAATGTAAATTTCAAGTGTGGGAAGGGAAATATCCACTTTGTGAATATTGTCTATATTTGTACATATACATATATACTTGTAAATTTAAGAAAATTTAAGAAAATGCCTAAAAATCGAAAAAAATTCAAAAATTCCAAAAATATTGCATTGTATATATATGTTTGGCTAACCTTTGGCATATGCATTGACCATTTAAGGCAAAAAGGAGCTAGAAGTCGCTTGGTAAACTCGTTCTAATCTCTTACTCCTTTACCGTTCTTTCTTTATATATATCTTGCATATTTGAAGAAGAATGGGATTTTGTGCCTTGGATGTTCCCTTGGGGAACTTGTGGATTGTTGGTGTTGATGTGTTGCTAGGATTAGTCAAAATTGTTTCATGTTTACCTTATGTTCATTTCCATTTCTTGCTTGCATTCGTTTCACATGTATATATGTATTGTGTTTCCTTCTTGTTGCATTGAGTTTGTATATAAATTTTTGAACGGAATTTGGTCTAGGAAGGGAGCATGATACCCTCTATGATGATATTGTCTAGGCCGTGTCTTTCCCCTCTTAGTGGCTTGCACCTTGTGACCTCCTTGTTAGGGTGTTTGCTTGCAAATACCCGGGAAATGAGGCTAGACCGGAAAGTTTTGACCACCATGTGAGACCAAGACCGTAGACTAGGCCTAGATTTCGACATAGCTACTTTCATGTGAGGTTTAGAGCCTCCTTGGGACCGGTACATCCATACCCGGTCTCACTTAGGTGTCAGTAGGCTCCTTGCGTGGCATGTTACATCACGACGCACAAGCATGGCGTCCTTTCCTTTTTAGACCATGAGATGTTCATTTATGTGCATATTTTGAAACAATTAGTTGCATTTCATTTTTTGAGCCTCACATTGCAAAATAAGCCTATTTTTCGACCCTTTAGACTAGGTCCTATTTTGCTAACCTCTTTTGAGCTTGAACCTCTCTTTTGGCACCTACAAAACTAGCTACATACCATAAACAACCTTCCCTTATCAAGAAAGTTGCTTACATGTTGTTGGTTGTATGAAGAAGGGTGTTTTGAGTCCTAGTTGATAATTTGAGTCGGAATAATTGCCTTTATTTGGTTGGTTTGAATAAAGAGGTTTTAAAAAAGAAAAGAAAAAGAAATAGAAAAGGAGAAAAATGTAAGGAAAAAGAAAAAAAATTTACACCTATACTTTGTTTGATGAAAAAAAGTCAAGCAACACTCCTTTCATCAATGGAGTAGAAAAAGGCGTTGCAAGAATAAAAGGGCATTTGATGTTTTTCCTAAGTGAGTCGGGTTTACACAATTTTTGCTTGATTTTGGCAAGCCAATTTCTTATTAGGGTGTATACGTTACTCATTGGTTGCAATAAGGTGATAATTTTCATGTTTTTTCAAAGTGAGTCGGGTTTGCACAATGTTTGCATAAATTCGGGGAACCAATTTTTGTTAGGGTGTAGACGTTACTCATTTGTTGCAATAAAGTGGAAGAAATGGAATTTTGGCAACTTCTTGATGTGTACCTCCACATTTTTCCAAAATGGTGCTTGCACCAATCCCGTTTCGTCCCGTCACCTAGCCCCGTTACAACCCTTGTTTCTCTTATGCATATTTTCCTTTTTTACATCTCATTATTGGTCTTGTAGGAGAGGATTCCATGTTAGATTGCGGGCATGTCTCACGAGTCGAGTAGTTGAGTGATTTTGGTTAATTTTTGGCACAAAAATCACCCGTTATAAAATGAAAATGAGAGACTAGTGACAACCGTGAGGAAGTCGGTAGTCTTGGTCCCCTTAGTCATGGGTCAATTTGGTCGAATCTTATGTGTGTGTCGTGTAAATCTTGAAGGTTAGGCTTTTCTTCCCCCTTTCCCGCTTTTGAATTTGTTTCCAAGGCATTTGGTTGTCATATTGAGGTTGTTTGAGCCACCATTAGGGTATTGACACCCCGCCAAGACTATGAGACGGTATCTCTCGACCAAAACCTTTAATTGTTCAAAGCAAAACGGCCGCTTAGATGAGGAAAGCAGTTTGACTTTTTGTGATGCATCTTATATGTTGATTCGTGCTTAAATGTTGGGATGTGTCAAAAATTTTCCGCAAGCCCCCACTTGCCTTGCATCGGAATGCATACCTCATTGTGTTTCGGTGTGAGTTGAAGGGACGGAGAAGACCCGTTAACTGCCTATCATCGGATATTATTAGTTTATCTAGTCCTTTTATATTACGGGTCTTAGTTTAATTTAATGAGCTTACTCGAGGACGAGTAATGTTTAAGTGTGGGGAGATTTGATGAGTGGCATTTCAGTCGTATTTTACCCATACTTTTACTCTTATTCAACTCGATTTTGTGTGCGTTAAATGACTTAATAGCTCATTTATTTACTAATTTGTAATAATTAGTTGCATTAGTTATATTTAATATTTAGTCGGATTTTAATAATATTAGCATTTAATAATTCGATTTTATTTATCGCGAATAAATATGTATATTTGTTAGGATTTGGCTTTATAACTCGTATTATTTGTTAATTAGTAATTATTAGCTTTATTATAAATATTATATGAATAATGGTTTTTGTTGAGGTTATATTACCGCTTTGTTTTGTTTTATCTTTGTAGGAAACGGGTTCGTGAATAAAAGACGGAAGGGTGAGCAAGGCGAGTCAAATACGGGACAAAATATGTAAAATACACCAACTGGCAAACAAAAGTTGGGTCGTATGAAGAAAGTCAAGTTAATGGACATTGACCAAAATGAAGCCAAGTCCTCTGTCCTTGATCGCCATTATCAACCATTTCATCACCTCCATTGTCAACCTGCAACTCTGCTTCATCTCATCATTTCACCACAATTATAGCAGCACAATCCATCCTTCAATCACCATGTCAACCACTCCACTGTCGTCACCTTTGCTCCTTCATCTTCCACATCACCATTTCTATTCACCATTTCACCATAACCAAAAAACCACCATGGCTACCATCATCCATCACCATTCTCCACCACCATTTATGCGCTAATCAGCAACAACGATTCCGAGCTCGGAATTCAACCCAGAAATCCGACAACAATTCACCACGACATCACCGCACCTTCTCATCATCTCCACCATCATCGTCCTCAATTCAACCACTGCTCTCCGTCACCACCACCAATTCAACCAGCCTTCCCCCAAATAACATCACCACTTCCGTCTCCTGTAACGAGGCAGCAGCAAACCCGACACCAACCTGCAACAACAATACAATCACCAATCATCATCAACAACTTCATCACCTTCATCCTCGCCATTTACCCAAACACCAGCAGGCAGCAGCCCATCACCCATCCCCTGCTCCGTTTCATATGCCCAACAACACCAGCAATTCACCTGAAATCAAGCAACCATGGCTGCAATCGATTTTGCGAAATTCGAATCAAGACGGAACAATTTGAAATTAATCCCCTGCCGGCCAACCGGCAGTCGACCCCTATACCGGCACAGCCACACACCCATTTTTCCCCCTTTTTGTGAAAGTCTCGCTACCGGCATAGCAACCGGCAGCCGACGAACCGGCATAACGCACCAAATCAAAATCTCGCATCAACTTTTGTCTCTTCTACCGGTGCCCCGGCAGTCGGCCTACCGGCATAACGCACATCACATCAATTTCTGCCCCTTACTTCATTGGTCTCGCTACCGGTTCCCCTGTCGGCGGCCGGTTGACTGGTGTCACGGTCCGCTACTTTTGCCGGACCGTGGCGCGCACCCTTGCCCGTCTCAAGGCAAGATGCAAGCGACAAGGATCTTCGTACTAGTGAGGGATCGCCCACTAGCACGATACTCGGGTCTCGGGTCGGTGTGTGTCGGGAATCCTAGTCACGATTATCAAGTCCGGCACACGAAAGCAATAAAAGTAAGCAATACGATTATTGAAAGCAAGCAACAAGCAACAACAAGCTTTTGGATGGGAAGCGGTTTTTCATTGACTAGTACCTCTCATAGAGGCAAATTTGATAGTTTGGTCCTGGTAGCAGGAAACATTGAATTTACAAGTTTAGTTCAGAATAGCGATATACCTATTTATGGAAACCTATTCTAAAACTACTAAGAAAATACATACTACAAATGTACAAGGAAATGAAATTACATAAGTATAAATAAATCTAAGGGTTCAAGTGTGCGGATCGTCACACTCTCCCCCACCTAATCTGTTGCCGCCCTCGGCAACACAAAAATCTCGAACGGCGCTTCAGTGAGACATCCTCGGTGAGCTGTGGCCGTCCATGTTGCATTGTGGTTTGGCTTTCTCTTGAGTCCGGCTTGTAGATACTTCTCGGTCCACACCATGATCGGATTCATCGTCCCTTCAAGAATAGAGTGCATTTCCTTGACGGCGAGACTCCCGAACATCATGTCCTCCAAGTTTATCACTCGCCTCTGATCATTCTGGAAAGTCCAAGTCCTCGTTGCTCGAGCGGAAATTTTACGAGATCGTTCAAGGTGCTCGCTCCATCGCACCTTCACCTTGTCCATCACCACTTCGATGCACTCGCATTCAAGGGTAAGTGAGTTCTCCGGGCGCCGAATCAGAATTTCGGCGCGGCCCCCTGATGGTACGAGGCCTTCTCTCTTGGGTCGACTGACCCGCAAACCAGGACGTCGATTCAGCACATCGACGCGGCCCCCTGATGGTACGAGGCCTTCTATCTTGGGTCGACTGACCCGTAAACCAGGACGTCGATTCAGCACATCGACGCGGCCCCATGATGGTATGAGGCCTACTTCTTTGGGCATCTCGGCCCTCATTTTCTACTCCTCGGTGAGGGGTTAGACTCTTCTTTCGTCTCCCAGGCCACTTAGCATCGTAGTTAGCCTGGGTCTTGTTCGCCCTCGGCTCCACCGAACCTTTAGGCATTCTCCAAGGTTGCATTCCTTGTTTCGGCGTCGGTATCACCCTCATAGCCGAAATTCGATGCTGCCCCTTGTCTTCGTCGCTGTCTACCGTCTTCACTACGATAGACCCCATTAGTAGCATCGATCCGTCACTCGGTTTCAATACTACCAATGCTTTCTGAAAGAACTGCATCCCGAGTACTAACTTGAAGTCATCCAGCGGAACGGTGGTGAAGTCGAGCTCCCCTGCCCACTCGCCCACTTGGACCGCGACCTTCTTAGCCACTCCTTGGACGCGTCTCATTTTCCCATTGACCGGCTTTAGGTAGCTGTTAGCATCCCGCAGAACTAGCCCCAACCGATCCGCTTCCTCTTTCGTAACAAAGTTATGGGAGGCGCCCGAGTCGATCAAGGCTCGTGCTTGCTTCCCATTCACCATCAAGTCCACGTACATGAGCCCGTTGGATTTCTTGGCGGAGGAATCTTCGTATTTCCCCATCGCGCTGATCCGTTGGAGTGAGCCCATCCGTGGTTGGTCTTCACCATCACTCGAGTCTTCGTTACACTCTTGGTGATAGTCGGCCAACGCCCCATCAAGCCGTTCTTGAGCCCCTTTCGGCATCTGCTTGAACATGGCATTGAACTCCGCTTTGTTCGGATAATCGACCATCTTGTGAGGACCCTTGCACACAAAACACGCGAACGGTCTCTTCGTTGTGGAAGCAGTAGAGTTTCCCGCCTTAGAAGACGAGCTTGAGGGCGAGTTTGTAGTGCTCGCCGATTGGGCTTGACTTCCTTGTGAGCGGAACCGACTGTTCCCAACGAAATGGTCTTTGTTTTGTGGCCTTTGTCCATTGTACCCACTTTGTGATGCACCCATATTCCCCGTTGGTGCCACAACTCTTGGTGCCTCTCGCTCTCCGTGAAAGTCGAGTAGGCGCTCCGCGCCGATATGGCCGAAGACGAGTTTTGGGATTACGCCTCATGACCTCTTGTTGTGCCCACCTCTTCAACCCGTCAATGAACTCGAATGTCCTATCCGTCTCGGACATTTCGCTAATCTCGAGCATGCACGCTGAGAATTCCCTCACATATTCTCGGATTGATTTGGTGTGCTTGATTTCCTTCAACTTCTTCCGAGCAACAAACTCTGTGTTCTCGGGGTAGAAGTGATCCTTCAAGATCCTCTTGAAATCGGCCCACGATGTCACCGTAATCGTGCCCGCATCGATTTCCTTGTATCTAGCCCTCCACCACATCTTGGCATCGTCGACTAGATACATGCTTGCCGTGACAACTTCCGCGTCTTCGTCGAGCCCACTTACTCGGAAGTATTGCTCCATATCGAAGATAAAGTTATCCACTGCTTTCGAATCCCTCGCCCCATCGTAGGCACGAGGTGGAGGTGCCTTCACCTTATGGCTCCCCACAGATTTCCCGTCATTGGCCACCGCTTTCACGAGCGTGGCGCAAGTGTTCTCTAACATCTCGACCTTTCGATGCAGATGATTGATCTCTTCCTCCCGATCGTCGGGGATCGCACCACTGATGGCTTGGATGCGGGAGTCCATCCCGTCCACCTTCGTCTCAAGGTCACAAACCGTCTTTTGCAACTCCTCGAGGCTCGCGGCCATCCGCATAACGATGTCCTCGAGTTTGGGAAGCTTGACGTCGATTGTGTCCTCTAAGGCATCCACTCGGTCCTCGATTGTTTCGCCCATTTTCTCGATATCGATGAACAAATGCGGCTTGCAGAAACCCGTCCGAAGACCGGGCTCTGATACCAAATGTCACGGTCCGCTACTTTTGTCGGACCGTGGCGCACCACTTGCCCGTCTCAAGGCAAGATGCAAGCGACAAGGATCTTCGTGCTAGTGAGGGATCGCCCACTAGCACGATACTCGGGTCTCGGGTCGGTGTGTGTCGGGAATCCTAGTCACGATTATCAAGTCCGGCACACGAAAGCAATAAAAGTAAGCAATACGATTATTGAAAGCAAGCAACAAGCAACAACAAGCTTTTGGATGAGAAGCGGTTTTTCATTGACTAGCACCTCTCATAGAGGCAAATTTGATAGTTTGGTCCTGGTAGCAGGAAACATTGAATTTACAAGTTTAGTTCAGAATAGCGATATACCTATTTATGGAAACTTATTCTAAAACTACTAAGAAAATACATACTACAAATGTACAAGGAAATGAAATTACATAAGTATAAATAAATCTAAGGGTTCAAGTGTGCGGATCGTCACAACCGGCATGCCACCCCTATTCCGTCATTTTACTTTTCTTCTCCTTTTTGTTTCCTTTTTGTTTTGATTATTGAACAAAGGTGTCGAGTAGTTGGGTTTAGTGTTAGGATTATTATTATTATTATTATTATTATTATTATTATTATTATTATTATTATTATTATTATTATTATTATTATTATTATTATTATTATTATTATTATTATTATTATTATTATTATTATTATTATTATTATTATTATTATTATTATTATTATTATTATTATTATTATTAGATTATTGTTTTAATATTATTATTAGTAGTAATTAGTATATTAGTAGAAGTAGTATAAAAAGACCATGAGATTACACATTAGACACTACCAATTTTTAGAATAGAAATTAGACTAGTTTATCATTCTCCTCTCAACATTTGTAGAACCCTAATATTTACTCTCTCATTTTCATTCAATAAGAAGTAATCTTCCTTTAATTATTAGTTTAATTCTTCCTTTGTTTATGCAAGTTCTTCATTTCTCATTAGTATACAATTAGTCATTTGGGTTATATTGGAAGATTTGAAGAAATTCATTCTTCCATTATTGTCCAAGCTTGTTCCTTTCCTCCTAGTTGGTATAATTCTCATCTTTTATTTACATTTACTTCAATTGTTTACATTTCTTATGTTGTTTAATTATTGTTCATCCAAAGTTATAATCTTTATTATGTTTACAATGTTTGCTTGTGTATTGTTGGAAATTGTTGGTGATTTCTCATCCATGAACATGAGTCAGTTGTAAAACCCCCATACTCCAAGTGCCTTACCAGGACCACTTAAGGCATGAAAGTGCTACCATCTCGGTTACCCGAGGCAATGATAATCTTTCGAAACTATATCAACATCAGTGATGTCTATCTAGTGGATGGTCTGAGCACCCCATTTAGGCGCGAGCAAGTTGGCGACCTATGGGGCTTCTGCCTCAGACCAAAAATCGGTTTTGCTCGTTTATCCCATGTTTTGGTTCATGTTATGCATGTTTTAGCATGTTAAAGTCATGAAACAAATGAAAACATAATGAAAGAGGATTTTTACACCCTCATACTTACATGTTTGGTTATGGCGAGTGACCGACGTAAGTGTAAAAACTTGTTTGATCGGAAAAAACTCGGTTTAAAACCGTTTTGGTAAGTAAAAGAGTGTTTTAAAAGTTTAGTGATGGTGTAGTGGTCAAAGTGGTCGGACAAGTGATTTAATGCACGATGACGGTACCAAACAATGTGTAAGGCTCGTGTTTACGATTGGTAGGTCGTAAACACGCGTCGGATTGTGACTTAAGAAGTCGAGTCGAGAATTTTAAGGGAGAAAAAAGGGGGCGGACACTCGCGTAAGTCTCAAATGGGTGGCATTTGAGGGGTATTTATAGGAGAATGAGTGGTTGTGTGAGTTTTGAGCGACGTGGCCACCTGGGCTGCTCAAAGAGGCGCGAGCCACGTCGCGGCACTTCGAGTTGTGTTGTCACTATCACAACAAACGCAATCATGATTTGTTCTATCCTAGGTTTTGTAGTCACATGTTTGGTACTTGACCAACATGAATCCGGGAAAACTTAGTATAGAAGGCTTGAGATATTTTGGTTTTTGTGTTTGACTTGTTGTTGGAGTCGAGATTTAAATTTTTGAGTCGGTTTTTGGTCCGGTGTCGGTTTTGACTCTAGTTAGCGTCATCGCGACCCCGTCGTCGTGCATTAAACAATCCAGGTATTTTTGAAATGTTTTGAAATGTCTTGTTTTCGAAATCGTTTATAGTTTTCCGACGTAAAGTTGTACACAAACTGTCGATCAAACGCTGCGATCCCAAAACATGTTGTAGTCCGATAATTATCGGGTGTTTGTTGGAGTCTCGGCGAGATCTCGGGTATCTCTGAGCCCCCACTTTGACTGAGGCTTGGACAGGGCGAAAGTCAAAGTAGAGTCCCCAGGTCAATCGAAGATTACAACCTGAAGACCCAAGCGACGTCGAGGCGGCTCGAAAGGATTCAGGCCAAGGACCTGCTGTCGGGAAGGGCGTGCAGTGTCGGGAAGCGTCTCTTGTGATGTATGGCTTGCAAGTTTAAAAGGTCAGGCTCAATATATTTCGGACTTGTTTATGCCGCCTCTTTTGCTCTTATCTATTAATGGCCAATTGGGTCAATACTCGGGAATCCCAGTTTCTTGAGATTTGTGGTGGTTTTAAATGCAACACTTGAGCTTGGCTAATGTACCAGGCTCCTTTTGACCCCTTTTTTTCTTGTCTATTGTAACTAAGATTTGATTTGGAACATAATTGTTCTAGGTTAAATAGAGTGTTATTTTTAATGACATATATATACTTGTCTTATATTACCTGTTATTCTTGGCAGGTTAGTGGTTGGCCATTTGGAACTCGGCTGTTTCGGGAACGGGTTGGTAACAGTCTGGCTCTTACAATGATTCTTTGGTAAGGATTACATTGCTTTTGTGTCTTTTATGCGAGACAGTATTGCAGTTTAATTGATTTTCTAAAATAACCGAATATGTTGCTTCCTGTTTAGGTTCTGGGATGACGTCCAGCTTGATGCTTTGGCGGTCAAGATCTATTACGCGTGGGAATGTTCTCTACTAAGTTCGCAACAAAATACCAGGCTATCCTTGTTAACGTTGCTTGATTCACTTTAATTATTACCTTTTTCTTTTTTTCCTTTTTTCAATAATTATATATATATATATATATATATATATATATATATATATATATATATATATATATATAGGGTCAGGATCCGGTGAGAACCACTAACATAATGAGAACCGTGAGAACCCTTACTAAATCTCCACCAAATCTTGTTCCGAAAGTTTTGATGGATCATTTACCCTTACTTTAGTTCATTCAAACACATTTTTAGTGTAGCTAAACAAAATTTATTGATTTTATGAACAAAATATAAACTTAATGTAGAAATATTCAATTAGGTATACTAAAACGGCTATAGATGCACGAAAACAAATACTAGGTGCATGAAAATTGTTACATGCATGAAAATGATTACTAGGTGCATGAAAATAACAGGCTCTAGGTGCACGAAAACGAGTTCTAGGTGCGTAAAAATTGTCAGATATATGAAAATGAGTAGTAGGTGCATGAGAATTAATAAAATGTATCTCCCCTCGATTTCCGTCACTAGTTTATACTTTTTAGACCAAGAAATATGTTATCTTGCCATAAAATCCTATGCCGAATCCAAATATGTCATTCTTGTTTTAAAAAAAAATACATAAGGTGGAGTTCTCAAGGTTCTCATTATGTTGGTGGTTCTCACCGGATCCCAATTCTATATATATATATATATATATATATATATATATATATATATATATATATATATATATATATATATATATATATATATATATATATATATATATATATATATATATATAAATATACACACACACTTTACTTTGAATTAATCTTCTCTTAGAACTCTTACTAATTTCGCACAAAGCCTGGCTACAGGGAGCTACTGGAAAGTACTGGCGCATATGTCTACCCTAATGTCACCGTTTCGGTCACGCTACAAAATCTTTTTCTCTTCAAGTTTTGTGATGTTTTAAAATGCAGTAATTTCCTACGCTTTGATTTCCTCGTTCCTTGATGCCTTATTTTGACATCCCCCTGTACTAATTTTGTTTTACTAAAACGGGCCACGATTCTCCCATGCGAAGTAAAATTGTTACTGGTACTGCTGATGATGCTTGCCTTCTGTTAGCTATTATAATTATTGTTGAAAGATAATGATTCTTCACGTGGAATTCAGTTGTCTTGAATGTGCATTCTTTATTATTTGGGGATTGTAATGAATCCTAGGTTGAAAATTAGTTGTTTTTTGTGTTGTATTAAGGACGATCTCGTAGTTGATTTAATTACCTAATTTGTCGAGTTTGTTGTTTTTTACAGGTTTGAGGTGGTGTATAGCTTGGTGCTTAGACGGTTCAAGGCCAATGCTCGTGAGTATGCTCTCTTATTAATCAACAACAAAATCCTTAGTCGTACTTGTTTTTTTTCTCTCAATTATTTTATTTATGCCATTTTCTTTATTGTTTGTTTTTTAAGAAAAAAAATGGATGACTTACCTAAACTGTCTCGATCATCGAACTACACTAGCTGGGTATGCAGTGCTGGGGAGCGACTCTTGTGATGTAGGACTTGCACATTTAAAAGGTCAGGTTCAATGTATTTCGGACTTACTTATGCCACTACTTCTGCTCTTATCTGCTAATGGCCATTTGGGACAATCCTCAGAAATCTGATTTTCTTGCGATTTTTGGTGGTTTTAAATGCAACACTTAAGCTTAGCTAATGTACCACGCTCCTTTGCACCTTTTTTCTTTTTCCGTCTATTCTAACTATGATTTGATTCTAGGTCATCATTGTTCTGGGTTAAATAGAGTGTGATTTTAATGATGTTTATACTTGTCTTATATTACCTATTATTCTTGGCAGGTTAATGGTAGACCGGTTGCAAATCAACTGTTTTGGGAGTGGGTTGGTTACGTCCACAGTTTGGCGACTCCGCTGAGGATAATACACTTACGTGTAGCCAAAAGGGTGAAACTTGAACAAGGTTAGGGAATAGTTTGTACAAGACAATTATCGGTTTTCATAACTCGGTCTTCCTAGATCGTTGATTCGGCCTTCCTAGGCCCAACCCAACCCATTCGACCAATCGTCCCGTCTAAACGGTCCTAATTCTTATTTGGGCCTAAGGATGGATAGCGATTGACGTCATCCATACCATGGTACTTACTCTTGTTTGTATCAAGGACTTTCACTACTTGAGGAAATGGACTAGGAATCGGCCTTACTCTTGTTTGGTACGAGCCTCTCCACAAACTTCGGGTTTGATTGTTCGGTATGGCAACCCACCCTTTAAACCAAAACCCTTTTAAATGCACTCAGCATCCCGTTATAATGCCTGTATAAATGTTTGTACCTTACGTGATCACCATTTCTAAACGAAACCATGACGTTTTTTGTAAAATCAAAATCCTTTTAAGATGTAAATTTCGAAAAGCCAATGATTAGCGCAAAACTGAGTCAAAACTCTGTCCATTTGTCGAGTCAAAATTTCGGGTCCAAAGCCATTTCAAAACCTCACTTCGAGTCCACTCCTACAACTACACTACAGTTGACTAGGACCCACATTTTTAAACTTTGTCATTTCTTCAAAACTCACTCGACACAAGTGGCACACACCCACTTCCCAAGTCAAAACATTTCTCTCTTAGTAAGTGTGCTAGTATGGTCGATCGTGTTTTGATTCGTCGTCGATCTCTTATCCAGTTTCCAAGATGCCTGAAACAAGCGACGTAAGCACCGACCAACCCCAGAATGGTAATGATCAAATCCTAACCGCGCTAGCTCGCCTCCAAGTTACTCATGATCAAGTGCACGACCACCTCGATACAATCGAAGGCCGAATTTATACCGTAAGAACGAGGTTGCCTCCTCGGGAAAGTGAAGTAGATGATGGCTTTGTGAACGACTTCGGGGAAGAAAACCCTCCCATAGGAATGACTGCAGCTGAGAAACGACTCCAATATTTGGAGGAACAATTGATGTATCTCAAAGGGGATGACATTTATAGGGAAAATAACTGTAAGTATGAGGCCGTGAGTTCCAAGTTGCCAACCAACTTCAACATGACGGATATCCCTAGATTCAAGGGGCACGAAAACCCTTTAAATCACATCCGTGCTTTCAAGGACTACATGTCTATCAAAGGCATCAAACCCGAGATGTTCTTAAGGATCTTTCCTTCAACTGTTGACACCATCCCAAAGCAATTGTTCTACTCTCTAGAACATAAGAAGATCGCTACTTGGGAAGATGCCGCGATCAAGTTTGCTAAGCAATATGCGGATAATGCTAAGATCTAAGTTAACATGCGCACTTTAGAGGTTCTTACCCAAAACGACAAAGAAGGTTTCACCGACTTCCTAAGTAGGTGGAGGAAGACTAGTACCAAACTAGTTGAACGCCCAGACGAAGCTACCCTCGTGGAGAAGTTCGTGGACAACCTAAAACCCATCAATGCGAGTCATTTGAGGTACCAAAACATCAAAACTTTCAAAGACTTAACCGTACTAGGAACAAGGATCGAAGATGACATCCGTAAAGGGCTCTTGTCCAAAACGGTAGGCCGAGGATATCAAGGCTCAACAAGTCGTTCTTACGGCTTCACTAGCAAGACCGATGAAGTTAACCTCCTCGAGCCATCCAAGAAGAGTGCCCCACCGAGGAAATTGACAAATCTTGGGGACACTTACTCCAATGCTCTAAAAAGGTTGATGAAACAAGGCAAGCTTCAACCCATAGGCCCTACGCGCGAACCCTCTGAAAAGAAAGAAATCAAGTTACGGGACGAGAATTCATCTGCGAATATCATAGGGGTAGGGGACATGACACGAAAAAATGCTACAAATTGAAAAATGTGCTTCAAGACATGATTGAGGATGGTCGACTACCAATACCGCCGGGAGGTAAGCCCAACAACACTCAGAATCCTCTTGGAATTCTAGTGATCACAAGTGAAGAATCTACCTTAGATTGTTCACACCTCATTTCTCCAGTCGAAGATGAGATCCACGCGATCAAGAATGAAGGGTTCTACTCTACCATTTCCCCTACCATTACCGACTTCATCGCATGGGCAAGGAGTGTGGATAGGCAAGTTTCGGAGTTAGAAAATGTGGTGACAATTTTACATGACCCCAATGTAACACCTAAAGAACATACGCCACTAATTTTCTCCCAAAATGCTACTATGCAAGAAGTAGTCGCCGTGGTTGATAAACTAATCAACCTAATTACACAATTAGAGGACGAGACATGAGAATGAGGGAACTAGCTATAGTCAATGGAGTATGGGCCGATGATGATGAAGACGAGTATCTCATTGAACACTCCCTAGTCAAGGAAATAGTCCAAAATGGTGAAGACCAAGATGTGGACCACCTAACTCGTTCGAGGCGTCCATATCAAAATACTACTCAAAATGGTCCAACCAACGTTATCGCACCAAATGATAACGAAGATGACTCTACTGACCATTTGCTAAAGCAATTACAGAAGACAAAGGCCGATCTTTCAGTCTGGCAACTAGTAGCAAGCTCATTCCCACATCGCCAAGCTTTACTGCAAGCTTTGGCCAAACTAAATGTAGCACATAACTCCACACCCGACGATGTAGTCAACTTGATCTTCCAAGAATCACCGAAACTAAGTAATCCCATTACTTTCTCAGATGAAGATTTGCCGCCCTTTGGCGCTAGTCACAACTTGGCTCTTTACATCACTGTCGTTTGCTTAAAGAAGAATGTGCCAATGACCTTGGTAGATGATGGCTCTGCGATCAACGTCATACCCTTGAAAACGGCATACAAACTAGGTATGAAAGAGTCGGATTGGACCCCTACCAATCAAGGTGTTTGCGCATATGATGGTACACGACGAAAGGTAATAGGACTCGTTAACCTAACCATAGCCACATGGCCAATTGAGCGAAAGGTTAACTTTTAAATAGTGGACATTGAAGCTTCCTTCAACATATTTCTGGGAAGACCTTGGATTCACGCTTCCAAAGCGGTAACATCCACCCTTCACCAAAAGATCAAAATCCCACTAAATGGCAAAGTGGTGACTATCACTTCGTCGCCCATCAAGGCAATAATCGAAAAGAAGTCAAATAATCAAGTCCTTTCGGATCCAGTATATGAACTTGGGGGCTTTCAAAGCATAAGTGTCATAGAAAATGAGTTGTCACCCCTATACTACGATCCCTACTCCAACTTGGTGGTCAACAACATACTCAAATCCCAGGGATACTTCCCGGGAATGCCTTTGAACCCTGCCCGAAGAAACACCTTCGCACCCTACAAGGAAGGCAACTCAAAAAGAATACCACTTGGACTAGGATACGAACCCACTAAAGAGGAAGTTCTCGAGATGCTCGCTCAAGTTCAAAGCCATAAGCACGTAGGAGTCCAAATGAGACCATATCTCCCTACCCTAAATGGATACTTCGTTAGGGAAGGAGGTCAAGAACTCTTCCACAGATTTCCCGAACCTTGGCACTATCTCGGAAGGAAGCTAGCCGGAATCGAGATCTTTCACGATTGCTACTTCATTCCTCCAGACACGGTTCCTACCGCCAAGGCTCATCAAGCACCTTGCTTAGACGAACAAGCTGTTAGTCTACTATTTGGAGAAGATCGATTTGTTAGAGCCACGCAGGATGAGATCATTACCATGATACTTCAAGACGATCACTTCAACCCTACCGCATTAATCACAAAAACAAACGCGAACCAAAAGAAAGGATGGATAAAATCAATCAAGTGGACCAACAATCAAGGAAGACTCTTCAAGCTCACCACTGGAGAAGGAGAGATATTCAAAGGAGAACCAGAAGATGATGAATTCGAGTCAGAGTCGGAGTCGGAGTCAGAGTCGGAGTCTAGAGAAGCTACTAGGGAGTCTCCTCCTGTCTTCATCCCCATTCCCTTTGTTTCTCCTAGCTTAGCCTCAAATAGTAACGGTAGTTCGGGAAATGTCCCAACAACTGTCCCTTTACCGCCGCTGACCACAGTTCAGATGGCTTCTTTGTTTCAACTTTTCTCAAACTTTAATATGAATAAATCAGGTTCTGCTTACTCTTTGTGTTATCTTGAATGCAATTCTGTTTACGATGATACTGAGGATGACCCAGACCCAGACTCAATTGAAATACCTCCCTACATAGCCAAGGAAAAACTATAAGAAGGGGAAGGGGGACCAGTAATAGAAAACACCGAACCCATCAATATAGGAACCGAACAAGAACCCCAAGAACTTAGGATATGGACTACCTTGAGCTCTACCGAAAGGGCCAGTTTCATAGACCTCCTACACGAGTTCAAAGACGTTTTCGCTTGGTCCTACAAAGACATGCCAGGGATCGACAGAGATATCGCCGAACATATAATCCCAATTAAGCCAGGTTTCAAGCCCGTGAAACAGAAGCTTCGTCGAATGAGGACATAATGGGCTCTCAAGATTAAGGAAGAAGTCGATAAGCAATTCAAAGCCGGGTTCATCAAAGTTTCCGAGTACTCTGACTGGGTAGCCAACATAGTACCCGTACCCAAAAAGGATGGGAGAATCCGTGTTTGTGTTGATTTTAGAGACTTAAACAAAGCAAGTCCTAAAGATGACTTTCCTCTACCACATATCGACATATTGGTGGACAATACCGCAGATCACGCGTTACTATCCTTCATGGATGGGTACGCGGGTTACAACCAAATCAAGATGGCCAAGGAATACATGCATAAGACCGCCTTTGTCACTCAATGGGGAACCTATTTCTACACAGTCATGCCGTTTGGGTTAATCAACGCCGGAGCTACATATCAACACACCGCAACTACACTCCTACATGACATGATGCATAAAGAAGTTGAGGTATACGTAGACGACATGATTGTCAAGTCCAAGGATAGAGAGGGGCATATTGCGAACCTTCGCAAATTCTTCTCAAGGCTACGAAAGTACAACATGAGGCTCAATCCTCAGAAGTGCGCATTCGGAGTAACATCTGGCAAACTCCTGGGATACGTCGTTAGCCAACGAGGTATAGAAATAGACCCTTCCAAGATCAAGGCTCTGATCGAAATGCCACAACCTCAAACGGAAAAAGAAGTCAGAGGATTCCTGGGAAAAGTGCAATATATAAGTCGATTCATATCGAAACTCACCATGATCTGTGAACCTATCTTCAAAAAGCTCAAGAAAACAGATCACACCATGTGGGATGATGATTATCAAAAGGCATTCGACCGAATCAAGGAGATATTAGCTAAACCACCGGTGCTCATGCCACCTCAACGAGATCAACCTCTTGGTTTATATCTCACAAGAATCGAAAACAGACCATGGGCGCCATGCTAGCTCAAACCGTAGGAAAGGAAGAAAGGGCTATCTACTACCTTAGTAAGAAGTTCTTGGAGTACGAGTGCAAATATTCACAACTCGAAAAGACATGCCTTGCTCTTGTGTGGGCAACGAAGAAGCTACGTCATTACATGCTTAGCTACTCCGTCAAAATATACTCCAAAATGGATCCTGTCAAATACCTCTTCGAGAAACCCATCCTCAATGGACGCCTAGCAAGATGGACCTTGATGCTCTCAGAGTTCGATCTCAAATACGTGCCTCTGAAAGTTATAAAAGGGCGCGCCGTTGCCGTATTCTTTGCAGAAAATCCCATCAATGATGCACAAACAATAGATACTTGGTCATTTCCAGACGAGGATATACTCCAAACCGATGTAAACTCCTGGGACCTTTACTTTGATGGAGCATCAAACTTAAGAGGATTTGGAATAGGAGTGTTACTCATTTCTCCTGAAAGCGAGTATACACCGATCTCTGTCAAACTCGACTTCGAGGTGACAAATAATGCTGCAGAATACGAAGCTTGTCTCATTGGACTACAAGCGGCAGTGAGCTTAGGCATTAAAAACCTCCGAGTGCATGGGGATTCGTCCCTGATCATTAATCAAGTTACGGGATCTTGAAAAATCCGAAGCGAAAGCTTAGCACCTTATCAAGCCAGAATAGACCAAATTGCCCAATTCTTTGATCACGTGACCTATTTACACCTACCTCGAGAAGAAAATAAATTTGCAGATGCTCTTGCAAAACTCGCATCTTTGATTAATATGCCAGATGACATGGTGGAAATGCCTTTATGTATCAAACGACGATCAGAGCCAGCTTATGTCCACCAAATCACCGACAAAGAGGAAATCACTGAGGAACCTTAGTTCCAAGCAATTCTAAATTTCAAGCTCAACGGTACCTATCCACCGGATATGGACAAAAGGGGACAACGTGCTATACGCCTACTAGCTTCCCAATACGTTCTAATGCAAGGGGAGTTATACAAAAGAACACCTCTTGGTGTAATCCTACGTTGCCTTGATCATTCACAGGCATGGAAAGTGATGGAAGAAGTCCATGATGGAGAATGCGGTCCTCACATGAGTGGGCCCATGATGGAAAAGAAAATCACACGTTTGGGGTATTATTGGACCACAATGGAATCCGATTGCATCAAATACGTAAGACATTGCCACAACTGCCAAATCTTCGAGAATGTACAGCATGTCCCTCCTTCATTGCTCTATACGATGACATCTCCTTAGCCATTTTCTGCCTGGGGAATTGATATAATCGGGAAGATAACTCCAAATTAACAGAGGTCACTTTGTTTCATCCTAGTGGCGATTGACTATTTCACCAAATGGGTAGAAGCGGCTTCCTACACTAGTCTCACGGCTAAAAATGTAGCAAAGTTCATACAAAACAACATCATCTGTCGATACGGTTGCCCACATGAGATCATTAGTGATAATGGATCGCATTTCCAAGCTGAGACTGAGCAATTGCTAGCCAAGTACAAAATTAGCATCACCACTCTTCGCCATATAGACCACAGACTAATGGCGCGGTAGAGGCGGCAAACAAGAACGTTGTCACAATTCTCAAGAAAATGATTGACAACTATCGAGATTGGCCAAGCAAGATACCCTTTGCTTTGTGGGGATATCGTACATCTATTAGGACGCCCACTGGGGCCACCCCTTTCTATTTGACCTACGGCATAGAAGTTGTACAGCCAGTCGAGTTAGAAATACCATCATTACGTATCTTGCTCGAAAGTCAAATCCCAGAAGTTGATTGGAAGAGGGATAGATATGAAGAACTCATCCTCCTGGATGAACGTAGGCTACGCGCATTACATAATGTATAAACATATCAAGCACGTATCAAACGAGCCTTCAACAAAAGGGTCAAGCCAAGGAACATCAAGGAAGGAGACTTAGTACTCAAGTCGATTAGAGCTCTTTTACCTGTCGATCCACGAGGAAAATTCAAACCTAATTGGGCTGGGCCATTTCTAGTCAAGTCCAAACTTCCAGGGGGTGCAGTTAGAATCACAGACCTAGATGGGAATGAATTTGCCAACCCGACGAACCTTGACCAACTAAAACGTTACTATGCCTAGAATAGGAACAAAAACGCGCCTCGCGTAACCACACGTGTCGCTCTTGTGGCACTAAATAAATGGCCCCTGGCCAAGCTGAAAAACGCTAATGTCACCTTGCTCTTGCATTTTGACAATCTGTCATCTTCATATCATCAAATAAACTAAATTGCACCTTAAGAGTAAGTAGAAAGCTCATGCTTATCTTCTAAGTTCATTACAAGCTCTTGCTTAGAACAATTATTCTTTTACATTTACTCGAACTATGCGCAATGGTTTGATTTCATTTTTTAATGAATACGTAGGCAATCCTTCGCAGGATACAACCCATTAATTTTAAAATGTGAATAGAAGGACATTTGCAGTTGCATTTGGAATTCGACAAGAATAATAAATAGAAAATCACAACGGTTTCATAACCAATTAACCTCCTTTATTTCATTCATTTTCTAATAATAATAATAGTACGTTACATAATAATAATAATGCTAAAAAAAAGGAATAAAATAGGCTAGGATTCTAAAAACCCCACCTTCTTATTACAATCATAATAATAAATAATAATAAAGACTTGGGCTATTCCTCCATTATCCCTTTGCCCTTGTCATTTTTGTCATATTTCTTGTCACGACCTCGAGCCGGACGCTCTTGCGCCACTTCGGACCTAATCACCAACGGTCTTTCTCGTGGTCTAGCCTTCCCATTCTTGTCAATGACTTTGTCCACGGCAGGAGAAGTCTTCGGTTTCTTCGAAGGATGAATAACTCGAAACCCGGCTTCTTCCTCTCCCTCATTCAGATGCTTCTCTTTCTCCTTTTCCACCTCGCGCACCTTGTAGTCAACGGGCTCGCGCTTCCTCAATCTCTCACGCTCCTCCGGAGTAGTAGCTTTCCTCCACCGCAGATAGGATTCCGACACCCATAAGGCACTAACAGAAGAGTTCAAGAACCATACGTTTCTTTGAGCCCATTTAATGGCCCACTCCCTTCGACTCTCAGTTGTAAGCGCCACGGCGGTCTGTCCATGGGGATGTGTCAAGCTTCGGGATCATCCGCTTCAGTCCAACCTTGTCTCATCACCTCTCCGGAAGATGCATACCATGAATTCCAAGCCAGGAATGCGCACAGATCGGGTAGTATCCAAAGAAGATACTCCAGTGACAGATTTGAGGTGCCACCATGGTACGATCCATCTAATCAAGGGGCCATCATCACTCTTCAATTTTTTTTCCCAATAATTGCAGACTCGAGTGAAGTCCACCATGTAGAGCCTAGTCCTCATAGCAATTGAGCGGGCATGATAGGCAGGAACATTAACTGGGGGCTCGATCAATCGAAGACGCTCCATAAGCCAAACCTACCAAAAAGCGGGTATTAGCGGAAAAAAAAAACGAAAAAAAAAACGAAACGAAAAAACAAAAAAAAACAAAAAAACAAAAAAACAAAAAAGAGAAGAAATTCTTTATTCTTTTACCTGCAAGATAATGGGACTTCCCAAATAAGGTAGGTCACGATTGGCTTTCATGTTATCCAAAACCAATAGGATCTCTCCTAAACATAAACAGGCTGGGCTCCTGCGCAGTTCCATTTGCTCAACTAGGCTCAGGAAACGGGGATCACCTATCAAATCCTCATCAACATGCCCTTGAAGGACATATACATGTAACAAGCAAAATCCGAATGCCCTTCGCCTAGCAACATAAGAGATGGTGGGGTCGGCCTTATTAATGAATCGGTCAATAAAGTCTAACATTCGCACTCCTTTCGAGGTCACTAGACGGTCCACCTCAATTCTTGTCAACCCAAGCAAGTCTCTAAACTTGTTCTTATACCCTTGTGAAGTAGAAGGAATAGCAGGCAAGTGTTCTGGGTCCCACCCACCGATCGCAACAATTTCTTCAGGAAATGGGCAAATGTCACCTCCGGGGAAACCAAAAACGTGATAATTCGGGTCCCAATAATCAAGACAAGCATCTAGGAATGGTTTGACAACCTTGATAAGTTTCAAACTCAACAACGATCCAAGATTATAAGCACCCATGTCGTGTTTCTCAATGTTGGAAAACTCATTTGTCCACTCTTTTAGACGAATCTCTAAAGTATTCATGATGAATGATTATTTTGAGAGCTTTATGTAATAAGACGAAGGAAGAGACGGAAGAATTGTGTGAATAAAACCTCTATCGAAGTTTCTATTTATACTAAAATCGGTTTCCTAAAATCCGCCAGGACGGATACACCGGGGAACAGGCGCAGCACCTGCTGCGCCTCTTCAAAGGGACGCAGCTCCTGCTGCGCCTCTTCCTAAGCTATGTCTCTGTGACTTTGCACGTTGGATCTTTCTTAAATTCCTTAGCGAATAATTTCCTATTCATACGGGTTATTATTTTGGTAAAAACGTCAAAGTTACCATAGTTCGTGTTTCCTAATTCTACGGACACGCATTTCGAGGCAATATCAGTATTTTCGTCATTTTAGCACACTTATATATTTCTTTTTATTTTTTTCTTTTTCGGGGAATCATTTCTCCAATTTAATGTAATTTATTTCAAACTTATATCTTTCTTTTTATTTTTCTTTTTTTGGGGAATCATTTCACTCCCGTCCTACATTACATTTCTAACTTATAGGTTTCTATTTTTTCATTTTTTTTGGGGGGTAACCCTCCCTAGCGTCCGGTCATTTCCGGCAAAAGTTTTGCATTTTTGCATTTTTGCATTTTTGCATTTTCGCATCACTTTCGAGTAATTCGTTTTGCGCTAATTTAGGCCATATATACAAATGTATGTTTTACGTGAATTTCTGTGTAAATTTCGGCAGCATGACGGCGTAAACCGTCATCTACCAAACCTGTTCAAAGCTAACCTGCAGGAACAAACCACACAATCCAGCAGCAAAGGCACTAAGGCCATCATATATACAACCAAAAGAGGGATATGTACACCAAACTGGGGGCTCGAGCCCCAAAACAAGATCCGAGTGTCCAAAAATAAGTCCTAGAATGTATAAATGCACAAAATAAAACCAAAAAACAAGAAGCAACGCGGAAGCTACTGCTGCTCGCCGTCTAGCTCAGTAACTCTCGCCTCGAGAGCAGCAACCTCGGCGCCACGAACCTCGAGCTCCCTCAGCAGGCGAGCCGTCTCCTCCCGGGACTGGGCAAGCTCGCGCTCCCTCTGCAAACAACAAGAAAACTGGCTCATGTCAATCATTTCAAGCATAAAAAAAGAAGATAAGAAAACTCAAAAATAAAGTAAACGGAAGGTTCATACCTGACGTCCACGGCCACCAGCAAGCGCCTCGACGGCGGTAGCCCGCAGCCGGTTGGTTACCCTCCACAAAGCCACAAACCGGGATGGCGCGACCTGCATTTCAAAAGAAAAAATGTTTAGCAAACTCGAGCGAATGTGTTCTTACACGAAAACTATACAAGCTAGAAGGCTCACCCTCCGGATCAGATGCTGCCAATCGTCCAAGCCAGCATCTCTCATCGCCACGTCAAAGTCACGCAGCTCGGAGATCGTCGTCCTCCCGGTCGCATCAGTGTACTCAAGGGTCTCTGTAATACTCCGTATTTATATGTCTTGGGGTACTCTATCGAGTAGCCCTTACTCTGTCGAGTATGGGCAAGTTGCGAAACAAAATAGTTTCTGACCTGTTGGGTACTCGATCGAGTAGCTGGGGTACTCGATCGAGTAAGGGGGTACTCGATCGAGTACCTTGGGTACTCGATCGAGTGTCCGGTTTTACGGGGAAGTTTTCTCGGGTTTTGTTAATTATGCGATTAAGGTATTTAAACATATTCGTCATTGTTTTAATTCACTTTTACAAAACCTAAAACCCTGTTTAAGAGAGAAAGCAGCCACTTCATCTTCCTAATCGCATTCTTAGCAATTCCCGGAGTTCAGACGGTCGGTTCTTGTTGTTTTTCGTGTCGTTGAATTCCTTGCGTCGAGGGTAAGCTTTTAATATAGTTTTTATAATGTTTTGTTAAGATTGGTTAAACCCTAATTTAGGAATTGGGAGTTTTGGTGTGTAGTTTGTGATGTGTAGTCTTTATGTGCTGTATGATAGGAGGAGAATTCGTAGAGGAGCCGTTTTGATACAGCTGTAGATACCGTCTGCGTGTTGTGCTTTCTAGGTAGGATTTCCTACTCAGTATTAGTCCCATAATGGGATATTGGTGATGTGCTGTAGTTAGTTGTTGATATGATGATTGTGATTGGGATTGTGATTGTGATTGGTTTCTATGGCTCTCGAGATGCGTTCTCGGCTGAGTGGGGTCACTTGCGGGAGTGACTTCACGCCCTAGTTTCGCCCTTCGTGGAACCCGCCACGGAAGGGGATGTGCACATTAATGGGACAGGGTTATCGCTCGTACGATGAGCGGGGCTTAGGTGGAACGCAGGCTGCGGTCCCCCATCGGCGTAATGGGTCCAAAGGACGATCGATATTGAGATGATGGGAGTTGGTGGTGTGTGTGTGTGTGTGTGTGTGATTCACCAAATTGTCTGTTTGTCTTATTATTGTTATCTATATTGATTGTGTGATTAGTACTGACCCCGGTGTTGTTTTGTAAACCTGCGGTGATCCATTCGGGGATGGTGAGCAGATATTGAGCAGGTATAGAGATGAGTACTGGGATAGCTGGGATGGCCACGACATGACGATAGAGTCTTCCGCTGTAGTTTAGCATTTATTTACATTTCAGTTGATAACAGATAGTTTGGAATAATGTATCGTACTTTGGTTTGGTTTGAGGATTGTATTTATTCATTAAACTATTTATATTAAACGTTGTTTCTGTTTTGTCTATTTGATTATCATACCTCGGGCGACCGAGATGGTAATGTCTTCATACCTGAGTGGTCCTGGTAAGGCACTTGGAGTATGGGGGTGTTATAAATGGTATCAGAGAGACGATCCTGAAACCTGTAACCAATGAACTTAATGAACATAGGGAGTCAATTAAAATGAACCCGGGGTAAAAGTTGTAGGAGCTAGTGCAAAGGCTTGGGAGACGTCCTAAAGTCGCGGGGGTCGCCCTACAACTTTGAACCGGTCACATGGGAAGGTGTTTGTTGAGTCATATGTGTGCTTGGTTAACTTGTTAACAATGTGATGAAGTGTGTGATTGTTGGATGTTGAAGGAGAAGTTGAGAATGTGAAAGAAAAGTAATATATGTGTAGACATGATGTTGGAATAACATGTTGGATGTTTACAATGTGGCTTTAATAGCATGATGAATTGATCTTGTTGATAGTAGAATAGATGCGTAGCATATTTATTATGTTATCATGTGGTTTTATAAAGTTTAGCATGTTAGTGTACGACGTAACATGCGGGTAGCTCTTACGAGTTAGTGATACTCGATCGAGTGGGACTGACTCGATCGGGTGGGTTTTTGGCGATTTTGAGTCCAGAATCGAGTTTTGGGGCACTCGATCGAGTAACTAGGGGTACTCGATCGAGTAGGGGGTCACTCGATCGAGTAGCCTAGATACTCGATCGAGTAGGTAAGAGATCAGAAGGTCTGTTTGGTTCTGGAGTTTGGGTACTCGATCGAGTACGTGGGGCACTCGATCGAGTAGCCCGTTACTCGATCGAGTGTGTTTGGGAACTCGATCGAGTGGGTTCCGGGGCAGCGTGTTTTCGTGTTTTGAGGTTTAGTACGTGTGTTTATGTTTACCCTTTCTTATATAGCTTCAAGATGCCGCCCAAGAGAACTGCTTTGTACGCGAGAGCTGAGCTTATGACCACGGATGACATCGTTAAGATGTTAGAACACCAGGATGCTCTTCGAGACCCCAAGAGATTGAATGAGGACAAGGATAAGAGTAAGGAGAAGGAGGTTGATCATTCTAAAATCGGCGTTTACATTGCGAGGTTTAACCTAAGGAATACAAGGGGGGTTGGGGAGCCTAATCCGCTTGATAGTTGGCTGAGAGAGATGGAGAACATCTTAGACTTGGTTCATTGCCCGATGAGATGAGAGTGGAACAGTGCGTTCTATCCGAGGGAGGCGGCGAGGCAAGTGGTGGGATTCAATAAAAGTGAGTGCTAAGGAGATATACACCAACCAAGGCTTACCTGCTATACCTTGGGGGGAGTTTCGTAGGGTCATAAGGAAGGAGTTTGTACCGGGAGCATGTGAGGAGTAGGTTGAGGAGGAGTTTGATAAGTTTAAGATGACCACCGAGATGTCGGTGGCCGAGTACTACAGACAGTTCAATGAGAAGTCCAGGTATTCTGAGGATATGGGTTTGAGTGAGGAGAACCTGGCGTTGAGGTTTGAGAGTGGGTTGACTACCAAAATTATGGATAAGTTACCGTGGGAATCCTTACCGATGTTAAGGAAGCTTAGAGAGGTGGAAGAGCCGAGAGGTTGGTGGAGATGGCTCGGAGAGGTCTGGTGGAGAGAAGAGGAAGTCCGAGAGCGAGGGTGGTGGCCAATCTAATTACAAGAAAGGCAACCACAATCGCCTAAGGAGTTTTCTTACGGGTCCGGGTTTAGTCTTTGGGGCTTCCTTTGGGCGTGGCCGTGGGAGTGTGAGCAATAGTTGGGGAGTGACCTGCTTTGGTTGTGGTGGCGTAGGCCACAAGAGACATGAGTGCACGAGTGCACCGAGATCTTTTCAGAGACCTGCGCAGAGCTTCGCGAGCAACAGACCACCGGATCATGGCCAAACCGGGAAGTCGAGTTACAGTGGAGGCAACCGCAACGACGGTAATTCTTATCAGAAGACACCGATGAGCAACAACAACAACAATCAAGGGTCGGGTGCTAAAAGCCCGACCGCATCGTCGCCGATCTTGTCCCAGGAGGTGGGCGGAAGACCGATGTGGCAAGCTATTCATGATGGAGAAGAAGGCAGCTGAGGAAGATGCGCACGTTATCACCGGTACATTCCTTGTTAATGGTATTCCTACGTTTGTTTTGTTTGATTCGGGGGCTTCTCAGTCGTTTGTGTCTTCGAGTCATGTAAAACAGTTGGGTTTGAGAGTATATGAGTCCGTTAGGGAGCAAGTTTTCATACCTTCGGGTGAGTCCGTATCGTGTGGGAGGTTGTTTAGAGATGTATCTTTGATAGTTGGGCAAGTCGACTTTCCTGTAGACTTGCTAGAGTTTCCTTTTAATGGTTTTGAGATGATAGTTGGGATGGATTGGTTAGGAAAGTATAAGGCTAAGATAGACTGTCATCAAAAGAAAGTGTGCCTAAGAGGTCCTAAGGGTGTTAGTGTGTCTTATCGTGGGTTTCTAGTCAAACCCAAAGTTAAGTTGATTGCATTGTTGTTACCTTGAAGTCGTATTCGAGGAAGGGATGTCCTTTGATCTTATGCCACGTGAGAGATGACCGGATAGAAAGTCCAGCATTGATGAGATACCGGTGGTGGGAGAGTTTGCGATGTTTTCCGGAGGAGATTCCTGGTTGCCACCCGAAGAGGGAGATAGATTTCACCGTTGAGTTGAAGCCAGGGACGGGGCCAATCTCTAAGGCACCGTACCGTATGGGTCCTAAGGAGATGGAGGAACTTAGGAAGCAGTTGGATGATTTGATAGAGAAGGGATACATTAGACCAAGTGTATCGCCTTGGGGAGCACCAGTTCTTTTCGTGAAGAAGAAAGATGGGAGCTTGAGGTCAGTGCATAGACTACACGGAGAGTCGAACCGTGTGACGATAAAGAACAAGTATCCTTTGCCAAGGATAGATGACCTGTTTGATCAGTTGAGCGGTGCAACAGTCTTTTCTAAGATTGATTTGAGGTCGGGGTACCATCAGGTGAAGATTAGAGAGGTGGACATACCAAAGACAGCTTTCACGTCAAGGTATGGCCATTATGAGTATGTGGTGATGCCGTTTGGGTTGTCTAATGCGCCGGCAGTGTTTATGGATTTGATGAATAGAATCTTCAGACAGTTCTTGGACCAGTTTGTAGTAGTGTTTATCGATGATATCTTGGTCTACTCTAAGACTAAGGAGGAGCATGAGGAGCATCTGAGGATCGTGTTGCAGACTTTGAGAGATCATGAGTTGTATGCTAAGCTGTCCAAGTGTGAGTTCCGGTTAGAGAAAGTTGCTTTTCTGGGGCATGTAATCTCTAAAGATGGGGTAGTGTGGATCCGGCGAAGATTGAAGCGATGACAAAGTGGGAAGCACCAAAGAATGTTCTTTGAGGTTAGGAGTTTCTTGGGTTTAGCTGGATACTACAGACGGTTCGTGAAAGATTTCTCCAAGATAGCTAGACCGATGACAGCGTTGATGAGAAAAGAGAACAGGTTTCGTTGGGATGAGAGTTGTGAGACGGCGTTCCAAACATTAAAGGAGCGTTTGACCACAGCTCCTGTCCTAGCATTGCCTGAAGGGAGCGAGAATTTCGAGGTTTATACAGATGCCTCGAAGAATGGGTTGGGATGTGTGTTGATGCAGAATGGTAAAGTGATTGCCTATGCTTCTAGGCAGTTGAAGCCTTATGAGGAGAACTACCCTACACATGATCCGGAGTTGGGTGCGGTGGTGTTTGCTCTCAAGATTTGGAGACATTACCTTTATGGAGCAATCTTTAAGGTATTTTCTGATCACAAGAGTCTCAAGTACATCTTCACGCAGAAGGAGTTGAACATGAGACAGAGGAGGTGGATGGAGTTGATTGGCGACTACGACATGGAAATCATCTACCATGAAGGAAAGGCCAATGTTGTTGCTGATGCTTTGAGTAGAAAGAGTGTACATTCCCTGTGTACAACTCTATCTTTGATGAGGCTGAGGGATGAGGTAGCAAGCTTTGGGATTCATATGATGCGAAAGGAGATGCCATGGGTGATATGACAAAGACATCCGGAGTTTTATGATGATATTCGGGATAAGCAGGCTTTGGATCCTAAGATAGTGGAGTGGAGAGCTGGAGTAGAGAAAGGGACAGTGTCCCGCTTTTCCATTCATACAGATGGTAGCTTGAGGTTTGATGGTAGGTGGTGTGTTCCTAATGACGAGGAGTTGAAAAAGACGATCATGACAGAAGCGCATTGCACACCATATTCAGTTCATCTAGGTGGAGACAAGTTATACAAGGATTTGAAGAAAACGTTTTGGTGGCCTGGGATGAAGAAAGAGACAGCTGAGTTTGTGTCCCGTTGTTTGACATGCCAAAGAGTTAAAGGGGAACAAAGAAGACCACAAGGTAAGATTCAGTCTTTAGAGGTGCCTGAGTGGAAGTGGGAATCCATTTCCATGGATTTCATTGTGGGTTGCCGAAGAGTCAACAAGGTAACAACATGATTTGGGTGATAGTGGATCGTCTGACTAAGTCAGCTCACTTTGTTCCAATGAAAGATACATGGACTAAGGCACAATTGGCTATGGCCTATCGAAAGAATGTGCTTAAGTTGCATGGAGTCCCTAAGGACATAGTGTCTGACAGAGATGCGAGGTTTATATCGAGATTTTGGAAGGAGTTGCAGGAATCGTTGTGAACGACTTTGAAGATGAGTACAGACATTTCATCCTGCGACGGATGGGCGACGAGAGAACAATCAAGACTCTTAAGGATATGTTGCGAGCTTGTGTGATGGATTTTGGTGGTAGGCCGGGAGCGAGGTTGGACTTGATAGAGTTTTCTTACAACAACAACTATCACACCAGTATTGGTATGGCACCGTTTGAGGCTTTATATGGGAGGAGATGCAGAGTCCAATCTGTTGGGACGATAGTGCCGAGGCGGGTTTTAGGACCAGAGATGGTGCATGAGATGGTGGAACAGATTAAGATGATCGAGGAACGGATGAGAGCGGCCAGATCGACGAAGAGTTATGCGAGATCTACATCGTCGGGACATAGAGTTTCAAGTTGGGGACAAGGATCTTCTGAAAGTGTCTCCGATGCGTGGAGTTATGAGATTTGGGAAGAAAGGCAAGCTAAGTCAGAAGTTTATAGGGCCTTATGAGATCTTAGAGCGAGTTGGGGAAGTTGCTTATCGTTTGGCTTTACCAAATTGCGTTGGAGAGAGTGCATAATGTGTTTCATGTATCGCAGTGCGGAAGTATGTGAGTGCCCGTCACATGTGTTGGACGCAGAGAGCTTAGAGCTAGATGAGTCTTTATCATACCTTGAGGTGCCTAAGCAGATCCTAGACCGAAAGGTTAGAAAGACTAGGAGTGGTGAGACAGTTTTGCTTAAGATCCTTTGGTCTAACCACGAGACTGAGGAAGCTACATGGGAGGCGGAGGATATCATGAAAGAGCGTTACCCTTTCCTTTTTGATCAGGTATGTATGGTTACGGGGACGTAACCTTGTTTCTTTTAGGGGGGTAGGAGATGATCGCGAGAGTTTTTAAGAGTTTTATACACCTTTTATATGTTGTGTCGGTATGTTTGTCGGGATAAGTTGGGTTAGTATCATGCTTTACGTTGTGTTTGTTTGACCTTCGAGTCGGGAGGCTTATGGGAGTACCTTTGTTTAGTAGTGGTTTGAACTTCGGGGACGAAGTTCCTTTTAAGGAGGGAAGACTGTAATACTCCGTATTTATATGTCTTGGGGTACTCTATCGAGTAGCCCTTACTCTGTCAGTATGGGCAAGTTGCGAAATAAAATAGTTTCGACTGTTGGGTACTCGATCGAGTAAGGGGTACTCGATCGAGTAAGGGGTACTCGATCGAGTACCTTGGGTACTCGATCGAGTGTCCGGTTTTACGGGGAAGTTTTCTCGGGTTTTGTTAATTATGCGATTAAGGTATTTAAACATATTCGTCATTGTTTTAATTCACTTTTACAAAACCTAAAACCCTGTTTAAGAGAGAAAGCAGCCACTTCATCTTCCTAATCGCATTCTTAGCAATTCCCGGAGTTCGGACGGTCGGTTTTTGTCGTTTTTCGTGTCGTTGAATTCCTTGCGTCGAGGGTAAGCTTTTAATATAGTTTTTATAATGTTTTGTTAAGATTGGTTAAACCCTAATTTAGGAATTGGGGGTTTTGGTGTGTAGTTTGTGATGTGTAGTCTTTATGTGTTTGTATGATAGGAGGAGAATTCGTAGAGGAGCCGTTTTGATACAAAATTTGTAGATACCGTCTGCGTGTTGTGCTTTCCAGGTAGGATTTCCTACTCAGTATTAGTCCCATAATGGGATATTGGTGATGTGCTGTAGTTAGTTGTTGATATGATGATTGTGATTGTGATTGTGATTGTGATTGGTTTCTATGGCTCTCGAGATGCGTTCTCGGTGAGAGGTCACTTGGGGAGTGACTTCACGCCCTAGTTTCGTCCTTCGTGGAACCCGCCACGGAAGGGGATGTGCACATTAATGGGACAGGGTTATCGCTCGTGCGATGAGCGGGGCTTAGGTGGGAACGGCTGCGGTCCCCCATCGCGGTGGCTGGTCCAGGTGGACGGTCGGTATTGAGATGATGATGGGAGTTGGTGGTGTGTGTGTGTGTGTGTGTGTGTGACAGTTCAAATTGTCTGTTTGTCTTATTATTGTTATCTATATTGATTGTGTGATTAGTACGACCGGTGTTGTTTTGTACACTGCGGTGATCCATTCGGGGATGGTGAGCGATATTGAGCGGTATAGAGATGAGTCTTTTGGGATAGGCTGGGATGGCCACGACATGACGATAGAGTCTTCCGCTGTAGTTTAGCATTTATTTACATTTCGATTGATAACGATAGTTTGGAATAATGTATCGTACTTTGGTTTGGTTTGAGGATTGTATTTATTCATTAAACTATTTATATTAAACGTTGTTTCTGTTTTGTCTATTTGATTATCATACCTCGGGCGACCGAGATGGTAATGTCTTCATACCTGAGTGGTCCTGGTAAGGCACTTGGAGTATGGGGGTGTTACAGGCTCGGGGTACTCTGGGGACTCGATGCCCGTCGCCTCGACCTGCTGCAAGGTCAAAGGATTTCCGTTAACCGATGATCTTTCATCATACTCTCAAACAGTCAAAAATGAAAGAGGATAAAACACTTACCACAACCGGCCAGTACGCCAACCTATCGTAGAGGAACGCCGAGTAGTCCTCATGCTGAAGCAGAAGGGCGTTACCACCAACGCCAGCCAAGTCAGCCTCCCTCTCAGCCTCAGAAGGCTCCCTGAACATCGTCCTAGGAGGATCGATGGGAACCGTCAAGACATCCCGAGAGCACTGACGAGCCAAGCGCTCGCCCAAATACCACACAGGACCCATCGACGTCCTCAGCAGCAACCGGCTCGAGCTTCTAGGTCGAAGGACCGCAACCACAAAAGGAGGAGCGTCAGCGTACTCCGCCCAAGGCCTAGGCACCCACTGGAAAAGACAAGCAAGAAATCATTCTTATGATCGGATAAAAAGTAATAAATAAGAAAAACGAATATAAGTGAGATGCTCACGCTGTCCAGCTGAAGAGCGTTCACATCCCGCCGGTAGACACCATGAGAGGAACGCTTGCTCCTCGTGCGACACATCACCCAATCCCTCACAACGGGATAGGCCTTCTCCAGCGGCTCCGTCCTCTTGGGCGAGAGGCTCGGAAAGTAGGAGTACACCCACGCCTGTGAAGTAAGATAGTCGATAACGATATTTCGTAATTCGATAAGGAAAAGAAGTGATTTTAGTCTAAATGAAGGTTCATACCTCCAACAAAGAGTCGAGGGTCGACAAAGACCGGGAGAAGTCCCCTTCTCCATCAACTCCGGACGAACCATGGCCCTCATGAAGCGGATGAGGACCGCAAAACCAGCAGTGACCCAGTCCCAACATCCTAGGGAGCTCAGGTCAGAAAGAAAGGGAAGAAGCTTCGTCGACAGCCTATCTCCCTTGTCTCCGAGGTAGATCGAAGACAAGAACCACCAGAGCCACAAGCGGGCCCTCTGCTCAGCTGTACAGGGAGGAGGAGCCGTCTCCCTCCCGTCAATTATCACCGGTATTTGGGGTCTTCCCCAAAGTAGTCTCGGACGTAAGAACTAGGCACCAAACCGAGCACCGCAACACCTTCGGCGCCAAGTTCCAACCGATCAACCTCCTAGCCTCGGCCGAGTCCACCCTCATGGCGCGGTCTCCGGCCACTCCACCGCCTCGGTCCCACGGCACTGACCCGGAGATCATGCCGTAGTCCTCCAACGTGACTCCCACTCACCAAAAGGCATGTGAAAAGTGGAAGTCGTGTCCCAGAATTGGTCCAAGAAAGCTCAGACCAGGCTGAGGTTAGCCCGCAGCTTCCTCTTCGCGATATCCCTCCAAGCCTGCACCAGGGCGCCAAATGCTCCCCGCTCGATCATGGCACGCTCCTTAGCCGACAGCCTCTCGTAGCACGCCATCGCCGTCGTATAGCCCGAGAACGATCTGATGTTCCCGGCCTCCTATTGTGATTTGAAACAAAAACTATCTTTAGTTTGAATGAAATTGGAAAAGATATGAACAAATGAAATGAAAAAAGATGAGTGATGAGTAATGAATTCAAGATTACCAAGCTCTTCACCGTCCTATAGGACATGTGACCCTCCGCAGCCCAAAGCAAGTGCCTTCTGTCCCAAGTCTTAGCCCATGCAGGTGCTCCCCTCAGCTGATGACCACCTCGCCCAATGTTGGCCCGCCTCGGGGCCTCCTCCTCCTCCTCGAGGACCTCGTCCTCAGCAACCTCAGCAGCTGCCCCAACAGCAGTGAAAGCCTCCTCTAGCGCCTCCTCGAGAGCACGAGAAGCATCAACGGCTGTGTCTATGTCCATGGGAGCTCTCCCAGAAGTAGAAGCCTTGTCACCTGCAATGTTAAAATAATTTTAGGCCGCGTCAAGTGACGACAAGCCTTGATTAGGGGATTTTCGAGTTTTCGGAGCTCCGAAATCGCTCTTTTCTCGCCATCTTTGGCCGTATTCCCAAAAACCCGATCACTCATGTGGTAATTTGGGTTAAGTGAAGCCTAAGTTGAAGGCTAGTCATGGGTTCGAGTCGAAATTTCGACAGCATTTCGTTATAACGATGATTATGCCCTAAAAAGTGTCCTGAAAAAGCCGTCACAAACCAAAATTCCGAGATGATAGGAAGTTTACGCATCATCCAAGGATTCCAAATATCAAGTTTCATCGCAAATGGGCAATCCTAAGGCTATGTTCGAAGCAATTTACGGTTTAGCTGTGAAACCGTCACAATTTCACTCAAGTGCCCAAACTTCAACGAAAATTCGAAACAAATACATGGTTATGATCCTTATATTACCAATTAGCCATTTACAAGGTCAATTTTGCAAGGCAAGATCATTTGGAGGAAAAGCCCCAAATTTTCGACATTTTAGGGTTGAAAACCCTAAATTTTGTCGATCCAATTCGTCCATTATAGAAGATTAATGCAAGAATGATATACATACCTCGATTAGTCATGGCAAATGCAAGCTTTTGGATCAAATTTTGGCGGAAATGGATGAGATTTGAGAGAGAAATTGATGATTTGTGTTTCGAAATATTGAAATGAAACCCCCTGTTTCATCGCGTTTTTACGCAGGAAAGACACCCCCAGGAATAGACGCAGCAGGTGCTGCGCCTCTTCCTCAACTTCCCTTCATACGAATTTTCAAAAATTCGTTATGAGTTCGTTATTTGTGGGGCCATCTTTGGTGCGCCTCTTCCCTGATGCCATTTTATCTTTTCTGGTCCGTTTGACGATTATTCTTCGCTCAGACCCGCATTTCTAAGCAGACTATCATACATTATTTTTTGCTTCCAAGACCTTGCTTGTCACAACGATCAAGTATTATCTGACAGGTGTTTCGACACGCCTTCATTATATTCCCCCAGCGAGAGTAAGCGGATAGACAATCCCTCTCGAGACATGGAGATAAATTCCTGATAAGGTTTCCCCAACGAGAGTTCACGACATGCAATCGTCCTTCTCGAGGCGTGGAGATCAACATCGACCCCAAGTTCTTCTGAAGTTTGTTTGAAAACGACCCAAGGAGATTTCTCCCAGCAGTTCCCGCCTGTGTCCTGCTACTCACGATATTTCTTGTTTCCCCACGAGTCGATAACGCATGTCGTTCTCCGAGGGTTCCCAGACCGGTAGAGTTCTTACACTCGAGCCTTAGTTACCCCTTAGGTTGAAATTATATTTGGCCTCCTTCCCATCGATGCTTTCCTTTAGGGTCCCACACCCTAGCACAATCCTTACTTATCTTTTAGGTATTATCCTTTAGCTCTTATGCTTACCCTTAGCTCCTATGCACCTCCGGAAGCATCTCGAGGAAGAAGTCTCAGGTATGGTCTCTTCTTATGGCTGGCGAGCTTCCTTACGTAGTCTAATGGACTTTAAACGGCCCTCCCCGATAGTCAACAGACTCTAAAATGTTCCCCGACGACAGTCCTTGGTTCGAGACCCCTTGAGCGCCTCGCGTCGCCATAGTCGTCGAGTTGTAATCTTGATTGACTGATGGCTATACTTTGACTTTCGCCTTGTCCAAGCCTCAGTCAAAGTGGGGGCTCTGTAGATACCTCATTTCTGCACCTCCCGCAAACCACCCGGTGATGATTGGGCCGCATGTTTGGTACGCGGAATGATTTGTGACAATTCGTAAGTTTATCGTCAAGTGATTGCTCAAACACTGGTGTCTACCTCTTAATTGTCATCTACGCGCCGATACGGTAGTTTTGACAGTAATTCGAGTACATTTGGAGTCCGGGCCTAAAACCGTCTTCATTTTCTGATAACCGCTAAAATCCCGAGTCAGAATGTTCTGGAATGTTCCGGATATTTCTATTCCATATTTCACAATCTTTTAATCTTTGGTAAAGAATTTCCCGTAATATTCATACAAAATATTAAGGAAAATAAGATTAATCCGTTATTCCATAAATTAAACACGGAAATCTTTCTTCCGCGGAGGAAACCACTTGGGAAACAGACGCGGCAGTCTGCGCCTCTTCCAAGGGACGATGCTCGCTGCGCCTCTTCCCAAGTCCTTTTCTGCGTATTTTTCGTATCTTTTCATATCTTTTCGAGATTCACTTCCAAAGTTTCTCCGAAAACCCTAATTCCTTCACGTGATTAGTATAAATAGAGACCTTCGGTCCTCATATTTCTCACGCGAGTATCCGCCCTTCTCTTCTCCCTTTGCATTCTAGACCACGTTCTTACTTTTTGGCATCTACGTGCTTGAACTTTCGACCACGTAAGCTCGGATCTTTCTGAGTACCAGCCTCGTTTTGCATGACCGACCAATTTGACCAACTCCACAATAATCAACTTTAATCAATCTTATTCATTTTCCTCTTAGAGGGCACTTTCGTTACATTCGAGTCGAGCATCACTAAACGTATACTTAGTTCATCTCGTTTCGACAAACATGTAAGTCTGAGGGTGTATAATCCTTATTTATTTATTGTTATTTACTTTTTGTAATCATATTGTAAGATTTATGTCGAAAATACAATTAAAACCGATTTCTAAACCCTTTGTTTAAATCCTTTTTGCGGATTAACAGAAGACAAACGTCGAGAAGGGACGCAGCAACTGCTGCGCCTCTTGGAAAGGACGCAGCATCTGCTGCGCCTCTTCCTGAGGTTGCCGCCGTTCCTGCTTCTCTTCTTCTTCCTTCGTCCTCTGTTAGTTTCGTTTCTTTGTTTTCTTTCGTCATTGTTTGCTCTTGTTTCATTCACATGATAGTTTTGCATATTATTAATCACTGTTAGTATATAATTCGTCATTAAATCCCGACTTAAATCCCTTATAATCAATATTTGCGGGTTTTCGTCATTAAAATCAATCCGGGTTGTAGAAATTCGATTCATTCATATTGAGTTTCTGGAATTCAATCTTTGATATATTCCCATCTGTTTATCCGTCATTAGTTCTTCATTAATTCGTTATATTTAACCTAATTAGTTCACTCATGTCATTAATCAATCTTTCATTCATGTAATTAATTCGTTTACATTGGTTTCGTCCATGTTTTATCGTTTTTTATGACTCATTCACATGTAAATAATCCATTAAATCACTTCCATCCGAGTCAAATAATATAATCAAGCATTAAAATCACCAACGAACATTAACGATTTGCAGTTCCGGCTTCACAGCCAGAACTCAGCCTAGGAACAGACGCAGCGTCTGCTGCGCCTCTTCCAGAGGGCGCAGTCCTGCTGCGCCTGTTCCAGGTTGATTTCTGTCTCTGAACTTCCGTTCTGCCTTGACCTTGTTTAATTATTTTACGTATGTAATTAATTGTCATTCGTATTATCATTAATAATCCGCTCGTTAATTTATTCATTTATTCTTTTCCAAACCATCTGTTTTGAATGTATTTTCGACATAAATCATTAAATCCGATGTAATTATTGTAATTTTCATTATTTATTATTGTATTTCTTTTATTGTACCATTTGTATGCCTTCACATGTAATTAAATCTAAATCCCTACTTTGACTCAATTATATGTTAAATTAATTGTTCACCGACTTAGTCTAATTCTCACATGCTAGGATTAAAATAATGGATGTTGCATTGCATGCATATAATCGACAATATATCAAGTATAGACGATTTTCCCTAATCATTAGTAGAGGCCGCTATCGAGGCGGGCGGGATTAGGTGTTCGATCAAAAGAGCTTCCTAATACGTACCCTCACCCCTTACTCCAGATCTCTGTGAACATCCGTGTTCATTGGCATCCACGAGAGTCATTCTAGACATAGAATGCTAAGAGTAACGAGTTCTTGGTGTTCATGTCACTACTTTGTGTCTTGACATGACACGAGGTATTCGAACGGTTTCCAATTTTCCACAATAAATTAGTGGCGACTCTACAAATGCAAATGCTTGTTCTGTCTCAAGCGCCCCCGTGGGCCCGCGTCCACAAATGTTATCACTTTAGGTTAGAGGATTTAAGTAACACCAATTGTATCAATTTACCCTTGCTAAAATCTAAAGCGATAATACTTGAATTTTTAAATAGGTGGAACTACAAATAGTAACAAGTCTAACAACCAATGGAGTTTGAGAAATGTGTGTGACGAAGAAAGAATGAATCAACTAAAAAGAAAAGCAGCTCTTTTGGTGTTAAACTAGTTTTAAACCCGTGTAAATTGCACGGGTGTTGTTTCAAAAGTTGTTATTATAAAAAAATTGTAAATATAGATGAAGTTTTAAAGTAAAGTAATAAAAATCTCCCTACTTTTTTTTTACAATTTTAATTGGCCAATGTAATAATTGAGTAATAACGAAGATTCTAAATTTGAATTAAAATTTTCACTTGCAATTAGTATAGATGATACAGTAGTGTCAATTGGTCGTATAATTATTATAGTAAGATACGCCCTCTTGTCAGCTAAATTTGAGTTTCTACTCGGCCTTGTTACATAGGCAGCCTAAAAAAAAAGCTGACTTATATAGGTAAAACAAAATTATTCATACGAAAATTATCATAGAATTAGTGAAATTACAAAATGTTAACTCGTTTTTTCATTTAATTACACCCGTGCACAGGGCAAAATGAAAAGTTTGACCCGTACATATCTTAAAATGCAAATTCTAACCCAATTTTCATTTAATACAAATTGTTACTTTGTAGACGGAACAAAATTAGAATTGACTTGTGCACCTTTAAACCGGTTTAATCTTATTAAACATTCAAACCCGGAATATTATCATATAAAGATATATTATAAGGTGTTAGAAAAATACTTCATAAATCTCATTAAAATATACTCCGTAAGAAACACCATCCGTTTTCATGTCTTAGAAAAATTACATGAATAATTATTGTTAAAAAGATTGTAAATCACTATCTCGACCCAAACTTGTACTCCGTAGGAAGTAATAACCCATGCAAAAAATAATAGGTTAGCCTCCCTTAAAAAGAAGGTATCCGTCTTAACATCAAAACAGGTCAAATATCATCCATTTAAGCATAACAAAGTTGTTGCTTAGCCCAATACATTATGCTTTTATCTTACCCATACTACCTGACATGTCCTAAACTTAAGAGAGATACACCCGTCTCAAATAAAAACTTGTAAAAAATCGAGTAATACGCAAGACGGGTTAATTTGTTTTCAGCAACAGGTTAAAACGACTTCCATATTAATCCATAAACTACACGGCCCACGCCCAAATACACCCTTTTATACCTTCATGGCTTCATGCTCATATAAAATCTTGAAAACAAACCTCACCCACCATTTACCCTATTTCTCGCCTCTCACCTGCCAATCTACCATCACTCTTTCACCTCTCTCTGACTCTGACATTCAGTGCTTTACCTTGAAAAATTACACTTCATGACAAATCACTACCCTAGAATAATACTCATCGGTCATCACATGTATGATGTTTTTTTTGTTATTATTATTATTTTTTTAGTTTAAATACATTTTTTAGTCTTATTTTTTATTGATTATTCTATACTACGTATTAGTTAAAAAGTGTTGCGAATTTTAATTTAGTTTTTATTTATTTTTCAATTTTTTTTATGTGCTTTTTTCATATTGTTGCTCATCAATTTCGACCTTAATCATTTAGCTACTTTTTATTTAAGTAAAGTATTTCATGCAAATGAAAAAGAAGTAGATCTATTAATTCATCAATAGGTCTTACTTCAGACGGTCTGAAATAAGTCGGACAAAATGTCACCATTTTTTTGATAGAATGTAACAATTTAACGACAAAATATAATAACTAAAGTTATCACTTTTTATCATGAAAATGATTTTAACATTTTATCAGAAAATAGTTACATTTTATCATAAAATGGCTACATTTATTCCGTTTTATTTTCGACGGGAAATAAGCCGTTTGAAATAAGAATTGCATTAATTTATATATTTTTTTTAAAGTATTTGCTTCTATAGAACAATATGTTCTTTCATTTAAAATTTTCAATTATTTTTTTGTTGTAAAGTTTTGATTATTTTTAAAACATCAATATTGGTCAATAATTTTTTTAAGATTTTATCCTTGTTTGAGTTAATTTAATTTATTAGGTTTTTTATTTTTTGTGACTATATTTTCCAACTCTTAATTTACATCACCCTTAATTTTATTAAGGCGGTCTAATTTATTGAATGGATTATATCATATTTTTATTTTCGTTAGTTTTGGTTATATTGTGTGCGTGATTTAATATTTAATATGGCAGACTAATTCGTTCGAGTTGTATATTCTATTTTAATTTACTCATTTCTGACTATGCAATTAAATCATAAAAAATGTGTGCATGAACAAATCTCGTCTTTTATTATACGTAATTATCATTAGGTATTTACATAGTAATACTTTTGTAATCCTAAATTTTAATTTTATTTATGTATTTCTTCTATATTGTATCTGCAAAATTAGCAGGTTGCTTTTATATATCAGTCACATATCCGACCGTTCAACTTGAATGTTGTATCACAAATTCTCTATATAAAAGTACAAAAAAAATGGGAAGAAAGTGGGGGGATATTGTGGGACCTACTTAAAAACAATTTAAAAATAATGTACTTTTAACCACAAAGCGACACATAAGCTCTGAGGTTGTTTGTTTAATAAATAAGATTTGATCGATATTGTTGTTCATTACGCAAATTTAATATAGCTAGGTGACCTCTTATGTTGAAGGCAGCTCGATCATATGCTCGAGCTGCCTCCTCAGCTGTATCAAACGTCCCTAGTTATAATCGAGCCCCATTTCTCTTTGGATTGCGAATTTCAGCTGCGTACTTACCCCATGGCTGTCACTGGACACCTCTATACTTTGAATTTGATTGTTTTTGTCTAATGTTATTGTCACTACCTTCCATTGATATAATTTTCATATGTATAGTATAATGTTTTTTTTATATATGATTATTAAGCTTAGAATAAAATTGGAAGTGTGCATATTATGTGGAAGATATAGAGGTGTATATATATGGAGGGACATACTATTAATTAAAATATATGGTGCGGCCAATGTTGCTTGTCATGGCAGGCTTGAAAATAATCAAGGATTATAACTTATACAATAGGTTTTGGTGTGGACGGGTGGGGCGAACAGACGGGTAAAGACCTCTAATAAAATGGGTAGGGGGACAAGGTGGGGCACCCTCCATGTGCTTCCCACTTTATGGCAAATGGGTATTTTCTGAGGGGAAATGTACTGAATCGAGAAATTACGATGACATGTGGTTCCTTTGCTTTAGCATGCCTTGTATAGCTGCTCTTGCCTGGCTCGATGCAAAACGTTGTTCTTAGTGCATTGTGTGCAAGTATAGGAGTGGTGATGGTGTCGCGTTGCGTGAGGACTTGTTGGAGAAGAACGCGTAGAAGGAACTTACTTCCTGTACACTTGAGGGAAAGGCAGTTCCACCCAAGCTACCAAGTGCGAGGAACATCTGTTTTCTATGCTGTTTTAGTATACTCTGAGCAATAGAGGCCAGATTGACACATAAATCAAGATTTTTGCCGGAAAAGGCTCAATCCATAAACTATTTCACAAGTAGAGTTGTCAAACGGGTTAATTCAGGTCAAAATGTCAAAATGCAGGTTGGGCCCTAGGGTTTTGGCTCGGTTTTTGGTTAGAATACGACTAAGGATGTCTGTAGCTGTGCTTCATCAGGTTATTCAGCATAGGGGGAGAATTGCTGATAAGAAAGATATATATTTCTTCAAGAATAGTTTATTAGCCAAGTACTTCAGATTGTAAATGCCACATAACTTTGTCCAGAATTCCTTTGGATTTGTCTTCAATCCGCTATTTTCTTCCCATTGTTTATGGGCACGCGTATTGAGGGGATGGATAAAATAACAGTAAAAGAGTTGGGTGGGGTTCGATGAGAAGAGAGATGGATGAATAATTAGGAGTTAAATAATGAATTGTGGACCACAAACATTAAAGTAAGGAATAAAATAGGATTAAAAGAGTTGTGTTGGGTTTGGTAATATGAGAGATGAATGAATAAAATAAGGGTAAAAGTTATCAAAAATAAAAAGAGGAATAAAACCTGAATAATGCGTTTTAAGAAATAGTGAAGAATATAGTGAATTGGAGGGAATATATACTTGATTTCGGGTGCAAGAGCTGACCGAATTGTACTAACCGTGTTGTATGAGAACATAATCTTTGATCATGCTTTGCCACAACGAGAAATCATTCTTGCCATTGAACAACTTCATCTCAAACTTTGTACCAAAATTTTTCTCCATCGAGTCGTAGCCCGTAGCTCTGATACCACTTGTTGGGGTTTTAGCTACAAATAATATAAAATGGAAAGACACGAAATTTTTGTTATTGGATTAACCCACAACCCAACTTGCACTATTATTCACACACTAACAATAATACAATCAGTGGCAGACCTAAGACTCAAAAGGAGGAGGTGCACTTTTACCAGAGCTAATCGACCAATCTCATATCAATTGGTCTCCTTTGTGACGGGTTACCATTTGTGACGGATATTTTGTGAGATAAAATGGTAACAAAATGGGTTAGTGGAGAAAGGGGACCACATAAATAGTATTGCAGAGAGAGAAAAAGTGGGTACATTGTGAGGTAAAATGGTATCCGTCACAAGCTTGTGACGGATATGTCATGTCTTCAATGAGAATTTGTGTCTCATATACACTATGAAAATTTTATTTGAACCATACAAAAAAGTGAAATTTAATGTCCCTACGTACAAATTGAACTAAAATTAATTGGTTTGGAAATTGTAATAAGATAAAAATTTTAAATTTTAAAGGGAGAAATAAGTGTGTATCATATTTTTGTGAAACTAAAAAAACTAAAACTTGAATATTCCTCCATCAATATTAATTGAAGCATAACTTATTTTAATTGGAAAAACATTATGAAACAAGGTGATAGTACAATACAAAAGACGAGGGCTCATTAGGTTTGAACCTATAACCTACCGTTCAATGCTCTTAGTTCTATCCACTGGAGCATGCACATCTGGTTTTCTTTTATTAACCACACACAAATACTAGACATACATGTAAGTCAGATTTTTCCAGGAAAGAAAATATTTCGAAAACTGAAGGTGCGCACGTACGGTGCTGTGCGCACCTCCTGCTGGTCCACCCCCGAATACAATCTCAACCCTCCAACACTTAACTACTAGCTAAGATTTCAATCTATGCTTAACTCGGAATATTAAGCACACTCACACTTATCCAACATAACTAACGACCTTTATTTATAAGATCCTAAGTACTAACTTATCTAGTAACAATAAGACTCATAAACATCATCTTAAATCTAGCTCCTTGTTATTTACTCTTATGTACATCTAAAATAAAATAACGTATAATCTTAATGCTACTAAAAAATTCACTCTCTCTAAAAAATACCATCTCTCTTGATGCGTGTCTAAAATATGATGTTTCACACTTTATTCTACACGCATTTCAGAGCTCAAATGTGCAATATATGCCATTATTTCCCTATTTTCCTCTACTTTTGTGTTTTTGTCTATTATTGCAGAAATATGAAGAATTGAGCGGAAATCGAGCCAAATCCGTCCCTGAGTAATTAACATTGCATTTGACATGAAGTATTGACTCGAGGAATGAGCTTGGTGCGCGTTTCAAGGCCTAAAGATAGCAAAAGCATGGGTGCGTACGAGTTTAACAAGCGAAGAAGTGCTTCTCGACATTGCAGCCTGCTTCAGATGGCTATATCTCGAGTTCTATACCTGATAATCGAGTAATTCCAATTGGAGGTGAAAGCTTATCCTCTTAGCTTTCCAACGCCGCATAGAACGCCTGATTTGACCAAGGAACGAAGAAATGGCAGCTGTTTTAAGATCGGTGCGCGCGAAATTCGTCGAAATGCACTCATCGACAAAGAACCTTGGTCGATCGACTGATGCTTATGGTCGATCGACCAGAGCACGAGATCAGAAGCTACTGTTCAGTATAGGTTGGTCGATGGACTGATGATTATGGTCGATCGACTGAACAACGGGTCTGACGCAAAACAATAGATCGAGAAACTTGAAGCCCAAAGCTATGTTAGGTTTAGGAATAATGTTACGTACACTTTCTATATAACGTAACCTAGAACATTAAGTCTGGACATCTTAGTTTTTACCGAGTTTCATATTCAATTTAGTTTATCAATAATTAGGGTTCGGAGATATTGTGAGCATCGGAATTTTGTTCTTGTTCTTAATCGTTCCTCTGCAATTTCGGTATTTCCTTGTTCTTAATTCAGTTCATCTTTATTGCATTCGTAGAGATAGATTTGCTAGTTAGTTTCCCGAAAGCCGTAATTATCATCTTATGCAATTTCTTTATATCGTTAATTCAAGCATGAATTCCTTAGTCTTAATCTTTAATGTTGTCATAGTTTTCATCATTGCCATGAGTAGCTAAATAGTTCGTGCTAGGATATAGGGGAATTATAGTGTAGGCGGCAAAATAATGAACACGGCCTGAATTCGCATGTCAGTCGATCGACCGCCACACATGGTCGATCGACTGACCACGTGAGGTTTTCCTTTCGTTTTAATTGTTTTAATTCTTAATTCGACGAATCGAGTGCACACGACTAGTTGAATGTTTAGGATATGACTGACCCATTAGATCGAGAGATAGGGACAGTTGTTAGATCACCAATTAAAATGACTAAACTATGCTGAGATCGAAAGATAGGTAAAGTTTAGATGATTAGTCACTTTTCAGGACGAGAGTCGTATTAGTAATATTAGGGACTTATAGCGAGATCGAAAGATGCTATTTGTTAAGAGTGGACCGAGAGGACCTCTTTATTTCCCGCCTCATGTGTTTTGATTTAGACCTGTTTAGTATCTTTGCCGCCGAAAACTATAGTGAACCGACCCTCCTAGTACCTTTCTTTATCTATTTAATCCGTTATTTATTTTATTGTCTTTTATTACTCTTAGCTTAGACCGAATCAATTAAACCCCCACAATCATGTTACCTTAGACCAGATTTAGACAATTGAAATTCCCTTCCTCCCCGTGGTTCGACTCGTGCTACCACTAGCTTCTGTTAGTTTAGCTCGGATTTATAAATATTATTTTTGATACTAAAACGACGGTATCAAATTTTGGCGCCGTTGCCGGGGAGGTAGCGCTAGTTTTAGTTGTTTTTATTTTGGTCTGTCTTTAGCCTCAAGGGAAGACTGAGTACCTTGAGGCAGTTCTTACCTTCCTATTTAGTGTTGTTTCGATAGGTCCTATAGGTCCTATTAGCAAGATTTCAGAGGATTCACCATGTTCCGTTCTTGGGAGCAACGGTGGAATTTTGTGAGAGATGTGGTGCTGAGGGGCATGATTCTGCTGTATGCCGAGCAACTATGGACCAAGTTTACGCTTACAGGCAATATAAACAAGGTCATTATACGCCGCCCCACCCGTACTATCATCAAGGCTTTCAAGAGCCTTCATATTCTTTTGCGCCACCTCCGCAAATCCCTCTTCCCTCTAACGAGATAGCGGATCTCAAAGCTATGATACAAGAGATTTCGGCCAAAATCGCAAAGATGGTTTAAATCAACTCACTCCCGAATGGCCGACCTTTCTTCTCTTCAACACCTGGAGACCGTGCATACTATACGCGGTCATAATGGGTCGACCCACGAAAGGCCTGCTATGGAAAGGGTAAGCCCTAAATTAATAAAGATGAATTGGGAAGAGAAGAGGTCGAACTCTCGGAGCGAGAAGAATAGCGTTAGGAGTAGAATTGCTGCATTTGAAAATCAATCGACATCGCCATCTTTGGTATTGTTGATAAAGATGAGACCGAGCAAAAAGAGACTCAATGCCATAACCCGAGGAGCGGGTCTACTATTGCCGGTCCGCCCGTGGGCGAAAGAGGGGTCTCGAAAAGAAGAAAGAAAAGGCGTCATTAATAATGGCAAAATAAAGACGACTAGCAAAGATAGGCGATCGATCGATCGCCTATCATGGTCGATCGACCGCCTTGAAAGAACAATGGTAGAAGATTAACGGGCGAAAACTTCAAACAACAGGCAGGACCATCGATCGATCGACCATCATGGTCGATCGACCGGTCCCGACTTTCCATGCTATCAGACACGAAAACCTCGATCGATCGATCGACCAATCTAGTCGATCGACCGAGGAAGTGCCGAAGGTGCTCGGTTCCGTCCCACAATGCCTAGTGACTTGAGAGACCATTTGTTTCGGGCATGCGACAACTCCGAAAATGTTGAGGCAAGACCCGAGTCTTTGATGGGTCGATCCCGATTCAAGGTATGACCCCATGTCGGTTAATGGCTCACATTTGAGACGGTCTGAAGAAGGGTCGAGCTGCAACAAAGAGAAGGTAGTGGATTTTCAGCCTAAATCCACTAATGCCTAAGCGAGAGACTTAGAGGAGAGGGCTAAATTACTTTTCTTTCACCCCATATCCGGAGAGACTAGTGCCGACAAAGGAACAGGTATCATTTAATAAGTTTGAAAATGTTATTCGTAGTCCGAATGTACGAGTTCCTTTTCTCGAGTTAGTTAACCAAGTACCCGCTTATACTAAATTTATGAAACAATTGTTGTCCAAAAAGCGGTCACTTGAAACAAGTGCACACTGTCGCACTTATCGAGGAGTCTTGCTCCTATCTCTCTCACACTGCGCCCCTTAAGTTAAAGGACCCGGGCGGTTTCTCTTTCCTTGCAACATAGGTACCTTCTCAATTGAGAGGGCATTGTGTGACTTAGGAGCCGATATAAGTGTCATGCCCTTGAGTCTAGCTTGGAAATTGAAATTGACTAGGTTTTCGATTACTAGCATGACAAAGACAGATGGTGATCGTTCTGCGGTCCAAATTATAGGAGTCTTAGAGGACATTCCTGTCCAAATAGGGAAGTTTTTCTTCCCTGTTGACTTCGTTGTACTTGATATACCCGAGGATGCTCATATTCCTATTATTTTGGGTAGACCATTTCGCACACCGCTGGTGCGGTTATAGATGTAGGCTCGGGGACGTTGACCTTTAAAGTAGGGAAACAACCATCGTTTTACTCACCGCTAAGAAGAAAGATCCCATGTGGCCGGTCACTTGCAATACGGTTTACGAAAAGAAATCGTACTTTGTGCTTCCCGAATTGCCTATCCCTATTACTATCTTTTGTGTTAACACCTCCGCCCCAAATTGGGAGCAAATTGGAGGAAGATCTGTCTATTTCGATATTGCGGGAGCTGGTTTGGGGAAGGGTGAGTGCAAGTTGCTCCACCGCAAAGAAGCCAATCATTTCAAGAGGTGGTCTTGGTTGCACGAGCTATGGGACCGATGAGGAAGTGGATGACGAGCCGGTCAAAGCAACGAAGTCGATTTGGATTCGACGAGTCCAAGGAAATCCTTGATTGGGGAGATGACCAAGTTGATCCATTGAGTTTTGCGGATGTTGGGGGTGAGAAGAGTGCAAAATGAGAAGATGAGCACTGCCGAGGCTACCTCATGTAGCCGAAGCCGACGTGGGCCATACCGTGGTCCTTCTTGATCAACTATTAGTTGATCAAGTTCGTTATAAACTTCATTTTATTGCTTTCGAACTATTTTCTATTGCTTTTGTGTGCGCGAAAACTTCGCTTTTACTTTATTTGCTTAGGATTTTAAGTACTTTAGACTTCGTTCCGGGTTTTGCGCAATTTTGGGCGCGTATTATTGTGCATTTTCAGGTATTTCGAGCTTGTTAGCTCAAATCATTGAGCAATTACGAAGAAATAAGACGCCGCAGTGATTTCGATCGATCGACCGCCATCATGGTCGATCGATCAATTGCGAGTTTTACAGAGCTCTTTGTTCATGCCACACCTGGTCGATCGATCGCCTCTTTAGGTCGATCGACCATCGCTTGCTATATTCGTTCACGACCTCTCCCCTGCTGTGTTTGGTTGATATGCGGACTTAAGGGAGTCTTCTACTTCACTTTATTTTTTCGTCGAATTCTCTATTTCTTCTATTGTCTCACCTGTGCACAATTTTTCCGCTTTAAAATTGTTTTCTTCGGTCTTATGCGTGGTATTTTCTATCTTTCGGGCACTCTTCTTTGGTAGCATCACTGCTATCTTTGAAACCTCCTAGCTCACGCCGGTTAGGGAGGTTTCCTTTGCCGCGCTTAAAGTCTTGTGAGTTCCCAAGTCTTTACTTTATGTCATTGTGTTTTTATTTCTCTTTTATCGCAAATTCCCATTTCTCTTTTCTTCATTACATGATTTTGCACAATGGGGACATTGTGCGATTTGGTTTGGGGAAGGGTTTTGCGTCGCATATCATTGTTTTGCATTCACGTTTACTTTTGTTTTGCATTGTTTATTTCATTTCATATATATACAAAATTCAAAAAAAATTGAAAAAATTTCAAAAATTTCCATAAAATGCACGTTTATTTTAGCATTTAGGTCAAGTCGGAACGTATATTTCAAGGATGATATTGCTCTTTGCATCTGTTTTGCCCGAGCCTTGCTTGACTTACATGTTATTAGTAGAATTGTAAATGCATATCTACGAGTTTTCGTTACATTCTTGCTGAACTTGAGACTTGACTTGGATTTTTGGCAAGCTACATCATATTTCTGAGTATTAGAGCCTATAACTGGTGACATCTATGACCAGTTTATCTAGGAATGTGAGTAGTACTCCTTATGAGACATGTTTCCTTAATTTGCATAATTATTAACTTGATCTACTTAATACCTGTATGCATTCGGTTTGTGGTTTGTTGACACATGTGGTAGAGGTTTCCCTTTATTCATTTTACCCATGAACCCCTCATAGCCAAAAATAGCCTTTTTGTCCCTTAACTACATCCTATATTTAGCCTGCCTTTGTCAAGCTAGTAGTATTAGTTTTGGGAATGTGTTTATTTGCGGTTTGGTTATATGCTCATTTCGAGATGTTGGGTGAAATGGTGGAAGGAAAGAAAAAAAAAAAAAAAAGAAAAGAATAGAAAAGAAAAAAAAAAAAGAAGAAAAATGACTCGAAAAAGAAGAGAAAAAAAAAAGAGACGAGTGCTGTAGAATCCGGTCGATCGACTGACCATATTGGTCGATCGACTGCATCCCGAGAGAAAGAAAAGTTCGAAAAAATCACATGTTGCAATTGTTATGATTTGGTGATTTCCACTCCCATATTATCATTTGTATTCTTTGGGGAGTCAAATTTTGTGGAGATTGTGAGTTTTGTGCCTTGAATTGGCACCGTATTGTATCATTTACATCGAGCTTGAAGTTGGGATTCGTTTATAGTTTGGATTGTAGTACTAGCTTGGCTTATTACTCCTCATATCCAAATTCATTTTAGCCCCTTCTTATCCTTTACCTCACATATCCATATATACCTCGGCATGTGTCATGGTCATTTGTTGGTTGGAATGCATATGTACGGTCATAGAGTTCATTTTCATATTTTATTGCTGGCATGTCTTCATAGGTCGTAGTTAGGTGAGAGTCTTTACAAAATAAATTCTTTCTATCCTCTTATATATTCACCTTGTTCTTATTTGAGTGATTTGAGCGACCCGTGAGAGTCCAATTTGATAAATCTCTATGGTTGACGGTTCAGCAGTTTTTAACGGCTTCATAATTCGTTTGCATGATTCACATTGCTAATTGATTGTTGGTTGTGCATTAAATTGGTTTAGGCTTTACATATTGCATTTCGCTCTGAGTTTGAACTCGTTCCTTTAGATCGAGTCTAGTTCTTGCTTGGGGACAAGCAAGGTTTGGTTTGGGGAGATTTGATGCGTGTCTAAAATATGATGTTTCACACTTTATTCTACACGCATTTCAGAGCTCAAATGTGCAATATATGCCATTATTTCCCTATTTTCCTCTACTTTTGTGTTTTTGTCTATTATTGCAGAAATATGAAGAATTGAGCGGAAATCGAGCCAAATCTGTCCCTGAGTAATTAACATTGCATTTGACATGAAGTATTGACTCGAGGAATGAGCTTGGTGCGCGTTTCAAGGCCTAAAGATAGCAAAAGCATGGGTGCGTACGAGTTTAACAAGCGAAGAAGTGCTTCTCGACATTGCAGCCTGCTTCAGATGGCTATATCTCGAGTTCTAGACCTGATAATCGAGTAATTCCAATTGGAGGTGAAAGCCTATCCTCTTATCTTTCCAACGCCGCATAGAACGCCTGATTTGACCAAGGAACGAAGAAATGGCAGCTGTTTTAAGATCGGTGCGCGCGGCAGAATTCGTCAGAATGCACTCATCAGACAAAGAACCTTGGTCGATCGATTGATGCTTATGGTCGATCGACCAGAGCACGAGATCAGAAGCTACTGTTCAGTATAGGTTGGTCGATCGACTGATGATTATGGTCGATCGACTGAACAACGGGTCTGACGCAAAACAATAGATCGAGAAACTTGAAGCCCAAAGCTATGTTAGGTTTAGGAATAATGTTACGTACACTTTCTATATAACGTAACCTAGAACATTAAGTCTGGACATCTTAGTTTTTACCGAGTTTCATATTCAATTTAGTTTATCAATAATTAGGGTTCGGAGATATTGTGAGCATCGGAATTTTGTTCTTGTTCTTAATCGTTCCTCTGCAATTTCGGTATTTCCTTGTTCTTAATTCAGTTCATCTTTATTGCATTCGTAGAGATAGATTTGCTAGTTAGTTTCCCGAAAGCCGTAATTATCATCTTATGCAATTTCTTTATATCGTTAATTCAAGCATGAATTCCTTAGTCTTAATCTTTAATGTTGTCATAGTTTTCATCATTGCCATGAGTAGCTAAATAGTTCGTGCTAGGATGTAGGGGAATTATAGTGTAGGCGGCAAAATAATGAACACGGCCTGAATTCGCATGTCAGTCGATCGACCGCCACACATGGTCGATCGACTGACCACGTGAGGTTTTCCTTTCGTTTTAATTGTTTTAATTCTTAATTCGACGAATCGAGTGCACACGACTAGTTGAATGTTTAGGATATGACTGACCCATTAGATCGAGAGATAGGGACAGTTGTTAGATCACCAATTAAAATGACTAAACTATGCTGAGATCGAAAGATAGGTAAAGTTTAGATGATTAGTCACTTTTCAGGACGAGAGTCGTATTAGTAATATTAGGGACTTATAGCGAGATCGAAAGATGCTATTTGTTAAGAGTGGACCGAGAGGACCTCTTTATTTCCCGCCTCATGTGTTTTGATTTAGACCTGTTTAGTATGCTGCCGCCGAAACTATAGTGAACCGACCCTCCTAGTACCTTTCTTTATCTATTTAATCCGTTATTTATTTTATTGTCTTTTATTACTCTTAGCTATAGACCGAATCAATTAAACCCCCACAACTGTTACCTTAGACCAGATTTAGACAACTGAAATTCCCTTCCTCCCTGTGGTTCGACTCGTGCTACCACTAGCTTCTGTTAGTTTAGCTCGGATTTATAAATATTATTTTTGATACTAAAACGACGGTATCATCTCTTATCTCTAAAACCCCAGTTAAATCAACCCTTGATACCACTTCCTCCACCTTGTCTCCCACCTTCCCCCCTTCTCTTCTAACTCTTTCGCCGGAAATGGGGCTAAATCTTGGCCCTACCTGGGCGATTAATCTATTCCTTCCCGATTAATCCTTGTTTCTTCCGGTCCATATCCCTATAAAAATTTCGCTTTGAAGGTCATCTTGGCCCTTTCTCAAGTCCTTCTTTTGGTCTCTTTGATCACCTTTGCCGTCCGTGCTGTGCCCGATCGTATTCCTCTGTCTTTGTTACAGAAAAAAAAAAAATAGATCAAAATTTGGGGGTGCTACAAAAAGTAAAAATAATAGCAGCGTGAAGTAGTGAAAGTCATAATAACAAGAATTAGAGTAGTAAAATTAACAGTATTAAATGCGGAGTAGTGAAAATAAATAATGAAAGCGGGAGTGGTGAAAGTAGTAGCGGTAATGACAACAACTATAATAAAAGTAACAATAACATCAGCGAAGAAAATGTTAAAAATTAGTTAACAATTCGATTTAAGAGAGATATTTTATTTATTTAAATAAATGAGTTGGATAAAATCAACGGGAATAGTGAAATGAACCGCAAAAACAGCGAGGGTTGTCAATGAAACAACTGTAACCGAAGAAGTATTGAACGTAAAATTATTAACATGGGATGAAAAACGTGAGTAGTGAATGTCTTTCATAATTTGTTGATAAATCCCCTATATACTAAATGAATAGGAAAAACTCAAAGTTTTCCCGCCTAAAATATTTCCCATATTTTGATACAATCTCTTTTTTTTCTTTCCTATTTCAATATAGTTCCTTATTTAAGATTTGCTTCTAGGTTTTTGATGATAAAAATTTCGTTCTCGATACCATAAGGTGTAGCTAAAAGATATGCTAAAGTTATAAAACAATATCATTAAATCCGTGTAAAAACTTTTTTCATTAAATACACATTTCATGTTATGAATATTACTTAAATTGTTTTTTTTTTCTCAAATCAAAACACAATGATGAAAAACGTTAAAAAATAATGAATTGTCAATTTACACTCTATAAATATAGTATACTAAAAGGTAAAATTCTATAAACACCGTGCATGCATTGCACGGGGTCTATACTAGTTTTACATCACATCATAATTTAAAGATATATCAAGACAATACATTATAAATTGTAAATGTATGTATTAAGCAAGTCTAGCGCAATTATATTTCAGAGAAAATAAAGTTTAAATGGTAAGTAGAGGTTAGAGAAGGCAATGGATCGTGTCGTGCCGACTCGGGCCCGGCCCGTCGTACCTAGTGTGGACGCGGGCCCACGAGGGGCGAAAAGCGAAGCAAGCTTTTCTTTTGTTTGCATTTATGGAGTCGCCACCAATTTATTGTGGAAAATTGGAAACCTTTCGAATACTTCGTGCCATGTCAAGACACAAAGTAGTGACATGAACACCAAGAACTCGTTACCCTTAGCATTCTATGTCTAGAATGACTCTCGTGGATTCCAATGAACACGGATGTTCACAGAGATCTGGAGTAAGGGGTGAGGGTACATATTAGGAAGCTCTTTTGATCGAACACCTAATCCCGCCCGCCTCGATAGCGACCTCTACTAATGATTAGGGAAATTATCTATACTCGATATGTTGTCGATTTATATGCATGCAATGCAACATCCAACTTTTTAATCCTAACATGTGAGAATTAATACTAAGTCGGTGAGACAAGTTGTTTAGCATACAATTGGGTCAAAGTAGAAATTAAGGTTGATTACATGTGAAGGCATACAAGCAATGCGATAAAAGAAATACAATAAAATACAATGAATAATAATTACAATAATTACATCGGATTTAATGATTTATGTCGAAAATACATTTAAAACGGATGGTTTTTAGAAAAGAAAGAATAAATAAATAAACGACAAATTAAGGGTGATAATACGAGTAATAGTTAATTAAATACGTAATTAATAAACTAGGTCAGGGCAAAAACGGGAGTTCAGAGACAGAAATCAACCAGGAAGAGGCGCAGCAGAGCTGCGTCCCTTGGAAGAGGCGCAGCAGTCGCTGCGTCTGTTCCTTAGCTCAATTCTGGCTATGAAGCTGGAATTGCAAATCGTTAATACTAATTGATGATTTTAATGCTTGATTATATTATTTGACTCGGATGAAAGTGATTTACAGATTATTTACATGTGATTGAGGCCATAAAAACAATAAAACATGGATAAAGTTAATTAGAACTAATTATTTAGAAGATTAATTATGAAAATTAATAATACAAGTTAAACAAACTAATCAAATTAATTAGGTTAAACAGGTTATTAATGACGAATTAATGATGGTGACGATAAATAACAGATGAAAAATATATCAATGATGATTCCAGAGACCCAATATGGATGAATCGAACCTCTAAAAACCCGAATTGATTTTAATGGCGAAAACCCGCAAATATGAATTATAAGGGATTTAAGTCGGAAATTAAAAGATGATAAACTAATAATGAATTACATGTTAGAATTATCATGCTTAAATTATTATGCTAAAAGAAATATGAACAATCGAAAACAAAGCAAAAACAATAAGACGAACAAGAGACGAAGGAAGAAGAAAGGAAGCAGGAACTGCGGCAGCCTCACGAAGAGGCGCATCAGGAGCTGCGTCCCTTCGAAGAGGCGCAACAGTTGCTGCGTCCTTTCTCGACGTTTGTCTCCTGATAATCCGTAAAAAGGATTTAAAATAAGGTTTTACATATCGGCTTTAAGAGTATTTTCGACATAAATCTTACAATTGTGATTACAATAATAAAGAACGATAATAAAAGAAGGATTTACACCCTCAGACATACATGTTTGACGAAACGAGATGAACTAAGTTAACGTTTAGTGATGCTCGACTCGAATGTACGACGAAAGTGCCCTCTAGGAGGAATTAAACAGATTGATTAAGTTGATTGATGTGGAGTTGGTCAAATTGGTCGGTCATGCAAAACGAGGCTGGTACTCAGAAAGATCCGAGCTTACATGGTCGAAAGTTCAAGCACGTAGACGCCAAAAAGTAAGAACGTGGTCTAGAATGCAAAGGGAGAAGAGAAGGGCGGACACTCGCGTCAGAAATATGAGAGACCGAAGGTCTCTATTTATACTAATCACACGAAGGAAGTAGGGTTTTCGGAGAAACTTTGGAAGTGAATCTCGAAAAGATATGAAAAATACGCAGAAAAGGACTGAGGAAGAGGCGCGGCAGGCACTGCGTCCCTTGGAAGAGGCGCAACACTTGCTGCATCCTTTCCTCAGTGGTTTCCTCCCGCGGAAGAAAGATTTCCGTGTTTTTATTATGGAAAAGTGGATTAATCTCGTTTCCTTAATATTTTGTGTGAATATTACGGGAGATATTTTACCAAAGATTAAAAGATTGGGAAATATGGAATAGAAATATCCGGAACATTCCAGAACATTCTGACTAGGCATTTTAAACGGTTATTAGAAAATGAAGACGATGTTTGACCCGGACTCCAAATGTACTCTAATTACCGTCAAAACGACCGTATCGGCGCGTAGACGACAATTAAGAGGTAGACATAAGTGTTTGAGCGATCACTTGACGATAAACTTACAAACTGTCACAAATCGTTCCGTATACCAAACATGCGGCCCAATCATCACCGGGTGGTTTGCGGGAGGTGCAGAAATGAGGTATCTACAGAGCCCCCACTTTGATTGAGGCTTGGACAAGGCGAAAGTCAAAGTATAGCCATCAGGTCAATCGAAGATTACAACCTGACGACTATGGCGACGCGAGGCGGTTCAAGGGGTCGGAACCAAGGACCTGTCGTCGGGAACATTTTAGAGTCTGTCGACTATCGGGGAGCGTCGTTTAAAGTCCATTAGACTACATAAGGAGGCTCGCCAGCCATAAGAAGATATCATACCTGAAATTCCTTGAAACTCCAGGGGAAACAAAACGCGATATCGGGAGGACGCAGCAGGACGTAGTCAGGAACTGCTGGGAGAAATCTGCTTGGGTCGGCTTCAAACAAACTTCGGAAGAGCTTGGGGTCGATGTTGATCTCCATGTCTCGAGAAGGACGATTGCCTGTCGTGAACTCTCGTTGGGGGGACATAATCGGAAACTGATCTCCATGTCTCGAGAGGGACGATTGTCCGTCGTGAACTCTCGCTGGGGGAATATAATAAAGGTGTGTCGAAACACCTGTCAGAGAATACTCGCTCGTTGTGACAAGCAAGGTCTTGGTAAAAAATATGGCGACAGTTTGCAGTTGGCTTGGAAATGCAGGTCCGGGCGAAGAATAGACCAAATATGTAATATGGCATCGAGGAAGAGGCGCACCAAATATTGGCCCACAAATAACGAACTTATAACGAATTTGCAAAAATTCATATGGAGGGAAGCTGAGGAAGAGGCGCAGCAAGAGCTGTGTCTCTTGGAAGAGCCGCAGCACCTGCTGCGTCTTTTCCTGAGTGTGGCATCCCTGAGTAAAAACCGATGAAACAGGGGTTTTGTTTCATTATTTCGAAACACAAATCCTTAATTTCTCTCTCAAATTCCGACCATTTTCCGTCAAAATTTGATCAAAAGCTTGCATTTTCCAGGACTTATCGAGGTATGTCTATTATTTTTGCATTAATCTTCTATAATTGATCAAATTGGACCGACAAGTTAGGGTTTTCAACCCTAATTATGTCGAAAATTTGGGGCTTTTTCCCCAAATGATTTTGCCTTGAAAAATTGACTTTGTAAATGGCTAATTGGTAGTATAAGGATCATAACCATGTATTTGTTTCGAATTTTCGTTGAGTTTTGAGCATTTGAGTGAAATTGTGACGGTATCACAGCTAAACCGTAAATCGCTTCGAAAATAGCCTTTGGATTACCCATTTGTGACGAAACTTGATATTTGGAATCCTTGTATGATGGGTAAACTTCCTACCATTTCGGAATTTTAATTTGTGACGGCTTTTCAGGACACTTTTCTAGGGCATAAGCGCCGTTATAACGAAATGCTGTCGAAATTCCGACTCGAACCCATGACTAGGCTTCAACTTAGGCTTGACTTGACCCAAATTACCACATGAGCGGTCGGGTTTGTGGGAAAATTGCCAAAGATGGCGAGAAAAGAGCGATTTCGGAGCTTTGAAAACTCGAAAATCCCTTAATTAAGGCTTGTCGTCACTTGACGCGGCCTAAATTCACTTTAATTTTGCAAGTGACGAGGCTTCTACGTCTGGGAGAGCTCCCATGGACGTGGACACCGCTCTTGACCCTTATCATATGCTTGAGGAGGCGTTAGAGGAGGCTTTCACCGCTGCGGTGACGGCTGCTGAGGACAAGGTTCTTGAGGAGGAGGAGGCCCCGAGACGGGCCAACGTTGGACGGGGTGGTCGCCAGCTGAGGAGAGCACCTGCGTGGGCTGAGACTTGGGACAGCAGGCACCTTCTTTGGGCTGCAGAGGGTCACCTGTCCTACAGGACGGTGAAGATCTTGGTAACTCGAACTCGTCACTCTTCACTTACCTTCTTTCATTTTCATTTGTTATTCCCTTTATGCTTCATTCAAACTAAGGATAGCTTTAGTTTCTGTAGATACCCGTATCCGTCGATATTGGAATTTATAGAGAACCCGACAAACACCCGATGATGATAGGACACATGTATTCTTTAGTTGTCATTGTCATTATTTGGAGCTCGTTTTACGAGGTAGAATGGGCGTCGTCGATGAAGTATTTTATTAATTTAAATGATTTTTAAATTAATGTTTTTTTAGTGAGTTCATTTTATTAATTTAAATGATTTTTTAAATTAATGTTTTTTTAGTGAGTTCATTTTATTAATTTAAATGATATTTAAATTATGTTTTTTTAGGTGAATTCAATTTATTTTATTTTATTTTGAATTTATTTTCCCAAGTTTATTTTATTGAAAATAAAATAAATAATTGATTTGAAAAGTCATTTTATGAGTATATTTGATTTGAAAAGTCATTTATTTTAATGGGTTAATTGATTTGAAAAATCGATTTTAAAAGCGAAGAAAACTCGTTTTGGAAGCGTGTTTTTGAGCTCGATTTTAGCTCGGTTTTTGAGCCCGTTTTCTTTACGAATTGGCACGAATCTCGAGTACACTAACCAACCTAAGCCTCTACCCATCCACCCATGTTCGAACCCCCTATCCACGGCCCAAATTCCATCCCCAAACACCCCCCAACAGCCCGCGCATAACCAATGCAGCCCCCTGTTTTGCGAGCCAATTCCCGAGCCCAAAACCCGCTCCAAACACTACCAAGACCCGTACCCATTAACCCTAACCCATACCCTAGTATCCTACCCATATTATCCTAGCTTAATCACCAAGAAAACCCCTCTCAAACCCTCACAAAAGCTGCTGGACAGCAGCCATACGGGATGAAGCCCGATTGCCTCTCCCTCTCTTTTAACCTACTTTAACTCCTTATAAATACCACCCCTTCACCATACATTCATTCCTCGAAGTTCTCCCCACATCATACCATCACTCACAAGCTTTAAACCTCAGAAACGAACCCTAATTGCCTCTCAAAATCCCTCCACAAAACCGACATACAAACTGAAACTGTTTGTGTGTCCTCCTCGAAAAACAATTCGTTCCTCCCTCAAACCTCCATCAAAACTCGATTTTCTTGTTCCTAATTAACCACATAACATCCATCTACACATTAGACAAAGATTTACGAGCCAAATTGCCCTTGAGAGTACACGAAATCCCTCGAAAAACAGAGTGTTATACACTCTGTTTTCGCGGTTTGTTCTTGTCTGTCCAGTTCTGTTTGTGCTCGTTTTTCGTGCCCAATAACCCAAAACGAGCAGGGTTTGCTTTAAGATCTCTGTTCTCCTCTCTTTCTAGTTTTCAAAACATCTTTTAAATTGAATTTTCATCGTGAAACGAGGGAGAAATCATCGTTTGAAAGTTGCTGTCCAGATTTGCCAAAAACGCGTGTTTGCTTTGTTTCTTCGTCGACGACGGCCTCTCGAGATAAAATCTACCATCGATTACGACCCAAGACGGTGTCAACGATACATGTAGGTTGAGGGTGCATCAAATCCTCCTCTTTCTCCTCTTTTATTTCGTTTTATGTTTGTTTTTCTTATAGCTTATTTTTGTTTGTTTATCGCTTTTATTTATCGTTTAAATTAACTATGAAACTAGTTTAGTCCGAGTATGAGTTAAAGTACCACCATGAACACCCGCGTTGACTTGAGATGGGAAAATAAACCGCTACTTCAGTCGGTTGTACACCCCCGTCTCATTTACATATCCTCGTGTTCAAGGTAGGGCATAAATAAAACGAATTTCTAACTTCCGTTCCTCGCTTTTGACCCTTTGTTGTCTCGGTCAATTCGACCCACCTTAGGACCCGTTGCATGTTAGTATGACCTCTGATTGTTAACATATGACTTATTTAGACGACATTAGGTCAATTTAATAACCTAATTAGACATGTTAGGTGGCATCGACATAGCTTTAAAAATCAATTAACAATTCTATAACCTAATTGAATACATCTTTCTTTTCACTTGATTTCTCGCTAGCATAGGAGTGCGTTATTAGCACCTTCCTATTAACACTCGACGAGTAAGCATTAATCTTATGATATCGTGACCTAATTGGACCCTTTAGGCCGTGTAGAATACACACTCGCGCGTTTCTTCTCAATCGATCAACCTGTCTTATAACTCGTTTTCTAACTCGTTTTCTAATCCGTTTCGCAATCATTCGATCTAACTAATGAACCTAACCTAGGAACTAGGATGGCCTTATCTTGGCCGTGAGGGTGGCCGTGGTTTGGGCCGTGAGTTGGCCGTGTCTCTCGTCTTTCTCTTTTCGTTTTTCTTTTCTTGTTTATCATTTGTTCTTTGTTGTTTTGTAGCTTGTAATTTATAGTTTGTTTATCGAGTTGTAATTTTCGAGTTAGTTTTCTTTTGTCGAGTCAAAACCTCTTTCAAAAAACCTTAGTCTTGTCTGGTTAGACGGTTGTTCCCCAATGCATGTAAGAGCGTAGTAAATCGCATGTTGTTTAAAGCAACATGGCCCGATTTATGCTAATGCATGCTTTGGAGCGTAGCCCAATGTCTAATTCGATGAGATTGAGCGAAAGCACACATAACGAGGAGTGACCCAAGGCCGTGATTCATGTAAGCCGTGGGCCACCCCTCTTGTGCACGCTTTTCTAGGCCGATTGGCCGTGTGTGTTGTCGTGTATAGTGTTGTATGTAGCAATTGTATTTAGATCGAGTTGTATCTTTAATTTATTGTTGTGTCGGCATGAAATGCCTGGTTTGTAATAGGTAGATCCCAACGGCTCCCCCATTCCCCCTAAGCCTTGTTTGCTTTCGTTTATATGTTGCTTAGATCAATCAACCCACATGCTAAATTACAACTTTGACAAAGTTAGTTTAGTTGCATCTAAATCGACATAGAAACTTCACATGTTAGGGTTTTGAAAACAATGTTTGCATTTCATATATCGTAGTAGCTATGACCTTGTTTGAACTCCGACACTTGACTTAGTAGAGGCCGTTATTGACGGGCGGGGTTAGGTGTCCTTATGGGCTTCCTAACACGTACCCTCACCCCTTACTCAAGATCTATGGTTTGTGGATCCGTCTAAATACCATTGGATTACGAGAGTCATTCAAATCGAGTGATATAGGGTACAAGTCTTTATCTTTAATCACTCGTAGTCGATTGGCTTTATGTTTTTCGATGAAAGGTGTAAAGTTGACTTAAACGGTTCCAAGTTCCCAAAAAACTTGGTGGCGACTCTAATTTGTCTTAATTCGATTCGAAAGAACCTCGAGTCGATTATGCCTAGTGTGGATCCCGCGGACGCAGCTTCCCGAGGGCCTTGTCCACGATTTGGCGACTCACTTTGGGAAAAGAGGACTAGTTACACTTTGTTTCTAGGGTCTTTTCCTCCGAGGTGAAACTTGAAAAGAAAGTGTTGGAAAGTAAAACATTACTCATAGTGCTACGATTCATGCATAAACCCTTAAGGACTTCCCGGGCCGTCCCAAATGCGTTTCTTCGTGATGCGTGGGGGCGGCGTCCCACTATGCAAGGAAGCTGCACATTGCTCGCTTCCACTTCACCTCGCGTGGTTCTTGATGGTGGGGACGATCTTCTAGGTACTCTACCTTAAGACACCTTGCTCTATACGACCGCAAAAGGATGGAGGGCATAGACCTTCTTGTAGAAGACTTGCCGAGACTTAGAGATGTCTAGGAGCATACATCCTTATAACATGAGAATGACAACGTGCAAATTGTTTTTCCGAGTCTTTTCGAAATTTCCCATGTCCTTTTCAAAACCGAACTTTTGAACAACTTACTTTCAAAATAGCATGGTTTTAAAAACGCGAATGCTTTGCCCAAATAGGACTAGAATTTTCGGCCCAAAATGAGCTTTTATAGCCGGCATCTGTGCCCATTTCAAATCTCATTTTCAAATCAATCCTTCGTTTTTCAAAATCAATCCAAAATGCCTCTCGAACCTCAACCAAGCATGAAATGCGTCAAGTCGTGTCCAGGTCATGGCCGTGTTAGGCCGGGTGTGTTTCGTTCTAAGAGTCTAGAACACGACCTTGTTGGGTCACCCAAGCTCACCTCTTGGGCCTTGAGTCATGTTGGTCGACCTTTTGGTCTAGGATAGTCCACAAAAACGCCCAAGCTAGGCCATTTAGGGCGTTTCACCCGAACCTATGGGCTATGTTAGTCCAATCACGGGTTTGGCCACACCGAGTCCGGTTTATAACCGATTTATGACAGTTTGAGTCATATCGTTTTGTCGAGTCTAAAATGAATCGAGGTCTAAATCCAACCGTGAGTCGAACCTTTGGTTAGTCAGTCTCAAGTCGAGTCTTTGTTTGAGTCAAGTTGGGGTCGTGTCCTTAAATGTGCAGGGGCTCTTACTTTAAATATTGACTCAGTACGGGGTTTTCTTGTAGAAAGGCCGCCAAAAACCCGACGTCAAGCAATGGAAGATGCTGTTAACAAGCTCACTGAGGCCGTGAACCTCATGATGACCCGAATGGATGCAATCAAATCTAAGCTGAGTGAAGATTCACCTCCATCTACCCCACCTCGATCGATCCGAGAAACGGTTCAAGTTCATCGAAGACCGTTTAAAACTCTCCCAGGGGAAGAACATTCACTATGAGAATGCTAGGGCCTATGCCCCAATTCAGGATAAGTTGCCCACGAACATGGTACTCACTGACATCCCAAAGTTCAAGGGCACCGAAGATCCAGTCCACCATGTTAAGGCCTATAAAGGGTACTTAGCACTGAAGGGAGTACCTGCTGATATGCTCTCTGAAATTTTCGCCCAATCTCTGGGTGAACACCCAAAGGCGTGGTTCTATAATCTTGACCTCAAGAACTTCCCCACTTTCGAAGATATTACGGTGGAGTTCTGTAAGCACTATGCTGACAATGTTGAGATTCAAACCAACATAAGGACTTTGGAAGTGATGACACAGAAGGAAAAGGAGGGCTTTACTGAATTCCTCGCAAAATGGCGCGCTGAAAGCGTGAAACTAGCTAAGAAGCCTGATGAAGTCGAAATGGTAGATAAGTTCGTGAAGAATTTACGACCTGTTTACCGTAATGCTCTGAAATACCAAAATTTTGGTTCTTTCAAAGAATTGATAAGAATCGGGATAAAGGTAGAAGATGATGTCATAAGGGCAGAGGCTGAAAAGCCGAAAGGGTACCAAGGGCCCTCATCGTCTAAGGGCAAGGCCCCAGCAACGGCCCATATTGATGAAGCCATCAATCTCTTAGAAGGGCAATCGAAGAAGTCGCAACGCCAAACACCTAGGGCATTCACCGATATCGGATGCACTTATACATACGCTCTCCAAAGGCTCATAGCCCAAGGAAAGCTGAAGCCTATTGGTCCAACTCCGGACCCTCCTGCTGATCAACAAGGTAAATGGTATAAACCAAATGCCTATTGTGACTTTCATCAAGGGAAAGGCCATGATACTGAAAGGTGCTATAGACTAAAGCACGAAATTCAAGATATGATTGAGAACGGAACGCTCCCAATCCCGGCTGTTAAACCCAATAACATCATCAATCCATTTGCCGATCACGCCAACTTTGTTTCTGTCGAAGACAATGTCGATTATTCCCATCTTATCCACCCATGTCACTTGAAAGGGGTGTTTATCGGGAAAATTTTTGTGGATTGCTTTGAATTCTTGCCAAACCCGAAGAATGAAATTCAAGTCGGGAGTCTTGCTCCAGAATGTACTCTTCTTATTAACGAAGTTAATAAAAGACATTTCGATTCACCAACCTTCATCACTGGCGTAGATCCTCAGAGGACTACCTCAGGATGGAGGCAGACCATCAAAGGGATCAAGGACTAGAACCGAGCATCTAAGCTGACAGCTGAACAAGGGAAAGCTCAAGACCAGATTTGAAAAATTATGAGTCGGAATCTGTTTTCTTTTCTTAGTCGAGTCGAGTCTAGGACTTTCTTTTCTTGAAGTTGAGTCGTTTGTTCCACGATGACCTAGGGTGTGTCCTAGGAATCGTTTCTTCGAGTCTGTTAAGCATTTCTCATTCCAATAAAAAAGGTTGCAGTTTCGTTTCCAAATATGTCTTGTTTCCAATCCTCAATCATTCTGAAAGCATGATAAAATGCACAACACACTCAAAGGAATCCCTGGGTAGAAATATGTCCTGTTTCAAAATGTAAGGTACACTAGGATCCCGTGTTTGATTCCTTTACCTATTCCATGTCTGGTGGTAGAAAACCTCCATCTGAACCAATGTTTGTGACAAGCTTTTAGATGATTCTATGACAAACCCGGACTAGCTCCTTGTTTCCCCTATCGATGATGGAAGGCAAGCCTTTTCCCCAACAAAATCATCCCATCTCGAAGAGAGAAGATATCAACCCGTTCTAACAAGGAATTGTTAGTTCTAACCAAATTAGTTGGCGAAGCCATGTTTTTAAGGTGTATCCGTTTGTGACTAAGAGAATGAATAGAAGATCATTTTCAAAGAGAAAAAAAAGGACGAAAAAAAAAGCAAAAGAATAAAATGAAAAAAGATGAAGAAAAAAAAAAAGAAAAAAGATGTTGAAGTTATTGCGGAATGCTTTTTGGTTGAATGTCGAAGTTACGGAAGCCAGAATTCAAGTCAAGTACCCATGTTGAAGTTCAATGGGCGAAGCCCAAAAGCGTAAGTAGTGACCTTTTTACCCTCTAAGTCCTTCCTGAGACAATTACAAGGGGATAGTCGGGAATTTTGAGAATCATTCCGCTTGTGTTGTTACACCCAGCCTTTAGGGTCCAGATATGGAGATTTGAACCCGCATTGTTTTCCAACCCATTTGCACTCGGGTTTCAACAAACCCGAGACACCCATTCCAACCACATCAGCAGCCATAGCCCTTGGCCTTAGCACCACAAAACAAACCTTCAGAATGATGGTTAACCATTCCAACTTGTTATTACCAAGCTCCACATCCCAAAAGATCCAAGCCTTTTATACCTAACCCCAAACACGGGATTTAACAGTACCTTACAGGCTAGAATGGGATACGACATGATACCTTAGGTGAAACCTTCAAGTGTGTACACACAATCAATATGCCAAGTTTATGCACCAAGATCGAACTACGTCGGATTTGATTTTGCTCCACGCGAATACGTAGGCAGTCCTTCAGAATAAGGGATTCAATCCACTCATCAACCAATTTATCATCTTGTCGGTTTCTTACGGGTCTTAATCAAGTCCAAATGAAGCCACCTTTGTTTGAGTCGGTCTTAGCACTCGATGTAGGCTAGGATAAGGATATAGGTTCAGATGAGTAGTGTCAAGTCTCGGAATGAGCTTTATCTAACGGTGTAGGCAAAGATGTTGAGTCACATAGATGTGGGTTTGTGTTGGGAACAGAAAATATGAAAAACCCGCTGAAAAGAAAGAAGGCGTGGAGGAAAAAAATAGTAAAAACCCGCTGAAAAGAAAGAAGGCGTGGAACAAAAAATAGTAAAAGCCCGCTGAAAAGAGAGAAGGCGGTGGCAAGAAATGATGAAAACTCGCTGAAAAGAAAGGAGGCGAGGAGAAGAGTGACAGAATGTTCCCAACAAGAGTGATGTGTGATGTCTAAGTGCTTTCAAAGATCGATCTGTTTAGTGTCGGGCGAAGCCAACGTTGTTGCTCTGTGATTTTAATCCACCTTGTCAATGCCAAGTGATCTTGATTCCCGTGTGCCCTCGGGAGCACGCCCATGACATACGATATCTACATCCAAAGTCGACGACCTTGTGATTCCCATTTGCCATCTTTTGGCGCCAGAACGGCCAATTTACCTTTCTACCCCCAACAAGTCAATAATTGAATTAAAACCCGTGCACACTTACGGTTTTATTTTCTTTTTTTGTTTTACGGTAGCGGGCTACGCCCACGTTGTTTACGAGTCATACAGAGTGTCTGAGTCGTATTTCATGCTCACCCATCAAGGTTCGATTTCAAAAAATTTCAAAATTTCAAAATTTCAAAAACCTTTTTGCGAATTGTGGATAGATGATCCAAGTAGTGGAATCCTTGTGGGTCGATGATCCAATCCTTCGAAATTCAAAAATTCAAAATTCAATTTTCGGGTCGATGACCCAATCATTAAACATTTTCAAATTCAATTTTCGGGTCGATGACCCAATCATTCAACATTTTCAAATTCAATTTTCGGGTCGATGACCCAATCATTCCAAATTTTCAAATTCAATTTTCGGGTCGATGACCCAATCATTCAAAATTTTCAAATTCAATTTTCGGGTCGATGACCTAATCATTCAAAATTTTCAAATTCAATTTTCGGGTCGATGACCCAGTATTTCAAATGATCCAATTTCAAGATCGATGATCCAAATGTGCTTATGTAATGATTATTGCTAGTACGTTTTTGTGTTTCAAATATGGCAGGATATGCTTCAACTGGGGGCTCTAAAGTCTTCGACTTTAGGGCCATCACAAACTGGGAGCTCTGAAGCCGTTGGCTTCAGAGACCATTATCAAGATGTAAAGGATGACATCCACCAAAAATTCAATTCAATACAAGAGTATGAAATGGAAGAATTCCGTAACTGAAAGCAAATGATGAAAGTGGCGGCAACCTCCTCGGAAAGTCCCGTCCCATTTCGGACAAGTGCCAGCAGATGATAAATTTTGGGCAAATGTCAGCAGATGACGAATTTTGGACAAACGCCAGCAGATGATAAACTTTGGGCAAGTGTCAGCAGTTGCCGAACTACGACGCGGGTTTGATTCCGTCAGAAACGGATACGTAGGCGCCTAAGGATAAGGCTCAACCCACCATATATGCATTTATGGGTCGATGACCAACGATGATATTTCGACGTAACAGAAGCAAGAGTCAATCCCCAACGAAGTTTCAGGTATGGTCTCTTCTTATGGCTGGCGAGCTTATATACGCAAGTCTAATGGACTATAAACGACCCGAAGAATCCTCAGGTCGAGAGGGACCTGGGGTATACTTTGACTTTCGCCTTGTCCAAGCCTCAGTCAAAGTGGGGGCTCTGTAGATACCCGTATCCGTCGATATTGGAATTTATAGAGAACCCGACAAACACCCGATGATGAGAGGACACATGTATTCTTTAGTTGTCATTGTCATTATTTGGAGCTCGTTTTACGAGGTAGAATGGGCGTCGTCGATGAAGTATTTTATTAATTTAAATGATTTTTAAATTAATGTTTTTTTAGTGAGTTCATTTTATTAATTTAAATGATTTTTTAAATTAATGTTTTTTTAGTGAGTTCATTTTATTAATTTAAATGATATTTAAATTATGTTTTTTTAGGTGAATTCAATTTATTTTATTTTATTTTGAATTTATTTTCCCAAGTTTATTTTATTGAAAATAAAATAAATAATTGATTTGAAAAGTCATTTTATGAGTATATTTGATTTGAAAAGTCATTTATTTTAATGGATTAATTGATTTGAAAAATCGATTTTAAAAGCGAAGAAAACTCGTTTTGGAAGCGTGTTTTTGAGCTCGATTTTAGCTCGGTTTTTGAGCCCGTTTTCTTTACGAATTGGCACGAATCTCGAGTACACTAACCAACCTAAGCCTCTACCCATCCACCCATGTTCGAACCCCCTATCCACGGCCCAAATTCCATCCCCAAACACCCCCCAACAGCCCGCGCATAACCAATGCAGCCCCCTGTTTTGCGAGCCAATTCCCGAGCCCAAAACCCGCTCCAAACACTACCAAGACCCGTACCCATTAACCCTAACCCATACCCTAGTATCCTAACCATATTATCCTAGCTTAATCACCAAGAAAACCCCTCTCAAACCCTCACAAAAGCTGCTGGACAGCAGCCATACGGGATGAAGCCCGATTGCCTCTCCCTCTCTTTTAACCTACTTTAACTCCTTATAAATACCACCCCTTCACCATACATTCATTCCTCGAAGTTCTCCCCACATCCTACCATCACTCACAAGCTTTAAACCTCAGAAACGAAACCTATTTGCCTCTCAAAATCCCTCCACAAAACCGACATACAAACTGAAACTGTTTGTGTGTCCTCCTCGAAAAACAATTCGTTCCTCCCTCAAACCTCCATCAAAACTCGATTTTCTTGTTCCTAATTAACCACATAACATCCATCTACACATTAGACAAAGATTTACGAGCCAAATTGCCCTTGAGAGTACACGAAATCCCTCGAAAAACAGAGTGTTATACACTCTATTTTCGCGGTTTGTTCTTGTCTGTCCAGTTCTGTTTGTGCTCGTTTTTCGTGCCCAATAACCCAAAACGAGCAGGGTTTGCTTTAAGATCTCTGTTCTCCTCTCTTTCTAGTTTTCAAAACATCTTTTAAATTGAATTTTCATCGTGAAACGAGGGAGAAATCATCGTTTGAAAGTTGCTGTCCAGATTTGCCAAAAACGCGTGTTTGCTTTGTTTCTTCGTCGACGACGGCCTCTCGAGATAAAATCTACCATCGATTAAGACCCAAGACGGTGTCAACGATACATGTAGGTTGAGGGTGCATCAAATCCTCCTCTTTCTCCTCTTTTATTTCGTTTTATGTTTGTTTTTCTTATAGTTTATTTTTGTTTGTTTATCGCTTTTATTTATCGTTTAAATTAACTATGAAACTAGTTTAGTCCGAGTATGAGTTAAAGTACCACCATGAACACCCGCGTTGACTTGAGATGGGAAAATAAACCGCTACTTCAGTCGGTCGTACACCCCCGTCTCATTTACATATCCTCGTGTTCAAGGTAGGGCATAAATAAAACGAATTTCTAACTTCCGTTCCTCGCTTTTGACCCTTTGTTGTCTCGGCCAATTCGACCCACCTTAGGACCCATTGCATGTTAGTATGACCTCTGATTGTTAACATATGACTTATTTAGACGACATTAGGTCAATTTAATAACCTAATTAGACATGTTAGGTGGCATCGACATAGCTTTAAAAATCGATTAACAATTCTATAACCTAATTGAATACATCTTTCTTTTCACTTGATTTCTCGCTAGCATAGGAGTGCGTTATTAGCACCTTCCTATTAACACTCGACGAGTAAGCATTAATCTTATGATATCGTGACCTAATTGGACCCTTTAGGCCGTGTAGAATACACACTCGCGCGTTTCTTCTCAATCGATCAACTTTGTCTTATAACTCGTTTTCTAACTCGTTTTCTAATCCGTTTCGCAATCATTCGATCTAACTAATGAACCTAACCTAGGAACTAGGATGGCCTTATCTTGGCCGTGAGGGTGGCCGTGGTTTGGGCCGTGAGTTAGCCGTGTCTCTCGTCTTTCTCTTTTCGTTTTTCTTTTCTTGTTTATCATTTGTTCTTTGTTGTTTTGTAGCTTGTAATTTATAGTTTGTTTATCGAGTTGTAATTTTCGAGTTAGTTTTCTTTTGTCGAGTCAAAACCTCTTTCAAAAAACCTTAGTCTTGTCTGGTTAGACGGTTGTTCCCCAATGCATGTAAGAGCGTAGTAAATCGCATGTTGTTTAAAGCAACATGGCCCGATTTATGCTAATGCATGCTTTGGAGCGTAGCCCAATGTCTAATTCGATGAGATTGAGCGAAAGCACACATCACGAGGAGTGACCCAAGGCCGTGAGTCATGTAAGCCGTGGGCCACCCCTCTTGTGCACGCTTTTCTAGGCCGATTGGCCGTGTGTGTTGTCGTGTATAGTGTTGTATGTAGCAATTGTATTTAGATCGAGTTGTATCTTTAATTTATTGTTGTGTCGGCATGAAATGCCTGGTTTGTAATAGGTAGATCCCAACGGCTCCCCATTCCCCTAAGCCTTGTTTGCTTTCGTTTATATGTTGCTTAGATCAATCAACCCACATGCTAAATTACAACTTTGACAAAGTTAGTTTAGTTGCATCTAAATCGACATAGAAACTTCACATGTTAGGGTTTTGAAAACAATGTTTGCATTTCATATATCGTAGTAGCTATGACCTTGTTTGAACTCCGACACTTGACTTAGTAGAGGCCGTTATTGACGGGCGGGGTTAGGTGTCCTTATGGGCTTCCTAACACGTACCCTCACCCCTTACTCAAGATCTATGGTTTGTGGATCCGTCTAAATACCATTGGATTACGAGAGTCATTCAAATCGTGTGATATAGGGTACAAGTCTTTATCTTTAATCACTCGTAGTCGATTGGCTTTATGCTTTTCGATGAAAGGTGTAAAGTTGACTTGAACGGTTCCAAGTTCCCAAAAAACTTGGTGGCGACTCTAATTTGTCTTAATTCGATTCGAAAGAACCTCGAGTCGATTATGCCTAGTGTGGATCCCGCGGACGCAGTTCCCGAGGGCCTTGTCCACAGTTTCGAATCAAAATAGGAGGCCGGGAACATCAGATCGTTCTCGGGCTATACGACGGCGATGGGGTGCTACGAGAGGCTGTCGGCTGAGGAACGAGCCATGATCGAGCGAGGGGCGTTGGGTGCCTTGGTGGAGGCTTGGAGGGACATCACGAAGAGGAAGCTTCAGGCTAACCTTAGCCTGGTCCGAGCTTTCTTGGATCGGTTTTGGGACACGACCTCCACCTTTCACACGCTTTTTGGTGAGGTGGGGGTCACGTAGGAGGATTACGGCATGATTTTTGGTTTTCCGTGCGGGACCGAGGTGGTGGAGTGGCCGGAGACAGCCATGAGGGTAGACTCGGCTGAGGCTAGGAGATTGATCGGCTGGAACTTGATGCCGAAGGCTGCTGCGGTACCTGGATTGGTGCCTAGTTCTTACGTCTAAGATTATTTTGCGGGGAAGACCCCAACGTCGGTGGTGATCGAGGGGAGGGAGATGGCTCCTCCTCCCTGTAATGCAGAGCAGAGAGTCCGTTTGTGGCTCTGGTGGTTCTTGTCTTCGATCTACCTCGAAGACAAGGGAGAGAGGCTATCGACGAAGCTCCTTCCCTTTCTTCTTGACCTGAGCGACCTAGGCCGTTGGGACTGGGTCACTGCTGGTTTTGCGGTCCTCATTCGCTTTATGAGGGCCATGGTTCGTCCGGAGTTGATGGAGAAGGGGACTTCTCCTGCCGCTGTCGGCCCTGGACTGTTGTTGGAGGTATGAACCTTCATTTCATTTCATGAAAGATCATTTCTTCTAATCGAATCACGAAAGATCGTTATTGACTTTCTTGTTTTACAGGCGTGGGTGTACTCTTACTTTTCGAGTCTCGCGCCGAAGAGGACGGAGCCGGTGGAGAGGGCCTATCCCGTTGTGAGGGATTGGGTGATGTGCCGCACGAGGAGCCGGCGTTCCTTTCACGACGTCTGTCGACGGGAGGTGAACGCTCTTCAGTTGGACGGCGTGAGTAATTCACCTTGCGTTGTTTGCTTCTTCATTACCTTTTTTAGAACTGATCATAAGAATGACCCTTCGTTTGCTTTTCTTAGTGGGTGCCCAGGCCTTGGGCGGACTACGCTGGCGCTCCTCCCTTTGTGGCTGAGGTCCTTCGACCTAGGAGCTCGAGCCGGTTGCTGTTGAAGACGTCGATGGGTCATGTGTGGTACTTGGGAGAGCGTTTGGCTCGTCAGTGCTCTCGGAATGTCTTGACGGTTACCATCGATCCTCCTCGGACGATGTTCAGGGAGCCTTCCGAGGCTGAGAGGGAGGCTGACTTGGCAGGTGTCGGTGGCGACGCCCTCCTTCTTCCGGGCGAGGACTACTCGGCGTTCCTCTACGGGAGATTGGCGTACTGGCCGGTCGTGGTAAACATTTTCTTTTAATCCTTTTTGAAAACACGATGAATGATCATCGGTTAATGGAAACCAATTGACTTTGCAGGAGGTCGAGGCGGCGGGCATCGAGCCCCCAGAGTACTCCCGAGACCCTTGAGTACACCGACGCGATGGGGAGGACGACGATCTCCGAGTTGCGTGACTTTGGCGCGGCGGTGACGGATGCTGGCCTAGACGAGTGGCAGCATCTGATTCGGAGAGTGAGTCTCCTAACTTGTATAGTTTTGTGTAAGAACACATTTGCTTGAGTTTGTCCAATTGTTAAGAATCCTTGTTTATTAAAATGCAGGTTGCGCCATCCCGGTTCGTGGCTTTGTGGAGGGTAGCCAACTGGCTGCGAGCTACTACCATCAAGGCCCTTGTTGGCGGCCAAGGACGTCAGGTATGAAACTTCCGTTTACTTCATTTTTGAATTTTCTAACTTTCCTTATTGTTTGTTTGCTTGAAATGATTGACATGAGCCAATTGTTGCGTTTTCAGGGAGAGAGCGACCTAGAGCGAGAGCTAGCCCAGTCTTGGGAGGAGACAGCTCGCCTGCTGAGGGAGCTCGAGGTCCGTGACGCCGAGGTTGCTGCTCTTGAGGCGAGAGTTGCTGAGTTAGGCGGCGACCAACAGTAGTTTGCTTGTTGTTTTTTGGTTTTTAGCTGTACCTTGCACATTTTGTACATTTTTAGGACCCACATTTTGGACATTCGGACTTTTTTTGGGGCTCGAGCCCCCAGTTTGGTGTACGTATCCCCTCTTAGTTGTATATATGGTGGCATGAGTGCCTTTGCTGCGAGGTTGTTTTGTTTGTACCTGCAGGTTAGCTTTGAACGGGTTTGGTAGATGACGATTTATGCCGTCATGCTGCCGAAATTTACACAGAAATTCACATAGAATATACATTTGTACACATGGCCTAAATTAGCGCAAAACAACGACTCGAAAATGCAAAAAAAAAATGCAAAAATTTTGCCAGAAATGACCGGACGGTAGGGAGGGCTACCCCCTAAAAAAAAGAAAAAATAGGAAACATATAAGTTTGAAATGTAATATGGAACGGGAGTGAAATGATTACCCCAAAAAAGAAAATATAAAAAAAAAATGAAATGTATAAGTTTGAAAATGAATGAATTAAATTGGTGAAATGATTACCCAAAAAATAAAATTAAAAAGAAATGGATAAGTGTGTTAAAATGATGGAAATGTCGATATCGCCTCGAAATGCGTGACCGTGAAATTAGGAAACACGAAACATGGCAATTTGACGGATTTACCAAAATAATAACCCGTATGAATATCAAATTATTATTTGAGGAATTAGGAAAGATCCAACGCGGAAAATCACAGAAAGGAGGCTGAGGAAGAGGCGCATCAGGAGCTGCGTCCCTTTGAAGAGGCGCAGCAAGTGCTGCGCCTGTTCCCCAGTGTATCTGTCCTGACGGATTTTAGGAAACAACTTTTAGTATAAATAGAGACGTCAAGGGAGGTTTTATTCACATAATTCTTCCGTCTTTCCTTTGTCTTATTACATAAAGCTCCCAAAATAAGCATACATCATGAATACTCTCGAAATTCGTCTGAAGGAGTGGAAAAATGAGTTCTCTAATGTGGAGAAACACGATATGGGTGCCTACAATTTTGGATCACTCTTGAGTTTGAAGCTGATCAAGGTGGTCGAACCGTTCCTGGATGCTTGTCTTGATTATTGGGACCCGAATTATCACGTATTTGCCTTCCCCGGAGGCGACATTTGCCCATTTCCTGAAGAAATTGCTGCGGTTGGTGGTTGGGACCCGAAACATTTGCCTGCTATGCCCTCTACTTCCCAAGGATATAAGAATAAGTTCAGAGATTTGCTTAGGTTGACAAGAGCTGAGGTTGACCGTCTTGTGACCTCAAAGGGAGTGCGAATGTTGGACTTCATTGATCGATTAATAAACAGGGCAGATCCCACTATCTTTTATGTTGCCAGGCGAAGGGCATTCGGGTTTTGCCTACTACATGTATATGTCCTTCAAGGGTATGTGGATGAGGATTTGAGAGGTGATCCTCGTTACCTGAGCCTAATTGAGCAAATGGAGCTGCGCAGGAGCCCAGCTTGCCTGTGTTTAGGAGAGATAATTTTGGGGTTAGATAATAGGAAAGCCAATCGCGACCTTCCTTATTTGGGGTCCCATTATTTTGTAGGTAAAAGAATATAATTCTCTTCTTTTTTGTTTTTGTTTTCGTTTTCTTTTTTTCTTTTTTGTTTCTTTTTTTTTCGTTTGTTTTTTTCGTTTTTTTTTTTTCATTTTTTTTTTTCGTTTCTAATACCTGCTTTTGCGTAGGTCTGGCTTATGGAGCGACTTCGATTGATAGAGCCCCCAGTTAATGTTTCTACTTATCATGCTCGCTCAATTGCAATGAGGAATAGGCTCTACATGGTGGACTTCACTCGAGTCTGCAATTATTGGGAAAACAAACTGAAGAGTGATGATGACCCCTTGATTAGATAGAATGTACTATGGTGGCATCTCAAATATGTCACTGGAGTATCATCCTTGGATCCTACCCGATCTGTGCGCATTCTTGGCTTGGAGTTTATGATATGCATCTTCCCAGAGAGGTTGATGAGGCAGGTCGTATTGAAGCAAATGATTCCGAAGCTTGACACTGTCCCGCAGACTGCCGTGGCGCTTACTACTGAGAGTCAAAGAGAATGGGCCATCAAATGGGCTCAAAGAAATATGTGGTTCTTTAACTCTTCTGTTAGTGCTCTATGGGTGTCAGATTCCTATCTGCGGTGGAGGAAAGCTACTACTCCGGAGGAGCGTGAGAGATTAAGGAAGCGCGAGCCTGTTGATTACAAGGTTCGCGATATAGAAAAGGAGAAAGAGAAGCATCTGACTGAGGGAGAGGAAGAAGCTGGGTTTCGAGTTGTGCATCCTTCGAAGAAACCGAAGACTTCTCCTGCCGTGGAAAAGGTGGTTGACAAAAATGGCAAGGTTAGACCACGAGAGAGACCGTTGGTGATTAGGTCTGAAGTGGCGCAAGAGCGTCCGGTTCGAGGTCGAGACAAGAAATTTGATAAAAATGACAAAAGCAAAGGGAAAATGGAAGAATAGCCTAAGTCTTTATTATTATTTATTATTATTATTATTGTAATAAGAAGGTGGGGTTTTTAGAATCCTAGCCTATATTTTTTTTAGCATTATTTTTATTATATGGCATATTATTATTTAAAAGAAATGAAATAAAAGAGGTTATTGGTTATGAAACCGTTATGATTTTCTTTTATTATTCTTGTCGAATTTCAAATGCAATTGCAAATGTCCTACTATTTACATTTAAAATTAAAATAATTAATGGGTTGTATCCTGTGAAGGATTGCCTACGTATTCATATGAAAAATGAAATCAAACCCTTGCGCGTAGTTCAAGTAAATGTAAAAGAATAATTGTTCTAAGCAAGAGCTTGTAGTGAACTAGAAAATAAGCATGAGCTTTTTACTTACTCTTAAAATGCAATTCAGTTTATTTGATGATATGAGTATGACAAATTGTCAAAATGCAAGAGCAAGGTGACATTAGCTTATTTTAGCTTGGCCAGGGGCCGTTTATTTCGTGCCACAGGAGAGACACGTGAGGTTACGCGAGGCGCGTTTTTGCTCCTATTCTAGGCATAGTAACGTTTTAGTTGGTCGAGGTTTGTCGGGTTGGCAAATTCATTCCCATCTAAGTCTGTGATCCTAACCGCACCCCCTGGGAGTATGGACTTGACTAGAAATGGCCCGGCCCAATTGGGTTTGAATTTTCCCGTGGATCGACAGGTAAAAGAGCTATAATTGACTTGAGGACCAAGTCTCCTTCTTTGATGTTCCTTGGCCTAACCCTTTTGTTGAAGGCTCGTTTGATACGTGCCTAATATGTTTGCACATTATGTAATGTACGTAGTCTACGTTCATCCAGGAGGATGAGTTCTTCATATCTATCCCTCTTTCAATCGGCTTCTGGGATTTGACTTTCGAGTAAAATACGCAAGGATGGTATTTCTAGCTCGACTGGTTGTACAACTTCCATGCCGTAGGTCAAATAGAAAGGGGTGGCCCCAGTGGGTGTCCTAACATATGTACGGTATCCCCATAAAGCAAAAGGTATCTTGCTTGGCCAATCTCGATAGTTGTCAATCATTTTCTTGAGAATTGTGACAACGTTCTTGTTTGCCGCCTCTACCGGGCCATTAGTTTGTGGTCTATTTGGCGAGGAGTGGTGATGCTTGATTTTGTACTTGGCTAGCAATTGCTCAGTCTCAGCTTGGAAATGTGATCCATTGTCACTAATGATCTCATGTGGGCAGCCGTATCGACATATGATGTTGTTTTGTATGAACTTTGCTATATTCTTGGCTGTGAGACTAGTGTAGGAAGACGCTTCTACCCATTTGGTGAAATAATCAATTGCCACTAAGATGAAACGGTGACCTCCTGTTCCGGCTGGAGTGATCTTTCCGATGATATCAATTCCCCAAGCAGAAAATGGCCAGGGAGATGTCATGGTGTAAAGCAGTGAAGGAGGGACATGTTGCACATTCCCGAAGATTTGACAATTGTGGCAATGTCTGACATATTTGATGCAAACGAATTCCATTGTGGTCCAATAATATCCCAAACGTGTGATTTTCTTTGCCATCATGGGTCCACTCATATGAGGACCGCATTCTCCATCATGGACTTCTTCCATCACTTTCCGTGCATGTGAATGATCAAGACAGCGTAGGATTACACCAAGAGGTGTTCTTTTGTATAACTCTCCTTGCATGTGAATGTATTGGGAAGCTAGTAAGCGTATAGCGTGTTGTCTCCTTTTGTCCATATCCGGTGGATAGGTGCCGTTGAGTTTGAAGTTTAGGATTGCTTGGAACCAAGGTTCCTCTGTGACTTCCTCTTCATCATTGATTTGGTGCACATAAGCTGGCTGTGACCGTCGTTCGATGCATAAAGGCATTTCTATCATGCTATCCGGCATATTAATCAAAGATGCAAGTTTTGCAAGAGCATCTTCAAATTGATTCTCCTCTCGAGGTAGGTGTAGGTAGGTTACTTGATCGAAGAATTGGGCAACTTGGTCTATTCTGGCTTGATAAGGTGCTAAGCTTTCACTTCGAATTTTCCAAGATCCCGTAATTTGGTTGATGATCAAAGATGAATCTCCATGTACTCGAAGATTCTTGATGCCTAAACCTACTGCTGCTTGTAATCCAATGAGACAAGCTTTGTATTCTGCAGCGTTATTTGTCACCGCGAAGTCGAGTTTGACAGAGATTGGTGTATGCTCGCCTTCAGGAGAAATGAGCAACACTCCTATTCCAAATCCTCTTAAGTTCTATGCTCCATCGAAGTAAAGGTCCCAGGAGTCTACATCGGTTTGGAGTATATCCTCATCCGGAAACGACCAGGTGTCTATTGTTTGTGAATCATTGATGGGATTTTCTGCGAAGAACTCGGCAACGGCGCGCCCTTTTATGACTTTCAGAGGTACATACTTGAGGTCGAACTCTGAGAGCATCAAAGTCCGTCTTGCTAGGCGTCCATTGAGAACGGGTTTATCGAAGAGGTATTTGACAGGATCCATTTTGGAGTATATTTTGACGGAGTAGCTAAGCATGTAATGGCGTAGCTTCTTCGTTGCCCACACAAGAGCGAGGCATGTCTTTTCGAGTGATGTATATTTGCACTCGTACTCCAAGAACTTCTTACTAAGGTAGTAGATATCTCTTTCTTCTTTTCCTACGGTTTGAGCTAGCATGGCGCTCATGGCTGTTTCAGTTACCATGATATATAAACCAAGAGGTTGATCTCGCTTGGGTGGCATGAGCACTGGCGGTTTGGCTAGTATCTCCTTGATTCGGTCGAAAGCCTTCTGACAGTCATCATCCCACATGGTGTGATCTGTTTTCTTTAGCTTTTTGAAGATAGGTTCACAGATCATGGTGAGTTTCGATATGAATCGACTTATGTATTTCACCTTACCTAGGAATCCTCTAACTTATTTCTCCGTTTGAGGTTGCGGTATTTCGATTAGAGCTTTGATCTTGGAAGGGTCTATTTCTATTCCTCGTTGGCTAACAACGTATCCTAGGAGTTTACCAGATGTTACTCCGAATGCGCATTTCTGAGGATTGAGTCTCATGTTGTACTTTCGTAGCCTTGAGAAGAATTTGCGAAGGTTCCCAATGTGTCCTTCTCTATCCTTGGACTTGACAATCATATCATCTACGTATACCTCAACTTCTTTATGCATCATGTCATGTAAGAGCGGAGTTGAGGTGCGTTGGTATGTATCTCCGGCATTGATTAACCCAAACGGCATGACCGTGTAGCAATAGGTGCCCCATTGAGTGACAAAGGCGGTCTTATGCATATCTTCTATGGCCATCTTGATTTGGTTATATCCTGTGTATCCATCCATGAAGGACAATAGCGCATGATCTACCGTATTATCCACCAATATGTCGATATGTGGTAGAGGAAAGTCATCTTTAGGACTATGTTAGCTACCCAGTCTGAGTACTCGAAAACTTTGATGAACCCGGCTTTGAATTGCTTATCGACTTCTTCTTTGATCTTGAGAGCCCATTCTGTCCTCATTCGACGAAGCCTCTGCTTTACGGGTTTGAAACCTGGTTTGATTCGGATTCTATGCTCTGCGATGTCCCTGTCGATCCCTGGCATGTCTTTGTAGGACCAAGCAAAAACGTCTTTGAACTCGTGTAGGAGATCTATGAAACTGGCCCTTTCGGTAGAGCTCAAGGTCGTCCCTATCCTAAGTTCTTGGGGTTCTAGTTCGGTTCCTACGTTGATGGGTTCAGTATTTTCTATTACTGGTCCCCCTTCCCCCTCTTATAGTATTTCTTTAGCTATATAGGGAGGTATTTCGATAAAGTCTGGGTCTGGGTCATCCTCAGTATCATCGTAAACAGAATTGCACTCAAAATAACACGAAGAGTAAGCAGAACCTGATTTATTCATATTAAAGTTTGAGAAAAGTTGAAACAAAGAAGCCATCTGATCTGTAGTCAGTGGCGGTAAAGGGACAGCCGTTGGGACATTTCCCGAACTACACACTACTAGATGCTAAGCTAGGAGAAACAAGGGAATGGGAATGACGACAGAGGAGACTCTCTAGGAACTTCTCTGACTCCGACTCGACTCCGACTTCTGACTCGAATTCATCGTCTTCTGGTTCTCCTTTGAACATCTCTCCTTCTCCAGTGGTGAGCTTGAAAAGTCTTCCTTGGTTGTTTGTCCACTTGATCGACTTTCTCCATCCTTTCTGCTGGTTTGCGTTAGTTTCTGTGATTAGCGCGGTAAGGTTGAAGTGATCGTCTTGAAGTATCATGGTAATGATCTCATCCTGCACGGCTCTAACAAATCGATCTTCTCTAAATAATAGACTAACAGCTTGTTCGTCTAAGCAAGGAGCTTGACGAGTCTTGACGGTAGGAACCGTTTCTGGAGGAATGAAGTAGCAATCGTGAAAGATCTCGATTCCTGCTAGCTTCCTTTCAAGATAGTGCCAAGGTTCGGGAAATCCGTGAAAGAGTTCTTGACTTCCTTCCCTAACGAAGTATCCATTTAGGGTAGGGAGGTAGGGTCGCATTTGGATTCCCACATTCTTACGGTTTTGAACTTGAGCAAGCATCTCGAGAACTTCCTCTTTAGTGGGTTTATATCCTAATCCAAGTGATATTCTTTGTGAGTTGCCTTCTTTGTAAGGTGCAAAGGTGTTTCTTCAGATAGGATTCAAAGGCATTCCCGGGAAGTATCCCTGGGATTTGAGTTTGTGGTTGACCACCAAGTTGGAGTAGGGATTGAAGTATAAGGGTGCCAACTCACTTTCTATGACATTTATGTTATGGAAGCCCCCAAGTTCATATACTGGATCCGCAAGGACTTGATTACTTAACTTCTTTTCGATTATTGCTTTGATGGGTGACGAAGTGATCGTCACCACTTTACCATTTAGTGGGATTTTGATTTTCTGGTGGAGGGTGGACGTTACCGCTTTGGAAGCGTGAATCCAAGGTCTTCCCAGAAGTATGTTAAAGGATGCTTCAATGTCCACTATTTGGAAGTTAAACTTTCGTTCAATCGGCCATGTGGCTATGGTTAGGTTAACAAGTCCTACTACCTTTCGTCGTGTACCATCATATGTGCGAACACCTTGGTTGGTAGAGGTCCAATCCGACTCTTTCATGCCCAATTTATATGCCGTTTTCAAGGGTATGACATTGACTGCGGAGCCATCATCTACCAAAGTCATTGGCACATTCTTCTTTAAGCAAATGACGGTGATATAAAGAACCAAGTTATGACTAGCACCAAAGGTTGGCAAATCCTCATCCGAGAAAGTAATAGGATTACTTAGCTTTGGTGATTCTTGGAAGACCAAGTTGACCACGTCATCGGGTGTGGATTTATGTGCCACATTTAGTTTGGCCAAGGCTTGCAGTAAAGCTTGGCGATGTGGGAATGAGCTTGCCACTAGTTGCCAGACTGAAAGATCGGCCTTTGTCTTCTGTAATTGCTTTAGCAAATGGTCAGTAGAGTCATCTTTATTATCATTTGGTGTGACAACGTTGGTTGGACCATTTGTCACGGGACCATTTTGAGAAGTACTTTGGTATGGACGTTCCGAACGAGTAACGTGATCCACATCTTGATCTTCACTATTTTGGACTATCTCTTCACTGACTTTGACTAGATAGTGTTCAGTAAGATACTCATCTTCATCATCATCGGCCCATACTCCATTGATAGTAGCAAGCTCCCTCATCCTTATGATTTCGGCTTCCAATTGAATAATTTGGTCGACTAGTTCATCAACCATGGCTACTACTTCTTGCATCGTAGTGTTTTGAGAGAAAATTAATGGCGCACGTTCCTTAGGTGATGCGTTTGGATCACGTAGGGTTGCCACTACATTCTCTAGTTCCATGACTTGCCTATTCACACTTTTTGCCCTTGCGATGAAATCGATTATGGTAGGGGAAATGGTAGAGTAATTCCCTTCATTCTCTATTGCATAGATTTCATCTTCGAGTGGAGAAATGAGGTATGAACAATCTATGGTAGATTCTTCACTTGTAATCACTAGAATTCCAAGAGGATTCTGAGTGTTATTGGGCTTACCTCCAGGCGGTATTGGTAGGCGACCGTGTTCAATCATGTCTTGAAATACATTTTTCAACTTGTAGCATTTTTCCGTGTCATGTCCCTTACCCCTATGATATTCGCAGTATGAATTCTCATCCCAGAATTTGGATTTCTTTTCTGGTTCGGGTGTGGGGCCCGTGGGTTGAAGCTTACCTTGTTTCATCAACCTTTTTAGAGCGTTGGAATATGTGTCCCCAATATTTGTGAATTTCCTTGGTGGGGGTACTCTTCTTAGATGGCTCGAGAAGGTTAACTTCATCAGTCTTGCTAGTAGAGCCGTAAGAACGACTTGTTGAGCCTTGATATCCACGACCTACCGTTTTAGACAAGAGCCCTTTACGGATGTCATCTTCGATCCTTGTTCCCAGTACGGTTAAGTCTTTGAAGGTCTTGATGTTTTGGTACCTCAAATGACTCGCATAGATGGGCTTTAGATTGTCCACGAATTTCTCCACGAGGGTAGCTTCATCTGGACGTTCAACAAGTTGAGTACTAGTCTTCCTCCACCTACTTAGGAAGTCGGTGAAACCTTCTTTGTCATTTTGGGTAAGAACCTCTAAAGTGCGCATGTTGACTTGAATTTCAGCATTATCCGCATATTGCTTGGCAAACTCAATTGCGGCATCGTCCCAGGTAGCGATCTTCTTATACTCTAAAGAATAGAACCATTGTCTTGGGATGGTGTCAAGAGATGAAGGAAAGATCCTTAAGAACATCTCAGGTTTAATGCCTTTGATAGACATGTAATCCTTGAAAGCACGGATATGGTTCAAAGGGTTTTCATGCCCTTTGAATTTAAGAATATCCGTCATGTTGAAGTTGGTTGGCAACTTGGAGCTCACGACCTCATATTTGCGATTATTTTCCCTATAAATTTCATCCCCTTTGAGATACATCAATTGTTCCTCCAAGTATTAGAGTCGTTTCTCAGCTGCAGTCATACCTACAGGAGGGTTTTCGTCCCCGAAGTTATTCACGAATTCATCAGACACTTCACTTTCTCGAGGAGGCATCCTCGTTTCCACGGCATATATTCGGCCCTCGATTGTGTCGAGGCGATCATACACTTGATCTTCAGTGACTTGGAGACGAGCTAGTGCGACTAGTATTTGATCATTACCAATCGGGGGTTGGTTGTTGCTCATGTCACTTGTTTCAGGCATCTTGAAAACTGGATAAGAGATCGACGACGAATCAAAACATGATCGACCATTCTAGCACACTTACTCGGAAAATGTTTTGACTTGTGAAGTGGGTGTGTGCCACTTGTGTCAAGTGAGTTTTGAGGAAATGACAAATTTTGAAAAATGTTGGTCTTAGTCAGTTGTAGTGTAGTTGTAGGAGTAGACTCTAAGTGAGGTTTTGAAATGGGCTTTGAGGCCCGAATTTTGACTCGACAATTGGACAGAGTTTCGACTAGTTTTGCACTAATGTTGGACCTATGTTTCGAAAATTTTACATTTTAAAATGGATTTTGATTTTACAAAAATCTTCATGGTTTTGTTTAGAAATGGTGATCACATATGGTACAAGCATTTATACAGGCATTATAACGGGATGCTGAGTGCATTTAGAAGGGTTTTGGTTTAAAGGGTGGGTTGCCATACCGAACAATCAAACTCGAAGTCTGTGGAGAGGCTCGTACCAAACAAGAGTAAGGCCGATTCCTAGTCCATTTCCTCAAGTAGTGAAAGTCCTTGATACAAACAAGAGTAAGTACCATGGTATGGATGACGTCAATCGCTATCCATCCTTGGGCCAAAATAAGAATTAGGACCGTTTAGACAGGACGATTGGTCGAATGGGATGGGTTGGGCCTAGGAAGGCCGAATGAAACGATCTAGGAAGACCAAGTTATTAAAAAAAACCGACAATTGTCTTGTACAAACTATTCCCTAACCTTGTTCAAGTTTCACCCTTTTGGCTACTTGTAAGTGTATTATCCCCAGCGGAGTCGCCAAACTGTGGACGCGGGCCTACGGGGGGCGAAAAACGAAGCAAGCTTTTCTTTTGTTTGCATTTGTGGAGTCGCCACCAATTTATTGTGGAAAATTGGAAACCGTTCGAATACTTCGTGCCATGTCAAGACACAAAGTAGTGACATGAACACCAAGAACTCGTTACCCTTAGCATTCTATGTCTAGAATGACTCCCGTGGATGCCAATGAACACGGATGTTCACAGAGATCTGGAGTAAGGGGTGAGAGTACGTATTAGGAATCTCTTTTCATCGTACACCTAATCCCGCCCGCCTTGATAGCGGCCTCTACTAATGATTGGGAAAATTATCTATAATCGATATGTTGTCGATTTATATGCATGCAATGCAACATCCAACGTTTTAATCCTAACATGTGAGAATTAGTACTAAGTCGGTGAGACACGTTGTTTAGCATACAATTGGGTCAAAGTAGAAATTAAGATTGATTACATGTGAAGGCATACAAGCAATGCGATAAAAGAAATACAATAAAAATACAATGAATAATAATTACAATAATTACATCGGATTTAATGATTTATGTCGAAAATACATTTAAAACGGATGGTTTTTAGAAAAGAAAGAATAAATAAATAAACGACAGATTAAGGGTGATAATACGAGTAATAGTTAATTAAATACGTAATTAATAAACTAGGTAAGGGCAAAAACGGGAGTTCAGAGACATAAATCAACCAGGAACAGGCGCAACAGAGCCGCGTCCCTTGGAAGAGGCGCAGCAGTCGCTGCGTCTGTTCCTTAGCTCAGTTCTGGTTGTGAAGCCGGAACTGCAAATCGTTAATGCTAATTGATGATTTTAATGCTTGATTATATTATTTGACTCGGATAAAAGTGATTTATAGATTATTTACATGTGAATGAGGTCATAAAAACAATAAAACATGGATAAAATCAATTAGAACTAATTATTTACAAGATTAATTATGAGAATTAATAATACAAGTTAAACAAATTAATCAAATTAATTAGGTTAAACAGGTTATTAATGACGAATTAATGATGGTGACGATAAATAACAGATGAAAAATATATCAATGATGAATTCCAGAGACCCAATATGGATGAATCGAACCTCTAAAAACTCGAATTGATTTTAATGACGAAAACCCGCAAATATGAATTATAAGGGATTTAAGTCGGGAATTAAAAGATGATAAACTAATAATGAATTACATGTTAGAATTATCATGCTTAAATTATTATGCTAAAAGAAATATGAAACAATCGAAAACAAAGCAAAAACAATAAGACGAACAAGAGACGAAGGAAGAAGAAAGGAAGCAGGAACTGCGGCAACCTCACGAAGGGGCGCAGCAGGTGCTGCGTCCCTTCGAAGAGGCGCAGCAGTTGCTGCGTCCTTTCTCGACGTTTGTCTCCTGATAATCCGTAAAAAGGATTTAAAACAAGGTTTTACAAATCGGCTTTAAGAGTATTTTCGACATAAATCTTACAATTGTGATTACAATAATAAAGAACGATAATAAAAGAAGGATTTACACCCTCAGACTTACATGTTTGACGAAACGAGATGAACTAAGTTAACGTTTAGTGATGCTCGACTCGAACGTACGACGAAAGTGCCCTCTAGGAGGAATTAAACAGATTGATTAAGTTGATTGATGTGGAGTTGCTCAAATTGGTCGGTCATGCAAAACGAGGCGGGTACTCAGAAAGATCCGAGCTTACGTGGTCGAAAGTTCAAGCACGTAGACGCCAAAAAGTAAGAACGTGGTCTAGAATGCAAAGGGAGAAGAGAAGGGCGGATACTCGCGTCAGAAATATGAGAGACCGAAGGTCTCTATTTAAACTAATCACACGAAGGAAGTAGGGTTTTCGGAGAAACTTTGGAAGTGAATCTCGAAAAGATATGAAAAATACGCAGAAAAGGACTGAGGAAGAGGCGCGGCAGGCACTGCGTCCCTTGGAAGAGGCGCATGTAACACCCCCTCATACCAAGGTGCCTTACCAGGACCACCCTACCATGAAAGTGCGTTACCATCTCGGTTTCCCGAGGTTAGTATATATCAAAGCGTCTGAATTGAGCATTATTATTAAAGTAATGTAAAATGCAAAGTTTACAAGATCCAAAACCAATTACTGTCTAACGAAATACAACTTCAAAGTCTTAACATTAAAGGAAAACTCGCTAAGACTCAGACGGTGATGCTATGACTCGTGGTGGCAAATCTCCCAAGATAATCCCCAAGCTCTCACTAGCAAAACCTGTCAAGCCTGCTCACCATCCCCGAATGGATCACCGCAGATTCCACAAACAACAACGGGTCGATATTATTCAACTAATAAGACAAACAAATGCAATAATCGTCTGATCATCACCAATTCCCAATCATCCAAGCTCACATAGTAACCGACTACATACCAAAGTGTGTAGCCCTGCCAGATTACCCATCGCAACAGGTAATCCTCGCCGCCAGTGGGTGACCGCAGCCGATCCCACCTAGTCCAGCTCCTCAACGAGCGACAACGATCCCTGTCCCTTAATGTGCAAATCCCCTCCCGTGGCGGGTTCCACGGAGGGCGAACTAGGGTGTGAAGCCACTCCCGCAAGTGACTCCACCACAATCACAATCACATGACATCACAAATCATCTCAATCCCCTCACACCAACACTCACACAACAATCTCCATACTACGATGATCAACAGACAACGATAATTACAACAACATGTCATGTAAAGCACAGTAAACTGAGTAGGGAAACCCTACCTTAGCAATCAACAGCAGTATGCAACACGAACAATCAAAAAGGCTCCTCTACGAAGTCTTCTCCTATACAACGATCATGCAACACGATTACACTTTGTACAATTCCCAAAATATTCTTCTCATATAAATGTACAGTAACTCACAAAAGTACAAATAATCACGAAGATAGAACTTACCAACAATTAACGAGAACTTATACGCAAGAACCACGACGATTATCCACACAAAGACGCTACGAAATGCTTAAGAGAAGGATTAGGGAATGATTTGGGTGTGATTAGGGTAACGTAGAAATAATAAAGCTTTTGAAATGATATTAGAAACTGACGCGGTTGTATAAAATACCCTAAACATTCCCTAATCAAACCGTCGAAATAACACTCCGCCAAACCGGACACTCGGTTGAGTAAGTGCATACTCGGCCGAGTGTCCAATACTCGGTCGAGTATTCACTATACTCGGCCGAGTATTCCTCGGCAGAACCAAAATAACACATAACCAGAGCACTACTCGGCCGAGTAGGCTCTACTCGGTCGAGTAGTCACCAAGGAAAATCCGTAGTGTTACAATCTTTCCCCCTAAAAAGAACTTCGTCCCGAAGTTCACACTCTACTATACAAGCAAGCACAACACTACGTCACAAGACTATACCAATTACATAAGACAACTCCAAGGAACTATACAAGCACCAAAACAAGTTACCACAAAATCATTTCCCGACTCGAACCAAACAAAGAAAAACAAAACAAAACACCATCGCGACGATCTCCTACCCCTCTAAAAAGACAACGGTTACGTCCCCCGTAACCAAACATACCTGATCAAAAAGGTTAGGAAAACGTTCTCGCATAGCTTCCTCAGGTTCACATGTGGCTTCCTCCACATTATGATTAGACCAAAGGACCTTGAGTAAGACCGTCTCACCATTCCGGGTCTTACGAACCTTGCGATCAAGAATCTCCTTAGGAATCTCGGCATAGGACAAGGATTCATCAAGTTCGATGTTCTCCATCTCGAGGATGTGCGACGGATCACTCACATATTTCCGGAGTTGAGACACATGAAAAACATTGTGCACTCTATCCAAAGCTGGTGGTAAAGCTAACCTGTAGGCTACCTCGTCAACACGGTCCAAAATTTCATAAGGACCTATAAACTTTTGGCTTAGCTTACCCTTTTTCCCAAACCTCATAACACCTCGCATAGGTGACACTTTCAAAAGCACCTTGTCACCTACCGCAAACTCAATGTCCCTGCGGTGTAAGTCGGTGTAGCTCTTCCGCGATCTTGAGTCGCTCTCATCTTTTGGCAAATCAACTGGATTTGCTCAACCATATCTTGAACCAATTGTGGCCCTAAAACCACTGCCTCGGAACTATCATCCCAACAAACTGGACTTCGGCATTTTCGGCCATACAAAGCTTCAAAAGGTGCCATCCCAATGCTTGTATGATAACTATTATTGTATGAAAACTCAATCAAATCAAGTCTGTCTTCCCAACTGCCCCCAAAGTCCATAACACATGCCCTTAGCATGTCTTCTAAGGTCTTGATGGTCCGTTCGTCTCGACCATCGGTTGCCGGATGAAAAGCTGTACTCATTTTCAACGTTGTACCCATCAACTCTTGCAGTTCTTGCCAAAACTTTGATATGAACCTCGCATCGCGATCAGAAACGATATCTTTCGGTATACCATGTAACCGCACCACATGCTTTCTGTAACCCAATGCCAGCTGCATCTTAGACCAAGTATCCTTCATGGGAACGAAATGGGCTGACTTGGTCAACCGATCCACAATCACCCAAATCATGTTGTTACCTTGTTGTGACCTAGGTAACCCCACAATAAAGTCCATGGAGACGACTCCCACTTCCACTCGGCACCTCAAAGACTGAATCTTACCTTGGGGTCTCCTTTGTTCACCTTTGACCCTTTGGCAGGTCAAACATCTAGCCACAAACTCAGCTACATCCCTCTTTATATTCGGCCACCAAAAAGTCTTCTTAAGGTCTCTCAAAGCTTGTCACCACCCGGTGAATCGAATAAGGAGTGCAATGAGCCTCGACATAATCATTCTCCTTAACTCGCATCGTCAGAACACACCATCTCCCATCAAAACGAACACTCCCATCCGGATGTATAGAGAACCCGGAAGCGCTCCACTCTCTACCTTTGACTTCCACTCCTGGATCTTAGGATCAAGCTCTTGCTTACTTTTGATGTTTTCATACAACTCGGCTCGACCGTCAAATCCCGATGGTATCCCCCTCTCGAATCATAAAGATCCCCAAACTAGACATCTCATCTCTCAACTTCAAAGAAGGACATAGTGTACATAGCGAATGAACGCTCTTCCTACTCAATGCATCTGCGACAACATTAGCTTTACCCTCGTGATAGATGATCTCCATATCATAATCTCCAATCAGCTCCATCCACCGCCTCTGTCGCATGTTAAGCTCCTTCTGAGTGTAGATATACTTTAGACTCTTATGATCAGAGAACACCTTAAAAGTTGCGCCATAAAGGTAGTGCCTCCAAATCTTAAGAGCGAACACAACTGCACCCAGCTCCAGATCATGAGTAGGGTAGTTCTCCTCATTTGCTTCACCGCCTCGAAGCATAAGCTATCACTCTCCCTCTCTGCATCAAGACACAACCAAGACCGTTCTTTGAAGCGTCGGTATAGACCTCAAAGTTCTCACAACCCTCTCGGCAAGGCTAGGATAGGAGCCGTGGTCAAGCGTTCCTTTAAGGTCCAAACGCCGTTTCACAACTCTCATCCCAAACGAATCTAACTTCCTTCCTCATCAAGGATGTCATAGGCCGCGCTATGGTAGAGAAATCTTTCACAAATCTCCTGTAGTAGCCGGCAAGGCCTAAGAAACTCCGAATCTCAGCAACATTCTTCGGCGATTCCCACTTGGTAACGACCTCAATCTTACTAGGATCCACAGATACCCCCTGCTTAGATATTACATGACCCAGAAAAGCCACTTCCTCTAACCAGAACTCACACTTGGACAACTTAGCATAGAGCTGATTTTCTCTCAAGGTCTGCAGAACTATCCTCAGGTGCTCTTCATGCTCTTCCTTAGTCTTAGAATAAACTAGGATATCGTCGATGAAAACAACCACAAACCTATCCAAAAACGGTGTGAAGATCCGGTTCATCAAATCCATAAAAGCTGCTGGCGCATTGGTCAACCCAAAAGGCATCACCACGTACTCGTAGTGACCATAACGAGATCGGAATGCTTGTTTTAGGAATATCCTCATCTCGCTATCCTCACCGGTGATACCCCGACCTCGCATCAATCTTAGAGAACACACCGGCTCCACTTAGGTACCGATCGAACAAATCATCAATCCTCGGCAACGAATACTTATTCTTCACCGTGACCCGATTGAGCTCTCTCGTAATCAATGCACGAGTCTCATACTCCCATCTTTCTTCTTTACAAAAGAACGGAGCTCCCACGGTGACACACTAGGCCTGATATAACCCTTGCCTAACAACTCATGTATCTGCTTCTTCAACTCAGCCAACTCTTTAGGTGCCATACGATAAGGTGCTTTAGATATAGGACCCGTTCCCGGCTTAAGCTCCACGCTGCAATCGACATCCCTCTTGGGAGGCAAACTCGGTATTTCCTCGAAAGACATCTTCGAATTCTTTCACCACGGAAATCTCGGAAGTCGTCGGCGGCTCTACTCTTGATCTCTCACATGACAAAGAATTAAGGGACACTTCTTCCTTAAACATGACTTTAAGGTCATAACTGCTATAAACCTACACTTAGGCTTTACCACAAACCCTCTATAGGACACCCTAACACCCTTGGGACCCTTTAAAGACACTCTCTTTTGTCTACAATCTATCCTGGCATCATACCTACCTAGCCAATCCATCCCGACAATCACCTCAAACCCATCCTTAGGAAACTCTAACAGTCTCACGGTAAATCTACCCCTCCAATCACCATAGATATACCCTTATATAACTTGAGACACGACACGACTCCCCGAAGGTATGAACACATCATCTTTTACAACCTCAAACTTTCCCAAACCCATAGACACAAAGATGACTTTTAGACACAAAAGAATGTATAGCCCCTAATCAAACAAAACAAAGGACGGTACATTATTAACAAGAAAGGTACCCCAGAACTACATGAGCATCATCTTGTGCTTCCTGCTTGTCCATCATGAAGAGCTTTCCACTATTTTTCTGTCCTCCACCCCCGAATCAAGCATTGGAGGTACTTGGCTTAGCCGCCGAATCCTGGGTGACACTGTTATTCTGGCGCTGATAAGATCCACCACCACCGCGGTTGTAACCGCCCTGGTTACCCTGTCCACCTCTGTTGCCCCATGAACCTCCCGGTCGGTTGCTAGCAAAACTCGAGTCGGCCCCGAGAGAAATTTCCGATCGAGCTCCCGAACCATTGCCGGCTTGTAGCTCGTGCATTCCCGCCTTTGTGGCCTATCCCACCACAAATTGAAACACGTAAGGTTGGTGTTGTCACTTACAGCCCGACCTCCATTCTTTCCCCAGCCACGAGAACCTCCAGAGAAACCAACTCCACTAGAAAAAGCCTTAGCATGGTTGAAATTCCCTTTCTTGTTGGTTGGGCGATTGTTATTCCCGCTATCACCTTCCTCTTTTTCTCGTAGAAAGATCCTCTCCTCGATCTCCCTTGAGAGATCCACCATTCTCTCAAACTTGACCCGCTCTCGTATACACTTCCTTGAGGTCGTAGCAACCCCACCGCATACGACTCACGATCTTAGCAGATAAACCCCTCTCAAAACGGAGAGCCAAACCTCTTTGCCCGAGCCGCATATCCTCCACATAACGAGATAGCTCCAAAATCGATGATAGTAATCGCGGATCGTCATCTCCTCGGTCATGGTGAAAGAATCAAAGTCGGATCTCATCTTGTGTCGGATATGCTCCGCACAAATCGCTCTCTCTCATAGCACTCTTCAACCTGCACCACGGAATAGCCCCTTCCGCCTGGTAGTAAGCTCTAGCATCATCCTTGACGTTCTCCCACCAAACTGCAGCTTCTCCTCTTAGGTAGTACACTACCTGCTCAACAATCATGTCCTCGGGGCACTTAACCATTTCCATGAGAGCTTCAATCTCACGGTGCCACTTCTCGAGCAGCTTTGGTTCACCTACCCCGTCATATGTGGGAGGGTGGAAACGAGCAATGTTGATGCTAAGCTGGGTTGCATCCATCGTCTTCTCGTTCCCTTTTCCCACATTTTTGAGAGCTTCAAGGAGAGCCTCTTGTTGCTCAATCATGCGAGCAACCTCATCAAGAGTCATCTCTGAAGCTTGGATCTCATGCGGAGTTCTTTTGGGCGGCATTTTGAGCTGATAAGAATGAAAGAAACGTAAACACATGCTCAAAATTTAACACTCTTCCGCCATAAGAACACTCGGCCGAGTATACATCATACTCGGTCGAGTAAAGATAACTCGGTCGAGTATCCTCCCAGATACTCGGTCGAGTATCGACTCCAGAGGCAAACGCCAAAACACAAAAACAACACTCGCTCGAGTGTAACAACACTCGGCCGAGTGAACACTACTCGGTCGAGTATACATTCATACTCGGTCGAGTTATCACAAACAGTAGCGACTGCTACTTTCCATCAAACAACACTCGGTCGAGTTCTTGGCTACTCGGCCGAGTACTCCATACTCGGTCGAGTACCGCCCGCTCGGCCGAGGATTACGCTATAAACAAGTTTACAGATTACGATTCCCCTATCATGCTCACTATTCCCGCAAGAAATACTTAAGGACTTAAAACCATGTTATAATCACGTCGATGCAATGCATATATTAAAACTTTAATACCATATTGTAACCATATCAGCATCCAATTTGCACATATGCTAAATCCAACGTTGAAATCACAACCCGTTTCATCTACTACTCCTCCCATCACAACAATTATGAACTTCATCACACATATATGCAACTATCGACTTTTACCAACATGTATCTTCACATACGTGCACATACAAAGCCTAGTTCTCATCACACTCCCCATGTTACCGCTCGAGTTAGTAAGGGCCAATGTGCGACTCCGGGACGTCTCCCGAGTCTTTGCGGTAGCTCCAAACAACTCTCCCCGGGTTCATTTTATTTAGACTCCCTAGGTTCATTAAATTCATTTGTTTAGGTGCCGGAATCTTCGGCTCTGATACCACTTTGTAACACCCCCTCATACCAAGGTGCCTTACCAGGACCACCCTACCATGAAAGTGCGTTACCATCTCGGTTTCCCGAGGTTAGTATATATCAAAGCGTCTGAATTGAGCATTATTATTAAAGTAATGTAAAATGCAAAGTTTACAAGATCCAAAACCAAATACTGTCTAACGAAATACAACTTCAAAGTCTTAACATTAAAGGAAAACTCGCTAAGACTCAGACGGTGATGCTATGACTCGTGGTGGCAAATCTCCCAAGATAATCCCCAAGCTCTCACTAGCAAAACCTGTCAAGCCTGCTCACCATCCCCGAATGGATCACCGCAGATTCCACAAACAACAACGGGGTCAGTATTATTCAACTAATAAGACTAACAAATGCAATAATCGTCTGATCATCACCAATTCCCAATCATCCAAGCTCACATAGTAACCGACTACACACCAAAGTGTGTAGCCCTGCCAGATTACCCATCGCAACAGGTAATCCTCGCCGCCAGTGGGTGACCGCAGCCGATCCCACCTAGTCCAGCTCCTCAACGAGCGACAACGATCCCTGTCCCTTAATGTGCACATCCCCTCCCGTGGCGGGTTCCACGGAGGGCGAACTAGGATGTGAAGCCACTCCCGCAAGTGACTCCACCACAATCACAATCACATGACATCACAGTCATCTCAATCCCCTCGCACCAACACTGTCACAACAATCTCCATACTACGATGATCAACAGACAACGATAATTACAACAACATGTCATGTAAAGCACAGTAAACTGAGTAGGGAAACCCTACCTTAGCAATCAACAGCAGTATGCAACACGAACAATCAAAAAGGCTCCTATACGAAGTCTTCTCCTATACAACGATCATGCAACACGATTACACTTTGTACAATTCCCAAAATCTTCTTCTCATATAAATGTACAGTAACTCACAAAAGTACAAATAATAACGAAGATAGAACTTACCAACAGTGCAACGAGAACTTATACGCAAGAACCACGACGATTATCCACACAAAGACACTACGAAATGCTTAAGAGAAGGATTAGGGAATGATTTGGGTGTGATTAGGGTAACGTAGAAATGATAAAGCTTTTGAAATGATATTAGAAACTGACGCGGTTGTATAAAATACCCTAAACATTCCCTAATCAAACCGTCGAAATAACACTCCGCCAAACCGGACACTCGGTCGAGTAAGTGCATACTCGGCCGAGTGTCCAATACTCGGTCGAGTATTCACTATACTCGGCCGAGTATTCCTCGGCAGAACCAAAATAACACATAACCAGAGCACTACTCGGCCGAGTAGGCTCTACTCGGTCGAGTAGTCACCAAGGAAAATCCGTAGTGTTACAGCGCAGCACTTGCTGCGTCCTTTCCTCAGTGGTTTCCTCCTGCGGAAGAAAGATTTCCGTGTTTTTATTATGGAAAAGTGGATTAATCTCGTTTCCTTAATATTTTGTGTGAATATTACGGGAGATATTTAACAAAGATTAAAGATTGGAAAATATGGAATAGAAATATCCGGAACATTCCAGAACATTCTGACTCGGCATTTTAAACGGTTATTAGAAAATGAAGACGATTTTTGATCCGGACTCCAAATGTACTCTAATTACTGTCAAAACGACCGTATCGGCGCGTAGATGACAATTAAGAGGTAGACATAAGTGTTTGAGCGATCACTTGACGATAAACTTACGAACTGTCACAAATCGTTCCGTATACCAAACATGCGGCCCAATCATCACCGGGTGGTTTGCGGGAGGTGCAGAAATGAGGTATCTACACCTAGCCATAATTTTGGCCCGGCCCAGGCACGGTTAATCAAGCTTTCGGGCGTGTCGTGCCGGCCCGCTTTTGTCACCCGCCTCCCCCGTGTCACGCCCTTGGCCCGGGCAAAGTCGGGTCGGGCTCGTGTCGGATTCGTGCCGCCCGTCGTGCTTCGGGTATTTGTAATGGTTTTTTTAGTTATTTACCCCTAAAACCGTCGTGCCTGGGCCATCGTGTCTGGGCACGATTTTTTTTGGAATTTCGGCGTCGCGGCCCACCTCTTACCGGTTCGTGTCTGACCTGGGCCACCTCGTTTCTTTACCGTACCGGATTTGTGTTGCCCGCTTTGGCCTGGCTCAAAATGCCTACTCTAATAGAGGTACCGTGGGCGAGAGCGGGCACCAAACCTAATTTAGTTAATAATGATGCAATGCCTTATTGCATTATAGACTTACTAGTGTAGATCCCGCATATTTGAGGTATATAAAGAGGTTTTGTTTTTAGTTATTATTTAAGTATTTTAAATTGATAAGCCATTAAATTGTCATATTTTCCATATACCCCATTGTATTTCGTTATGAGCAAAAATGAATTATACATGAACTAATCAAGAGAATTTACTAAAGTTATAAAATATGTTTAATGATTTTTTTCTTTAACATAAAACTAATTATTACAAATAATAATTTTTCTCAAATTATGTTAAATGATTTTTTTTTTGGACGAAGCTAATAATATCAGTTCAAAGTTTTGTTTTATACAAATTGTGTCAAGTCATTTTCTAATACTCCCTCCAATTTCCTATTATCTTCCCTCTTTCTTTTTTCACACAAGTTTGATTATCTTCCCCCTTTCCTTTTTTGGTAAATTTCATTCATTTTTTTATTATTTTCTCTCTCCTAAAAATCAACAACTCCCACTACGTTATTCATTATTAATTCTTTATTATTTTCTCTCTCCTATAAACTTTACAATTTACAATATTTACCAATACTTTATTTCTCTTTCTCATTTTTTGTGCCCAAAAGAAAGGGGAAGATATTAGGAAATTGGAGGGAGTATATAATAATACATAATACTCCCTCTCATCCACTCTTTTCTTCCTCTTTGAGGTGGACACGGAGATTAAGGGTGAGAAGTATAATATTGATAAAGATATGGGTGGGGTTTGGTAATTGGGGAGAGGTATGAATAATTAGGATTAAATATTAATAAAGGAGATGGGTGGGGTTTGGTTATTGGAGAGAGGTATGAATAATTAGAATTAAATATTAATAAAGGATATGGTGGGGTTTGATGAGTGGAGAGAAGTAAGAGTATAATATTAATAAAAACTTTCTCAAAAAGGAAATGGGAAGAAAACCTGAATAATCCGTTTTAGGAAATAGGGAAGAAAAGAGTGGATGGGAGGGAGTATAAATTTAGAAATTTACGGTTTATAAAGTTATAGTGAATTTATTATCTTATTTTAATTAAAATATTATAATTTAGATTTTAAAGAAAATATTATTATTTTGATTTTAAAGAAAATATTATTATTTGATTAAAAGATTATATTTTGATGAAATAATAATAATTTAAAGAAAGAAGTATTTTTATTTCCTTCTTTAGCTTGATGCCTTTTAGAGGAAAAACTTTGAAAAGTCTTATTCTCTTAATATATAAGAGGATTCTACACTAAAATTATCGTTCATAATTGAATAAATTTGTGCATTTTGGGAAGTCGTAAAGAGTTAACAATAGAAAGAATTTGGTTTAATGATTTTTTTCAGTCAGGATAGACATATGGAAAGTCAGATATAAAACTAATCTAATATAAAGTAAGTAAAAAACGTGCTATAAAAATAAATTACATAAATTTTAAATAGCCATTTTATTTTACCAAATGTGATTATAACCTTAGATAACAAAACCAAAATAGGAAATCTTTTGCTTCAAATTGCTAGGAACCAGCTTGCAACATGACTATTCTTCCTGCGTTAACTACAACTACGTAGAAGTCCATGCAACATAAATTAAAAAATAAATAAAGGATAGGGTCGGTCATTGACTTACAAGTCAGACCGACTATCATTTTTTCATCCCTTTTATCCAGGTACTTTCCCATAGTCTGATTGTTGGTTCCTCTTTCCTTTTCGATGTTAGTTGGGTGTTGGATGCCCTTTTCTTTTTTTGGTAAGTTGTGTGTGGTCCAAATTCAATTTCATGTGGGGTAGAGTATTTTGTGTGGTTCAAATTTATTTTCTTAATTTTGGTGTCCAAAAGGAAGGGAACCAACAATTAGACTAGGAGAGAGTATTATTTAACACGTCATAAGCTTATCTGTCACAGGCTTATGACAGATATTATCCGTCGTATCATATGAGAACTTGTGTTTTTCCAGCTATATAATAGCAAGCAACTACCCATGAAGCATAATTACGTAGTAGTATATAACATTATCTAATGTCTTGCAACTCAAAATGCAGGATAGCAAAAACTTTAACGTGTTTATTGGATCTAATTACATTTCACAAGAAATACCTAATCTTAATCATGCTCATAAGTATCATACTATCTTCACCTTCATGACCACAATTCTTATTAATTTGATTCAACTTAAGTATCAAGGAGTCCAGTTAAGCTCTCCTTTCGAGACCAACCCAATCACACTTACGGCCGCTGTGCTCTGCTTCTTCCTCTATTGCTTCTTGTACCATCATGCTCGATTCCAGGGGCGTCTCAAAACAAATAGAGGCCCGGTGCACAGAGAAAAAATGAGGCCCCAAATATGAATATACAAGGGTACTATACTTCGATTTTTGTATTGAATTTAATCAATAAGGCTTATAAATTAGGTGTTCAAAACCGGAGGCCCGGTTCCTCCGCCCGTGGTTGCACGGGGTGTTAGACGCCCCTGCTCGATTCATATCGAGCATTAACGTTTGTGGTCTCGGTCTGAATCGAGAAATGAGGATGACTTGTGGTTCATTAGCTTTAGCATGTCTAGGGTCACTACTCTTGCCTGGCTCGAAGCAAAACACTGTTCTTCGTGCATTGTTCGCAAGTATAGGAGTGTTGACCTTGTCGCGTTGCGCTCGGGTCTGCTGGAAAAGAGCGAGTAGAAGGAACTTGCTTCCTGTACACTTGAAAGAAGGACGGTTCCATGCTACCTACCAAGTACAAGGAACGTCTTGTTTTTATGCTGTTTTGGTATACTTTGAGCAATAGACGCCAAAGTAAGGGTTTTGATAAAATGCTCAATCCATAAACTATTTTACAATACAATTATACAACAACTAAACCTGTCGAACCGGTTGGGTCAATATAGTTCCAAATTGGTACTTCGGGTCAAAATACAGTATGGGATATATAGATTCAATTCCGTTAGTTATGGATAATGTATGAATTATGATCATCATCTTATTAGATATGATGCTCATATATCTAAATACAACTACTTAACAGTGAATATATGTGTATCGATCATGTTTCTCTGTAATGATTACTTATCTTGTTTAACAACTATTACGTGATGAACATAAGATTTCTCAACGACTATTATAAACGATTGATTTTCGAATATGGTGTTGAGAATAAAAATAATTTTAATTTTAGCCTGGGGTTTAACTTAATTTTCAATATGGTGTTCATGTAGGTTTGGATTACCTTCCAAACCAACATAAACACCATATTGGGAAAGGGGAATTAAGTTTTAGTCAAACTTTCGAATTGGAAAGACATTACTTTTCATTAAATATTTTCTCTGTTTTTCATTTCATAAGATTTTATTTAATTAATAATGGTTCATTAATCAATTTCTTTAAATGTTGGTCATAATGAAACATAATTAAAAAATTATGTATTAGTGTGCTACAAAATATATATGCAAAATATTTAAAATGATTATTAAAACTATGTAAATAATATTTTATAAGTTTACATGAAACAATAAATAATCCGTAATGTAGAAAATATGGAAAGACATAAAAAGAAAAAAAAATGATTTTTTTTATGTAAAGTAATGTATTATTATTAATAACTTTGTCTTTCAACACATCATTTAAAAAATACCAAAAAGAATTATAATGAAAAATAAAATTATTTTAATTTAAAGGTTTGTTTAAAACTTAATTCCCAATATGGTGTTGTTATGTTCTTGATTTTTTGGTTTGGAAGTTAAACCAAACCTACATGAACACCATGTTAGGAATTAAGTTATAGCCGAGCCTAAAATGAGAATTATTTATATTATCAACACCATAATCGGAAATCACTCATTATAAATGGTTAGAGATCAAAGGGAGCTTAAAGGGATAACCTGTATAAAAAAGAGTTAAATAATGAAAAATTAAAATATCCACGGAAAACTAGGGAAACCTTACGTAGGACATATGTTAGAACCAATCGGACCACCCTGTGTCACCATCATTTTATATTATAATATAGTCCGCTTTGAGCCAAGCCTGCATTAATTTATTTTTGAACTCCTAACTAAAAAATCTCATAATAATGGAATGCTGGTTAATTTATAAACAAGCTAAGACTTCGTCTCTTAGGCAATTGTTTTCTTTTTGGTGAAAAGGTACCTTAAATAAAAGTCACAAAAGTTATAAATAGAGTTTTAGGCGGGAGCTCAATACAAGCCACCAAGTCAATAATACAAAGATTCAAAAGGAAAATGGTCACATTGTCCCACCGAAAAATCCTATTAGCATTGGCAATGTCTTTCCTAGAATGTTTAGCAATAGTGTTGCCAATGACATTGGCGCATCTTGGTTTAAAAGTGTTATATATTGAGTATGTACGAAAAAGGAATTGACAATAAAACTGCACCGAATCGACTCCGCTTTCCTAATAGAATAATTCGACCCTTAACAGTGTCTGGGTATAATCGAACTTTCTACTGAGATAAGACGGTGCCCTCTGATAAATGATGAACAATAGAGAAATTAAGGAAATGAGATTTGTATTAATGCTTAATTAAAAGTTGATTATAAGATTAAAGAGATATTAGAAGAACATAAATTATATGAAGGATTGATGCTAATCTAATTAGTACAATGGGGTATTTATAGTGGGGATTAGGTACATAAATTAGGGTTACTAAGGGCTTAAATGACGATTAAGACCCTTAAGAAAAGTTGAGGAAATACTCCTCTCGAAGAAAGATGCTAGTCTCCTTTTTGCTAGTCTTTCAGAAATATGCGCATCCCGAGTGGAACAAGGAGGAGACGTGCTGTACTGGATGACAATCCGAGCGGCCAAGGGGTCGGGACGAGCGGATTGTGGTGGTGGAAGACGAACGGACAGAGCGGTGGGACGCTCGGATTGTGGAGGTGTTGGACGAGCGTCCCGAGGCTGCGACGGGCGGATTCTTGTCCATCAAGCTTTCTTCCTCTTTTCTTGTTTTCTTCTTCCAACAATCCTCAAGGATCTTGTCGGAGATGCAAGGATCTTTTTCATCATTGCCCATCTACTACATTATTTACATAGGCCTTATAGTCTTGTCTTCACTTTGATGCTTGGTCATTAGATTCGATCAATTTAGCTCCATTTTGCCATGAAAATGCAAGGTTTGCACTCCTCTCCTACCAAGGAAACAAAACCTCAAAGAATATGCAAAACAAAGGACTAAAGATAGTAAATGACCCAATTATGCACTAAAATGCATAGGAACGAGGCTAATTCGGGGACTAAATATGCTCAAATATTGGTCACATCAGTAACAGTATTCAGGACCGTTGTTAAAATAAAACACAAATGAAGAACGAGTAAACGAATTGCAGCGGAATTTAAAGTAACGAGAGATAAACACAACGATTTTTGAATTGGTTCGGCCAACGCTCTAAGGGCCTACGTCCAATCTTCTTTTTATTAATTACTTAAGTGATCTACTCTGGCTACTTAAAACCCTTACAATAAAAAGGACCAACAACCCACTACAGTTGCGACAAGAGTTCAAAGACTACTCCGTCTAAGAACTCGACACTCTAACTTAGAATGTTTACAAGATCAAGTTTCCTCAAACTGATTTCTTAGAAGAATTGAGGAGGACAACTTATGAGATCAAACGATTCTAGGTGAGAGAACATAATATTTAAAGCAACAGTAGAACAGACTGTTCTCACTTGAAGACTTAGAAATATTTTGAAAACAAATAAAAAGCTTAAAACTCTTGAAAATGATTTTGCAAATTCAAATCAATTTCTCAGAAAAAGTCTTAGAAAATAATGAGGAATAATTCTCCTTTTATATAGGGGAAGAACTAGGGTTAGAAGTCAAAACTTTTGATGCAAGACAAATGGTTTTGACCTTCCCAAGTTATTCACTCAAAAGATCACCTTTCCAAAAGATAAAAGAGGAAAAGAAGCGTTGTAATCATCCAAAAGGGTTTTTGAAATTCAGTCACAAGGCAAATTAGACAATCAAAAGAAGACGCTTTGAAAGATCAATTTTGGAAAGAAACAAATTTTTCTTTCCAAAAATCATTATAAAATGTTTTGCTATTTTGAGAAATACCCTTTTAAAAGATGCCTTTGGTATGTATTCTTTTCTTCATAAAAAACATTTCATTATATTCAAAGTATTCAGAAATGTAAACTTCTTATAAAAGAAGTCAATATTTGAAAGCTCAAGTATCTTAAAAACGAGACTTCTTTATTTCTTCAAGTGACTCAGACTTGAGCAACAGTCTTGCTTACTGTTACACAGATAAGCATACCGTTGCTTAGTACCATATTCCTTTACCCTTACATTAATGACACAATTACAACACAAGTCTTGGGCAGCATTCTATCAACCTTTCTTGACTTGCACATCGATTAATTTCTTGTTTAAGGAGGTGGTAAAATTCCTGAAATGGCACACTAAGAAAGATAATTAAAATGAGCATGCCGTCACTACCAATTAGGTCCTAACAGGTATGTTATCTAGGATAAGAATTTAGTCAACTAAGAGGTCAATTAAACTGTCTCTAATGTAGCTACTTCAACTTTGCCACTTTGGTCTCTATTATTGTCGCAAAAGTAGCTACATCACATTTGGTAGCTAAAATTAGTATCCAATTCCGTAGCAAATTTAGCGACAAGACTATTGGCTACGGACCATATTCAGTCGAAAATTCCGTCTCTATTTGTAATTAGCTACCGAAATCAAGTGGTTTGCTACTGAAATATCTGTAGCTAATTGGCTTTCACCTTTTAGTCTTATGCCCTTTTGATCTAAGTATAACATGTGGTCGATATCATTAAATTTACTGTTGAGATCTCTTCCCATATGTGTGTCAAAGGCATTGTCCCACATCGGTAGAATAATAGTGAATAGGCTAGCTTATAAGTTAGTGGGCTACTCCTCCTATCACCAATTGGTTTTAGGATGGAACATCACTTGCTTATGGACCGGTCTCATGCACCTATTTCTATAAGCCCGCTGCGGAGGACTCAACATTTACTCTAATCAATTGTCGTACGCGTTACTAGTCTTAACCCGGCCGATGATAATCCTAATTTGCGATACTAATTAATTAACTCTGATTAGTAAATCAATTAACGAGATTCAAGAAAACAATTAATCGACAGTTTATGCAATATTGCAATCAATTAATTAAACAATCCCCTTCTAACATCCTAAATCCTCCTTTACCCTAGATTAAAGATTTAACTACTCATACTAAAAACTAACAGCAATTATATTAAAGGATGGCAATAACTATTGGCATGTGGAAGAAGAAGAACAATCAATTGAAGAAAGGGGACTTGAATTAACAATAAACAAAGTAAAAGAGTAATTATTACCAAACTTGCAAAAGTAAATAAACAAAGTTGTAGATCTGAATAATTGAGTAGCAAAACTAATTCTAAGATTTTTCTAGGAGTTTTAATCATTAAAATGCGTCTTCTAATAATTGTGTTCGAGTTTGATATATATACTAACAATATAACTAAATAAAACCGAGATTAGGAAACTTGGAAAGTCATTAGACATAGGTGTGCTCGACCGAGCAAGGGGTTATGCTCGATCAAGCATGACATCACCCCGACTCAACCGAGCAAAGTGGCTGCTCGATCGAGCGTACTCAAAATAGCTCAATTCTTCACGTTTTCCTTCTTCATTCTTCGTTATACTTTCTCGATTCTCATGCCCATCTTCTAACGCTTCGTCTTGCCAACTCGGCATTGCTCCGTATCATCCAAATATACTCCAAATGCATACAATCTGCATTAAAACACAAAATGGCGGAAGTATCGACATACTAACATAAACGGCATCAAAATGGACTAAAGTAGCATGAAAACCGTCTTAAACATAGCTACGGGGAGGCATAAACATGTATATAAATACGACTCATCAATTTAGATAGGGTGGTTTGGCGTTTTGTTAATCGTGATTCTTCTCGTATCGCACACAATCTAGCTCATATTTCTAATATAGTAGTTGGTAGGAAAGTTTGGGAATGTTGCTTTCCGGGATTTGTTGAGAATATTGAATTGAATGGTCGGAATGTTATAAGTTAATCCCGATTATTGGACTTTCAAAAAAAGGGAAAAAGAAAAAAAGAAATGCGTGTAACGAAGAAAGAATCAATTAACGGTGTTGTGGTCAGCTTACGTTGTACACTGTAGGCATTATGCAATTAAAGAGCTTGCTCTTTTAGTGTTGTGGAGTTGTGGTCAGCTTACATTTTGGAATCAGCGGCCACATCGGCCGTTTATCAATTTTTCTCTTTTAATGTTGAGCTCAGCTTACGTTATTAGACCCCAACTTTTCTTCCTTCCATCAGGTTGGAGTTGGATTGTGACTACGTCGGCGACGGTACATGTCCAAAAAAAGAAGGTTCGCATGTTGTAGGTCAATGATCCTTTCTCTAGTCTAGCTATAAATCACAAATAACATTATACCTCCAGTGGTATAATAGTATCATACAATCAAGTTATATCTTATCGAGCTTATGTGTAATTTTTTTGAGCTTTCTTAAAGTTAATTTTTTTTATGTTTAAGTGAGTGATTTCAGAAATTTTATGGTATAGCTCGACTTCTTTAAAACAAAACTCGAAAACTTTATTATATAGCTCGGGTTCTAAAGCATACAACTGGATACAACTAGTTGTAGGATCTAGTAACTGACTATAAATACCATCCATCTTTGCACCATCAACAATACTCTTTTCCGTATTTCTAACTTATACTCCGTATTAAGTACGAAGTACATTTTTATTGTAAAGCGGTAATACGTGAAATTAATAGCGTCACCAGGTCACTCAATTTGAGTTCCCTCGGGGATATTTTGGCAAATTTTTCTAATTTTTATATTTTTTTTGTTTTGTTTTAGAAAATGTTAAAAATTAATATGACTAACTGATAAGAGTAAAATTGAAAGTTTATTTTTCTTCTTTGTTGCTCATTGCCTAAAGTACTACTCCAGTAGGCAGTAACTATGTTTTCTGGTTACAAAGATCAAGAAGACGGGATTAAAAAAGAAAAAAGGAAAAAACTTCCACCCCTTTAAATTTTGCTGGGTAGAGATAGTCTGGGTGGGGCTGGGTACAAAACCTAGTAATAAATGAATGGAAAATGAGATGGCGACACCGGGTGTTACCCAAATTCGGTAACACCGAGGGTATTTTGGTAAATAAATAGCTAAATTAGTTTCCCTCCTTCGTATTTGAATTTCAATTTGTATATTCTTTCTATGGGCAATTAGGTAATTATGCATTTATAAATTATGCACCAATAATCAAAATATTAAATTATTTACTGATTACATCAATAATTAATGAAAATCCAATTTGTAACCTAACAATATAGGATTCCAAAACACAAGAACACTATTAGTTTACACGATGGTCTTGGATAATCAACTGCCAAATTGATGAATAATGACAATTAAGCAAAGCCAGATGATCAATTCGTCATAACCAATGAATGATACGCAATGAAATTTTACAAATCAATTTGGCCATTTATTCTAACATAGTCACATCAACTTGAATCTAGAAAATTGTCATCAATATGCATGCAAATTACCTAAAACACAATTACCAGTCTGGCGTCGGGCAACATAAATGCATTCCAGTGTTAAAATGGTTTGCGTTTCCGATTGTGTTAGACAATATTTTTTGTCAAACTATGGACAACATAAAAAATGATTCCGCAATTGATAAGTTGTCTTCAACCACTATTGTCTCAATAGCTAATTGTTCGAGGTTTGAGATTTATAGTTGTTGGTGGCTTGAAGTTCTTCAGATTAGTAATTAGGGATCTAGTTTATAATTTTGATTGAAATTACTTTTTTATCCTTTTTGTTTTGGCGCAAAAATGAAAAAGACAAAGTCATTTTTCATTTAAAATTATTATTTTAATTATGGTGTTACTGACATCAGTAACACCTGGTGTCGCCCTAGCACTTCCCTAAATGAATTAGGGAAAATTAATTAGATAATTTTGTTTACATTTTCACCCCTTTGAATTTTTCTTTAGTAATTATAAATGAACTTTTTAATTGATAATTTAAATCATTATTTAATCTGATGGTACAGATGGTACTAAGTTTTGTGCCATCGAATAACGCCCTATTATCTATTATCTATCATCTAATTTAAAGTAGGTGGAACTATGAACATTAACCGACAAAGGAGTGTAAAATTTGTGGAGCTAAGTATAATGAAAGGACCTGAAATATCAAGAAAGGTAGAAATGAGGACCTAAAATACTAATGCGTAGCTATAAGGACCTCGTTGATACTCCGTCAAACTTGCCGTTATCTTATCTTCTTTTTTTCTTTAAAACAAACAAATTCTTTGTCTACAAGAATTTGCCACATGTTAATATGATTTAAATATGCAGATCAATTTGCTCCATGCTTGTTTTCGCAAATCAGCTAGTATCTGTCTATAGCTAAAAACGGGTTAAATAGCTTGAAAGTTGTGATATTTTTGGCCCTCACCACCCCATTTGTTACTTGTCCTATTAAGAATGTGGTATTATATTTGGCCCGTCTTTAGTTATAGACGAATATATGCCCTCTATAATGAAATTTTATATTCGCAAATTATTTCTCTTTCTATATCTATTACACAATTCATTTATGGTTTCATAAATTGGTTATGAGGCAGGTGGTAATTGGTTGTTTCGGCCGGGTTTAGGTTGGATTGCCTACATTCAGGTCGAGTTCAGTATGCTTATGTTTTTGTTTTATAAATTAATATTTTTTATTCTCCAACTTATTTACCGTCAAACATTGTCATCCGAAAAGCAAATGAAAAGAAAGTAGGGAAATGGAGGGAATATAGTAAAAGTTAGTGGAAAGCTGATGTGACAGAGTTTATTTTATAAAAGTCGTTCAATTTAATTTGGTTTTGTCGCCTTAACTTCCGCTTTTCTCGGGTCAAAATTTGACGGATCTACTCTAAGGTGAAGGTGGAGGCAAACAGACTCATACGAAGTAAAAACAGGCAAAATGGAATTTTTGGTAAATAATACTCTCTCCATTTATATGTTCAAAGCATCTTGCTTGTGACGGACACTATCCGTCACAAGCTTGTGATGGATAATGCTCCACTCACAATAAGGCAAGTGGGAGGCAAGTGGGGAGGAAATGGAGCATCCTATGGATAATGTCACTTGCATATTGTGAGAGGGACACTATCCGTTTTCAGCTTGTGACGGATAGTGCCCGTCTTCAATGAAAATTTGTGTTATATGTTTTCTTCCCATTTTATTAAAACATTTCTCACATATATTAAAGAAATGAGAAAAAAACAGATAAATGGAAGGAGTACTTATTTTTCTAATAACTTGTTCCACGTAGGGAGTGTGACGTCTTGAAGACTTGGCCTATAGACGTTATCACGGCCGTTTGTTGTTGGTCCTCAAAACTCCCTAAAGAAAGTTGAGGTCCTTATATCTCCAAAATGCAGTAATTTGGATCCTTGTACTATAGTTTACTCAAAATTTGTGTGAGGAGCAAAGAATGAATCAAAACTAAAAACAAAAACAAATTCTTATTTCAGACCGTCATATTCGTCTAAAATTGTCAGACGGATACCATTTTTTCTCACAAAAAACCCATTTAGGGTGTGAGTGGGAAAACACATGAGGGTGTCCCACCACCCATGTGCTTCTCATTTGTGAGAAGTCTTATTGCGGTCTGAAATAATGCGGTCTGAAGCAAGACGGACTGAAAAACAAAAGCATCTCTCTTTTGGTGTTTTGGTCGAGTCCGTCTTATTATAGACGTACACTATCCGTCTATAGCTATAGACGGATAGTGTCCCTCTCACAAACAATAGTGAATACAGAAAAATTTCTTTCCGGGGTCCGGATTAATATTTAAAATCTATATACACATAAAAAAGTTATAAATTTATTTTTTTAGCCTGAAAATTAGACAAAATACGCAAAAAAAATTCTGTTTCCGTTGTCCGCACACCCCGGAAGACCCTTAGTAGATCCGCCACTGCTCACAAATTAAAGTGGGTAATGCAACCACCCACTTGCACTACCCACTTTAATTTGTGAGAAGACATTATCCGTTTATAACTATAGACGGATAATGTCTATAGACGGATAATGTCCGTCTATAATGAGAATTTTTTTTGGTTTTGGTCAGCCTACGTTATACTTCGAAGACATAATCCAATTTATTAGCGAAAATATCCGCCTTTTAATCTTTTATGAGCTTACGTATTGGAATTAGCGGGCCACATCGACCCTTTATCAACTTTGATCTTTTGACGTTGAGCTCAGCTTACGTTATTGGACCCCACTGATATTTGTATACTCAATGTCTAGTGCTGTGATACCGTCGTAGAGTACCAAAGATAAATTTATAATCTAAACTACTAATATAGCTAGTGGCAGTCAGGGTCGAACCACAGAGAGGCGATGCAATTAATAGCTGTCTAATTTTAGTCTAAAGTAACACATGTGTGGGGGTTTGTTTTGAACAATTCTATGACTAAAGGCAACAAAATTAAAACTAAACTAAAATAAATAAATGAGTGATGAAAGAAATTGGATGAAATCAAATATTAAAAGGATGCTAAGATGGTCGGTTCACTGTAGTTTCGGCGGCAGTAATTAGGTAAGTCTGAGATAATCACGTGAGACGGGAAAATAAGAAGTCCTCTTGGTCCATTCTTAACAGGTAGCATCTTTCGATCTAGCTACGGGTCCCTAATATCACTAGTACTGATTCTCGTCTTGAAAAGTGATATAAAAGTCTAAATTAACTTATCTCTCGATCTTATTAATTTAGTCGTCTTAACTAAGTAGTCTATTTCCCTCCCCTATCTTTCGATCTTATCGGGTCGGTCAATTCCTAAGCATTCAACTAGTCGCGTGCACTCGATTCGTCAAATATAGCAATTAAATTAAACAAGACGAAATTGATCTCACGTGAACCGGTCGATCGACCATGGTAGGCGGTCGATCGACCATGGCGCGACTCAGGCCTACAAAATTTACGTCGCCTATACTACAGGTCCCCTACATCTTAGCACGATGGGTTTCGCTACTCATACTGAAAATAACTACAGCAATAAAATTAACTAATAAAGCAAACGAATTCATACTTAAATTAACTAAATAAATAACTATCATGAAACGATAGTTCGGCTTTTGGGATATCTAACTAGCAATTCTAAACTATGAACGAATTAAAGCAGCGAAACTGAACAAAAGAACAGAAGAATACCGTAAGAAGAATTGAAGAGGAAAGATCAAAACCAAATGCGAAAAGTAAACTTTATTGACGGAGAATTAAACTAAACTAATTACACTACAGGAAAAACGCGGGAAACTGACGGAAAAATAAAGCCCATACTGACGGCCTTTCCGTCGGTATTTCAATTTACTGACGGAAATTCCGTCGAAATCGTGGTCGACTTATTTCGTCAAGAAAAATACCGTATCGACGGAATTTCCGTCAGTCTTACAAAAAACTGACGGAACTGTGACGGAAAATCCGTCTTTATTTATAGGTCAATAGTGACGGCATTTTCCGTCAAGAGTTTAGACATCGACGCGGCATTTCCGTCGGGCTTGGTTCCGACACGTGGCATTCCACGTATGTTTCTGAAATCAAATTAACAGAGGGTAGTGACGGAAATTCCGTCAGTTTTTTAATTTTACTGACGGAAATTCCGTCAGTTTTATCACTTGACTGACGGAAATTCCGTCAGTCACATGGACACGTGGCACTTTCCTCTTGAATCTGGAAAAATGGAAAGGGAAGGCAGTGACGGAAATTCCGTCGGTATTTTGAATTTACTGACGGAATTTCCGTCAGATATATTAAAAATCGGGCACTGGAAACAAGAAATTTGCCCGGCCACGATGCGTTTTTGCATCGTTTCAAATACAAATGCCGCACCACGATGCCTATTTGCATCGTTTCCAATATAAACAAAACCTCGCAAAACACATCCAATCGTCGACCGCCAAGCGGGAATCCATTTTCACGTCGACCGCTAATGCGGGAATCAATAGACAACAAAAGAGAAGGGGACGCAAATTGTTTTACATAAAAACATAGTCAAATTTGTACATTGTCTTACAAATTAAACAGAGAATTGTTTTACCATGTCTTTCATACTTACTAGACGACAATACTAACTAAACTAAAGTTCTAACCTAAAGGCTCTAACCTAAAGGCTCTAACTTAAAGGCTCTAAGTGTTTATAGGGTCAATAAAACTACCACCAATACCTCCAAACCCGTCATCACCACCCCCAAACTCATCCCGTCTATGTGGAGTAAATTGTGAACACGTGTTTGGGGGTTGAGATGCTTGCAAATCAGCCCAAGCCTTTCTCATTGCCGCCATTTCTTCAGCCTGTTCACGAACCTGTCTTTCAAGAGCAACTCGAGCGGATCGCTCATCATTCATTTGGGTGGAAAACTGTGAAATTATGCTAGGAGCATAAGATAAAGACCGTCGGCCAGCTTTGTTAGGAGGAAGATCATACCATATTTGGGCCCCTGTAGGTCATGTCCCAAACATCCGGTTCTTCTCGTCAAATCCTCCTACACCTTGTAGTAGGCCCGAATCTCGTCGGAGACTGTCCGGTGGCAATGGCGCCTCATCTCCTCTTGGAAATCACGCTGAAAAAATAGAAAATCGTCAGAAATGATATATATATACCTATCTTTATAAGAAAGAGATTATCGTTCTTTGTAATAAAAATAAATATTAAATTAAATTCAAGAATTTACCTCAACATCAGCCGCTCGAGGGTTAACCCACTCGCCCTTCTTATTTTTCTTCGTCTTCATGAACATCTTGTGGGGGTGGCCTCTTGACCACGAAATTATTATGGAAACAAGTAAAATCAAGTATATTTTTGTCAATCATATATATTAACCACTTTTTAAAAGCAATATAAACAATACTTACCAATTCCTTGAAAGCATCGGAGCAACTCTTCCGACCAAGAGTGTGGGTGCCCAATGCTTTCCCATCTTTTCCACCCGACTTCCTATTTGCCGTGTTGATTTTCGAATGTTTGGCAAAAGTAGCATCATTTGGCCTATTCCTAAGGTTCTCCAACCAAGAAACAGGCACCCACTTTGGCGGTTTCTTGTTATATTTTATTCCATTGATAAGAGTGGTAATCCGCCTCGTTACCCTCGCCTGCCACTCAGGGAATAGGATCATACCCAGGATCGATGGATCTTACATGAGTCTGTTTCAAAAAACAAGTGTGAAATTAGTTATATAAAACTTTGGAAAATTCTTATAAACTTAAGAAAATTATTATAAACTTAAGAAAATTATTATTGAAAAACATAATTACCGCAAAGTAATTCCACATCTTCCGACGCTGTGCGTTACTCACTTCACCCCACCTAGTGAAGTACTCATCTCCTGTGTTACAGGTGAATGACCAAGTAACATATTTCTTGATTGGTTCGTCATCCCACCTGAAAAACACATAAATATTTGAAATTAAAACTGTAAATGTTAAGTTTTTTTAAACTTGAGAAAAATTAACATAAACTTACCAAAAATGATCTGGCCGAGCACGGGCCTCTGAGAGAATCACCTGCATGTTCTCCTGTCTATCTGATGGAAATTCAGGATTTTCCTCATCCTCAACCTCGTCGTCCTCCCGATTCCGTTGAGATGCATTTGCCTTACTATTGCTCCCAATCATACGGCGAAAAATGTTCGGCATAATCACTGCATGTTAACAATTCAAATCGTTAGTTCAAAACAACCATTTCTGCAGGGTATATATAAACAATTGAAAAAAACACTATGGAAAACTGTGAACTAATTACCACTTGCCTCTTCTTTAATGCATTTTATTGGGTGAATTGAGAGGTTTCTTATAACCAAATCTTGAAAATTGAAACACACTATTGATGTTAAGCTAAAACGACATGTATAAAACAAAAAACCAAATAGCTTAGAACGACAAGTAATAAAAAACGGAGGGCATATTTTATTGAATGTTTAATAATTGTACAATTACAACTAGTCCTCCTCACTATCACTATCACTACAAATCAAAACAGGTTCATCACCAAAAAAAGCACTCCCACTTCTTCCTCTGATTCCTCATTTTCGTATCTAATAAGTTCTTCAACTTCATCTTCATCCCCTTCTTCTTCGACGTCTCTGTCATATTCCCCTTGACCTCTTTCCACTGTCACTTCGTATACATCTTCATCATCTGTATCTTCCAACAAAATCGGTGAAATTGAGTGATCATTCACAACCACATCTTCTTGAAAGACACTTTCTTCAATAGGAGCATCAACTTGTGATCTTGCCTTGGTTTTAAAAATCGCGGACCACCGAATACCTTGATTACCTTTCTTAATGGTTGGATAAGGAGCATAACAAACTTGATCGACTTGAAAAGCTGCCACAAATGGGTTATGTCCACGAAGTTTCTTTTTCTCGTTTACATCTACAAGTCCATAAACCTTATGGATACTAAGTCCTTGTGGGGAATTATCAAGCCAATCACATTTAAACAATATAACCCTATAAACCCTTTGCCCGGCATAATAAGAAAGCTCAATTACTTCATTTAGGGTTCCATAGTAGTCCAACCCTTCAGTTGAATTCACGAAACCCCATTGCTTAACGTAGACTTCAAACATCAACTCCTCCTTATAAGCTCGAAACTTATAGCCGTTGATGGAATACCGTCTCCAAGACTTCACCATGTTACTAGGACCCAATGCTAAAGCTATTATTAGATGATCCTTCAATCTATGAACCTATGAATAAAAAAATGTTAATTAAGTTGTTATATTTTTTTCAATATCTAATAAGAAATCTAAATGTATAGTTCAATTTCAAAGAAAATGTATCATCACTTACTTGATTTCGAACCATTTCGGAAAACTTTTCTCATGTGATGCCCAAACATCATCAGAGGATGTGACATCAGGAAAATTGATTTTGATATGTGCCTCAAATTCCCTATAAGTAGGGAAAGCATGTTTTAGTTATGTATTAATTACCTATAAATTCGATCTAATTTGATAATTAAAAAACAATTGAGTAATGATGAAGTATTAACTTACTTTTCATAAGTATCTAAAAAATCTCCACTGTTCCTTAGCACATAAAAATGAGCTTCTTCATACTCTTTCTCGCTTAAGTACCTCTTGTATACATTTTCCTATTGTAGTTCCCATGTCATCATTGAATAACTCAGGTAACTTAGATTTCAACTGGTCATCGGAATTTACACCAACATCTAAGTCTTTTGCTTTTGTGTCAATGTGATCTTCGAAATAAAAAGAACAGAAATTTGAAATTTCCTCTAACAAAAAAGCGTTGCATATTGAACCCTCCACCCGAGCTTTGTTGCCAATCTTTTTTTTTATATGATTAAGAAATCTCTCAAATGGATACATCCATCGATATTGGACAGGTCCTCCAACTTTTGCTTCATAAGGTAGGTGAAGAGGCAAATGCTCCATGGAATTGAAAAAAGACGGGGGAAATATCTTCTCTAACTTGCATATTATCTCCGCAATGTTTGACTCTAGACGTTCCATAGAATCAACTCTAATCGTAGAAGTACACAGTCTCTAAAAATTGGCTTATCTCTGTTATTGCATTCCAAGGACCTGTCGGGAGCAACTCTTTCAAGGCAACGGGGAGTAGTCGTTCCATAAAGACATGACAATCATGACTTTTCATGGAATGTAACACCATCTTTTTATGGTCAACACACCGACTCAAATCTGAAGCATAACCATCCGGGAATTTTAAGTTAGCAACCCAGTCACATAGAGCCTTTTTCTCCGCGTTTGATAAAACAAACCTAGATGATGTGGTCCATTTATAGCAAAGTTCATTAAAGTCTTCTTTACCCTTAGTGTCAAATTTAGTTTTACCTGGTACATCCATGATGGTGTTGATAAGTTGTTCAAAAAATTTTTCTCAATGTGCATAACATCCAAGTTGTGTCGAATCAAAGAACGTTTTCCAATAGGGAAGTTCCCAGAATATGCTTTGTTTCCACCAACCTTCATTCTGATCTTTCAATCTTTTCAATTCTTTATCAGAAGCATCAACTATTTTAGGCAAGTCTTTTACGGATTCCCACACTTCATCACCCGTTAGTTTCGATGCGGCTATGCGATTCTCAGTTTTTCTGTTTTTAAGAAAATGCTTACAATTGTCGCGGAAAGGATGATCATGTGTTTAAGAACTCACGGTGACAATCAAACCAACAAACCTTTTTGCTATTTTTAAGCCAAAAAGATCTATGATCATTTCCCGGACAATAAGGACAGGCACGATATCCACTTGTGGACCAACCGAAAAGCATGCCATATGCCGGAAAATCGTTGATCGTCCACATTAATGCAGCCTTTAATTGAAAATTTTGTTTCTTAGAGACATCATAGGTGTCCACGCCGGTTTCCCAAAGTTGTTTCAACTCTTTGATCAACGGTTGGAGGAAAACATCTAAATTTGTTTTCGGATTCTTAGGACCGGAACTAGCACAAATAAGAACATAAATTGTCTCTTCATGCATAACCAAGGAGGTAAGTTGTACGGAGTCACAATCACGGGCCAACAAGAGTATTTCGTCCCAAACTGCCCAAAAGGTTGAAATCCATCCGTACACAAACCTAGCCTAACATTCCGGGGTTCACTTGCAAAATCTGGATGCTCTCTATCGAAATGCTTCCACGCTTCTCCATCACTTGGATGTGCCATTGTCCCCCTTTATCTTAATCGAGAGTTTTTGTAGTGCCAACTCATCTCACCTTCTATGTGCTTGGTTGCATATAGTCGTTGTAACCTTGGCGCAAGCAGGAAATAAGTTATTGGTTTACATGGAATTCGCCTCCCACTTGAATTCTTTTTACCTTTATACCGAGATGCACGACACTTTGTACATTCTTCAAGATTAGAATTTTCCTCCCAGAAAAGCATGCATCCATTGATACATGCATCAATCTTTTCATGGGGAAGTTGGAGTCCCTTCAGAACTTTTTTAATCTCATAAAAATTGCACGCCATTTGATTTTCCTTTGGAATTATGTCACCAACGAACGACACAAAACTATTAGCGCATCTAAGAGATATGTTGTTCTCACATTTGATTGATAACAACCTAGCAAACTGCTTAAACAAACTCATATCACTTCCCTCAAACACCGGTTGTTCAACTTGCTCTAACATTTTAAAGAACGAAGAAACTTGGGGGTTCGGGGTTTCATAACGCACTTCTTCATCGTCAAGGTCATCAGGATTAAGTCGATCCTCCAAAATTTGGTCAACAGTATCACGCAATGCATTTTCCACGAACTCACGGTAAGGATTCTCACTAGCATTTGTACTAGGTAGTTTCTCACCGTGATACGTCCATACATAATAATTATCGGCGAAACCATACGACCAAAGATGAATTTGAACATCTGCTTTCCTTTAAAACCTAGGTTTTTGCATTTCTTACACGGACACCTCATTTCACCTAAATTCTTGTACTCACTACTTCCCTCCGCGAATTTAATAAACTCTTTCACCCCCTCTGCATATGCTTTCTTGGGTTTCTTTTTTTCGTCTAATCTTTCATACATCCACTGCCGTTCTAATCTTTTCATGTTATTATATATCTACACATTTATATATATCATTAAAAAAGATAATAACCTAACAACAATCAAAATCAAGCATAATAAACAATAATTTAACATTTTAACCAATATAAATATTGTATTTCTTTGAATTGGGTCCTTATCACTCCAACCTAAACCCATCAATGTACGTTTTAAGTCACTAGCAAACATGTACTTGTGATTTATTAATGAGAAAAAAAATTCGGCAGCAATTCCCATCCGTTCTCCAAATACACAATATAGAATAAATAATTACTCTACATATGCATTTAGAGAACATTAAAGGAATTGTCACCAAACTCTTTTCTCATTAACAAATCACAAGCACATGTTTACTACCTAAGTGACTTAAAACGTACAAAGACAGTCCCAAAACGGGGACTATTCAAAAATTACTCCTAGTGAGTAATTTTTGAACGGTACTAGGTCAATATGAACAATAATTTTAACAATATTAAAAACAAAACATACAACAATGACTACTTTTTCAATTAACAAAAACTAACATGATTTACTTTTCATTTTACATATCTAGTCTAATTCATATTTATTCTAATTAACATTTAACAATAATCTAATTTTTAATAATAAAATTAAATATCTATTTTAACTCAACATGCATACATTAAAAAAAAAAATTATAACTAATAATCTAAATTAACAACATACATATGTCACAACATTGGCTTCTATCCTAAGTCAACATGCATCAACACCAACCCTTTTTCAACAACAATTAAAACAATAACTAATAATCTAAATTAATTAAACTAATTAAAAAAATTAAAAGAGTAATATCAACACACTAAATATCCGTCTAATTCAATTAAAACAATAACTAATAATCTAAATTAATTAAACTAATTAAAAGGAGTAATACCTAATTAACTTGACAAAAAAAAAATGAAAAAGGAAGGATGAGAAAGTGGGAAGTGGCGGGCGGGGCGACGGCGTAGGGCGGTGCGGCGGCGACGGCGGCGGGTCGAGAGGCGGTGGGACTATTAACAAAAAAAAAAGATAAATAAGAAAAGGAGAAGGAAAAGGATGAAGGAGAAGGAAAAAGATAAAGAAAATAGAAAAAAAGATAAAGTTAATTACCTTATAGTGATGGCGACGGCGTGGTGGTGTTGGTGGTGGTGGTGGTGGCGCCGGAAGTGGAGGAGGGTGGTGGTGGTGTCGGGTTTTAAGGAGGTAAGGGGTTAAGGCGATTTTAATTGATTTGGGGGAAGTTTAGTAAAGTGAAGGAGGATTTCTTCGTGTTTGAGATAATAGAAACCACCGACGGAAATTCCGTCGCTAATTGAAATCCTGACGGAAATTCCGTCGGTAGTCTTATTATACCGACGGAAAATCCGTCACCGCTCACTTTATCGAAAAATAATGCAAGGACTTTACACGTCGCAATTAAAGTAAACCTCCGACGGAATATCCGTCGCTTTTTCAAAAACGACGAATTTCGTGGGCAAATATCGATATTCCGTCAACAAAAGTGATTTCCCCTGTGATCCAATTTAACGTGCAAAGACCATTGACGGATTTTCCGTCGGTATTGAAAAATGATTTCGATTGTACTCCAATTTAACGGAATATCCGTCACGACGGATTCTTTTTCGCGCCTTTGACTTGTGTAGACACCTCGTTTCTGCACCCCTCGCAAACCACCCGGTGATGATTGGGCCGCATGTTTGATTCGCGGAACAATTAGTGACAGTTCGTAAGATTATCGTCAAGTGATTGCTCAAATATTAAATGTCAACCTCTTAGTTGTCATCTACGTGCCGATACGGTCGTTTTGGCAGTAATTAGAGTACATTCGGAGTCCGGGTCAAAAACCGTCTCCATTTTCTGATAGCTGTTAAATCCCGAGTCAGAATGTTCTGGAATGTTCCGGATATTTCTATTCCATATTTATCAAATTTTATCTTTTGGCAAACAATATCCCGTAATATTCAAAAGATAATCGAATTAAATCCGTCCTACCATAACTTAAACACGGAAATCTTTCTTAAAAAGGAGGAAACCTCCTGGGAACAGACGCAAGCAGTCTTTGCGCCTCTTCCAAGAGACGCAGGTGGGCTGCTGCGCCTCTTCCCAGGCCCTTCTTTGCATGATTTACGTATCTTTTTTATATCTTTCCGAGATTCACTTCCAAAGAGTCTCCGAAACCCTATTCCTTCACGTGATTAGTATAAATAGGAGCCTTCGTTCCTCATATTTCTCACGCGAGTGTCCGCCCTTCTCTTCTCCCTTTGCATTCTAGACTTCGTTCTTACTAATTGGCGCCTACGTGCTTGGACTTCCGACCACGTAAGCTCGGATCTTTCCGGGTACCAGCCTCTCCGTTGCATGACCGACCAATTTGACCCACTACACTCAATCAATCTAATTAATCAACTTGTTAAATCGTTTTCCTCTCACGAGGGCACTCTTTCCTTGCATTCGCGTCGAGCATCACTAATCGATCTTCTTAGTTCTTCTCGTTCCGTCAACATGTAAGTCTGAGGGTGTATTAATCTTTCTTTTATTTATTGTATTTTAATTATTGTATAACAATTGTAAGGTTTATGTCGAAAGTACCTCATTAAAACCGATTTCAAAACCATCTTTAAAACCTGTTTTTGCGGATTTCCAGTAGACAGACGTCGAGAAAAGACGCAGCAACTGCTGCGCCTCTTCGAAGGAGCGCAGCACCTGCTGCGCCTCTTCGTGAGGCTGCCGCAGTTCCTGCTTCTTTTCTTCTTCCTCCGTCCTCTGTAATTCGTGTCAAATTAATTTCTCTTGTTTTGTTCGTCTGTTAATTCGTTCACATGATAGTTTGATAATTCATATGTATATTAACCATCACCATTAACATGTTTAAATCGTCATAAAACCGACTTAAATCCCTTATAATTCATATTTGCGGGTTTTCGTCATTAAATTCAATTCGAGTTTTAGAGGTTCAATTCGTTCATATTGAGTTTCTGGGATTCGTTGTTGATATATTTTCACCTGTTTGTTCATTAATCCGTCGTCATTCATCATGTTTAGTCTAATTCGTTTAGTTAATCGTTAGTTTAATTAATCATTCATTAACATCGACCCTTCACATAATTAATCCGTCTTATTTCCGTCTTAACCATGTTTTACTGTTTTATGACCTAATTCATATGTAAATAATCCATTAATCACTTTCATCCGAGTCTAAAAACCATAATCCATCCATTAATTTACCAATTAATATTAACGATTTGCGATTCCGCTTCACAGCCTGACTCACCCTTGAACAGACGCAAAGAATCGCGCCGCGCCTCTTTCAAAGGGCGCGATGTCTCGCTGCGCTGTTCCAGTGAATTTCGTCCCTGAACTCCTTTTCTGCCTTGACCTAGTTTAATTAGCTACGTATTAACTAACTATTATTCGTATTATCACCTTCTGACTTGTTCGTTTATTTCATTAATTTTTATTCTTTTATTCGTTTTCTCAAATTATCCGTTTTAATGGTATTTTCGACATAAATCACCTAAATCCGATGTAATTAATGTAATTTTTATTATTGCATTCATAGTTATTGTATTTCTTTCGTTCTTTGTATGTTCTCACATATAAATCAATATTAACTTCTACTTCGACCCAATTGTATGCTAATTACGTGTCAACCGACTTAGTCTAATCTTCATATGTTAGGATTAATCTATGGATGTTGCATTGCATGCATTATAACCGACGATATATCGAGTACGAATAAACTCCCTAATCATTAGTAGAGGCCGCTATCGAGGCGGGCGGGATTAGGTGTTCGATCAAAAGAGCTTCCTAATACGTACCCTCACCCCTTACTCCAGATCTCCGTGAGCACCCGTGTTCATTGGCATCCACGAGAGTCATTCTAGACATAGAATGCTAAGGGTAACGATTGCTTAGTGTTCATGTCACTACTTTGTGTCTTGACATGACATGAGGTATTCGAACGGTTCCAATTTCCCATAAAAATTGGTGGCGACTCCATACAAAATGCAAACGCTTGTTTTCGAGCCCCTTCACCAAGCGCCCCCGTGGGCGGCCCGTCCCACGCTTTGGCGACTCTGCTGGGATAAATACACTTACGTGTAGCCAAGGGTGAAACTTGAACAAGGTTAGGGAATAAGTTTGTACAAGACAATTGTCGGTTTTCATAACTCGGTCTTCCTAGACCGTTTAATTCGGCCTTCCTAGGCCCAACCCAACCCATTCGACCAATCGTCCCGTCTAAACGGTCCTAATTCTTATTTGGGCCTAAGGATGGATAGCGATTGACGTCATCCATACCATGATGCTTACTCTTGTTTGTATCAAGGGCCTTCACTACTTGAGGAAATGGACTAGGAATCGGCCTTACTCTTGTTTGGCACGAGCCTCTCCACAGACTTCGGGTTTAATGGTTCGGTATGGCAACCTACCCTTTAAACCAAAACCCTTCTAAATGCACTCAGCATCCCGTTATAATGCTTGTATAAATATGTAAACCTTACGTGATCACCATTTCAAAACAAAATCATGACGAATTTTCAAAAAATCAAAACCCAAATTTCAATCAAGAATTTCGAAATAGGGCCTTTAATTAGTACAAAATCCGGTCAAAACTCTGTCCGTTTGTCGTGTCAAAATTCGGGCCACAAGCCCATTTCAAACCTCACTTCGAGTCCACTCCTACAACTACACTACAGTTGACTAGGACACACATTTTCAAAGACCTTGTCTTTCTTCAAAACTCACTCAACACAAGTGGCACACACCCACTTCACGAGTCAAAATTTTTCCTCTTTTAGCAAGTGTGATAGAAAGGTCGATCGTGTTTTGATTCGTCGCCGATCTCTTATCCAGTTTCCAAGATGCCCGGATCAAGTGATGATACGAACCTCCAAAGAAATTCAAGAAAGTAATGATCGAATCCTAGCCGCGCTAGCCCAAATGCAAGTTACCCAAAACCAAACCTATGACCGCCTCGAGCTCATCGAAGGCCGTATCTTTGACGTAGAGGGAAGGTTGCCTCCCATTAAAGGTGAAGTACTACAATTTTCCGACGACGAGTCTAAAGATGAGAATCCAATCATAGGGACAACCGCAGCTGAGAAAAGACTCCAATACCTAGAGGAGCAATTGATGTACCTTAAGGGGGATGACATTTACAGGGAGAATAATCGTAAGTATGAAGCCGTCAATTCCAAATTGCCCACTAACTTCAGCATGACGGATATCCCTAAGTTTAAAGGACATGAGAACCCTTTGAACCACATCCGTGCCTTCAAGGATTACATGTCTATCAAAGGCATCAAACCCGAGATGTTCTTAAGGATCTTTCCTTCATCTCTCGACACCATCCCAAAGCAATGGTTCTACACTTTAGACCACAAAAAGGTCGCTACTTGGGAAGATGCCGCGATCGAATTCTCAAAGCAATACGCGGATAATGCCGAGATCCAAGTCAATATGCGCACTCTAGAGGTTCTTACCCAGAATGACAAGGAAGGATTCACCGACTTTCTAAGTAGGTGGAGGAAGACTAGTACTCAACTAGTAGAACGCCCGGATGAGGCCACTCTTGTGGAAAAGTTCGTGGATAATCTCAAGCCCATATATGCCAACCATTTGAGATATCAAAACATAAAGACTTTCAAAGACTTAACCGTTTTAGGGACACGAATTGAAGATGACATCCGCAAAGGATTCTTGTCCAAAACGGTAGGTCGAGGATACCAAGGGTCCACAAGTCGTTCATACGGCTCTACTAGCAAGACCGACGAAGTTAACCTTCTCGAGCCATCCAAGAAAACTAGCCCACCAAGGAAGTTCACAAACCTTGGGGATACATACTCCAATGCTCTAAAAAGGCTAGTGAAGCAAGGTAAACTCCAACCCATTGGACCTACTCCCGAACCCGAAAGGAAATCCAAATTCTGGGACGAAAATTCCTACTGTGAATACCATAGGGGCAAGGGGCACGACACAGAAAAATGCTACAAGTTGAAACACGTGCTTCAAGATATGATTGAAGACGGTCGACTTCCAATTCCACCAGGAGGTAAGCCCAACAACACTCAGAATCCTCTTGGAGTTCTAGTGATTACAAGTGACGAATCTACCTTAGATTGCTCACACCTTATTTCTCCTACCGAAAATGAAATTCATACAATTGAAAAAGAAAGACTCTACTCTACCATCTCCCCTACCATTTCCGACTTCATCGCATGGGCAAAGAGTGTAGATAGACAAGTATGGGAGCTAGAAAACATGGTAACAACCTTGCGCAATCCCAATGCAACACCTAAAGAGCGCGTACCATTGACCTTCCCTCAAAATGCCACTATGCAAGAAGTAGTCACCGTGGTCGACAAGCTAGTCGATCAAATCATACAACTAGAAAGTGACATCATGAGGATGAGGGAACTAGCCGCAATCAATGGGGTTTGGGCCGATGACGATGAAGACGAATATCTCATTGAAAACTCCTTAGTTAAGGAAATAGTCCAAAATGGCGAAGACCAAGATGTGGATCACCTAACTCGCTCGGGTCGTCCATACCAAAGCACCACTCAAAACGGTCCAACCAACGTCATCACACCAAATGACAATGAAGATGACCCCACTGATCATTTGCTCAAGCAATTACAAAGAACCAAGGCTGATCTTTCAGTCTGGCAACTAGTGGCAAGCTCATTTCCACACCGCCAAGCTTTACTGCAAGCTTTGGCCAAATTGAATGTGGCGCATAACTCTACTCCCGAAGATGTAGTCAACTTGGTCTTCCAAGAATCACCGAAGCTAAGTAATCCTATTACTTTTTCAGACGAAGACTTGCCACCTTTTGGCGCCAGTCACAACCTTGCTCTATACATCACCGTCATCTGTCTAAAGAAGAATGTGCCAATGACCTTGGTAGATGATGGCTCCGCGGTCAACGTCATACCCCTCAAAACGGCACACAAACTAGGCATGAAAGAGTCGGACTGGACTCCTACAAATCAAGGTGTACGTGCATATGACGGTACACGACGAAAAGTTGTAGGACTTGCTAACCTAACCATAGCAACGGGACCAATCGAGCGAAAGGTCAACTTCCAAATAGTGGACATCGAAGCTTCATTCAACATGCTTCTGGGAAGACCTTGGATTCACGCTTCCAAAGCGGTAACATCCACCCTTCATCAAAAGATCAAGATCCCACTAAATGGCAAGGTTGTGACGATCACTTCGTCACCCATCAAGGCCATAATCGAGAAGCAATCAAACAATCAAGTCCTTGCGGATCCTATATACGAACTTGGGGGCTTCCAAAGTGTAAATGTCATAGAAAGTGAGTTGGCACCCTTATACTATAATCCCTACTCTAACTTGGTGGTCAACCACATACTCAAAAACCAGGGATACTTCCCTGGAATGCCTTTGAACCCAGTTCGGAAGAACACCTTCGCGCCATACAAGAAAGGCAACTCATCAAGAATACCACTTGGACTAGGGTACAAACCCACAACAGAAGAAGTTCTCGAAATGCTCGCCCAAGTCCAAAACCGCAAGTATGTAGGAGTCCAAATGAGGCCATATCTCCCTACCTTGAATGGATACTTCGTTCAAGAAGGAAGTTCGGAACTCTTTCATGGATTTCCCGAACCTTGGCATTACCTCGAGAAGAAGTTAGCCGGAATCGAGATCTTTCACGATTGCTACTTCATCCCTCCCGAAACGGTTCCTACCGTCAAAACCCGTCAAGCACCTTGCTTAGACGAACAAGTTGTTAGCCTCCTATTTGGAGAGGACCGATTTGTTAGGGCCGCGCAAGATGAGATCATTACTACGATACTTCAAGACGATCGCTTCAACCCCACCGCCTTGATCACGGAAATCGACACAAAGCAATGAAAAGGGTGGAGGAAATCAATCAAATGGACCAACAACCAAGGAAGACTCTTCAAGCTCACCACAGAGAAGGAGAGATGTTCAAAGAAGAACCAAAGACGACGAGTTCGAATCGAGTCGGAGTCAGAGTCGGAGTCTAGAGAAGTCATTAGAGAGTCTACTCCCGTCGTCATCCCCACTCCCTTCGTTTCTCCTAGCTTATTTTCAAGTAGTCACGTAGTTCGGGAAATGCCCCACCATTATCGTCCTTTGCCGCCACTATCCATCGATCGCTTGGCTCATTTGTTTCAACTTTACTCAAATCTTAATATGAATAAATCAGGTTCTGCTTACTCTTTGCGTTATTTTGAGTGCAATTCTGTTTATGATGATACTGAGGATGACCAAAACCCAGACTTGACCGAAATACCTCCCTACGTAGCCAAAGAAATACTACAAGAAGGGGAAGGGGGACCAGTAATTGAGGACACCGAACCCATCAATGTAGGAACTGAACTAGAACCCAAAGAACTTAGGATAGGGACTACCTTGAGCTCTACCGAACGGGCCGACTTCATAGACCTCCTAAATGAATTCAAAGACGTTTTCGCTTGGTCCTACAAAGACATGCCAGGGATCGACAGGATATCGCCGAACATAGGATTCCGATTAAGCCAGTTTCAAACCCGTGAAACAAAAGCTTCGACGAATGAGAACAGAATGGGCTCTAAAGATTAAGGAAGAAGTTGACAAGCAATTCAAAGCCGGGTTCATCAAAGTTTCCGAGTATTCTGACTGGGTAGCTAACATAGTACCCGTACCCAAAAAGGATGGGAGAATCCGAGTTTGTGTTGACTTTAGGGATTTGAACAAAGCAAGCCCAAAAGACGACTTCCCTCTACCTCACATTGACATATTGGTAGACAATACTGCAGACCACGCATTACCATCCTTCATGGATGGATATGCGGGTTACAACCAAATCAAAATGGCCATGGAAGACATGCATAAGACCGCGTTCGTCACCCAATGGGGAACCTATTGCTATACAGTAATGCCGTTCGGATTGATCAACGCCGGAGCTACATACCAACGCACCGCGACTACACTCCTACATGACATGATGCATAAAGAAGTTGAGGTATATGTAGACGACATGATCGTCAAATCCAAGGAAAGAGAGGGACATATTGCGAACCTTCGCAAGTTCTTCGCAAGGCTGCGGAAGTACAACATGAGACTCAATCCTCAGAAATGCACATTTGGAGTAACGTCTGGCAAACTCCTAGGGTACGTCGTTAGCCAACGAGGCATAGAAATAGATCCTTCCAAAATCAAAGCTCTGATCGAAATGCCACAACCCCAAACAGAAAAGGAAGTCAGAGGATTCCCGGGAAAAGTGCAATACATAAGTCGATTCATATCGAAACTTACGATGATTTGCGAGCCTATCTTCAAGAAACTCAAGAAAACAGACCACACCATGTGGGACGACGACACAAAAAAGGCGTTCGACGAATCAAGGAGATATTAGCTAAACCACCAGTGCTCATGCCACCACAACGAGATCAACCTCTTGGTTTATATCTCACAGTAACTGAAACTGCCATGGGTGCTATGCTAGCTCAAACCGTAGGAAGTGAAGAAAGAGCTATTTACTATCTAAGTAAGAAGTTCTTGGAATACGAGTGCAAATACTCACAACTCGAAAAGACATGCCTCGCTCTTGTGTGGGCAACAAAGAAGCTACGTCACTACATGCTTAGCTACTCACAAGATATTCTCCAAAATAGATCCAATCAAATACCTCTTCGAGAAACCCGTTCTCAACGGACGTCTGGCAAGATGGACCATGATGCTCTCAGAATTCGACCTCAAATATGTGCCACTGAAAGTTATAAAGGGTCGCGCCGTCGCCGAATTCTTCGCAGAAAATCCCATCAACGACGCACAAACCATAGATACTTGGTCATTTCCCGACGAGGATATACTTCAAACTGATATAGACTCTTGGGATCTATACTTTGATGGAGCATCAAACCTAAGAGGATTTGGGATAGGAGTGTTGCTCATTTCTCCTGAAGGTGAACATACACCAATTGCACAAACTCGACTTCGAGGTGACAAACAACGCTCGAGTATGAAGCTTGTCTCATCGGACTACAAGCGGCAGTAAGTTTAGGCATTAAAAACCTACGAGTACACGGGGATTCGTCACTGATCATCAACCAAGTTACGGGATCCTGGAAAATCCGAAGTGAAAGCCTAGCACCCTATCAGGCTAGGATAGACCAAGTGGCTCAATTCTTTGATCATGTAACCTACTTACACCTACCTCGAGAAGAAAATCAATTTGCGGACGCTCTTGCGAAGCTTGCATCTTTGATAAATATGCCAGATTACATGATGGAAATGCCTTTGTGTATCGAACGACGGTCGGAGCGCTATGTCCATCAAATTACCGATGAAGAAGAAATCGCACAAGAACCCCGGTTCCAAGCAATCCTGAATTTCAAGCTTAATGGTACCTATCCACCAGATATGGACAAAAGGGGACAACGAGCTATACGCCTACTAGCTTCCCAATACATCCTAATGCAAGGAGAATTGTACAAAAGAACACCTCTTGGTGTAGTCCTACGTTGCCTTGATCATTCACAGGCACGAAAGGTGATGGAAGAAGTCCACGATGGAGAATGCGGTCCTCACATGAGCGGACCTATGATGGCAAAGAAAATCACACGTCTAGGGTACTATTGGACCACAATGGAATCCGATTGCATCAAATACGTGAGGCATTGCCACAACCGTCAAATCTTCGGGAACGTACAACACGTCCCTCCTTCGTTGCTCTATACGATGACATCTCCTTGGCCATTCTCCGCATGGGGAATTGACATAATTGGGAAAATAACCCCACCGAACAGAGGTCACCTGTTTCATCCTAGTAGCAATTGACTACTTCACCAAGTGGGTAGAAGCGGCTTCCTACACCGCTCTTACGGCTAAAAATGTGGCAATTCATACGAATAACATCATCTGTCGATATGGTTGCCCACATGAAATCATCAGCGATAATGGGTCCCACTTCCAAGCCGAAACCGAACAATTGCTAGCCAAGTACAAGATCAAGCATCACCACTCCTCGCCCTATAGACCACAGACTAACGGCGCGGTAGAGGCGGCTAACAAGAATGTCGTCACGATCCTCAAGAAAATGACTGACAATTACAGAGATTGGCCAAGCAAAATACCCTTCGCTTTGTGGGGGTATCGTACATCGCTTAGACGCCCACCGGGGCTACTCCTTTCTATTTGACCTACGGCATGGAAGCCGTACAACCAGTTGAGCTAGAAATACCATCTCTGCGCATCCTCCTCGAGAGTCAAATCCCGGAAGCCGATTGGAAGAAAGACAGATATGAAGAACTCATCCTCCTGGATGAACGTAGGCTACGTGCCTTACATAATGTCCAAACATATCAAGCACGTATCAAACGAGCTTTCAACAAAAGGGTTAGGCCAAGAAACATCAAAGAAGGAGACTTAGTGCTCAAATCGGTTAGAGCTCTTTTACCCGTCGACCCAAGGGGAAAATTCAAACCTAATTGGGCCGGACCATATCTAGTCAAATCAATACTCCCAGGGGGTGCGGTTAGAATCACAGACCTAGATGGGAATGAGTTCTCAAACCCCACAAATCTCGACCAACTGAAACGATACTATGCCTAGGATAGAACAAAAACGCGCCTCGCGTAAACCCACGTGTCGCTCTTGTGGCACTAAATAAACGGCCCCCGGCCTATTTGAATGTCACTATGCTCTTGCATCTTGGCAAACTTGTCATCCTCATATCATCAAACAAACTAAATTCGCACCTTCCGAGTAAGCAAAAGCTCATGCTTATTTTCTATGTTCATTACAAGCTCTTGCTTCCAACAATTATTCTTTTACATTTACTCGAACTACGCGCAAGGGTTTGATTTCGCTTTTTAAGTGAATACGTAGGCAATCCTTCACGGGATTCAACCCACCGTCATATTTAAAATGTAAATAGAAGGACATTTGCATTGCATTTGAAATTCGACAAGGATAATAATAGAAAATACCAACGGTTTCATAACCATTTAACCTTTTTATTTCATTCATCCATTTCTAATAAAAATAGTACGACAAATAATAAAAATAGATAGGCTAGGATTCTAAAAATCCCTCCTTTTTATTACAACAATAATAATAATAATAATCAAATAATAATAATAAGACTTGGGCTATTCCTCCATCTTTCCCTTGCCCTTGTCGTTCTTGTCATATTTCTTGTCACGACCTCGAGCCGGGCGCTCTTGCACCACTTCAGACCTAATCACCAACGGTCTTTCTCGAGGCCCGACTCTTCCGTTCTTGCCAACCACCATCTCTCGCGACAGAGTAGTCTTCGATTTCTTCAAAGGATGAATGACTTGAAAGCCGGCTTCTTCTTCTCCTTCATCGATGCTTCTCTTTCTCTTTCTCTCCCTCGCGCACTTTTTAGTCAACGGGCTCGCGCTTCCTCAGTCTTTCGCGCTCTTCCGAAGTTGCAGCCTTTCTCCACCTCAGATAGGAATCCGATACCCACAAAGCATTGGCGGAGAAACTCAGGAGCCACATGTTTCTTTGGGCCCATTTCATAGCCCACTCTCTTCGGCTCTCGGTAGTCAACGCCATAGCGCGTCAAGGGGACAGTGTCAAGCCTAGGGATCGTCTGCTTCAACCCGACTTGCCTCATCAACCTTTCCGGAAAGATGCATACCATGAACTCCAATCCCAGAATGCGCACGGACCTAGTAGGATCCAAAGAAGACACTCCAGTGACAGACTTGAGGTGCCACCACGGTACAACCCACCTGATCAAAGGGCCATCATCAGTCTTCAGCTTGTTCTTCCAATAGTCACAGACCCGGGTGAAGTCCACCATGTACAACCTCGTCCT